>NW_028327183.1:21532292-22243792 GCF_987537825.1 Furipterus horrens | reverse complement strand
GTTTGTTTTACCCCCAGGCTTCTGAGCTTTGTGACCATAGATGCTATTATCACAAATTTAAGGATTCCAGTGCTTAATGAAGTTCTTGGAAACAGTAGATACTTGGTATACCATACCTTTACTGAGACGGGATGTGAGTGAGTGAATGAATGAACTAATCTTGGTCCAAATGGGGACCCATAGTTGTCCTTGGTCAGCTTCTCTCCCATTTCCCAAATCCTGGGAGGCAGTAACAGAGAACAGCTCTGAGCTCCTTCTCTGGAGTTCCAATACCAGCTCCAGCCTTTCCCAGCAGCATCCACTTGGGCAATTTACTTCATCTTTTTGCCTTTGGGCTCTCAGCTGGAAAACGAGGTAGGTGGAGGATTAAATGAATTAATTCATGTCAGGTGATTTGCATTTGCCTGGCTCATCAGTGAATATTAGCCCATTATTATTTCCGCCACTGCAGCCAGCACCAACCTCTGACTCTGACTTGGGGGGAAGAGCTTGTCCTCTCCTTGAAGGAGCCTTGGAGTCACCAGGTGTGAGTCATCTCACATTTCCACTCCCACTCCCAGATTATAAACTGGGAGACACGTGCCCCAGGGTGCCTGTTAAAAGGTCACTACTTCCTGAGAGTTACTTCAGGTTAGGCCAGAGTGTAGTATGAGAGAAATTTCGAGGAGAAATCAAATCTGAGGCCACCTAAGAGAATGCCTTCTTCACCACACAGCTAGGGACACTGAGACCGTGTAGTGTGCGCTCTGACTGTGGCTTTTTTTATAAAGTGACTACCTTACCTGACTTAAGCCGTGATTGGGAGGCATGCAAGTCTAGGTTGAAAAAGAGGCAGCCTCACCACTCCTGTTTTAGAGACCCTGTTTGATTTCAATAACTGACCATTGGGGATGCTTGTTTCTCCTCTTGCCATGCTTTAAATTCCCACTCTTATGTTTTAAATTCATCCATAATTAGCTTAGGAAACCCTAAGCTCCACCTTCAACCCCAATAAAAGCAGAACCCGAGGCCTGCTTTCTCTTTCTACTTAAAACGCCCCAGTGTGGTCCTAGCTGGGCCACAGGACTTGTCATTTTCAGGATCTGTAAGTAAGAACCCCACCCTCCGTCCCCAGTGTCCTGACGGCCATTGCTGAGGGGTCTTGCAGTCACAGGAAGAACTACGAGGGCTTGTCCAGCCACAGCACTGGTTATCGATAGGCTGAGACCGGCACAAGACAGAGCCTTCAGTGAGGTGACTCCCCGACCGACACTGGGCCCCCGCATATTGCCAGCTTAGAATATTTCTCCCGCTGTCGTCTCTAAGCACACAGGCAGTCATTTGTCCTGTGCTTTGCTCTGCCCTGACGCCGTCAGCCTTTGCTGTCTTCTCTCCCTTGTTTATTCCTGGGAGCAAAGGGAGAGGAGCTCTCGGGTGCGTTGTGCAATCCTGCCCTCTGCTGGGTAACACGTGTATGGACTCGAGGTGAGCACGATTCCCTCTCCAAGGAGAAAAGGCAATCCTTGGGCACCCTGGAGCGTGTGTGGGGACAGTTGCTGGCAGCCTAGTGCTGGGCGGAAAGCGCAGTGCGTTTCTGAAAGGGGCAGGGGCGTGTTCGTGTTTCGTGCAGGAGGAACACCGCAGCCGGGTCTCAACCCCCCGCGCTGTTGCTCACAGGTAGTTTGCAGTAGTCTTGGTCTTTCCTCGTTTGTAACTCTGTGTACTCTTAGAATAAGTTCACAAAGACCTGGAAGAGAGGATGTGAAGGTAAAGAAGGAATTTAAAAATTCTGCTAAAGCAGTCATTTTTAGATATTAAAAAAAAAAAAAAAAAAAAAGAGGATAAGATTAGGCTGTGCCTGAATGGAGCTGTGAGTGTGTCCATTATTATGTCAGGGAGAGTGACAGCTTCACGGGGCGCTGTGACTCTCCATCCCAGCAGCCATCCTGCTTATCGAGTCCTTCGTCTTCCTTGTCTGCAAGCTCCCCGAGGACCCAGCCAGTGTTCGCCTCTCGTATTTGCTGCCGCTGTATCCCCAGAAAGTACTAGCAGTGCGTGTACACAGGGGGCGCTCAGTAATTAGTCATTGCCTGGCCAACGGAACACTCTAGTGACTGCCTCTAAGCCGCCTTGCTAGTTTATAGGTGAAAAGTTCCTTTGTGTTTGGAATAAGTTCACACAATGTGGGTCATCGCATTGCAATTGTTTAGTCTCCTAGGCTGTGTTTATTACCACAGCCTAAGGAATTCCTGGGACTAAAAATGTGAATTTATCTTAACATTTCCAGTGTTGAGCCTACCATTTCCTTAAAGGTCTGACTATATAAATAACGCAAGTTGATTTGATTATTTGTTTCAGCATAACATATGTGTTTTTATTAACTAGGGTTTGATATTGGGTCTGGCGCTTACTGGCCATGAGGATTTGGGCAAGTTATTTGCAATGGTAAGCTCAGTTTTTGCTTCTGTTAAATGGAAATCGAAATAGTAGCAATTTCATAGGAGGTTCTTTGAAGAATAAATGAGTTAATGTGTTTAATTTACTTGGCACCATAGCTGATACAGGGAAAATGCTTATCATTATTATCAGAGGAAGAAAGAGGAGAAGGAGGAGGAAGATGCTAAGGGGATGAAGATTTAAAAAAAGTAATAATTGTTCTAAATACAATTGATGGTTTCATAATTTTTGCTATGTTACCTATTAGGCGTAATAGTTATTAAATCTCATTAATTGAACTAGCACTATTTTTATATAGATAAGCCAAATTTTTGGTTTTACCTTCTCAAATTATCTAGCTGGAGAAGTGACTTTTAAAAAAGTCTTTCTTGTTTCAAAAACTAATGCAATATAGAAAAGTAACTCAATGTTAACTACTCTGTAACTTTCAAGGCTTTTATATTTTATGAAACTCTTATCATTAAAATTACTCTGCTTTATAACTTGCTCTTCTCACTTTTTATTGTGACTCTTCTCCCATTACATTCAAAATCAAATGTTAGAAGAACATTTAAAGGCTGCCTAGTATCCACATATGTGGACTCACTATAACAGAGTTAAACCAAATTCCCTATTGGGGGACATTAGAAGGTTCCAAAATATATTGCATGATAAGGAATGCTGTGTGGAACCTCCTGAAGACAAAATCTTTGCACGCATTCTTGATGCTTTTATTGGAAATAATGGTTTTAGCACAGAAGTCGCTAGCTTAAAAGATACAGTCAGCATCTGTGGGAATAATTTTCTACATATCACACATGGTTGAATTCTCAGAACCAGGTCCCGAATATCCACTGCATTTCAGAAATGGTGGAAGATAAAGGTCTTGCATCCAAAGTCCAGATGTTGGGCTTCCTTAACTTCTCTTGAGTCATTCTCTTGGTTCACACACCCCAAACCGCTGCTCTCCGTTCTTTCCTGAGATTTCTGAATGGCCGTTCCAGTTTCTCCCTTCTCCTCTCCTGGGAAGCAGTAATAAGCCTGGGCCGTGAACTCAGCGGTGTGCTGGTAAATGTGTAACAACTAACTCTCTGGGGGGTGAGGGAAACCCCACTTTATAGCATTTGCTGATTTCTGTAGTAGAAACGCTCCCTCCATGGCCAATTTCGAGCTACCAGCATGATATCATTGAATGCGAGGTTGGGAGGAGAAGTCCACACTTGGCTCTTAAGAGCTGGAATAAGCCAACCCCAGCACACCATAGGGGGATCAATGGATAGTCAACACATCCACCTATTTCCCCACTCCCACCCATCCCCCAGGGGAACTCTGAAGTCCAAGAGGCAGGACACTCTTTTCATTCCTCTTTACCTTTGGTCTCCATTAGATGATCGAGAAGAACCAGTTATGATTTCAATTGCAAAAGAAAGTACCTTACTCTCTGTCCTCCCCATTCTCCCCTCAGCTATTTTCCATTTTGTGGTAGAGACTTTATGCTTCAAGGAGGTACATGTTTTCTTTTCATAATTACTGATAAATAGTTTAACATGAATATATCTAATTGTGGTAATGATAACTGAAATTGGCTTATACTAACATGAAAATGACTACTATAAGATTGTTCCCTGTTTAGATTATGGTCAACAGAAAATAATAGTGTCAGATGTCAAAAACGTCCTTTTGTATCAATTAGTTTATTATACAAATTAAACATTAAAATGCATAGATGTCCCAAAGCATGGGCATTTACATTTCAGTTATTTTTTGCAAATCTCTCCTGAGCATCCCTGTATGTGTAAGGGATAGTAGGTGCAGGGATGGATACAAGCTGGCCAATAAGAACTGCCATATAGTGAGCACCTCCAGGTATCAGGGACTGTGTTATCCATGCAGTTCAGTGTTCATAATGAGCCTGCATGGAAATTATCTTCACCAAATAGAGAGAGAGAGAGAGAGAGAGAGAGAGAGAGAGAGAGAGATCTTGGGTGTCTGTTTCTCTTCTAGGGACACCAATCCTATCAGATTAGGGCTCCAACCTTATTATATCATTTAACCTTGATTCCTAAAAATCTGATCTCCAAATTTAGTTACATTGAGGGTTAGAGCTTCAACACACAACATTTAGGGGGACACATTTCAGTCAATAGCACACTCTTACAGGCCTCTTTTCCTTTAACAATTCCAAATATGTGTAAAAATTTGGAGACATGAAAATGATCACTGGAAAGCAGTCTCTGTGCTCACACCCATCACAGCGCGTGGTCTACACAGCTAAGGAGAAAGGTGGGCTTTGATGAAATGTTCACGGGCAGCAATAACAACAAAGTACTGATCTATGCCCCAACATAGCGAATTTTAAATGCACTACACTAAAGGACAGAAGTCAGACTAAGAAGGCTACATACTGCATGATTCCATGTACATGACATTGTGGAGAAGGTTAAACTGTAGGGACCGACAACAGATCAGTGGTTTGCTGCCCTTGAGGGAACTTGGGGAATGATGGAACTGTGTTTACACAGCCCCATGCATTTGTCAAAACTGACAGAACTGTATCATAAAAAGTTTTCTTTTAACTATATGTACATTTTACTTGGGCAATGTCTGGGCTCGCCGTCATCCTTGTGATGTCTTGTGAAGTCTGGGGTTTACAGCTGTCCATCCAGGCTCTGTCGGTCTTCCTCCTTGCCTGTACATTACAGGTACGTTTCATACACAATTCATTTCTCAGTAAACCTAAGTCTTACTTTTCCTGTTATCTGTGACTTCATGTTGTCTTCATGGATTTCTCTGTCTGGGAAATAAGCTTGGTTCTAGGCAGTTTCATTTGAGTTGTATAGCATTATACACACAACAGTCCTGGGAGATCAATAGTTATTCCCAGTTTCCTGATTAAGAAACTGAGTCGCATGTTTTCTTCAAATGCCTTGCCTGTGCTCATGCAAGGGGTAAAGTGGCAGAGCAGCATTTCAATCCCAGTACGGCCAACAGCACGGGTGCTGGGGTCCGGCTTCCTGATGAAGCTGTCTCGTGTTAAATATTTCTGGGTTTTCATTTAATGACTCTGTAAATTAGACTACTACCTATCAGAAACCCCACCTCAGGAGCCCTAAACCGTAAGGAGAATTTACAGGCTTGTGAGTTTAAAGTCCAAGGATATGAAGGGCTTTAGGGAAGCTGCAGTCCCCTGACTCAACAATGCCTTCTGGACCAATTCCTTTTCACCTTGCCACTCTCGTTTATGTGGAAGATAGGCTGTTAATGTAATGTCTCTATGATAAGACCGAATATTTATTTTGTGATCCCAAGAGTACAGCCAACAGCAACTGAAGCTTCTTGCTCCAAGGCCTCCCCGCCCCCCATCTTCCTTCACATCTTACTCAGTCACATGCCCAGCTCTGGAATAATTATTGTGGACACAGTGTTGGATGCATTGATTGGTTTAAGCCAATCCCAAACCTGACCACAGGGCTGGGAAATACAATTCTGTTCAGAAGGCGAGAGTGGGGTTAGGATGCTGGGGAAGCTTCCAAAATATCTGCTACGGTCTTCAAGTCTGACCAGAAAGCGAATTCACTGGCCAAAAATATGTTTCCTATTATCTTTGTATGTCTTGTCAACATCTTTTATTGGGAACGGCTCAGACGGGACGGAGAGCGGTCAGTTTCTGGGCTTGCTGCAATGTCATCACTTTTGCAGTCAGGATGGAGCTAAAGGGGCGAGAAAGTGGCTTTGGAATGTGACTGCTTGGGTGTTGGAAGAGCCTTTTTCTTTAAAAACTGAAGCAATATTATACGTTGCCAGATCTTCCTCCTCTTTCTAAATCCACAAGCATCTGAAACCTTCCGTGAATCTAATTCTGGTGAGAGTGGAAAGAAGCGATTTGTGGTCACTTGTGCACAGCAATGAGAATAAACATTTATTTAGTGTTTTATTCAGCATTTATGTGTGGGATTTATATGCCAACAGAATGGGAAGATGGCTGAGTCCTGTGTTAAAGATGCAGTTTCTGCAAACCCCATTGCATTATCCAAAGAGCTCCATTTAGAGTGCATCCTAGCTCCAGATGGTGCTTTTGGTCTTCCACTCTGACTCTGTGGCAGAGGCAGTCAATTGTCCCCTAAAACCTGTCCTTCCATTTTTTAATAGTAGCAGTACTAGACTAAACAATAACAATAAAAAGCTACATTTCTTAGTCTCCTGTAAGACAACTCATGGTGTGGGCAGCTTCTCACAAGTACTCTGAAAGGGAGGGGTGTGAGCTTTTCTCGTCTTCCCTCCTTCCGACCTGTGGAATGTGGACAGGTGGGACAGCGCTGGGGTCGTCACCTTGAACCAGAAGGGAGAACCGCATAGGTAGAGCAGCTGATAGGACGGATCAGGTCCTTGGTGAGAGGAGGTCACTGCACCAGACCTGGACTCTCTGTTTATGTGAAAGACCAAAAAACTATCATGTACAAGGCATTCCAAAGTTGTTTTGCTGTCACTGCAGGTAAGTGTAGTCATAATAATAGCTAAAGGTTAAACATAGTGCCTAGTACACAGTGGAACTTCTATAAGCACTTCATAGAGACTCAGCGAACCTTTACAATAACCCCATGAAGCTTATTCACTTCTTACCCATTTTACACTCAAGGAAAGTAAATTTGAAGTCAGGCACATCTTAAGTAGCGAGGAAAGGACTTGACCCTCGGCAGTCCAGCTTCTGGGTTCCAGCTCAGAATCTTCATGTGGCCTTTAGTTAATCCAAATTTCATTCAGCAGGATCTGCTGGAAGAACCCAGGGAGAAGGAGTTCAAGTCCAGCACAGCACACTGAGGAAGTTATTACATTGTAGCTTCTTTCAAAAATTGCTTCTGATGAATCTAATGCAAATAATCAGAACCATATGGATTAAATTGCCATTAAAATATACATATGGGTTTTGAAGTTGAGAGCAAAGCATGTGGCCAAAGACGTAGTGTTTTCTTGAGCTTGGAAGATTGGATAATTGGCCTGGAAGGTCGTACGGCCCGAGAACATAGAGGTTCATCTATGTCTAATCAGTCTGTTTTTGTGGTACTTTTGGAGGACCTTGGGCTGAATTACAGATGAGCAGGCGCTACGGTCTGGATCTTCTCTTAAGCTCCTGAAGGCAAGCGTGTCCCCAGTGCTTCAAACCTAATCTATTGTTGTCAGCTGAGCAACCTACTTTCTTGTCAATATAATGTTTTTCTTGTTTCTAGTCCAGGAATTTATATTTTAAAATCTCTATGAGCCTTTCTGAGCTGGGGCAAGCAGTTTTGAATCAGAGAAAAAACTGGATTCATATTTATGTTCAAGGCAACAGAGGCCTAGAAAAATTTTATCCTAACTCTTTTTGGGCTTTGAAGGTTTGTTTAGTCATTCATGCAGTAATTTATAAGCAAACATTTAGTAAATGCTGTCTATTAATAATGTGAATACAGACAACTTGCTTCATATACCTTATCTCTAATTTTTATAACTAATCTCAGCTCAACTAAAGGTGTTTTGCACTTAGCAAGAAACTAAAAAGAGTAGTTGTAGTTATTATTATTATTATCAAGGTCTTATGCTAGACAAAGAAAAAATTAACATCGAGTTAGAAAATATAGGGCAAATGTGCCATCCTCTCTTCTTAACCTTGACAGGTATGGATAATTATTCATTTATTCAAATGTCAAGCAAATATTAATTCAACACTTATTAGCCAGATACTATGCGAAATACTAAGCATAAAATAGTTAAATAGATACATAATTCCAGTTTCAAGGATGTTCCTTACAGTCTAGAGCAGTACAGTCCAATAGATATATAATGTGAGCCATATATGTAATTTAGACTTTCTAGAAATCACATTAGAAAGTAAAAGAAATGAGAGATTAACCTGTTAATTTCATAAATATATATTTTAATAAACTATTGTTAATATATTTTGTTTTCATTATCTAAGTTATTATCATTTCAACATGTACTCAATATAAAATCATTAATAAGATTCTGTACATTATTTTTTCATACTGAGTCTTCAAAATTTAGTGGGTTTTCACACATACAGCACATCTCAAGACGCTACATTCCTGAAAATTCTTCATCTGTATTTAGAGTTTATAAAATATACAATTGAGAACTAGATTTACATACTCAAGTTGTTCCAAGCTTTTAAAATTTCCATTAAGTAAATCAAGCGTTACCTTTTAAATTTAAGCTAATTAAAATTTGAAATCCAATTTCTCCACAACGTGAGCCACATTTCAAGTTCTCAGCAGCCACATGGGACCAGTGGTTACTATACTGGACATTACAGGTCTAGGGCGGGCACTGGACATTAGATAATCATAGAAAGGACAGTTCAGTTGCAAATGTGGTAAGTATTTAAGAGGAATGGCATTCAGTGTGATGCACATGCCTAACCCGAGTCCCAGCACCTGGCTGGGGAGGTCAGGACGTATTCCTCAAGAGAGAAATGTTTCAAATGAAATCTGAAGGAAGATCAGGAGTTGTTCAGATGAAGGCAGTCAGGATGAAAGATCACGTGCAAAGGTCCTGTGAGTTAAAAAAAAGGCAGAGTAGATGAGATGAGGCTATCGGGGTAGGTTGGGACGACCCAGGCCATGTGAGGACTAAGAGACCCAAGTCCTTACCATGGCCTAAAGAGCATTGGAAAGTTACTGAAGCGTTCTAGCAAAGCAGTTGTGGGATTGGAGTTGCATTTTTTTTAATCACTCTTTCCTCTTATTGCATGCTCTCTGTGAGTCCTCAATACAGTGCTTCAACACAGGAGCCATTAACACATATTCAGAGTCTGCAAGGTGAGAAGAAAGCCACTTCCATCTCAGGACTGGGAGGTTTTGTTCATAGCAGAACCCAACCCTAAAAGGATGGTTCCCTGCCTCGTGGCAACTAGATGCTATTAGTCCAACCCTTCCCTGCTCAGCTCGTAGAAAATGAGATTTCCTCCCCAAAAATTCTTCGTACTCCTGGGGACTTACGACCTCAATGGCACTGATGGGTGTATGACACAGCATTATACAATGGTGTTAGAGCAGACAGGAAGTGACTGGATGTGGGGCCCAGCCATCTGTGGTAATTGGGTCCTTTCAGCTGTGACACCTTAGACAAATAGCTAAACTACTTAGTGACTCAGTTTTTCTGTCAGGTAAATGAGAAAAATAATTCTCATCTTATGAAATTGTTGTGAGACGTAAATGAGGTAACAAATAATGCCTGGTGGCTGTTGAGCAAATGTAGTTCATTGCTTTCTCTTAGCTCCTTCAGGAAGAGCCCTTGTACGTGTTCCAATTACCATATTTAGTCTAATAGAGGAGACAGATAAAAATCATAATTTCCTATTATCTTTTCTGTGTGCCTCTTACGGGAAGGGTCCATGCTTTGAGTCTAACACTGTGCCTGGCATATGGTAAGTTCCCAGTGATACTGAATAATATTTAACAGGAACTAAGGGGATAACGACAGCTCAGGTGGGGAAAACTTGTGGATCAAGAAGCTGAGAAATCAAAAGTGTGAACTTCATTATTGTTAACCACACTCCTGCTTTTCTTTCTATTTCAAATTATACCAAAGACATTCCCCGCCCCACCCCCACTCTCAAGTGTTTAATCGGCTGAAAGCAACTTGAAAGCAGGCAGTGTGCACTCTGCATCAGCACAGCTACGTATCAATGCAAGTCACTCAGGAGCTTGTTAAAATGCAGATTCTGATCCAGCAGTTCTGTGTTGGGCTGTGAGACTGAATTTCCTTAAAAAAAATCCCAGATTGTGCTGATCCTGGTACTTCCAGACCATAGTTGGACTAGGAAGGGTCTCCATCTTTTTAATTAGTAATCAACATGTCCAGAACAGAATTCCCTCAGTATTTTATTTATTCATTCAGTTAAGCGTATATGTCTTTTACTTGTTATTTTTAAAAATAGGCTTTTTTAAAGAGCAGTTTTAGGTTCACAGCAGAGTTAAGCAGAAAATACAGGGATTCCCCATGTCCCCCTTGGCTGCTACTTGCAGACTCCCGCATTTCATCATTGCCCACCAGAGTGGTTCATGTGCTAGCGTCGGTGAACCTATGTTGACCATCATCACCCAAAGTCCGTAGTTTACATCAGGGTTCACGCTTCATGTTCTACATTCTAGGAGTTTGGACAAATGTGGAATGACCCGCACCCATCAGTACAGCATCCTACAGAGTAGTTGCACAGCCATAAAGCACCTCTATGCTCTGCAGAGTCGCCGCTGCCCCTGCCCCTCCCCACACCACGTTTTGCCTTTTCCAGAACGTCATATAGTTGGAATCACACACTGTGAAGACTTTTCAGGTTGATTTCTTTCACTTAATAATATGCATTTAAGATTCCTCTATGTCTTTTATGGCTTGATAGCTCATTTCTTTTTTAGCTGAATAATAGTTTATTGTCTGGATGTACCACAGTTTACTTGTGTATCCATTAACCTACTGAAGGACATCTTGGTTGAGTTTCAAGTGATGTCAAATAATATTTATCTTCTAATGGTCTAATTGGAGGGAGGGGGATAGAACATACAGGGCAGGGACTTCACATGATTGGGAATGTACATTTTTGTTTCTTAACTGTTTTTAAAATTTAACTTATTGGGGCGATATTGATTAATACAATTATATAGGATTTAAGTGTATATTCCTATGATACATCATCTGTGTATTGCATTGTGGGCTGTTTATTGACTGTGGAATTCAAAAGCTCCAAGCGGGATTGGTCTTTGTGTTTTGGCTCTGAATGATTTACAAGTCTCAACAAAAGGTCCACTAGGGGGAGACGTTTAGTAACGCCGGGATTCTGCTGGTCAGCCAGAAGTGTTTTTTTCCCTTGAAAAGTCAGCTCCTCAGTAAACAAAAGATATCTCGCGAAATGAAACACACCAACGCCAGATGGTTTGATGTGCGTGTCGCAAAGCTTTTCCTGCAGCACATGCGAGGGAATGCTCCGCAGATGCGGAGAAGGGCGATGCTTCCATCAGATGCACAGCCAAGCAGAGCGCGTCTGGGAGCAGGAGCCCAAGCGTTTCCAAACACTGAGGCTGAGAGTGTTTACTTATAAGTAGTCAACCAAACTCCCGGATTGTGGGTTGTTTAGAGTACGGAGTTGTTTAGGAGATTGCGCTGCGCTCCCAGGGATTTGCAGGGATGCTGCACTCACAGCGGGCGGTTCTCAGCACTGGTTAGAAGCAGAAACCCTGCAGGTGCTGGAAAAATTCTTCCCCGGGTAGAACAAGCGGGCCTGGTGCTTCTGGTCTGGTACCTGTTCAACGAGTAGGCACGTTTACTCACTGTAGGCTTTTAATTAGCTGCCTGGTACACTTTTAACGATGCACTGAATGCCATGTTTCCTAAGAAGACATTTGTCATAGCGCCAGAAACTCCACCACTGACGAATGATGCTTTGGAATCCCTGGCCCAGGACAGCCAGCCATCTTTTGTAGGCCCCCTTTCCCGACTGCTGCTGTGGCTGCGGGTCACATTTCTTTAGTTTCCCTTTAGCAGAGTCCATTTTATTTTATAAATGTAAGACGAGACATACAGCTATTATAAGTGGAATGTATGTTCCACTTGCCATCAATAGAAAACGCAAGTGTAAAAATAAATTCAGCAAAGACACAATACTACTTAATTCCAGCTAGGTCCAGTGACCCCCTGAAGGTCTTGAGCCCGAGAACTGCTTCCTGTTAAACAGGGGATTAGCGAATGCTACAAAGGGGAGTTAAAGATATTTTAGGCCCCACGTGAAGCTTTTTTCTTTCCTTGACAAAATAATCAAGAGGACTGAAAGGCACCAGCTCTCTCCAGATGTGATTCAGGGCTATTTAATGTCTTGTCTGTGCGCAGCTAGTCATTCTGTAATTCACCTAAAACCACCTAAAATACCACCAGCAGTGGGACTCCTCTAATGCTTGGGGAACAGCTTTTAGTCAACGTGATGAAAGCATCAGCTGCTAGAAGGATCTTCTGTTGCCAGAGGTGAGAAGTTGCTCAGTTCCTTCAAGAGGAAGGAAGCTTCAGGGCTACCCCAGAAGCTGTGTGTGCTGTGAAAAATACCTCAACAGATGGACTAGAATTTAACAGCACTGCTGCCACCTGGCTGACAGGCTACATTTCTTTATTTTGATGTCTCAAGATAAAAATAATTGAACTCGTTTCCAGGAATTTTGACTCCTCCCTTTTCCCCACATCCCACATTCCATTTGCCACTAAGTCTCACAGCTTTTGCCATCTGTTCTCTGGTCTGCAACCCAAATGATGCTGCTTTAGTCTAAACCCTCACGCACTTCTACCTGAGCTTGATAATACTTTCCTGCTTCTGTCTCTCCATCCTTCAGTCCATCATCTGGATCCAATAACAATGCACATGGTTTACTGTGCCCTTCCCCTACTGAAAGATTCCTACGTAACTTGTCCAAGACCACACAATTTGTCTGTGGCAGAGGTGAGATCCACATTCAATTGTCTAATTCCAAGGGCCATAGTTTTATGACCACATCAGTCTTCTTTGCCAGAGACAGATGTTAAACAACTGATCTCCTTCTGCAGAAAGGTATTTTGTGGGCTTTAAAAACTCAAATCTACCCAACATTTCCCAAATCAAAAAATGACTACTAATTCCACCAATTAGTATTTATTAAGCATTAAATAAATCTGGACTCTCTTGATGGAAGTGGTAGAAAAACACTTAAATTGGATCACATAGTATGTTATATTATTAGCAGTGTACTGTGTATAACTGAAAAGTTTGGGAGGTAGGGCTAGCTTCTGGCCTGGCCAAATCCAAGAGCCAGTTCTCCAGAACTCAGTCACTGTCTCTAGAATTCTCAGCCCTGTTGCATCAGTGCTGATCCATTCTTGAGCGGCTCTTTCCCCAGTGGTGACAAGATGACTGGTGACACTCACTAGCCCCAGCGACCTCCACAGAGACTATTCGCTTTCACGGTTACACTTGCAAAAGTTCCAGGACTGAATCTCATTGGCCCAGCTTGGGCCATATGACGATCACGAACCAATCATTGTGTCAGTGGGAGGGATTATGATGATTGGCCCAATCTAGACCATGTGCCCACATCTGGAATCAAGAAGTGGAGCTAGCCCCATCTGAAACAAATGGACAGAGGTTGGAGGAGGGTAGTTCTCCAAAGGGAAATTGATATATAGTTACAAGGAAAGAAAGAGGAGAAGAGGGGAATAAATGCAGGGCAGGCAAAAGCAACAGGTGCTGCTGCACCTACTCTGTGCTTACGATCGGTTGTATATTGTGTGCGATGAAGAGACATTTAAAGCATGTTCTTGCTCTCAAAGAGCTAGTAATCAAGTGGCAGATAACAAGAAATAAGAAACAATAAGGAAAGAAGGCGGGAGAGACTATTTCTGTTTTGTAGTTTACACAGAACAGTTAAACTAGGTGTAACAAAAATTAAAAAGGGGAGACCATTGTGAGTTTAGAGGTAAAAGCATTAGGGAGACATCCTGGGGAAGGTGGGTCTTGAAGGGTGGCCAGAAAAGGTGACCATTGCCACAGGAAAGGTTTTGGCCCCCCCCCGCCCTTTTTCCCTGGTGTCACACCATGAGTATGTTTCATTACATGGCAAGAGGGACTTTGCAGGTGAAATTAAAACTAGACTAATAATCAATTAATGATCAGTAGTTGGGCAATTCACAGGCACTTCTGGATATAAAAGAAAGGGATATGTAGTTTGGGTCCTGAGATACTGAGATGTCAGACACTGAGAAACAAGTGGAAAACCATCAAAATTGTGGTTTAAGTGACTACTAGCCTCAAAATCACCTGGGTGTTTAATAAAAACTACAGAATCCTTTTGAATCAGAAGCCAGCTCAGACTTAGAAATCTGTATTTTAAGGTAACCTCTCCAGGAGAGTTTTTAGACACACTGAATTTGATAACAACTGGCTGGTCAGGTCAATGGAACTGAATCTTAGGAATGTAGGAGTGGTCTGAATATTGGAAATGTAGGCACTGGAGCTTCTGCTCAATAGCTCTCTGCTCCTCTTTTCTCAAATGTTTTCTTCTGCTTATCTACTTGCTTGGATATTCAGTGCATGTTTCAAAGTCCTCGAATGGGCCAATGGAAGGGTTAGAGGTGACACTGGTATGTGGCAGAATTATTTCAAGTACACAATAGGTACAGGATGGTAACTGAGGAAAAAACAAAAAACATGCGAATTCTTGGCCTTCTGCATCTCAAGCCCTCCTTCAGCATTTTGGAATAACAGTTCTGAGTTTGTGGTCCACAGATAATTTTAGGATGTTTACAGAGCTTCTGGAGGCTAGGCCTCAAAATTTATATGTTAAAGGCTTGTGAAATATTGGTCTTTCTCTGATTGGCTTGTTTCATTTAGCATCATAATTTCCAGGTCAATCCATGCTGGCACAAGAGGTAAGATCTCCTTTTTTATGGCTGAGTAGTATTCCATTATGTAAATGTACCACAGCATTTTTACCCACTCATCTACTGATGAGCACATGGGCTGTTTTCCAGATCTTGGCTATTGTAAACAGCACTGTAATGAATACAGGGGTGCACATAGTCTTCAAATTTGTGTTTTGGATTTTTTTGGATACATTCTTGGAAGTGGAATCACTGGGTCATAATGCAGTTTCATTTTTATTTTTTTGAGGAAACCTGTACTGTTTTCTACAGTGGCTGCACCAGTCTCAGTCTGCATTTCCACCAACAGTCCATGAGGGTCCCCTTTTTGATTTCACTTGTATGTGGAATCTAATGAACAAAATAAAGAGATGAAGAAAATAGAAGCAGAGGCATGGATACATGGAAAAGACTGACAGCTGTCAGAAGGGAGGGGGGTTAGGGGGCTGGATGAAATAAGGTAAAGGGATTAAGAAAAAACCATATATATATATATATATATATATATATATATATATATATATAATACATAGTGGCCCTGGCTGGTTTAGCTCAGTGGATTGAGCGTCGGCCTGCGAGCTAAGTGTCGCTGGTTCGATCTTCCAGTCAGGGTACATCAGAGAAGGAAAACTCTGACTCCAAAAAACCTCCGCTGCCTTGCGGCATACCTCTTCAGGGGAAAGGCTAAGGGAGTAAACCCCGACAGAAAATCCGGAGCCGGAGTCCCTAAGGCGGTTTGACGTTGTAGTCAACACCGGCAACTCCTGCGGCGCACCTGAAGCCAAGCTGTATTGACTCCGTCTTTCCCTTGGACCCTTCAGCTGCGAAGAGAGGGGGGGTCTGCTGCATGGGCAACAGCAGACCCTCCATATTACCCTGCCCAGGCTCTGTAGCTTCAGCGTCATCGCATGATGTCGATTCAACACGGGAGGAGACAGATACCATGTCACTCCCGAGTCGGACTGCACAGCCATTCTCGGCGGTGCAGATAGACTCTTAAGAAGCTACACCATCGTCTCTCGAGACGGACGGCTGCCGACGACGATAATACATAGACTCAGACAACTGTGTGGTGGCAGTCAAAGGGAAAGGAGGATGGGGAGGTGGAAGAGAGCAAAGGGAGGATAAATGGGGATGGAAAGAGACTTCGCTTGGGGCAATGGGTGCACGATGCGGTGTGCAGATGATGTTTTGTTGAGTTGTATGCTTGAAACCCCTCTGGTTTTGTGAACCAATGTCACCCCAATAAATTTTTAAAAATGTATGTGTGAATTTTCTGTAGAATTTTCTATGGCTTTAGCATGATCTCAGATGGTTTCTGATCCTGAGAAATATCAAATACCATAACTCTGAAGATCCATTTTTTCAGGGACCATGGTCTGTTCACAAAGATCCCTTAGGAAGAGCCTGGACAAAGTCTGCTTCGAGTTTCATCTTGCAGTGAGTTGGAACTCTGAAAGCCCAGGCTGCCCGCCCAGCACCTTTCCTGCGTCCTGGGATTATAGAACTATGAAAGGAATTTGTTTTGCTGAGTAATTTTGAGTAACTTGAGCTGTGGATTTAGGGGAAATAGAAAAATCTATCAAGCAGTCCTGTGCCCTGTGGCACAGACAACATTTCTCCCACCCAGATGCCCTCCAAATTGGAATCACTGTTACCCTGAGAACAATGGGTGGTCCAGGAAGTGGTATGCCTGATTTTAGAAAGCCAGACTCATCATTGGAGCGATCTTTAATAGAACTCTTTTTTGAACAATGGTTTTTACCCCAGAATGTGATCACAGCTGTTTTATTTTAGCTAATGCAGCAATTCAGGCAATTAAATCCATATTCCTCTGTGGCTATTTATTTTTATGAAGTAGTTCTCAGTGTAGTGTCATGAAAGAATTCTTGAGACTTGCAAAGTTAAAACAGAATGTAGACTTTATTTTCTTCTAAATTAGCCACATCTGCTTCTTCAAATTGTCTCTTCTTTGTTGATGTCTCATAAGGATGTCAATTTTAGTCTCTGGGAGTTGAATTCCATTGGGAGAAATGAGATTTATTACTCAGGGTTTATAGCATAAGTATTATGGTAAATCATATTCTAGAATAAAGAGGAGGACCTATTTCTTTTAGCAGCAAAATAACTTGAATTATAGAGCTAATGTTGAAATCTTGTACTGGTATAAAATTAAATGAAAAATTATTATTTCCTGGTTGTAAAATGGTATATGAACAAAAGATCTGGTGTATTTGATTGTGTGAAAACTGCTCATTCCTTTTAATAATATATTGTGTAATTATTTTATTCAGTCATTCAATAAGTATTTATTGAGCAGTTACTATGTGTCAGGAATGATGAACAAGATGGATGCAATTCTTTACCTTGTTGAGTTTTTATCATTTCTGGAAAGATGGACAAGGAGCAAGCAAACAAAGAAATGAATAAAAGAATTATGGAATCTGTGTGGTACATTCTGGGACAGAATATTTAAGCTGAGGCTTAAAGAAAAGATTATCCTTAAAGGGAAGTTTCACATATTCATATGAATAGGGGATGAGGGCAGCAGGCAAAGAAAATAGTCCACAGGAAGGCTTGAGGCAGGAAAGAGCTGGGTGTGTTTGAAGAGCTGCAGGGTGAGTGACATGGCTGGAACATCATGAGTGAGGTGAACGTGGATGGGAAACTAATACAGTTACTCTTGCCTTATTGAAATGTGATTGCACTGTGGGGTCTGAAATTCCACCAGCATAGCCACTTCCATCTTGCTTGCCATTGCCTGGGGATGAGGTGTGCTCTTTTCAACAAAATCCAGCATGAGACATAGAGAGGTCATGGGTGGGTAGGGTGCTTCATGGGTTGGTTGGGTGCTTTGGACTAAAAGTTTGTGTTCCCTCTTTCCCAAATTCATTTGTCAAAGCCCAAATCTGCAATATGATGGTATCTTCAATTTGATGATATTTGGAGGTGGGGCCTTTGGGAGGTAATTAGGTCATGAGAGTAGAGCCCTCATGAATGGGATTAGTGTCCTTAGGAGAAGTGACAGGAAAGAAATCCCCTCTCCTCTCCTCTCTTCTCCTCTTCTCTCTCTCTTTCTCTCTGTCTCTGTTTCTCTGTCCTGTGATGAGACGCCTGGCTATTTTTAAACCATGCATGGCTATCTTTAAACCAGGAAGAAGGCCCTCACCAAGAACCTGACCATGCTGGCACCCTGGTCTTATACTTCGAGCCTCCAGGACTATGAGAAACAAATGGTTGTTTAAACCACCCAGCTCATGCTATTCTGTTATAGAAACCAAGGCGACTCAGACATAGGTGTAAAAGCACTGGGATGGTTAAAGAAGGGAGAAAATTGAATAAGTGATCAGTTTTTGCCTAATAGTAATAAGAACAGCAATCAACCTGCAGAGCTCGTGGAGCCAGAAGCCAGCCAAGATGCTGGAGAAATTATTCCAGCCCTTTGGGATAAACAGGAATCAAGGAAACTTGACAATTTTACATGGTTTATGATTGTTATATTGATTTCCTTGTTTGCTTACCCTTAAATACAAAGATAAATACCTAACATTGTCAGCCAAGTCTCAACTGTGCTAAAGGGAAATAATGAAGGATTCTTTGACCCATTCCCCATCTGCGAGACTTGGACTAAGGAGTCAAGGGGTGATTCTGGACGGTGATAGCAGCAGGAATCAGAGAGGAGGGGAGGAGAGAAAGAGAATTAAGTCTGCTTGGTCAACTTCTCTCCTCTTTCATAAATGAGTCAGTTATTGCTTAATATATCGTGGTTTATCAAGATGATCTGAAAATATTGGTATTGGACTTTGTCCTGCACATTAAATTCATTTTCACTGAGTACCTATCTATGAAAGGTCCTGGGATGGGTAACGTTGGGGATATTAATATGAATTACATAGTGACTCTCACCTCAAGGAGCTTGGAAATATTAGGAAGAGTTGTCATGCATTTAAATAAGTGCCATGATAATTCAAAGCAGGGTCATATTATTTCTGGAAGGAGCAATCTGGAATGGTTTTACAAAGGAGGGGAAATTTAAGTCAGGCTTTGAATTATCAGTGGGATTTGGATGACAGATATGAGAGCAGGAAGGAATCACAGGCACGGTGAAGAGAGTGTCACAGACAGGACAGCGGGACTCTGTCATGGGTGTTTGCAAGTGTTGCCTGAGGAGCCTGTTAAGAATGAAGATGATCAAGATCCAGTTGGGGAAGTTCTGATTAACAGAGCCAAAGCTGGGGCCAAAGACTCAAATTTTAAGGGCCCACATCAGATGGATTTGCTGTGGAGGGTCCAAGTACCACCTGTGGAGGAATGCTGGTCTAGAGGAGAGAAGGTGAACCCCAAAGACAGGAATATTTGTTAAAGGCATTAGTGTGGGATAAACTTGGAAATGCTGGTAGGAGCCATGCACACAGAAGCTCTTAAATGCCAAGCATGTTATTCTGCCACATAGATATCTTTTTCTTACTTTTTTTTTTTTTTTTTTTGTGAATGAGATCTTCAAGTTATTTTAGTCCTATCTAAGATGAAGTCACCTAACCGGTTAAGTAACACATTCAGGTTTCTCCATGTGAGAAGTGGCAAGGCTGGGATTTGAGCCCAGGTGGTTCAATAGGTAACGGGTAACAAGGGTCAGTGCAATTAGAACTGAGATTTACTATGTTCATTGCAGCACTGTTTACAATAGCTAAGTGCTGGAAACAACCTAAATGCCCATCTGTAGGTGAGTGGATCAAAAAACTGTGGTACATCTACACAATGGAATACTATGTAGCAGAAAGAAAGAAGGAACTCCTGCCATTTGCAACAACATGGATGGAACTAGAGAGAATTATGCTTAGTGAAATAAGCCAGGCAAAGAAAGAAAAATACCATATGATATCACCTAATACAGGAAACTAAAGAACAACACAAACAAAGGAACTAAATAGAACAAAGAGCAGAATAGCAGTCAATAGGGGGAAGGGGGGAGGGAGAGAAGGGGGATAAGTAAGGGAAGGGTTTAGTCAAAGAACCTGCATAAAAGACTCATGGACATGGACAATGGGGAGGGATATGATTGCGGGAGAGGGGGTGTGTTGGGTCGGGGAGAGAAATGGGGAGAAAAGGGGACAACTGTAATTGAGAAACAAAACAAAACAAAAAAATAAAACTGAGATTTAGAATGATAAATGGCTGCATAATGAAAGAAGAAACTGAGAGTGGGAATCACTGAAACAGTGCAGACACGGGTTATGTACAGGAGATCTGGCCAGCGTAAGAGAGAGGAGATGTGGCAAGACTCCCCAGCAGTTCTTGTGAGATTGAATCACAGAGTGGTGTGGGGACCAATCACACTTCTCAGCCTCATGATTTCAGCAAGATGGCAGAGGCCTTGCATAGACCTTCTGCAAACCTTTCCCTGTGGAACTCGGAGCACTGGGGTGCTGTCACCATTGTTTGTGATGTATTGACTCCCACATCTCTCTGGCACAAAGGTGTTGAACTCAGACTTCCTGGGTTCAAATCCTGATCCACTTGCTGCTTGAATGACTTCGGGCTAATTTTTAAAATGTCTCTTTGCCTCAGTTTTCTCATCTGTAAAATGGCGAGATCATTTCAGCATCTTCCTACAGTTGATATAATATTTAAATGAAATAACATAGGTAAAAGGCTGAGAAGCACTCTGGCACAGAATGAGCCCTCACTAAACGTGAGGATTAAATAGAGTTGCTACTATTTCTATCCTTTTACTTTTATTTATTTAGTTAGTTCTGAGGCCTTGAAACTTGGATATGCCTCTCGCTAACTTGACAAGCCACGGGCTTATTTATTCACCACCGAGAGAAGTTCCTGCAGCAAGTGTCTGTCTTCTGAGGAGCATGAAAATGGACAGTGATCAAGGAGAAATTCCTCTTCTGATTAATATTTTGCCCCTGAAGCACCTAAGGAGTATAAAGTAGGCTTGCTAATTCAGTCCTTAGGAATATTAAAGGAGCACTCTATTATTGCCATCATGTCAAACTTGGCTTTTGTAATGGCAGTGACAAGTGCTGTCATGGGTGGCATTTCCTTCTTATAAAGTGAGCAAGGCTCTCCTGAAGAGAAGGGAACGCTTCTTTTTAGTACTTCTCCCTGGCGATGGCTCCCATGGCTGTTAAGGAAGTAACTTTATATATATATTTCACATGACAACTACAGAACTCAATCACTTTAAGACTGGTGTTTGCTTTCCCCGTACTGAGCAGGGCAGCAAGTCTGTATCTGTAGATTCCCTTTTCATTAGCCTTTTCGTTGATTTATAGAGTCAGGGCTAACAACTACATAAATCGTGGCATTCCCAAGAAGCCTGGCATAAAGAAAGTAAACTGAGTGATTTAAAGAGTGGGTTTGCAGGATAAGGAAGGGGGTTCTAGGGTTTTCAGAGCAAGCTAACTAAGATGGGAGCAAAAACGTGAGACTGAACTGTATATTTAGAACTTGGGGGAAAATGATTCAGGTGGAGGGAAGAGTAGGTGCAAAACCTAGGAGCCCTTAGCCAGGACAGACCTGCCACGTTTGAGGACCTGTGAGGAGTTCTGTTTGCCCGTGTGTTTTAAGCAGAAGGGAGGATGGTGTGAGGGTGTGGAGTGATATCAGAAGCCAGAGCATATAAGCCTCTGAAATCCATGATTTTAGTTTGAGTACAATCAAACTCTGGAACATTTTTAAGCAGGGCTATAAGATAGATGGCATATTAAAAAAAAATCACTTTGGGACCTGGGAGAGAATAGGTCATAGAAGACAAAAGTAGGGGCAGAGAGTTCACCGTGAGGCCATTGCTGTCATGCCATGGAATAGAGTAGATAGTCAATGACTTTTGCAAAAATCCTACGTATTTTATTTCCTTTTGGTTGAAGAAAATTATGATTGTTCTGAATTTAGGAGTTGACAATAAGTCAGCGCAACCACTGGAGAGGTACAGACTCTGCTTGGATTTCTGGAAATGGTTCCAGAACACATGATAAGCCTGCGGCGTGGCTGTGCATGGATGTGGGTGCCTCTCCACAGCTGGGTTGTGTGATCTTCGTGCACAACTGACCCACTGGAGAGCGCAGTGAATAAAGCCCACAACCTGGTTGTTCAAAGAAAGGAACCTTCTGTCACTAGAGGCTACTTCTTAAAAAATAATTAACTCAGGGATAGAAGAGTATCATTGAAGAGGGTGTGGAAGCTGAAGGAATAGAAGCAAGTCCTTGAGTGTCATGGTTTGTAGGAGGAGTTGAACCAGGCGCTGGGGGAAATGAGGCCACGGGGCACACGCGTCTTCAGGGCAGCTGGACTCGGGTGATGAACATGACCCACCCCAAGGAGCCTCCTCAGCATCACACAGGGCCCAAGCTAATCTGGAAATTTCTGACACTCTTAAAGTAATTGCAAGTCAATTTGGCCAAGGGCAAATGACTGCCAACGGTGAAGTCATTTTGCAGAATTGTCCTTGCTTCCCCCAATCCTACAACTAAAGGAAATAAGTGAAATTTAAGCAGTATATTGAGCTCCCAGAGCAAAACTCCTAAGGTAGAAAATAAACACCAACTTACAGAACCTTAGGCCTTTTCAGAAACCCATGGAATTAACGAAATCCAGCTCTCTCTCCCCAGTTGACCCCAGTTTTCCTTTCTTTATTCCAGGCCTGGGGCTGAGAATCAGAGTTTTAAATGTGTCTCTGAGCCTGCTTTGGAGTCGCTTCATTCTCATCGCCCACAGGCAAAGGAACTAGGATCAATGAATAGGAGTTACAGGGAAAAATATTTGAACTCAGAATGGAGAAGAATGTTTTAGTCATCATATCTGTGCCACTATGGGACAGACTGCCTTGTGAGACAATAATAATAAGAGGTTAACATTTAGTGAGCATATACTATGTGCCAGACACTGTCTAAGTGCTTTATATGCATTATTTTTATTTGGTCCGTGGCATAGCTCATTTTACAGATGAAGAAACTAAGGCATAGAAGGGTTAGAGTCGCAGGCCGAAGGTCACACAATTAGTTCTACATCATTATCCCTGGGGTGGGGCAGAGGTTGGTAAACAGAGACTACATGTCTGAAAGAATGAGTGAAGGAATGAATCTGATTAAGTTCAAGAAATGCTTTTAAAAGCTGCCATGTGCCAGGCATAGTGTTGGGCATTTTGGGGTAAACAAATTCCATATGATCTAGATTATAGCTGGAAGATGTCTCTGGACTGATAGGAATATACCACCTCTCAAGCCTCTTGGCTAAGATCAAGTGCAGACAGATAGGAACAATTTAGCAGATGCTTTATAATTTATAAAATGAAACATTTACAAAGTTCCAAAACTGCAGTGGCAGCATTTGGTTGCTGTTTCAGGTAGATGTGGATTTCGGAGTCTTCCTGCAACAAGTGACATTTCAACGAACATTGAAGGACCGTGTGAAGACAGCTTGGGGCCCAAGGAGCATCTCAAGGTATGCATTTACATTTTATTCACCAGGGTATGAGGAATTTGTTAGTGATTTTCCTACTAGGGGGTGATCTGAAAGTATCAAAAATGATCTGCTACCTAGAAATGAAGAGATTTAGTCAAAAGAAGGAGCCGAGGTCAGAGGCCAGTTAGATGTCCAGGAGGGTGGAAGTAGGATTCTGAACCAGGGAGACTTGAGGGGAAGGAGCAGGGCAGGCAGACAAGAAAGGTTCTAGAGGTAGAATCAATGAGTGACAAGTAGGTGGATTGACAAAGCAGACCGAGTCCATGATGTTTCTTAGATTTTGAAACTGGTTAACTTGGAGATGGTAATGCCATAAATCAGAGACAGGAGATCATTTGAAACCCTGGAGAATGGAAAAGGAGTGAAAATTTGATGACAGATTCACCATCTATATGGGCTCATGAAAAGCACTTTCCCGGTTTCTAACCACGGTGGGCGAGGGTTGCGGGGTTGCTAGCAACCTGTGGAGTCTGCTAGCTAGTGCTAACTACAAGTATTTGTCGAGTACTGTGGACTAAGTCTGTGCTGTCGGGGCTCAGCCAGCGACAAGACAGCTTCCATCGCTGCCCTCACAGAACTTACGGGTCTGTGGAGACAGACATCACGTATGATTCCACAGGTAGCTCATATGTAACGATCACAGCAAGTCCTTTGAAGAAAGAGGTTAACCTGAACTAGGCTGAGCCAGGCTTCCGTGAGAAATGAAATTCAGGTTGACACCTGAGAAATAAGTAGGTTAGTCCTGGCATCCATATTTGAACTTGAATGATCTGTTTTCTTGTGATTGTAATAAAAAGGAAAAGAGGCAGCCTCTTTAGGCTGTTTGGACCTGTAGACTCTCGAGTCTCAATGAAACTCTGGATGAAGGTATAAGAGGTCTTAATGATGGGAGGTGTTGACCGATACCGGCTCCGCGTCTGCTGACTTCACCAGCTGCCTTGTCTGTTGGCCACAGGTTGCCTGGGTAAGTCTTCAGTTGAATTCTGAAAATGTGCCTTATTTTCTCCCAAGCGATGACCTGGGGGAGGCCAGAAATGATGCTGTGGTAAGGGAATGACATTGGAATGTAGGGCTGAGGGCTGAGACTCTGGCTGGAGATCACTCAGCCTGCCCACAAATCTAAAAATGCACAGTTTGATTGTAATACTGGAAAATATCTCCTCATGTTTTGGCTTCTGCCTACAGAAACGAGAAAGTTAAAATCACGGATGGCAGCAATATTATTAATTCAGGAATCTTAGCACTCCAGCACCGCTCGTTTTGCCTTAACGATTACAAAAACGTCGTCTCGCAGTGAATTTGTCCCAGTGTGCAGGTTGTCGAGAGAAGGGAAGAAAAACGGGCCGCGTGAAGGCAGAATTAGAGACGAGAACATGTGGGAGACTGTTCCGAGGTGCCGTTGTCCTTCCCGGGAGACAGGCTGGAGTGGACCTGCAGGCTCACCCATTGATGCCACTTCTGTCGTTTTTCATTGCATGTGGCCTTGTTGATTGGATTGTTGGATTCCTTCTCCTCGTCTGTGGAAGCACATGCCAAGGCTGATCCAAGGGGCTTGGAATTGGGCTGAGCTCTCCATCACTGCGATCCAAACATCTCAGCTGCCTCCAGCTTTCTTATTGTAAAACTCACATTTTTGCCTGTATAGATAATTGGACCCCAAATGGGGTATTTGGTCTAGTATAAACCCAGGAAAATATCAGCCACCCGGGAGAAAGAGCAATGGTCAGATTGAAGGCTTGCTTTTCCTTTCTGGAGGTAGGAAATAGGTCTGTGTTGTCATCAAGGTAACTTTCACAGCAAGTTCTTTTTACCGGTGACTATGGTCTTTATTTGAAAACATTGCCGCAGCTCCTGCTGTGGGCATGGTAAGGGGCTGGTGTGGTGGGCAGCACAGCGAGGAGTAAACATGGACAGAGATGAGGAGGCATGTCTTTCTCCCAACACAATGAGCTTCTTGAGGGCAGGGAGTGAGACAGATGTAAATCACTGCGTGACGAGGTTAGATGTGGATACAGCATTAACACCAGAAACCCTTTCTGCCCCTCTCATCTGGCGAGCACTGCTATGCGAGGCTCTGAGCACCTCAGCGTTGCGATCAGAGAAATGCAAGGAAAGCTCTCTGGGGCTCAGGGAAACAAAAATTCACTTCTGGCCGGAGAAGTGGAGAAGGTTCCTTGGAGATGCTGCTATTGAGCGGGGTCTCACAGAACAGAAAAGGTGTTTATAGGCAGAGCTAGCTGGTGGTGTAGGTGATTTTAATTTGGGGAAATGGACTGAGCAAACATGGGGAGGCAAAAAAAAATCATGTTTGGCAACGGATAAGCATCTGGCTTGGCAGGGGTGCACCTGCGTATAGAGCTGGGGGTCATTACCCCCTCTGTTTTAAAAACTTTTATTATTAAAATGTAACATAAATATAAAAACATTTACAAATCACATGCACAACTCAAGGAATTTCCATAAACCGAATGCACTCATGTAACCAACATCCAGATGGCCAGGAAACTGAACAGTATAGGCCTCCCCAGAAGCCCCCTCCCTCCACTTCCACTCCCTGTGCCTGCACCTCTCGAGACAACATGTCTCCTGCCTTCTAACAGTATAGGCTAATTTTGCTTGTTTTTGAATGGCGGATAAGTGGAATCACACAGAGGGTACTTTTTATGTCTCTGGCTTCCTTGTTTCTATCACTTTGTGGGATTCATCCTGTTGTGTGAGCTGTTTTCCTCTGTTCATGTTAATTGCTGTATTGCGTTCCACTGTGTGGCCATGGCATCTGTGTTTGGCCATACCCAATGCTTTTATTTATTGCACTCCTGCTGGCATCTGGGTTGTCTCCACTTTGGGGAAATTATGAATATGCTTCTCAGACCATCCCCATATAATGTCTATTGATGAACGCATTGGTGCATTTCTGTCAAGTATGTATCTCGGAATGACATTTGTGAGATGGAAAGTCCCTTTTTAATAACAAAAGCACTCATTTCATATGATTCTAATTATGATTTTAATATTTCTAGGTTGGGAAGTATACAATGATAAATATTCACTGAGAGTTCAATAACACTTCTGAATCAACTGGTATATTATCAATCATAGAAATATCTTGATATGTAAGTGTTGCATTTTGCCTGTAGTCAAGGTTTGATGGATAGGGATACACAGATCCCTTGCAATACCTCTGAACCATACACACACACACACTTTTGGGAGCTACAGACTTAGGAAAATGGTGGCGTGTGAAGCCAAAGAGCAATCATCAATTTAGTTCACTGACATTTCTGGTATTTTAGGCCAAGCCTCTAGTCTAAACTCTAGTAGGACCCCCCCCCATTCCTTTTCCTGAGAGAGAATATCTGTGCTCCCCAACTGTAATACAACTAGTGCACTATTAGGAAGATGGTCTGGCCAACTGGAATGGTTATGACCTTCGGAGGGGAATTTAGGCTTGACCTCGCAACCTGACACTTACTAGTTGTGTAAATAAAGGATGAATTGTCTATGAACATCAATATACCCATTGTAAAATGGATATACGAATACCTACCTAGCATGTGGATCATGGAAATCAAAGAAGATAATGTGTGCCACAAGTATGACACTGTGTATTCTCGCTGAATGATAACTACAATCATTGTTTTCATCATCTTGTTCTACCTGTATGTCTTCTTCTTGAGGATATATACTATATGCCCTTTGGGGGGCATATAATGTAATGCCTGCCCCTCTCCCTTTTTCCCATAAGCCATCTTTCTTTGTTATATCTCTAAACAAATATTTTGTGTTCATGAACTCTGGTGACTAGAGAAAATCTGATGAGTTCATTTTAGCTGTTATGCTTATAATTGATAACAACTCCCTACATTCCCCATCTTTCTGGACAATTGCCCTTCATGTTTTATTCCAGAGAAAAGGGTAGAATGGTGGACTTTTTGGTTCTGGGATAGGCTTCTCAGGGAGTCACTTTTGGTGAAAGGGGACCTTTCCATCACCCTCTTACAGCATTCTTCATAGGAGACTTCCTATGTAACTATCAGAGGCTACTTGGCACCTAAGGGGTTATGAGCACTGCATGGAGAGGGCAGCAAGTCTATGGAGAGGGGGGCTTGGCTGGAGGTATCAGAGGTGGAACTGCTGAGACAGGATAGTCTCATTGTAAGAGACTATCAGTGCCCTCCACAGTGCGAAGTCAAGGAACATGGAGAAAAATATCTTCAGATGGACTCTCCACCCTTCAAAACTAAATCTGGTTTCAGAGCTAGGCAAGGAGAGAGTCAGATGGTCTGGTCATTTGTCTGGGATTGAGGTCACGCCACAGGACAGGGGGAGTTTCTGGCAATGAGTGTGATGAGAACTGAGGATCAAGAAGGCAATTAGGAAGGAGTGACAGGTCACGCCCACATGGGACACAAGAGCAATCCGTCTGGGAGTGGATTTCTAGCAACCGTGACTTTTGATGAAGAGCAGATCAGATGTAGTTGTGTTTTGAAGCACACAACCGAGGACCCAGCCAGTTTTTCAAGTACTCAGAGCTGAGCAGATGGATTCTAACAACTTATTCATCTATTTGTAATGCTTGTCCTGACCAGTGTCCAACTGGCCTTAGACATCATCAGTCTCCTCCGAAGTAAAAGGGAAGGGCTGCATTTTTTCTACTTTAGTAGATACTCTCTCCCTCCCTGTCCTAGAACGCCAGGTTCCCTGAAGCCTCCATGGAACCCCCCCGCCCCCCACCTCTCTGTAAAGTATAAGTTCCTCCTGTAAGATTTCAAGATTAAAGGTGCTCTTTTGGCAGACAGAAGTATGCACCATTCAAATGTGGGGAAGCGCATTCACCAAAATCAAGTGTAGTTTCTTGATAATCTTTCCGTTAAAAGAATAATCAGTAAATGCTTATCTGCCTGCTTGATAACAACTAATATTTAAAACACACACACCAAAGTTACCTTAGAATGTCACATTTTGGAAATTAAGGGGAAAAGAAGTTGTTGAGAAAATGTGTTTGATTTTACTGAGCTCTAAGTATCTGGAAAACAGTTTGAACTCCTCAGCCAGACTTAAGGCTCTGGCTAGGTTTTCAACCCCTGCTATCGACAGCTAATTTCTTGAGCAAATTTATTCACTGTTTCTGAAAAAAAAATTGGCAACGAGGAGCCACCTCCAATGTACAGCCTGTTCAGAAATTTCTGAGTTCAACTTTCTTAAGCATTTCTGGTTTTTTTTTTTTCCTCAAAGAACATTCTAGCAACATGACATATTATTTGTCTGTGACCTTTCACCAGAGGGCACATGGATGGAGAAGCCCTGTTTACTTTCTGAAGATAAGGCAAAATGTTTTATCTCTAACACAGACTTATTTCTCAATTCTTTTTAGGGTCAGAAGGAAGAAAAAGCTTAGTCTTTTGATTTTGACAGTAGAATTTATTTGCCTGTCTCAAGAGAAAATGTCTATGTCTGCTTAAAACTTGGAATCTTGAGTTTGAATTTGATATTATTTATAAAAACCAGATCATTAGCACAAAATAATTTTGAGGCATTGAAAGTACTCTGTGTGATACTATCATGGTGGGTCCATGTCCTTATAGATTTGTCCAAACCCACAGAATGTGTAGCACCAAGAGTGGGTCCTGATGTAAACTATGGACTTTGGGTGACAATGATGTGTCAGTGTAGGTTTATCAGTGGTAACCCGTGTGACACTCTGGGTGGAGGATGTCGACAGTGGGAGAGGTTGTGCATGTGTAGCGGGGGCACAGGGTTTATGGGGAATCTCTGTACCTTCCCCTCAGTTTTGCTGTGACCCTCAAACTGCTCTCAAAAACTGTCTTTAAAAATCATCTATTTATTCTCTAACCTAGCTCTCCAGTCTAGATCATCCTTCCTAACTTGCTCTGTGAGTAATTCTTTGTTTGGGTTCCCCTCAAAACAAGCCTTGAGCAAGAACTTGTTGGGGCATTGAACCCCGGACGCACAGGTGAGGAAGGAGAGGAAAGGGCGTTGGAGAGAGAGAAAAGCCCATGAGAGGTGCACTCAGGTGGGCAATCCGGGCACGTGGCCCCTCGTGACCCTCTGAGAGTCCATGTGGAGTGCACCCCACACTGGAGGGCGGGAAACTGCAGCAATGACGCACCAACTCGTCATTCTCTGCACCCAGAGCTGCACCCAGAACAAGCATTCATGGGACCAGAGGAAGTTCTCAGACAGTGATGGCAAAAATAGGCACCCTGGGGTGGGAAGCTGTCAGTAAGCAGGAAACAGTCTAGTCAGGGGAGCCCAGGAGGGTTGAGGGGAGGCGGGGGACATTGGCAGACAGTGCTTCCTGCCCTTAGTTAAAGCACATCATCTCCCAAGGCCCCATTTTCTCACCGTTCACAAGGAGGAATTGGAATTTCCAAACTGGGTCCCTTGGATGACAGGTATTCCTTATGAAAACAGTTTGGGAAATACTAGTTTAAACAATAAATATATGTATTTTTTAATGGCAGGGCATCTCAGAGCCTTTAATATGCAAGAGTGAGGCAGTGTGGGTGGCGTCGTCTAAGACATTTGGCAATGGAGCCTCCCTATTATTATCTTTTTCAGATGGCATCTGTTAATGCCTTGAGGACCTAATGGTCTGTGGTGTTCGGTCTGGAAGACGCTGCACTAGACGGTTGCTTGCGTCCAGCTCAGCGCTGCGGTTCCCTGAGTAAACAACGATTCCTGCTCTGAGGCTTGAGCTTCGGGGGAGATGCAAAGGCTGGAATCAGAAGGGTTCTAGACTCCCCGGATTCCTGCCTTCATGTCTTTTATCTGTTGGGCTTCAGAGTTAGTTTTCTTTTGCTAAGAACTTTCTGGAAAAACAAACCAGGAAAACCATCGTGTATAGGAGAAGGTGCTGGAAAGTCACATGTGGCCGTAGTGGAGACAGGTGCAGAGACTGGGGAACCGGGGCGCCAGACTCTGGTCTCGGCCCAACCACGGTGCTCTCAGCTCTGCCGTGTTCCCAACCCTCGTCACACCTCAGAGTGGCCTGGAGGGCTGGGGAAAGAAGCCCTGTCTCTGAGACGCCCTCCTGGAGAGACCGATTTGATTAGTCTGAGACAGAGCCTGGGCATCTGTATTTTTACAGAGCTCCCTGGGTATCTCTCCTGTGTAGTTAATGTGGAGACCTACTTTCTTTGAAGAAGGGCTTGTTTGTTTGTTTTCTTTAATGTGTCTGAACATTATCAGAGAATAATATAGGCCAGAAATTGATTAAATTTTGACAGAGAAAAATGGCTCCCAGGATGGGGTATTTCCAAGGGAGGGCAGAAGGGAGCTGACATTCATGGTTGATCTTCTGTGTGAATGACTCTGTCCATATGTTCTCCTATTTCTCTCTCTCTCCCCCTGCACACCCCCCCCCCCCGCCCTGACACATATCCTGGGGAGGAGGATATTTTGAAACTCTCATTAGCTCACAAGGACTTTATATGGGATTCCTACTGCTGCTGAAACAAATTACCACAAACTTAATGACTTAAAACAACACACACTTATTGTTTTGCAGTTCTGGAGGTGAGAAGTCCAAAATGAGTCTTATGTCAAGCTGTCAGCAGGGCCATTCCTTCCGGACACTCTAGGAGATGTTTCCTTGGCTCTTCTGTCCCCTAGAGGGGATGCCTGGATTCCTTGGCTGTGGCCACCTCCTTCATCTGCAAAACTAGCACTGTCCAGCTGAGAGCTTTCATGCTGCCATCTCTCTTGTTCTCCTCTGTCTTTGTCTTCTGCAGTTAAGGACCCTTATGAGTACATTGGGCCCACCTGGAAAAGCCAATGTATTCTCCCTGTCTTAAGGTCAGCTGATTAGCAACTGTGATTCCATCTGTAGCTTTAATTTCCTCTTGCCACGTCGTACCTTATATATTCTCAGGGTCCGGGGATCAGGTTGCTGACACCTTTGTTGGGGCCATCGCTCAGCCCCGCACCGATGCTGAGGCTCATGTGCCATGTTGGAAGTTGGAGTGATGGTCAGAGCTGAGGCTTCAGGTCACAGCAAAATGGAAGAGGGTGTCCCCGTTTGCTTCACAGTTTCTTTCAAAAACGTTTCTCAATTTATTTGTCAGAACACATGATGATTAAACTGTGGGAAAGTCTCTTCACTCTCTGATATGGTCTCTGTTCACTGTCCTGTCCATCTCACTGGGATGACATCGGAATACAGTGTATTTGGAATCCTACCTCATAAGTCATGGATGCCGAACCCTTCTAAGAGATGATCATTAGAACCGATCACACCAATAGGAAACCTAGATTACACTTTGGCCTCATCTAGTCTCTAGTCTACTAGGCCATGAGCTTGCTGAAGGGATGAAGTGGGTCTTATTTATGCCTCTATATCAGAGCCTAGCCAGTTCCAACACAGAGTAGGTATTCAGTCCTTGTTGCTGAATTAAGGAAGAGGTAAAAGGATGAGCAGGAGGTTGTGAGGATCTGAGAGGAATATAATAGTAAGTAAAATGCAGTTGACTGCCCTGGGGAATTAAAGGTCTAGGAGTGGAAAACAAAACATGCAAATACTAAAGAGTGCAATGCAGTGCTATAAGGGAAGCAGAAGGAAACAGTTTTGGAGTTTCCAAGGACGGTGAATCCAATACTGAGTTGAGGAAACCAGGCAGAGACATCAGATAACAAGGTCTTTAAATCCATGGAACTCATGCCGCTGTTCCCCACGTCCAATCCCATAGCAGACGTAACAATCCATCTTGTACCCTTTCCCACTATACCAATGGTTATGACCCCGTTACCAATTGTTTGAAATTGACAAGCAAGTGGAATCCAATTTATCCTATTAGGTTCTAGGTAACATTTATCTACTGGTAGTTGAGCAGATATTTTACCTGAAACTCATGTACGAGCCAAGTTTTATCTTAAGGTTCCCTTGGGCATCTTCAGTAAAGCAGCTCACTATATTTAGATTTCTCTAGATGAGCATTCCCAGCAGCACAGAGCTTTTTTTTCTGTCTCAGCACAAATTTTGTTCTGATTGAGAGCCAAGGTTGGAAGGCTCTGTCTACACCCGCAACTATGTCATTTAAGCATCTGTGTTGACCCTGATGGTAAGAAACATGCACTTTGGAAGCACATTGACATATGAGTAACCACAGCCTGGAACAATGGCCCACTTGTGGATCTGTTTGCACGTCGTTGCTCACTGCTATTTACTAAAATCTTGGTGACAGTATGATGAGGTGCATGCCCAAGTCTGCTCACAGGACAGCTCATGTTCCTGTCCTCAGCATGGTGAAGAGAGGATTCCCCAAACAGAAGCTTTAGAGTTGAGCATTGAGGTTCTCAGAGGAGAGCAACCCTGGAGGGTGACAAGGTCTTACTCCCTGTTCAGGAAATGTCTTATTCCTCAGCGCTTGAGAGAGGACTTATGTCATTAAGCATGATTCACTTGGACCCGAGTCCATGACGAAATGAAGGATTGGATCATACAGATTCGTTTGGAAATGCCTACTTCTGCTCTGAAAACATGAAGTGTCATTTACTTTAAAATGGTTTCAGTAAAAGTATAAAGAGACCTGTGGTCCAAAGCATTCACCTGAAAAAAGAATCTATCTTCAGGTGAGCATTTCCATCTTTTAAAAGTGGAAAGCATTCTTCTTAAAAAGCATTTTCACCTTCATCATCATAAGACTTTTTGAGTCACTACAGATATAGAGCATTGCTATCAGATTGTTGGGTAGTTATCTGGAAAGATAATCTATGCTTCCACAGAAAGGAGAATAGTGTTCTGAACTGGATCCAAAGGCTCCTATACAGAACATTGGTCTGTTCTTAAAAATCCATTTTCCTGTTTATCTGCAGAAATGAGATCAACAATAGCCAGGCTATTGCCTCACATTCTCACTCATCAACCAGTTAGTGGGAGCTTTGAGCTGGTTCTGCAGGTAAGGAAAGTGTAGTGAGAACTCTTAGCTGGAAGTGTTTGGCATGGATTCTGGCTGATTTAAACAGAGAAGGAGTTTTATTAAAAGATATTGATAGAAGGGCTAAAAAATAGGCTCGGGTTTACACAGCCAGAAGCAGAGACCAGATCGTGTCCTAGAGCCAACCTGGTGAAAACACTCAAACCCTGAACACTTCCAGTCGTAGCTCTGCAGCTGTGCCCTGGGAGCCCAAGCATGTTGCAGCCTCTATTGCTGCGGAGACTGCTCACTTCTTGGCACTTCCTGTGTCCAAGTCTAATGTGGGTGCAGCTGATTGACAGAGCCTGGGTTGTGTATTCATGCCCTCCCTTCGAGGGAGTCTGAGGAAACCAGTGTCTGATAGTTTTGGCTTCTGTAGTAAAATATAGGTAGAATTCTCCAAACAGAGAAGAAAGTTTAGATGCTGGAAAGCCAACAATTTGAAAAGTGTCTGCTGTAAGCAGTTCTAGGCAGAATAACCCATATGTGCAAAATTACAGCTGCATGAAAGTTGATTCAAGCATAGACTAACCCTCTCAGACCTTATAGTCCATTAGAGGAGATGGGTCACAGAATGCTCCACCTTGTCTTACAGTGATTCTCTCACCAATTCAGTAAATAAAGGTGTTTGCAGGCCAGGGGAGAGAGATGTGATGGCTTAAAAATTATTAGAAAATTATGAAATACAATGTAGATGTAATTATATAAAAACATTTATTAAAACAACACCTGTATTTTAACAAATATAACATGGGAATGGTTAATGGGTGCTAGACTTATATATGCCATCTTCTTTGACATAAATTATTTTTATGCTTCAAGAAAGCTGGATTTTGAAAAAAAGAAATATTTGTAAGGAAGTAACCCACTGCTGCTACATGCATGGACCTTGCATTTCTAGATTTGTTTTGAGAGACAGTAGACTATTGGCACCCACTAAAATATAGTGTCTGCCTATGGAGGAATAGAAGGTGAGCTTCAACTGAATTTTATTCCTGTTGTTGGTCAACCAAGGGTGAAATGGGTCTCAGTAAACCACAAGGGAGATGGGTCTCTCTCTGCTGGGCTCTCTAGCAGGGGTGAGTAACATCTAAGGAATCTAGGAATGAATCCCTAGATGTTGAATTATAGGAGAAGAAAAGTTAGGAATTGCCTTCAGCTATACAGAGCCACAAGCTGCCAGCCAGTTATTTTTGGTAAACTAGATTATCTGCATTCATGGTGGTAATCTCTCTCTCTCTCTCTCTCTCTCTCTCTCTCTCTCTCTCTCTCTCTCTCTCTCTCTCTCTCTCTCTCTCTTTTTGGTGTTGATTTCTCATTTGCAAAGTCACATGTGACCATTCTAGCACTGTCTTTAAGTTAAGTTATGGGGTATGAAGAGAAGGGTCTTTTGCCCACATTTAGACCCCTTAACTAATTTCTCCTGCTCCAACTACTCAAGGCCAGTGGGGTGGTAGCACCCAAATTCTGTAAGAAATGTAAATCTTAGGGACAGGGTCAGAGCTGCTCATTTGAACAAAGTCTCCTTGCAGTGGTGAACTGGAAGGTTCTCAGTTTTTTAATATTTGGTGAAGAGAAAGAGAAGGATACATAGACCTAAATAAGAAGACAAAACACAGAAAAATGTAACTGTTCCTTATCGTATGAGCACTCAGTGCTTAGTTGTACCAAATGTTGGGGAATAACAATGTTAAACCCTGTTACCCTGTGTTCTCACCATAGGCTCTTGGTGAACTTCGGAAGAAAGGCCTCTCATTCTTTTTCAAAGATGTTCCCCCAATTCACTAGGACTTCTCATTGGTTATGGTGGCATTTGGCAAATCTTCTGGTTTGGCCACTCTTGTAGGGTTTGCTTGATTTCACAGTTGTGGTTTTTATGTAGTATGCCATTATTTGATCTAGCAATTTTCATGCAAATTAAAGGTTGAATATTGTGTTGCATATTGCGATAGCAATGTCCTACATTTTAAGTGGAAATCAATTTAAAGGAGGACTAAAACCCCAGTGGATAAGACTGTTGACTAGACATTTCTTAAAATAAATACAGTAGGGAAAAACTGAAGGGAAGACTAATGTTTGAGTGCTGACCACGACCCAGACATTTTACATAGTTTTTAAAATAAAATCCTCACTACAGTTTTAGGAGGCCTCCTTGCCTCCAGTGACATCTTTCTGAACACTGCCTCTACTGACTATTCCCATTGTTCCATCTTAGATCTTGCCATTTTCAACATCTGTTTCCTAAATCTTCCAAAGGGATTCCTTCTTTGGATCTTGCACTTACTTCCCCTTGTATCAGAAATATTCTTCCTCACTTCATTTAGGATTCTTCCCAAAGCTGTTTTACTCAGAGATGTCTTCTTTGAATCTCTTATCTAATTAGTACCTCTGATCATCAGTCACTGTCCCCTGACTATAGAACCTATACATAATATAATGAAAAGTCATCAGCAATATCTATCCATCCATCCTGTCTGTTTATTTGTTATCCCCATTCGAGCATAATCTCTGAGTCCATGGCTCTTGTCTGTCTTAATCACAGTGGTAGCTTCAGTACCTAGAATTGAACCTGGCAGGTGGTAAGCACTTGCAAGAATTTTTGATGAAATAAATAGATGAATCTTTGCCATTCATAAAAATACTAAATATCTGATTTGAAGGGAAAAAGTAATCATAATCTCTGTCCTATAGTTAAATTTCTCCTTTGGAACATTCTATAAAAGTATATATTTTAAGTGCCACATACAGTTATAAAATATATTCTTAGGACCTTATAATTTTATAAAACCATACTGAATATGTAGTTTTCACAAAATATTTTTGAAAAGGACAATTTGTTTATGTGAGTTGCCATTATCATTTTTAACTCTTCTTTTAAAATATATCCCTGAAAAGAAAATAACAAAGGAGTAAGAAAGGGATTTTTAGTATATGTGATTGGGGATTAGTTATCTATAGAATTATTAAAAATAGCAGCCTACTATACTCAAAAAAACATGTTTTCTATTATATCAAAAATTTTTATTTTTTGACATGTGTGAACTCAAGTGAACTTTTAGAAGTTGGATTTGTAGTTTATAGTTTTTGGATGGCACTTCTTAAAATTTGTAATCGTGTTGTTGAAAAATATTTCATAGCCTAAAAGTACCATATATTGCGAAAGCTAGAGAGAAAAAAATACTGCCTTTCTAGCATCAAGCCCTCCTTAGATCAGTTATTTGAATATTTTTGCTGTTGTGGAAAAGACATATAAACAACCAAAAAATTAAATATTTGCCTGGAAAATGATAGTTGGTAACATTTAACTATTCCTGTTCCCATATTGCTTTCAATGATAGTCCTGAGCGCAACACACACTGTGGTTCAGTGTATCTTATTCCAACACAGATTGGCTTGGGCCCCTGCCCAGTCATCCCGAAGAAATTAAAAGTCAGGGAGCAGCACAAGTTTGCATGAGGCCTGAAGAATTGCTCCCATGTGCATTTCTCCTTCACTTCCTTCCCCCTCTCCTCCCTGTTGTGTTCAAATCTGCTCTTTGCTCCTCTTTAGAGATCTCATCTAAAAAAAAAAAATCCCACAATATCCAAGAGAGCTTATGTCTGTCTGTTTAGATGTTTAAAGTTTGCCAAAGTTGAAGCGACCCTGATAAGACCAAAATTTTTCTATTGAGATTTCCCAGAAAGATTCTACAAGGACGGTAAAAAAAAAAAAAAAAAAAAAAAAAGTTCTCCTTCCATGAAGCAGCAATTAGAATAGGCTGGGTTATGCTGCAGGAACAAATACCCCAATAGCTTCAAGGAACAAAGGTTCATTTCTTGCTCACCCTACAGAGAAACAGAATCAATTATATTTATATTTATATATTTATTTTTTTTAAAGGAATTGGCTCACACAATTATGGAGGATGAGAAGTTCTGAAATCTACTGTTTATAGGTTGGAGACCCAGGAGGGTTGGTGGTGTAATTCAGTCTGAAGCTGGAGGCCTGAGAACCAGGTAGCCTATGGTGTAAATCCCAGTCTGAGAGTAGGAGAAGATGAGGTGGGATGTCCCCGCTCATACAGTGAGGCAGTAAAACAAGGGGCAAATTCCTCCTTTCTCCTCCTTTTGTTCTATTTAGGCCCTCAGTGGACTGGGTGATGCCCTTCCACATTGTAGAGCAGGACCTACTCCACTGTGCCAACTTTCACAGACATATTCAGAAATAATGTTTAGTCTAGCATCCCTTGGCCAGTCAAGTTGACACATAAAATTAACCATCACCATACCTGTCATGGGTGGGGCCCTATCCCATACACTGTAAGCCCAAAGCCAGTGCTGCACCTACCATGTAGACTGAGGCAGGCCAGTAGGCAGAGGGATAGAGAATGTGGTGAATCACAGACTGTTTTTTAGAGCTTTGCATGTCACTCCAGCAACGATAGGATTGGCCAATCAAGTCAGTCAGCCACATTTACTTAAAGGGGACTGGGGAAATGTCAGTTCATTGTCTTTCTACCATGCTCAGAAGGAGATCAAATCAAACAACTCTAAATTGCCCAACATGACACATCGAATTGCTCCGGAGGAGCATTCTAGAGCACCATACTGAAAGGTCTTGGAGTATCTGTCCTCACTTACCAAGCAAGGCTGTTCAGTCAGCGTTATCTCTGATGCTAGAGACATGAGAGTTGAATTTTAGGGGCTGGGGAGTTTCTTTTCCTGGATGGCCAGCAGTACACAACTTTGGTGCTTTTAAGAAGCACCAAATATCCATGGAGATTTCTCCAAATACAGATGCTCAGGTCCCATCTCTGGAGTCTTTTTCCTGAAGTTTAGAAGTTTTCTCTCTTCCTCTCCCTAATTCAATTTGTCAGATATGTTCCACCACAACAAAAGTAGAATCTGGCAATAATGCTCTAGTCCCGGCAGTGAGAGGACACCAAACCTATAAATATAAATTCTGAGAACTGGTGCAGAGTTCTCTGTTTTAGGGCAGAAAAAGAAGCTCCATGGCTTGGACTAATCATCCCTATAGGCCAGATATGGCATATCAGATTTTGTCTCATAGACTAACTCCGATTGATTGGTTGGGGCTACCTAGAGTACTGTATGGATGGATACAGAGACTGCATAAGACCTCATCATCACAAGTGTGCAATGATTTACTAGCAGTGCCTGCCACTGGTACAGGAAGGTTAATAATGGAACGCATGACAACTAATTGTCTTTGCTATTCCAGATCATTCCCCACCTCCCCACCTTCAGAGATTGCATCCTGATCTAATAATTTGATTACTAATTTGTTTCCATGTGTTTTTGCTCGTAGTGTAGATATGATCTGAATGACAGACATCCATTTTTCAGTCACTAGATAGCTTGTCTTTTTCACAGTAAATTAAAAACAAAATACAAATCCCCCCAAAATTGTGTATCAGCCATTTAGGAATTTCATTAAATTGAGTCAGTCCCAGAGATCATGATTAACTGATGTCAATTTCCTTAATGGGAAATTCTGAACTTGAATGTGATCTTCCCAGAAGACACTGTGCTTAGGAAGCTGGACAGCTTTCTTCCCTGACATCACCGTTTTCTTTCTTTCTGACTTTAATAATTTTCTATTGGCTGGCATCACAGAGGCAGCCTATGTGAAATAACTCATTAAGAACACAGTGGAAGATGAAACACACGAGAAGTTCAAGGGGATAATATAAGCCAATGTGAAGGATAAATGAGACTCGGATAACTTATCAAGCCTGGGCTGGATATCTCCGATCAGTAAAGAATGAAAGGCTGGAGTAGTTGAAAGAGCTGCTTTTGTCTTACTTTACTATCAGTGTGTGATTTAGGGGCTGAGAAAATACATGCCTTCTTGGCGCCAGAAAAACATTTAGAGTTAGGCTTCTTGCTCCACTTTTAAAGACAAGATGAGGTTGGCTGTCTTTTAAATGTGATTGTTTATCATTGGAAGTAAGTATTTGACAGGTGCTGCAGTTACAAACCCCCTTATAAACTAATGAAAGATGAGCTGCATGTCAAGAGAAATTAGGAGAACATTTCAATCTGCCCAGTTACATGCCTAGAAAAAAACATTTCATTTTTTCATATTCTCCATGACTAAAACATTTTTTCCTTACCTCATAAATCTTCAAACTCAGAGTGTATACCAGTAACATGGACATAAATATATTTCTAGGATGTAATGATATTTATCTAATGGGACTGAGTCTCTGGCCAGATGCCTGCCTGTGCTAGTTAGGGAGTCTTTCCCAAACCTGTAGACTTAACCCATTATTCTCCCAAATGCTTTATAACATAACTTAACAATTCATATTTTATATACGATAAGTAATTTCTAAGGTTTTGTAATATGCAGATTTAGAATTATAGAATATTAGAGGTCAATTTCTTGATCATGTGCATTTTCAACAGAGGTACCATTTCTTCCCAGAGGGTGAAAATTGGTTCTTAAATATTACAATGGTTTATGGCTTTCCAAAGGGCCACAGCACATACACAGATATAGAGTATATCTGTGGTATTGAAATTTCAGGAATGGGGGAGTGATTAGAAAAAAAAATCAAAAAGAAGATGCTAAAGGGGACAATAATAAAAAGGTTGAGAAACACAACTCTATCTCAATAATTTAAAAAATAATAACAGTTTTAATAATAACTAACATTTGTTGTATGTCTACCATGTGCCAGGTACTGCTTTAAGTGGAATACTTAGATTATCTCAATCCACGAACAGATCTGGAGAGTAAGAGCTTTTATGTGTCATCTTCCACGTGGATGAGGGGGTGCTGCCCAGAGAAGCAGAGAGAGGCACAGAGAAGTCAGGGCATTTGAAGCAGCAGAGCTAGGATTTTAACCCAGACTCTCCGTCTTCAGTCTCTTAACCACTCCACGTCACTGCTCTGTTCACCAGCTGCCTGTTATTCAGGTTAGAAGATAGAAGCCCAGAGAGGGCTTGTTGCTTTTCCTCACCGTTCAGGCTGGTCCTGGACTTGAGACACATGCTCTCCAACCCCTGGCAATGTCTAATGCCATTTCTCTATCACTAGGGTTCTTCCAATACGGTGTTGCTCTCCTTTTGGTAATGGGACTCTTGAAAGAAGTCAGTTAAATCAAGTAGATTGGTGGAGGTGTTTAATTCCTCTATATCCTGGCTGATTTTTTGTCTCTTCATGCTCTCTCTTAATGAAACAGAAAGTGCAACTCGAATTGTGGATTTCTTTATTTCTCCTTTTTATTTGGAAAGATTTTGGTTCATGTATTTTGAAGCTGTTTTTAGGTGAATGCACACTTAGGACTGTTACGTCTCTCGGTTAACTGGCCTTTTAAAATTATTACATAATGTTCCTCTTTATTTCTGCCAATTTTTATATTCTGAGGCCCTCACTGTATGATATTCATAGAGTCACTTCAGCCTTTTTTTTTTAATTAGTATTTTGTGGTATATCTTTTCCCACCCCTTGACTATATCCTACTTAAATCATTATATTTAAAGTGGGTGTCCTGTAGAAACATATCCTTGGATCTTATTTTTAACATTTATTCTGACAATATCTGTCTTTTAAATAGTGTGATTAGATCAGTTACATTTCATGTATACATTATATGTTTAGATTTAGATGTACAGTATCATTTTATTATTGATGCCAATTAGTTTTAAATGTTCTTTTTGGCATACAGCGATTCACACCCTTCATCACTTAAATTCCCTAAATTTTGATATATTTCAAATTTGATGTGTGCTGCTTTGTAAACCTTGGCGTTTGGGAAAGAATTCTAAGGGATAGAGAGCTAAAATTTATTGAATTAGTTCTTGCTGCGAAATCACCTATATACATTATCACATTTCGTCTTCATTGTAGTCATTTTTCTGTGTGTATTACTTCCTCATTTTAGAGAAGAGGAAGATTTTGCTGAGCTAAGTCACATAGCTAAGTTAAATGGCACATCCAAACTCAGGTTTATTTGTCTAATTCCAAAGCCTGAGTTCTTACCATCATACCATGCTGAGGAGAAACTAATTTTGTATTTTTTAAAATATGGGTATTATTAGAAATAGCCTCATATATATTTTAATGCATTAATATTTGAAAATGTAATTATCATTTTGGTTTTATGTTACCCAAAGGCTACTCTCTTGTTCTGAGTAACTCAATGACCAGGTGTCCTCTGATTATCTTTTAAGGTCTTTCTTAGGTGTTGTGATTTCATCAGTAACTATCTGATCCTCTAGTAGAATATTGGTTTGAGAAGTTCAGGCTTTCAGTTTATCAAGAAAGAAGCCAGCTACATTGAACTTAGAATGTTTAGCTTGGACAGGACATTAGGCTCATAAATACTAATTTGTGAAAACTCATTGGGGTCTGCGTGGGTAAGTGGATTGACCTTCAGCAAGCATGTAGCCGAGGGGCTGACTGGGCTGGTGTGTTGTCAGGAAATCCCTGAAGCAATGAACTTGACACTAGAAGTGGAGCCACTGTCCTTACTGTCTGGCCGGATTTGCCTGGTGGCAGTTACATGTATTTTTTGGAAAATGGCCATTTCCACAGCTCCAAACCACGGCCAGTTCGGTGATTGAAAGCCATGTCTTAGGAGGTGAGGCTCTCCAATTCTTTGGCAGCTTCTCCAGAGTCAGTGAAGTAGAGAAGCTCTATGAAGATTGAGAGAAAGGTAGTGAGTTGAGTAAGGTTAGTAGGTGAGACTGGAATTGTTAGTTTTCAAAAAATAACACAGATAAGATTGACCTCAAAGAGAGGTGCCCTGGTTCTCCAAACTATCTGGAATATGTGGGGTTGTTCGTCTCTGCATTTTCTAAGGAGAGATTCACTTCTTTAGATTTATCAGGGACTCAACAAAATAAATATACTTGCTCGATCTGTTATGTAAACACGTGCAGGTCTGTCAGGTCAACGCCTATTCTATAAGTACAGAGGAAATCATTAATAATAATGGATAATAATAACAGATAAAGTGTGAGACAGCTGGAGGAGAGCCCCCACCACAGAGGAAGGTCATGTCAGCAATGCGAGGCAATATTAAAACATCAGGTGGTTTCCGTGGCTGTACCCCTATGATGCTGCAGTTTAGTTTATTTGAATTTGACAATAGTGATCTGTAGCCTGAAGACTGTGTGAAAAAACATGGCCTTTAGGCAAGCTGAACGAAGGGTGTATGTAAACTGTCCGTACTATTTTTGTCACTCTTCTGTAATTCTAAAATTATATATGGGTGCTCCTCAACTTATGATGGGGTTACTTCCCAATAAATCCATTGTAAGTTGAAAATATCATATTTCCAAAATACATTTAACACACCTTACCTACTGAACATCATAGCTTAGCCTAGCCTGCCTTAAACATGCTCAGAGCACAATATCCAAAAATGCTGGCAACATGGTACAGTGTAGAGTATAGGTTGTCTAATTTTGTGATCGTGTGCCTGACTGAGAGCTGCAGCTCTCTGCTGCTGCCCAGCAGCGTAAGAGAGTATTATACCTCATCTCACTACCTGGGAAAATATCAAAATTCAAAATTCAAGTACTCTTCCTACTGAATGAGTATGGCTTTTGCATTATCATAAAGTCAGGGACCACCTCTATAGCATAGGAGACATAAATGTTTATGTATATCCTTTGCAATAAGATAAACTCTAGAAGTAGACAAGTTCTATACAATGAATGGATGCAGTTGACCTTAGGGATTTTGATAGCAAGGAGACTAGGGAAAATAGAGTACAGTGTTAAAGACCATGGACTCTGGGGTTAAGAAATTTGGGGTGTGATTCCTAGACCTAGTATATACCTACTGTGTGATCTGTGTCATCTTGTATACCCCTATTTCACAGATGAGGACACTGAGGCTCAGAGTTTACTAATGGATACCTACCTCATATGGTGGCTATAAGGAGTTAAATGAGATAATTCAAGTAAATATGCCTGGGACATAGGAAGCATCTAATGAGTGTTTGCTGTTAATGTAATTATGATAATTATTACTAGAGTTGAGACAGGAGAGTTTCAAGTATGTTGGTGAGATCAGGCAAATTCTAAGCCCTTACAATTAATGACCTTCCTGTATGTCCAGATGTTTCAGAGACTGGAGGTACAGAAAGAGGTAGTAATCAGTGGAGTAAAAGGGAAGGAGGATCAAAGTTATAAGGAACGAGAAAAACAAGCTGGGCTCACAGGGGCCATAGTGAAAAATTTCTGACTCTTGTTAGAAGGGCAGTCCAATCAATTATGGGACTCCTAGAAGCCCTATATTATTGATAATTAATATAATAAACTCTGAACATCTCATGAGCCTGATTTGTTGGAATTATTCCTTTGGATATCAGTTAGGGCTGGATTATTTTTTTCTCAGATAGTTTTTTAATTCATAGTCACTTTGAGTAAGCCTGTTTCTCCCCATTTTAAATGAGGACTTTGAAGTCTTTCTGTAATTTGCCATCCTAACACACTGTTAAGGCCCTGGATCTGAGAAAGCTTGTCTCCCCCCAGCATCTCCACCCCCAACCCCTGGTGTGCGTAATGACCTCTGAATGCTTTAGACCAGCTTTCAAAATGTAACTCCATTAACCCAAATGTGACAGCAAGAAACAAGTCCAAATATTGTGAAAATGATGCAGTCATGATCTGCAATCACTTTCCTTCAGTCTAACTGTAGACAGAGTATGTTATTTCCCCTTGAACTTAACCTTGATTTCAACATGATATGTTATCATTTTAATGTCTGTGGTCTTATTCAAGAATTGAGTGATGAAAAACCAAGACACATGAAAAATGGTCCATGGTAAAAGCCTATATTAAGAACACATTCAGAAAGACTTTAAACTAATTGCATCCAGGGGAATGTGGGTTATGAGAGACCAGACCTGTGTTCCTACTTAGAGTTACAATCTCTGAACACATTTCTTTATTTGATATGAAATTATATTAGAAAGGAGTTTGCCTGAATAATGGATGTAGTGATAACTGAAAGGGAAAACAGCATGAAGCCAGAGAGCTTTGCTTAAGTGAGGCTAGAGCTGGGGACTATAGCATATGTACCTAACCACATGTTTTGATTTATTGTTTTGACTGATGAGTGCATTTCAGTTTTATATGGTCCATAGACTTGTTCACTGAGGTAGTTAAGGTTAGAACTCTTTAAATAGCCGTGTGGGATAAAGCAGATATTCCCTGGAAATTGGGAAAAGAATAGCTAGGAGGAATATTTTTTGAAAATATAAAGGAAATATTTGTTTTGAACATCCAGGTTCTTAGAAATCTGGGCTCATAAGGGAACAAATTTGATGACCAAAGAAAGTGATCTTTCTCATTATTGTTAGTTTTTAAAAGAAGCCCATCTACTTTTTATATAAAAATCATGCTCACTTAGAATATCTGGAAACTGTAGAAAATATAGAAAAAAATTTTAAAGACCCACCATATGCAACATCAAGATAAACACTTTTTTGCAGTAATTGCAAGTCAAATACAAATAGTTACTTCTATATAGTTGCTGTTACCATGAGTGAACAATTATGTATCTGGCTTTGTATTCATAGTAAAATAGTTCCTCATATCACTGAGACTTTGCTGAAATATTATTTTTAAATAATATCACAGTTGGAAGTCAGTTTAAGGAGAGTGGCCCCACACTTCAGGAAGGCCAGGTTCCCTATGCAGACAGCGCCAGAAGGAAGTGTGTGAAGTCTAGATCATAGCATCCTAGAGTTAAAGGACTTTAATCCTCACTTAGCTTTATGAGTATGCACTGATAAAAGTGGTATTGAAGAGAGATGTCTCATGGCTTCTAACCAAGTGCTGATTTCTAATTTCATTTCTGGCATAAATTGGATCACATTGTCTTAACTCTCTGAACCTTGACTCTATCTCCCACATGATGATTGCCAAGATACCTTTAACTCTAGGATGCTATGATCTAGATTTAGTACGTTAGCATAGGCACACCATGGAGATACTGTAGGTTTGGTTCCAGACCGCTGTAATAAAGCCAGTATCACAATAAAGCAACTGATACCCTTTTGCTGGCAGAGAATCTTGCTTTCAGTTTGTAAAAAACGCAACACCTGTGAAGCACACTAAAGCAAAGTGCAGTAAAACAAGGTACACCTGTACCATGGAACACAGGCTCATAAGTTGGGTTTTGTGTTTTGTTTTTCATTTTCGTTATTTCCGTACCTTTTTAGGTTGCTGCTATATTCCAGACACTGACATATATCCTCATGTCATGCTGATATTCACCCTGTGAAATAGGTGTTGTTATTATCCTCATGCGAGAGACAAGGCAAGTGAGGCTCAGAGAGACGAAGGAGTAAGTGGGGAAGCTGAGCTGCCCCTTGGCGCAGCAGTGACTTTTCCGAAAACTGGCTGCCTCAGTTTTCAGTTCAGCTCGAGTTAAACACTCACGAGGTCAGTCCACCCATCTGTCGTGTTGATCACTCAGTACTCACTTGTTGGCTGGGTCATAGTAGACAGAAAAATCCCTCCTGCCAAAGATGTCTATGTCTCAGTCCCCAGCACTGGTAAATATATTACTTGGCAAAAGGAAATTAAGTTTGTAGGTGGATTAGGTTGCTGATCAGCAAACCATCAGTATAGGCGAGTAGCCTAGAGTGTCCAGGTGTGCCCAGTAGAACCACAAGGGTCTTTAAAAGAGGAAGCAGCAGGAGAAGAGTCAGTGCCGGAGAGATGTGACGTGAGAGAGGCTCAGCGAGGTATTGCTGATCTTGCAGATGCAAAGAGTCAGGAGCCAAGGAATGCAGGGGGTTTCTAGCAGCTGGAGAAGGTAAGAAACCATTCTCCCCTGGAGCCTCCAGGAAGAAATACAGCCTGCTGGCACCTTGATTTTATTCCAGGGAGTGTGTCATCAGACTTCTGGCCTCCAGAACGGTAAGATAATAAATTTGTGTTGTTCTGCGCCACTAAGTTTATGGTGATTTCTTATGGCGGCCACAGGAAATGAATGCTCAGGGTATGCTCTAAGAGAAGTTTCAGAAGTCACAGTGCTCCAGGAATAAAGGCCAGGTGCTCTGTGTTGTTGGATGGTGGAGCCGCAGAGATTCTAGCAGGTGGGTAGTATTTGGAGCAGGTGGGCGTCAGCTTCAAGGTTCTGTGTGGTTGCCTTATTTAGAACAAGACCTAGCCAGTTGTCAAGGGACTGGTTGGGACCAACCCCTAGAAAATGATTAGGCAGGGTCTCTAAGGATGAGCCAGGCTGATTCGAAGGGCTATGGAATAGAACTGTGTTGTCCAGTGGAAGCATACGCCATGCTAGTCCGTTTTCAGTCTTCAGAGAATACGTTTTATACTTTTTCTCTCCACTCCAAAGTTCAGACTTAAAACAAAAGAAGTAAGTTAAGTGTTGTTCAAGAAATATTGTTGATTATTATTGTGTTCATCTCATCTTCTAATTGAACATTTACTTAACCATATCTTTTTCAATGACATGTTAGAATGTTGCAGATAAAACCCGAAATATAACACATTCATGGAATTGTTAAACTTACCAGTGGTCTTGGGGTTTTGTTAATTGCATGTGAAATTTTAGGAGAACTATTTCTGATGGGAATTGTATTGGTCTGTTGTCTTAGGGAAAATGAAAAGACAATTGAAATACACATTGTTTATTTCAAAATGATGGAAACTGAAAATAATTCCCAACAAGAAAAGATTACCCAAAGGCAAGAAGCCAAAAGAACAATAGTGGTTAATATTCTAATATAATAAATCTAGGCCTAAATCCTTTCTCTTACATTTAAACAAAAGGGCAATAATAATTCTATTTCATAAGAAAATCCCTGGGAATTACACATAAAAATATCTTTTTTCTAGGCAGTACTTGGATTTTCCTGTTCTGTCATCTGTTTTTAAAACAATTTAATATCTGGTAACATCTGCTCAGTCTGCATAAACTGTATTTCATACTTTGAATGAAACATGTGGCAGCATATAAGAATACATTGCCACTGTTGTTAAGGATTCTTTGATTTATTGACTATATTTATAACTTTCTATTCTCCCCAAAGAAACAAAATCCAATAAAATAAAAATAAGAAATTGGGGCAAGGAAAGGAAAGGGGGAAGGAGTCCATATGATAACACTGTGGGTTAATGCATTTACTAGACTACCTTCCAAGTTGGCTCTGCATCTCCTAGCAGAAAAAACAAAGTGGAAAAAAAAAGAAGAAAAAGAAGAAGCTCCTTTCTACTTGCTAGATGTAATGCTGCCTGATTCATGAAGCCTTCAATAAAGCCAGTTAGATCTTTAAAAAAAAAAAAAGCATTTAAAATATATTAGGTTCCCAGTAGCAGAAAGATAGAATAAAACAATTTTATAAGGGATTTCCCCCCATCACTACATATTTTTTCTTTTATTTTAAATAATAAAAAATGCCTTCTCATTACAGCCAAACTCAATGAGAGACCCATCCCTATGTTCTAAGGCAGTAGCTCTCAAACTCTAGCACACATTGGAGACTCCTGGAGGGCCTGTTAAAACAGATGTCTGGGTTCTCAATTGAGTTTCTGAGTCAACATGGCTGGGGAATATGCATTCCTAATGAGTTTCCAGATGATACTGATACTGCTGGACTGGAGGTCATCGCCCTTTGAGAACTGCTTTAAAGGAAATTGATAGACATACCTTAGGAGACACTGAGTAACCTATGGGAAAATATCTTGAAAAGAAGTTCCACGTGAAACAGCCATTCATATGGATGTTCTTTGGAGACATCTTCAACAAAAGCTAAGGACACAACTCTGTGAGGAGGAATTTTACAATATGGTCAGTTGATGTAGTCTGACAACGTCCAACACATTTTTCATATGCTACCTCATTTCAAGGATAAACTTAAGAGTTCCTAGAGGAATGACTAACATATCTATAAATGTTGATTACTTTCTTTAAATCTTATTCTTTTTAACCTGGGCTTTTGATTGCAACTCTACTATTTGAGTCCTCATTAAGTCAAAAGACATGTTTGCATTGTTTCCATTTCAGGATTGCTATTTGTGAACACAAGAGTTTGCTTCCTCTACCTCCAGAAATCCCATTGAAATGATTATAGAAGTAATGAAGCCCTATTTGCCTAAGAATGGAAGAGGGAGTTTTCAGTGGGTCAGAGAAGGTCATGACTATCTGGTGGTGGATATGAAGATGAGATCACAGAGACCCCACTTAAAAATATTTTTATTTTGAAATAATTATCGATTTATGAGAAGTTGCAAAAAATATATAGGAAGATCCCATGTAGGTTCTATGAAGGGAGTTACTTCTCAACCAGTGTTCTCCAGCGGTAACATTGTGCCGGGAAATTGACACAGGCACAATCCACAGAACTTGTTCAGATTTGATCCGTTTTGCATGTACTGTGTGGGTGTGTGCGCAGATCTTTACAGTTTTATCACATACATATATCGTGTAACCACCACCACCAGCACCACAAGCAACAGAGAAGTATTCTATCATCATGAAGACCTCCCTTGTGCTACACTTTATAGTCATACCAACACTGCGCCACTCTGCTCCATCCCTAACCCCCAGCATCTATGAATCTGCTCTCCCCTGCTGTATTTTTGTCATGGAATAATGCAGTATATAATTTGTTGAGGTTGGCTTTTTCACTTAGCATAATTCGCTTGAGATCCTCTGAGCTATTACAGGCATCAGTAGTTTGTTCTTTTCTATTGCTGTGTAGTATTCCACAATATGGTTGTAACGTAATTTGCTTAATCCTTTTCCTAGTTGAAGGACACTTGGAAGAAGAGACTCAGAACACACCTGGGGCAGGGCAGTAATAGCTGGGTTACGTTTGAGAATTATTCATTCTGGAGCTTCAGAGACATTCTTGGCTTGGGTTCAGTAGCTTACAGAGGGTAAGGGTTGGAGGAGAGGAGAGGATAGGCAGGAGTCAGGGTGAGCATTGGAAGACCTCTGTAGGACGCTGGTATGGCTTTTAGCGCCCCAGAGTAAAGACTCTGTGGACTGACATTTGTTGAAGGATCTGTTGATCTGCTTGCCTGCTTTGGGCTGGTGCACCCAACAGTGAAGCCTGCCGATCCACAGCCTCCTTCCTGAGCCCCTCGTCTGTCATCCTATTCAGGGAAGAGGTCTGTTGCCAGGAGAAGAGAGGGAGTGGAAAACCTACTCAAAAAAACCTAGAGACTCACTTCAGGGACTTATATTAATTGATTAGTTGCCCTATATTAATTAGTTGATGAATATGTACATCAAGACCACCAAACATTGAAGGAAAATCAATGAGAGAGAAGGACCAAAACGAAAAATAGAACACTTGACTGTGAAAAAAATAATTCAAGGAAAGGAAGATAAATTTAACAAAGCCTAATTGTATCAGTGTTAGCATAAGCAGCTAATTAGTTATTAACAAAAGAGAAGGGAGCTAAACCTGCTAAGCCTGATTGACTAGGAAGCTACAGCTTCCAGACACTCCAGGGAGCAGCCACAGTGCCAGGGGACTGACATCCCTCCCTCCGCCCTGATTAGGGAGGGAAGAACCTGCTTTCCAATTTCCCGCAGGAACAATTGGTCCTCCCCCCAGATGATGGGGGTGCTGTGAGGGGGACACCGGTAGGGGGAAAGTTCTCTGCTGAGGCATGCGCAGTAGAAGCCAAAATACCCACATAAAGGAGAGGAGTCTAGCCTGGGGAAGTCCAGGAGAGAAATTGGATAGGGCGAGCACCCAGCACAAGCCCACAAAGAATTAGGAAGAAGACTGGTTAGTTTGAAAGAAAGCTTACTCCCTCCCAAACCCAAGGAAATACAGGGAAAGCTTAACAAGGGCCGGAGGTTTGTTCACTCTCTCCACAGCAGCCCCATGGGCGTGGCAGAAGCGTGGGCCCAGGTACAGAAGAGACCGAGCTAAACTGCTGCTGAAGCTTGGATGCCAAAGCCGGAGAAACGGCACAGCATCTCGGCCCTGGCCCTTCTCCTGGGATTGGTGAGGATAAGTGTGGGCGTGGGACTCCGGAGGCTGGACTTCTTTTGCACAGAGACCGAGCCAAGCCACCTAGTCGTGGGTGAGACCCGAGGCCCCTGGGGCAGCCCTCTGTGCTTGCTCCAATACACCTGGCGCAGTTGCTCACGTCCTCCTATATGTGAGTCCTGAAATGCTTTTCTTGGACTTTGCAAGAATCCGTGACTCATGCAATAATCCTATTAGCCATATAAAAGAGGCTATTATAGAAAGAAGAAATAGGAAAATTAAACTTCTTCTAAATCAGTGGTCCCATCCTGGGGTGATTAACAATGCCTGGGGACACTTTTGGTTGTGATGACTGGTGACAATGCTATTGGTGTACGGCAGGTAGAGGCCCAGGATGCTGCTAAACATCCTTCAATGAAAGGATAGTTCCCCATGACAAAGGACTGTCCTAAACTGCCAATGGTTTAAAGTGAGAAACTTTGCTCTGAAATAAAACTGTTATTTCCATAATATTATTAATTGAGAAATAAATATTCTTTAACACCTGGAAGAAACATTAAAAAAAATCTCTCATAATATAAAGCAAAAGATGTAGAGGAGACATGGGAGAAACATCGATGCAGAGGATCAAAATAGAAGGGCCCAGTCCCTGACAAGCAGGCCTTCCCCAAAGAGAGCGTAGAGACAATAGAAATGAAGAAATTATCAAAGAAATAATAGAGGCAGTTTTCCAGTCCTGAGTAAAGACACCAGGTACAAAGCGGGATGAAAGGAAAAAGACCCATAACTAGATACAACCCAGTTACATATTAGGGTACTAAGGAGAAAGAGACTACTAAAATATTAGGAGAACGTGGGCGTGGTATATGGAAACTCCACAATTTTTGCAATTTTTCTTTAAATCTGAAATTAGTTCAAAACAAAAAATTCTGAAAAGTTTACATTTTGGTTTCCAGTTTTCTCTTTATTATAACTAACTCCGTGGAGAACATCTATGAAGGTGAACCTTGATAGAAGACAGTTTGGTGATGGTCTTTGAACCTCTGTTCATCTGAAGCCATTTCATTCCCACACCTCAGGCTGACTGAGGAAGTGGTACCAAGACCCTGTTCCTCCTTTCATAGTTCCCTCCTGTATTGTCATGGAAAGACCTTAGTAATTATCTAGGCGGAGATGTTTATTTTATAGAGGAAGCTCTGTATAATTTTATAATCCAAGGTCATGGAGTCAGGAAGTTTGATTTTTACACAGTGGGCATTTGAAACAGGAGCCAAGTCACAGCAAGCTTATGGTGTGCTAGATTTTTGTCTGAATCACTTCTCTGTTAATTTTAATAGGTAGTGCTCAGATTTAGAAAGTCTTTCGTGATTTTCTCTCTGTGCTTTCTCAGTTGTTCTTCGTTTATACCTCTAAATGCTCTTGTAGTTTTTCCGAGCATTATGTTATTCATGTACATTGCCGTCATGTCGAGGATAACTTCCTATCTTGCATAGCATGACCTCACAAAGTTGGAATTAAATTAATGCTAATTAATTCACACAACAGATATTTAATGAGTACCTACTCTGTACCAGGTGTTAAGGGGATATACATGAACAAGATAAAGTCCTTGCCTTCATGGAGTTTAAATTTTATATAGGGACACAATAAACTAATAGACATAATATCAGGCAATTAGAAATGCACAGAGAAAATTAAATCTGGGTGGCGGGTGATTAACTTGCTATTTTAGATAGAGCAGGAAGAAAAGGCATTGCATCTAGAAACACCATTTTCAGAGGAAAGTCTGTGGTCATCTTATCACCTTTGGTTTGCCTTATCAGTGAAGACTGAGAAAGGATCATTTTTCATTACTTTATCCCTTTTAGTACTCCCTTTGGGAAAGGTAATTGGACTCTGAGAATTCCAAGACCTTTTGCAGGGCTCCAAGTCCATGACAGAGACATACTGCAGAGCAGCAGAGATTCTTATCTGAAAATGTTATGAACCTCAGAATACGCAGATTTTTCAGGTAGAACATTAAAATTCTCACTGAAGTGTCTCCATGAACTCATTCCTCCAGCTTCCATTGTGGGATGGGTGTGTGTGTGCGTGTGCGTGTGTGTGTGTGTGTGTGCGCGCGCGCGCATGTGCGCATTTAGATGCTACTTGTGTGCTAAGGTTGTGCCTGAATGCTGGCTCACCGATTCCCCTTGTTGCTGGCTCATTTTTTTACCTCACAACCTTGGCTGACGAGGTCATGGGAAGATAAGCAGTGGAAAGGAAGGAGGTCAAGGGCCCTTATGCAGGTGCCCAATTCTCTGATGCCTGGGCTTTTGTTGTGTTTTCATTATTTTAGAAAATTAGATGCAGGTACAGTATTCAAGACTTGTCTCTTCTCCCCTCTTCTGATTCTGTTGTGTGGAGGATACCACGTGGCCATTGTTACTCAAAAGATACTCTTAAGACTTCAGCCAACATCCCAGTTGATCTTCCAAATGACACCAACCCCAACTGCCATCTGCAATGGCATGAAAGACTCCGAGAAAGACCAGCAGAACGTTCCAGCTAGCCAAGCCAACCCACAGAACCATGAGAAAGAATAAAATGGCTGTTATACCACTAAGTTTTGGGGTGACTTATTATGCAGCAATTGGTAGCCAGACTAGGCTACAAACTTTATTTTTCCACACATGAGCCGCTATGATGGCGTTGCGTTTTGCAGTATTGTTCTGAAAACAACAGAGACGGTGCCCGTGGTTTGTGCTGGATGCCAACCCGCGCCAGAAAACCATGGCGCAGGCCGCTGAGGGAAGGATTCAAAGACTGCCTTTTGCTACAAGTGAAGAAAGTACTTTGATGGGTGTTGAGATTAGAGCCAATCCAGGAAGGCACATCTGGAAGGTGAAGAATCCCTGTGCGGCTTCAGAGGCATCTGGAGTGGCCGGGCAGTGCAGAACCTGCCTCTGGTGGGATACGGCGGGAGGCAGGGTACCGTCCTGGATACCACAGTTAGAGGACATTGTTCTGGAAATCAGCATACCCAGATAGAGGCTAAAAATAGCTGAGCTTTACTTGCTGAGCCTAGCTGCTACTGGGAGATTTCGTTCATGGCCTGCGACTCCCCTTGGCCCCCATTTTCACGTGTTTCTACTTTAATGTTAGATTTTCTCAGTGCAAGAACTATGCATTCTTTTTGTTTCCTTTGAGTTCCAAGTAGAATCATTCCTTTTTTGAAGGGATTCTGAGGTTTCAAGAGTGTTATGGGGTCTGCTTAACCTGGATGTGCTACAAATGGGCTCCTTCATGCAGAGGGAAAACCCATCAAGTAACATATAACCATAGCTTTAAAAATGTATAATAAACATTTCGAGGTTGGTGGTACCACTCACCCTCACAGAAAGAGAAAGCAGAGGTTTTGACCTTGCCGAAGGGCACATATGTATTAAATAGAATTGGAATTTGAGCCCATGAATTATTGATTCCCAAGATGGGCACTGCACATAGGGTATTGTTCTTGGGTTTCTATTAATGAGCCTTCTGTTATGACTAGTGCAGCAGGCGGAGTGGTTCGAGGAGGAGGGAGACCTGGCACTCTGAAGTCCCAGGTAAACTTGCTTGTGAGGGAGAACAATCAAAGGCAGAGGGAATGGCAAAATGGAGTCAGGATGGGTTTGAGAGTGCATGAGGCAAGAGTTTCTAGTATTTCGTCAAGCATTATATTATTCTGTTCTCTCAGTAAACTTGCAAGCCAATAGAGGAAATGGAAGTCAATCTCCCTCCGCACCCCCACCTCCTGTGTGTGAGCATTGCGTGTGTGCGCACCTTCATTACCCTTCATTCACATATATGCTATATATACTCATATTTATATATACGACGTATATGTTGGTGCCTGTACAACTGTCCTTCACAGGACCAGTGTGCCCATCTCCCACCTGCTGTAAACGCTCATGGCTGTACTCCTTCTCTGAAGAAGCATCATCTGAGAGTAGCTTCTTCACCCAAGAGAGGTGATCTCCTCTACCCTGGGGGCAATTACGGGGTAATAAATGCTGACCCTGTTGTCCCAAGGCGGGGACTATTCTGAGATACAAATTTAGGTGTTATGCTTCTGGTCTGTTTACTCTTCTCTCATGAGTCAGGCTAAGCTTAGACAGTACCTGAGACCACATCCTCGCTCAACATTTTCCCCTTTTCTGTCTTGCTTCGCTTCCCTCACAGGTTTGTCTCAAAGAACAGTCACGTGCCTCTGAGTCCCTGCCTCAGGCTCTGCTTCTAGAGAACCTGACCTTTACGCACACACACACTTACACTCACATGTACAGACACAGTACACACATATGAATACATACATGTGTACATACAATGACTTTTTCCAATAATAAAATTGAAGCCCCTGAAGGTAAAAAAAGACTTGACCAAGTTTATATGATGCATCAGTGTCAAAACTATGATGAGAAACCTTTTATTCTGAATGCTGGAAACCTTGCTTTTACTCCAAAATATTGATTAGATTGACTGTAGTATATCACAGTCATAGTTTATTAACTCATGGTTTTTTGGAATTGAATGATGTGGGGGAATCTGTAATTTAATTTTTCCAATTCTGAAAGGTCTCTTGTAAGGAAAGAAATCTCACTCTGGCTTATTTCAATGAGAAAGAATATAGGTAACTTAACTGGAAGATGGGTCATAGTTTTAAATGAACTTTGCGCTGAAGAGTGCAGGGAGAAACATACTGGCACAGAGATGCTCTATCTCCAAGGTCAAATACCTCTCAACCTGCTATGCATGGAAATTGTGGAATGGGGCTTTCGGACCTGTTACATGTTCATAAATATTGATAGGCTGACAAAGAATTTTAATTTTGAGATGTCTGACTCTGATTATTTCTGAAACATAAACACATATTCATTCTCCCCTTAGGCCAAAGATCAAGCTTTGTCTGTAGTCTTTTAGATAAGGCATATGGCCATTCGACGTAATCCAGATTTGTACTCATTTCTGCCCAGGGAAGCTAACCATTCAGCTGTCAAAGGAACGGGAAAGCTGGCTCTTGCCTGAGACCTCCGTGTTTATTTTGCTGTGTTCCCCTCAATCAGAACCTAGGGGAGCACATGCAGCTCTACCCAGGAACCTCCCACCTGGGGTGGGTAGGTAGGGTTCTCCTGAATAACCCTTTCCTTTCCTGTCCTTTTTTCAGATGAAGTCTGATCTTTTTATTTATTTTATTTTTTAAAATTAAACATTTTATTGTGGTAAGAACACTTAAAATGATATCTACCCTCTCGACAGATGTTTTTAGTGTAGAAGACAATATTGTTGATTACAAGCATAGTGTTGAACAGATCTCTAGAGCTTACTCATTTTGCATTACTGAGGCTTTAGACACCATTCTGCTCTTTGTTTCTATGAGTGTGAGTGCTTTAGATAAGTCATGTAAGGGGACTCATACTATTATCAAAAAGCAAAAGTCAAGTGTGGGCGAGGATGTGGAGAGCCTGGAACCCTTGTGCAGTGTGGGTGGAAATGCAAAATGGTGCAGCGGCTGTGGAAACCAGTATGGAGGTTCTTGAAAAAAAATAGAACCCTTTGTTTCTCAGTGCAACACTTCAGCAGCTTCTCACTGCACTTGGAGTGAAACCCAAACCAGCAATTATGTCCTGCAAGATCTTACACCGTCCGTCTCTCCCTTCTCTTCTATCCCCCGTTCTCCTTGATCACTCCTCCAGCCACAGTGATCGCTGCTCCTCTAACACGCAACTCATTTTCCTGTTTGGGGTCTTTGCTCATGCTGTTCCATCTTCTTGGGATGTCCTTCCCTCAGATCTTCTCATCTCCTTGGTGAGGAATTGAGAGCTCATCTCCTCCCAGTGACCTTTTCTGACCATGATTGTTTGATCATCACATGAGAATGCTCTGTTTTATATTTATCCTTTAGGACTTTGGTTGTAAAATGAAATATTTATCTGTTTCTTTAATTGTTGTCATGAGACTCAGGACTATGTCTGTCTTGTCTTCATCCTCTGTTGTCCTTTTCCCATTTACTTTTTGGTTATTGGAACATTTAAAAATTTATCTACTTTTTAAATTTTTTGAATCCTTTATCTATTTTATCTTTGGAAAGTTTTTAAGTGGCTGCTTTAGGGGTAATAATATATATTATAGGTACTTAGCGTTCCACTCTCTGCTGAAAACAAACACTTTACCATTTCCAGTAGAACAGAAACACCTCTCCGTCACACACATCATATGCATCTCTTTACATACACAGTACAGCATGGCCTCACATAACTTCATCCCATTCAACATCATTTTATTATAACTTCAAGAAAAACGATTGATTCCTGGGGACACTATCTGTATGGAGTTTGCATGATCTCTCCATGACTTTGTGGGTTGGCTCTGGGGACTCCAGTTTCCTCCCACATCCCAAAGATGTGCATGTGGGGTGAACTGGTGTGCCTACATTGTCCCTGTCTGAGTGTGATGTGGGTGTGTGTGAGTGGACCTGTGATGGAAGGGTGTCCTGTCCAGGGTGGGTTCCACCTTTCGCTCTGAGCTGCCAGGATGGCTCTAACCACTTAACCTTGAACTGGAATGAGCAGGTTGGAAAATAATGATCTTACTTGTTTTTATTAACCTTGCTGTATATCAATTAGCCTATGGGAAAAATTTGTTTTATTATATGTTTTACTTAGTCACAGTTTTCAAGTACCTACTGTATGTATTTCTTTACGTTCTCTCCCTTTATGCTATAATTGTCTCATGTAATATGTCTATATATTTTAAAACTCTACTTGACAATGTTTTGATTTTTCTTTCAACTTTCAAATGTATTTTAAGGGACTCAAGAGAAAAATGATCTATTACATTGATTCTTTCCCTTGCTCTTTCTTCATGACTCATATTCCAGATTTCTCTCTGGTATTATTTTCCTTTCTGAAGAATTTCTTTCAGAATTTAATTAGAACATGTGTGTTATAAATGATTTTTTTTTTTTTTTGGAGTTTTTCTTCATCTGAGAATGTCTTTATTTCACCTTTATTTCTGAAGAACATTTTTGCTGGATGTAGAAGTTGCATTGACAGTTCTTTTATTTGAAAACTTTACAAATATTGTGCCATGTGTTTATGGCCCCATGGTCTCAAATGAGAAGTTTGCAGTCATTTCAATTTTTGTTCCTCTACAGATATAGAGAGTTTATTCTTTGTCTTGAGTTCTTGACTGTTGGATTATGCTGTGTATTGTTATAAATTTACTTTGGTTTATCCTTTTTGGAGTTCAATCTGCTTCTTGAATCTGTACGTTTGTATCTATCACCAAATTTGGGAAGTTTTCAACCATTATTTTAAAAATATTTTTTAGTACTAAGCTCTGTCTCTGGGATTCTGGTCACATGTATCATTATCACTGAAGTCCTTAAGGGGCTGTTCAATTTTTTTTTTTTTTTTTTTTTTTTTTTTTTTTTTTGGTCAGCCTTTTCCTCTGTGTTCAGATTGGATAATTTCAGTGGATTTATCTCCAAGTCCACTGACTCTTCTGTCATCTTCACTCTGCTATTAAGTTCATCTGGTAGATTTTTATTTCAGTTGTATTTTTTCAGTTCTACAATTATTTGAATCTTCTTTATACCTTCTACTTGTTTGATGAAACTTCCTATATTTTTTCCCTTTGTTTGGAAAGAGTTTATAGCGGCTTGCTCAAGCATTTGTATACTAACTAGCTTTTAAAAAGTTTTTGCCAGGTAATTTCAACATCTGATTATGTCAGCACTGGTGTCTGTTGGTTGCCTTTCCCATGAATTCAGATTTACTTGAGTTTTCATATGCTGAATAATTTTGGATTGCGTTTTGAACCTTTGTAATGGTATGTTAGGAGACCCTGCATCTAAGATCCCTGCAGAAAACTGATGTTTTTCTTTAGCAGCCCATTGACCTGTTTGTGGCCAAGACCTAAGCTCTCTCCCACGTTCTAATGATATTCCGTGTTTAGAGGTTCTTCAGTGCTCTTTGGATCTGCCCTGCATATGCTTCCCCTCGTAGCCAGACTGGGTCCTGGCAGATGGTTTCTCAGTTTATTGATCAATGTGTTTTATGCTGAATAGGATCAGGTCCCCCCATGTGCTGTTGAGAGGGTGAGCCCAAGTGTTCATAAACACATTTATGGATCTGTTTTATTGAGTTCCTTTCTCTTTGTGATCTCATCAGTATTTTCTGGCTCCCCGGAACACCTCCTTTTGGTCCTCTGTCTAGGAAAATGGGGATTAGTCAATCAGCTGTGTCAGGACCAGTGATGAGAGAACAAAGAGAAAAAGGAAGGTTCTCCCCACCCCCTTGGGATTGCAGCTCCACCAACTTGATAGAAATGTTCCTCTGCCTCAGAGCAGAGGCTCCCACCGCTCCCGTAACTGCCACTCCCACCACCCTCCCCAGCTTGATTGGGAGTGTGAGAAAACAGAAAAAGGAAGAAAACAATGGGGAATGTCATGCTCCCCTTTTGAGTTAGGAATTCCCTTTTTAGGTCCCTTGAGAGAGAACAAGAGGGCTTCTCCTACAGCTTTCCATGCTCTGCCCTGTGGCTATTGCCAGTCCTAGGGCTCTGAGTTCAGGCCCAGGCACACCGAAGGAGAGACGTGCAGGAACCACCACTGGTTCGTGGAGCTGCAAATTCTGATCTCCTTCCCCAGTTTCCATGCTGGTATTTTACATGTCAGGGTCCTCAAGTGGCTGCCTCTTGAATTATGTTCATGTTTTTTAGCTACAATCAGTGGAAGAGACAGGGTAGAGTGTGTTTCCTCCATGTTCCCTGGAACCAGAAATTCCTAATTATTAATTTAGGCAGGACACACAACCTTCCGGTATTTTCGTTTAATCATCCATTGAAACAGCAGCTCTGTTTTGTTCTTGGGGAGCAGGAGGAAATGGAGCATACCAGAAAGACCTCTGGACTTGGAAATTGTGAGACCTGACTTCTAATCCTAGTGCTGCTGGTGTGGGGAAAGTTATGTAATCTTAAGACAAGTTCATATGTGGGTCATTGTGTAAAATGTGAATAATAGTTCCTGTCCAACTTGCCCCCCACCTGGGGTCATTGGGATGATCAAATAAGATAATGGATATAGTCCTGACTGGGTGGCTCCGCTGGTTGGAGCATCATATCATATGCCAAATGGTTGTCGGTTTGAGTTATGGTCAGGGCACATACCTAGGTTTCTGGTTCAATCCTGGTTGGGGTGCATGTGGGAGGCAACTGATCGATGTGTCTCTCTCACATCAGTGTCTGTCTGTCTGTCTCTCCCCTTCCTCTCTCTCTAAAAGCAATAAACATGTCCTTTGATGAGGATTAAAAAAAAAAAGATAATGGGTGCGATGACACTTTGAAAGTATGAAATGGTATAAAGGCAATGAATCTTCTCCTGAGACCTGTGGAACGCGATGAGAGAAGCGTTCTTGGGGAGGGGTAGCAGCATCTGCCGCCGAGCTGGAGGGTCAGCAGCGTGTCATGCCCTGGGGCTGCCTTTCCAAAACTCCCTTGTCCACCTGCCCACTCGCTGTGGCATCACCCCTATGCCACCATTGCTCCTTCTTGAGCTCCTGTTCTTGCTTAGGTCTCTGGACACAGTAAGAAGCATTGTTGGTGCTTAGAAACAGACTAGAAATCAGGAAATGTCACTCCTGGCCCTGCCACCAACAAACTCTGCCTTTGCACGATTTCTTTTTTTCATAGAGTTCCTCATATGTAAAATACAAAGAATCAGAATGCAGCGATGATCTTCAAACTTTGATGGAGTCTTGGGGGGTTGGGGAGCACTCCTGCTGTAGCACTGAATGCTTGGGGTGGGGGTGGGGGAACAGTTCTTCAAGTCCCCAGCAGCTGTGCTATAGAGTTTCCACATTTGTCTTCATTTGACAGAAAGAAATGTGGCTAAATTAAATGTCAAAACCACTACCCTCTGAGGTATCTTCCAAGGTAACTATCCCAAGACCCCAGACCCTTCCGTGGCACCCATTTCCCTCCTATCTTTCTGGTTATTCCTTTCCTTTATCCTCAGCTTCTTTGTCTCCTATCCCTATGTGTGGACATTCTTTATGATTTTGTCCCAGGACCCCAGTCTTCTTTCTATAACACCATTTCCTTGATGAGCTCCCCCAGTACCGTAGCTTCAGTTAGCATTTCCCCATGGATGGCTTCCGATCTCAGATCTCTTGACTGAGTTTCAGTCAAATATTTTTAACCATCTGTCAATTCACTCCACCTGTGTCAATGCATTCAACCCAGTGTATCCCAAGCCAGATTCATTCCTTTTCTGCTCTCTGCCATTCTTAAATGAATACTTTCTCTTGGCTTCCCTTTCTCTCAGTGGTTCTGTAAGAAGTTTACCCAATAACTGAAGTTTTAAATTTTAGAGTAATTTTTATGACTCTTTCACTATTTTACAACATCCATATAACCTCAAAGTTCTTTTAATTACACCTCTTCAACATCCCTCCAAAGAATTTTCATTTCCATTGACATTCTTGAGTTTGTATTTTATTCACCCCACATTCAGACAGTCAAGATCATTTCCTGAAGTGATCTTTCTGTCTTCAAACATCCTTTCTCCCACTCCCCTCATAATCAGACCAATATCCAAAAGCAGGAATCTTTGTAATCCATTCTATGGTTAAATTACATCCCTGTAGGTTCTGGAACAAAGCTCTGAAGGTTCACCTCCTCATCAGGGTCTCCTGGCCCCTCCCACACCTTGCTCTCACCTGTCTCCAACAAGTGCATCCCCTCACTCAGACTAGTCCGCTAGTTACCTTCCAAAAAGGCCAGGAATCTTTGTTTTCCATTCCTCTTTCAGATTTTCTAAGACCTGGCCTTTCCTCAAAGACAAATTCACATCCACTTCCCCAAAGATATTATTCTAGCCATGGTGATTTCATCTTTTGTTTTTAAAGCATTTACCTTAAGGCAACTTACCCAAATAGTGTTGCATTATTTTCCCTCAACTACACTTTAACCTCATTAAAAATCAGAAATTGAATCTCTAACCTTGTACTATAGCAGAGTGCCTAGGAGCATGTCAGTTTTTCCTTTTGTGATAGAATTTGTAGGGGAAAAGGAAGTGACCCATTATCCTCTTGAGAGGAGCAAATGCCATGAGTTGGGCTAGGCATAATATATAACCGCTTATCAACCTTATAGGTGAATACAGAGCCACCCATATTATAATCAGAATATGTTTCATTAATCAAGCAGGAAGCACTTGAACATAACGTTCTATAAGCCAGTCTAGGAATTTAGTGGTAACAATTTCAAGGACGTCAGCCCGTTGTAACTTTTAGTTCTTCCTCAAAAGCATAGGTTTTGTGGCTCAGATAATTCTATCTCAGTGGCATCCACATACTTACAAATGTAAATGGCTTAGCATGCATTAAACCTTTCTGTCAGATTGGGTAGTCCTAGATGATACGCAGAACTCAAAGGTATTAGATGATTAATGGGACATGTAGCTTTTCCAGTTTAATGTATATTATTGGGAGGAATCTCAGAAATATCCTTTGAATTGCCAATACTAAATGGAAAGCAATTATAAGAAAAAGTTCATGAGTGGCTAAGTAATGTAGGGTATACACACATCATAGAATATCGTATGATTAAATCTAAAATTGTTAAATTACATGGAGTTTTTGATAACATGGATATATCAGTCAGTTTTTTATTAGGTTATGCAACTTCCCCATCACCACGGAATGTTGTATTTGATAGTGCTGATCTAGAAAATTATATTAAAGAAATCTAGAAGAAAACTTTTTTTTTAGAAGAAGAATGTCACTTATTGATCCACATTAATATGTGATGCCAATAAGGGAAATGAAAGACTTGAACTTGCTCCTGCTCAGAGCCCTGATGCTTGGCCTGTGAAGCGGCACTGCTGTTCCTTTTATTGTTCTATTTCTGTAACAGTTATTACCGGTGAAAGTCTTACTTCCTTCAGAAGTTACTTCCTCTCTTTGACATACATTCTTCTTTTCTTGGTCAGACAAGTTATGGAAAGAACCATAACTGAATAGTTAATAATATAATTATAATTATAATAGGGGCTGCTCTTTATCGAATGCTCACAATATGCTAAACACTGTGCTAAAAGCCTTCGGCCGGTGCAGCGGCTATCAAGGGCATAGACAGTGTCAGAGAAACAACCGTTTCAGTTTTTGCGTAGAGAATGGCAGCTCTTCCCCCAACACTCTGCATCCCTCCTAGACCTCTTTAGAGGGGCACAGTTCAGCAGTCCTTTTGAGGCTCATGGCAAAATGCAGGATTTCCCTTTAATTGCTGGCTGAAGTCTCCAATGAAAATTAAAGATTAATGATGCAAGTATCCAAAAGTCAATAAGAAGAAAAGGCCAGAGCTCTCCAACATTTGTAAACAGCACAAAGCTTTGTACTAATCAAATAGCCCAAACAGCCGCAGACAGGGGGAGGCAATACCAGCGCAATAAACACTGAGCGCTAACCTTTCACTGCGTCTGGGGCTGAGCCTCCAGCATTTGATGAATGACTACCTTGTGCCAGTAGGTCCCCAGGGAGCGCCAGGGGCTTTCGTGTGGTCGGGCCAGCTGCGGACAGTCTGTGCATATGGGTTACGCTGCTGAGAGACACATCTACGTGTGAAGGCAGCGCGGTGTACTTAGGAGGAGGTGGATGAGTATCAAGGACCAACTTACATGCTGGAGGAAATTTGTAGGATTTTCAGCTCAGCAGAATCAGCTCCTTGGCCTTTGATGTCTCCTTGAAACGAAATGGTTTTGTCTTTGGTTTGATATTTCCATGAGCGTGGTCAGGTTTCACCACATATTGTTCCTGTCATCCTCCTAAGTCGCACGAGATGGGCCCTGCCTTCGTGGCCTCTCCCTGACAGGGAGGCTCAGAGAAGCTCCGTAACTTGACCGAGGTGCCAGAGCTGATAGTGGCTGAGCTAGGACTTGAATGCAGGTGTGTCTGATTCCAAAATGTGTGCTCTCATCCAATTGAATGTGATCTATAGCTTTTGATGAATGTAAAACTTCTTGCTTTCTTTTATTAAGAGTTATTGCTTTTTTAGTTGTTATTATTAGGGGAGGCTGGTTTTGGAGAGGGGTAGGGTGTGTCTCTTGACTCTGAAATCCAAAAAGGGCCACATTTTAACCTCTGTTTCCCTTCTAGTTTTGGCTTACTATCCCCAGTTGGATCAGAAATCAATGGAATGAGTTTCCCTTCATTGTTTTTGAGAAGGAAATGCCTGCTGAACATTGACAACGGCATGACCGATGGCCAGGGACCCTCAATTTATTATTCTTCTCCCAAGAGTGCTATATAAGTTTCCTTTGAAAAAGTGTCTCCTCATCAATATTAATAATCCCTTGATGTTGTACATACTTTGTGTTGGTCAAAATACCTTCATGTATATGAGCTGATTTCATCCTGAAATTTTTATTAGAAGCATTCTCCATGTTAAGCACTGTTCAGCGTATTAAGTCAAAAGGACATACAGTACAATTTTATTCTCAAGAGTTGGGTCTCTCCTTAATCTGATTTTAGGAAGTGTGACAGATACGGCCTCAGCATGACCTCTGTCCCCACCTTTCCCAACTTTCTGTCACGCTTTCTCCTGTAGCAGTGTTCTCATGTTTACATTCCCTTCAACCTGACTTGCTCATTTTCATCTCCAAATTTTTGCTCATGTTCCATCTCTTTTTGATCTACTTTTCTGCCACTTTTCTGTATGTCCAGGTTAGACCAATTATTTCAAATCAAGGTCAAGTCACTTCTCCTCCATGACAGTTTTTCAAGAATTAGGTGATCTCTTCCTTCTCTAAACTTTCACAGCCCTTATTGTCAACATCTAATCTTTGGTACCTGGAGTATAACACTATTCGATAGAAATACATTTTTTCTTTTTATTTTGTAGTTGGTTTTGTCACATATCTATAAACATGGAAAGGAAAGGACCACAGGTACTATAAATAAATATAGTAAAATATTGTTCAACATGCACAATATTTGCTGGAAAGAACACTTGGAATAATGCAGAGTTTATAAATTGGAGACCCATGCCAGATTTAACACTAAAATATGTACTATGTAGCCAGCAAAGTTTTGGTAGATGTGCTTAAAAAAATTTTTTTTAATTGATAGCCAATATCTAAACATTGGGATATTTGATGTAGTGATAGAGATTTCTGGCTTCACTTGAAAAATCAGAAGTTCTGGCAACACTTGACCGATTTTTTTGTTTTGTTTGTTTGTTTTTTGCACAGTGACTATCAGCTGAGGTTGAGAAGAAACTGCCCCTTAGACATAGACCCCATGAACCCCATTTCCCCACAGCCTCCGCTGTGGTCCGTCGCTGCCTCCACAGTGAGGCTGATGTGAGTCCGTGCCCTTCATCATCATGGCCACCCTGATGAACCCTTCCAACCATGTTAAAAGGAGAGGGAAGTATTTCTCGTTAACTCTGACTCTGTGTAAGGGAGAAAAAATGCCTGAAAGAGCGTATGATTTGGGAGGAAACTGAGAGGAGGAGATGGAGGAGGAGGGTCTTGGCAGAAGTGGAAAATATATAATTGTGAGATTAACAGTCGAAGTGTGTCTGCATATAAACAAACACAAGTTGCTGTTATGGAATAAACCTGCCCCACTGCACCCTTTGTCAGCTGGTTCTTGCAGGCATTTGCCTTTGCAGCTGACCCTTGGTCTAGGAAGGAGGAAAGGCTGAAAGTGGGCTGGGCCCGGGTCCTGGCTCTAGCCAGGACACCAGTGTGTGACGTTGAGTAGGTTATATCTAATCTCACCTTTTGTCTCCATAAAACTGGAATCATGTCTATGGAGTGGTGCTATATTGATTCATAGTGAGATACATGAAGATGTGAATATCGTCTGTTTAGTGTAACCCTAGCGCCTGCAACAGTGTCTTCTTACCCTTGGGCCTCAATAAGCACTGAATGAATGAATGAATGAATGAATGAGTGAGTGAGTGATGCTTGTGAAGCGCCTAGCACAGAGCCTGGCCCACAGCAGGCCATTAGCAAATTTTAACATGTCTCTAAGGAGTTGATCACACCTTGTCCTCAAGGGCAGTGACTGCTCTTTTTCTGCTTAGCACATAGGCCTGCTACACAGCAGGTGATTAATACTCATTTGTGGAATGAATAGATAATGCTAATAATCCATCATTCAGTGATCTTTCTTCAAGAGTGTGGCTTCTATTACGTTCAGCTGCCATTTTTCCTCCCTGGAATGAAAGGGTTGGTCCTATTACACTGAGGCATAGGTCTAATCTTCTTCTTTCTAGAAGATGGCTAGAGAAGGGTGGTATCTTCCTTAGAATATTTGCTTCATTTTTTTAACATCTTATTTTCCAGGGACAGTTGACAGTATTATTTTGTATTTTACATGTACAGCGTAGTCGTTTGACAATTATACACTTTACAAAGTGTTCCCCTGACATTCCCAATGCCCACCTGGCCCCATGCATAGTTACTACAATATTATTGGCTGTACTTCTTGTTTCCCTTTCTGAAGGTCATTTTTCTAGCTGCCCTTCACTTCCTCCTACGCTGTTAGAACAACTTAACCGCTGGCTGATGTGACCTAGATAATGATGGAGCCGACACGGACATCCTTAATAACTCAGAGTGGACAGGTTAACCCTCCAAATCATGGGGTTTATTGTTATATCCAGGCTCCAGTCTTGTCTTAACAGGAGAGTCAGATGTGAACAATTCGGTCAGGCCAGCCATTATTTTACAGCCTTGGCTATTCTCTGGGTGTCTTTTCTTACTCAACTTCAGTAAGTGGCCTTTAAAATAAGAGCTGCATTTCCATGTTTGTGAAAGGGGAAAAAAAATTAGTCAATATCTGCCTCAACATTTCATGCTTAATACTATGCATGTATTAACTGATGTAACTCTCAAGATGCTTTGTAGTTACCTTTTCAACTTTGTCAAGTTCATTTTGTGTTTTGAATTTGATCTTAGGAGTTTGGGTCTTGATGGAGGCTCATGGAATGGGGCACATCGGGCACCAGGCTTTGTGTTGACAAGTTTCATAAATGCTGACTTCTTTATTTACACACGCTGCTAGCCTCATAATGGCTCCTGATAGCTTATCCAAAACAACGTTGGGGTCTCCTCTGCACTGCAGTTATGATCAGCTTTATTATCTCCCAGGAAAATGCACTCCAGACTCTCAGGGATTGCAGTGATGGGTTCACTGGAGCATTTAATCTCATAAAGATGAGTAGTGTTCCTATTGTTTTTTTATATCCTTCTCAAAGTAGGTGGTAACTGTGGTAGTAGTGGTTTGTGCAATTTGTGTGGTCAGGGATCTCCTTGGGGTATTAACTGAATATCTGAATATCTGCTATGAATGTGGTACCATGCAAGGCCTCCTGGGGCTGGTGGGAAAATGGTAATGTGGACACATAGTAGGTAGTCAATAAACATTTGCTAAATAAGACATTAGTTTCTATTCTTTGACTTGATTGATACACTTTTTATGTGGTTTTACATAAAAAGGGTTGTGTTCCTTGTGGCTCATCTGCCATACACAAAAATAGAATCATTTACTCAATCAACAACTATTAATTGAACATTTACTGTGTTTCAGGCTATGTGTTGGGTACTAGGGACAAAACAGTGAACAACAAACAGAGTCCTTTGTAGAATTCACATTCTTATGGGGAGGAAACTCGGCATAATTCTAACTTATAATTGCATCTGTCTTTTTTCTTCATCTTCTTCTCTTTGCCTCCGTGCCATGAAAGAAAAGCAAAACAGAAGTGATTGAGAGACAGTGAGATAACCCCACACCCCTCAAATAACTACTGCTGATATTCTGGTGCATTTCCATTTGGTGATTTGTCTCTAGATTTTATGCGAGTGAATATATACTAACATCTGGATTCCATTTTGTTTCATTTTATTTCAATTAATGACCCATGTGAGGTTGTCGAACAAGGTAGACGTATGCACGCCAGCTCGTGTTTTCATGCTTTTCTAGAGGAGAGGTGGCAGCATTTCCAGTGGGGCACCTTCCCCCTCTTCACTTCCCCTCATTCCTCAAACCCACTATCCCAGAAGAAAGCCTGGCCTGGGCCCAGGGCACCTGGGACCGGCAACCTGGGGCTCAGTAGGCTGCACCGGCTGCACAAACACGCTCTCCTCCACCATCCTGATCTCCAGATTGTGGTCCTGCCATGGCTGTGTTCAGCTGAAATAGCATGAAAAATGAGTTCTTGTGGTGTTTTCAATATAAATAGTAGAGATGCCACAGGAATTCAAGGAGTCAAGGGATGTGCTTTCTTACAGGGATTTCTACGTCCTGAGAAGACCCTTGAGTTCTGCCACCACTAGATCTTCTCCGGCAGAGGAGGGAGTGGCTGGCCATGTCGAGGGTGGAAGGTACCCCAGTGCTGCCAGCCCAGGCCTTGCTGGGCCACCCCAAGCCAAGAGACTGAGCTTTGGAGCAGCACTGGCAGACTTTTTTTGGGTAAAAGGCTAGATAGTAAATCCTTTCGGCCTTGCAGACCATGTGGTCTCACATACTTCTCTGCTCTACTCTTGTAGCAAGGTAGAAGCCATAAACAATATGTAAGTGAATGGGCATGTCTGTGTTTCAATAAAACTTTATTTATAAAAATAAGTGACATGCCAGACTTGGCTCATGTGCTATAGTCTGAAGTTACCTGCTCTGAGCCAGAGGGTCTGGGATCTCACCTGGGCTTCACTGCTTACCTGCTGGGATTATAGGTGGGTGTGTCAGCTTTCCCATCTGTTACATGGCATTTATAAAAGCGCTTACCTCCGTTGTTCTTTTAAGTCTTAGTGGGACCGTATCAGAATTACCCAGTCTGTCCTGTGATCAGCACCTGCACAACCCTTGCTACATCCTGCCTCTGGCCTCTAGATAAATTACCCCTTCCAGTGTGAGAAGGCATTTCTCCAGAACTTTGACTAATTATCCTCTTCCAGGATGCAAGTCCTCGCCTACCCACACGTCTGAATCTTGTTAAGATTAAAGGCCAATCCGTCACTAAACTTTTCCTCATTTTTCTCCTGGGCGTTGTATTTCATTAACTTCTGTACCTTCCTTTTTCAGCACTTCAACTGCACTTCTGAATGGTACTTATTCCTTTTTTATATGAATTAATTTATTCATCACACATGGGGCATTGATTATCCATTTTCCATCTTGCCCAAGGCTGCTTTTAATCCTCAGCTCAGGATATGTTTATTAATTTATTTTTTAGAGAGAGAGAAATGGGGGAGAGGGAGAGGAGAGAGAGAAGCAGCAGCAGAGAGAGAGGGGTGTCAATGTGAGAGAGAAGGATTGGGTTGTCTCCTGTATGCACCCCAACCAGGGATCAAACCCACAACCTAGGTATGCGCCCTGACCAAGAATCAAACCTGCAGCCTTTTGGTGAACCATGCTCCAGCGGACTGAGCCACCCGGCCAGGGCTTAGCATTCCTGCCCCCACGGTGTCCTCCTCATGAGACACATTGCCCCACATAGTAGCCCGGGTGATTACTGTAGGCGGCAGGTCTGATAGTGCTGCTCTCCCAGTCAAAAGCTTCCAATGGCTGCTCCACTCTGCTTGGAATAAAACGGGAACTCCTGGCCAGGGCACACGGGCCTTGGGTGACCTCTGCCCTGCTCCAGCCTTGCTTCATGTCACTCTAACCAATGCATGGGGCATTTCCACGAACCTGCCAAGCTTCTCCCTGCCATGCTTCCCCCCCTCTGCCTGGCTTTTCATACACCTGAGCCCTCTCTACCTTCAGTTCTCAGGTTAAATGTCTGCTTCCCAGAAAGGGCATTCTGTTCCCGACTCCCTGACCCCCAGCAGCTCTATCATAGCTGCTAATATGTTTCTTCTATAACACTTATATTCTGGAGTTATTTGATTTACGTAAGTTTTTCTGTTTCCCCGACAAGACAGATATGTTCTGGGGCTTCATCAAGTGCCCAGTCTTGTTGATTGCTGAATCTCTCACACTCAGAATGGATCAGCAACACATGTTTGCTGAATGAGTGAATGCTTTCAATTTCTCCAGTCTTTCACAGTTTTGAAAATAATCTCCCCAAACCCAGACACTCTTTGACAGATTTAACAATTTCTGTAGTTCCAATGACAGACTCCCCAAACATATTTTAACTTACCAAATTTATTAAAATACATATTAACTTGGTCCATGGGGTTTTAGTAAGTTTGTTTTCAACCAATATGTGGAGTGAGCAGAACCAGATATGTTCTTTTCACCTGTATATGTGTGCTTGCAAATGCACATACGTGATTGTATTATTTCACTTAATCTTGAAAGAGGCTGTGCCAAATTTCCACTTCAGTTACAGAAGTAAAATCTGACAGTGATATGGGTACGACCACTCTGTGTAATGACAGTAACATCTAAGACGTGAACAGTGCTTTCCATTTGAGAAGAATGACGGGGTAGCATCTAAGGACTGCTTGCCTTAGACGCGGGGGCGTGCTCCAGACCTGCTATATCAGATCTGGATGCGGCCCTGGAATGTCCACTTCCAGCCAGCCTTTCAGGAGATTCTGGCCCCTCCACTGCTTTCAGATCCCTGCCCCGGGCAGAAGGCACATGCTTCAGGTTTACAGGTGAGTTTCAGACCCCAACCAAACCCAACACTCACTGGATGTGTGATCTTGGAAAATCCACACTGAGCTGCCTTCGTAAAATGGGTTCAGTGATATCTGCATCCCTGGATGATGACAGGGACAGAGGATGATTTCTGAAGCAGCCACTAAATGTTAGACACTGTGATCAGCTCTTTTTATACGTGATTTACAGGTAGTTTGTAAAAATGCCAAAGGAAGGAAATACTTTTACTTTGCATCACAGGTTTCCGCTGTGAGGCACCTTGTGTCAATTTTACAGATTTAGAAACCGAAGCCGATTAAGTCAAGTGGCTTGTTCAGGGTGACCCACAGCTGCCAGTCCCAGGGCTCGCCCTGGATTTTTGGCTGAGCCCTGCAGGCTTTGCCACGGGGCTTCTTGCCCCAAGGCCACTGATGCCCACTCCCAGCCCTTGTTCAGGATTCACGTTCAGGACTCTGTTCAAGACAGCACGGAGAAGCACCGAGTCCCATTTCAACTAGCAATCTCACCTGTGAGACCGGCGCCAGCTTTGCGGCATGCAGACAGGAAAGGAGCCTGCTGGAGTCTTCGGCCATTTCTGGGAGAAAGAAAAGGCACAGCGTGATCAGTCACTGTGGGCATCTGTGTGTGTTCCGCTCTGGAGATGGGGTACAGTTCCGATATTATAACTGTCTTGCCCCCCAACCCAGTTACTTTTACCTAACACCAATGTGAGCACTTTTTACCACCAACATAAATATCCTTTCAGTGTTCCCCTTCGATGCAGGAAATAACTGCTGGGGGAAAGAGGGGAAGTCAAAGCGTGAGCCCATGTCATATGTACCGTGACCTCTTCTTTTTCCTGGGCCAATTAGCTGGAGGGGTTTGCAGGCTTCCCTATGCCGAGCCGATCACAATCGCGCACGGGGACCTCTCAGGAAGCAGAGGCAGACATGAATTGATGGAAGTGGGCAGCGTTTTCCTTACATTATCGGCTTCAGGAAATTTGTGGGCATTACTTAATAAGTGCTTCTCTGACCCCAGACTTCCACAGACGCATTGTGAAAACACTCAATTGGTGAAATGGGGTGATTCTCTGAGTGCTGCCCGGCCACATGACATGTTCTTGTAAACGAAGCCCAGAAACGCAAACGGAAGTGTGTTGTGTTACCTCTGAGCACCAGGACTCTGAAGACGGTGCCTCCTCATCGCTGTATCATCTTGGGTACCATAACCATTCAGTAGAAGTGGCTGCTTGGTGGTTACGTAAAGGAATGCTTATCAACTCATTTTATAGAGGAGGAAATTAAGCGTTTGGAAAGCTGAACACTTGAGCCAACGTCACACAGTTGTGATCTGTACCCAGGGTCATCTGGTCTTTACAGCTGCACTCTGTCCCTTTGAATGTAGATTCATTGACGGGAGCCTAGGATTCCCCAGCCACATTTAGAATGCCCTTTCGGCTCTGTTTTATGAATATATCCACCGTTCGGGGACTCAGTGGTATGTTGCAAGTGTGTGTCCATGAAAGGTGATTTTGTATCTTAGATTTCAGAATGCTCCATGGGTGTTAACATTTCAGAGACCAGATACTTCTCTCTACAGTTTCCTGCTGACCACACCAGCTATTAATGGACTGAGAGCAACTCAATAAGGTCTTTGTCTTTCCCTGTCACTTGGCTTGGTTTAGGGTTACTGTTGTAGAGTCTGAGGATGTCAGGTGCTAATTCTCATACTTAGAGCTAGTGAATGGGACTAGGTGGAATCTCTAAGCCAGTGGTTTTCAACCTTCTGCATCTCATGGCACACATAAACTAATTACTAAAATTCTGTGGCACACCAAAAAATATATAGTATTAACAACAACAAAAAAGTGTGATTTTAAATCATTCACATTGGACAGGCTGTTTTTATTCTTTTTTAATTTGACAGTCTAAAGGAAAAGAGGTCAGTGGCCCTGACTAAATAGTCAGGTATTGCATGTTTTCAGAATTCTTGTGTCTCACCAGCGTGCCTTCTGCGCACACAAGCTGAGAGTCGCTGCTCTAGGCAAAGGTTTAGGATCATGAAGATGCATTGATCTTCACAGAACCTGAAGAAGTTGAATTTTTTCATTGCTAATTGCCCCTTTTTCCTCTTTGGAGACACATCGTTACTTATGCAGTGTCCCAAGAGCAATAAATTGTAGCAGATAAGATTGTCACAGTTTAAAATGGCAACAGGAACACACAGGTTCCAGAGGTGTGCTGTTTTGATCCTTGTCCACACGGTGGCGACCTCTTCAAGGAAACTGACACAGAAGTCCAATTAAGCAACTATTATTTAAATGTTTATTGGACAACTCCAGCAGGCTTGACACTGTACTAAGTGCTTAGAAGATTCAGCCACTGCCTTCAAGAAGCTTACCAAATATGTCTTCAGAAGTCCCTTGCATTAGACCATTTCTCAGCCTCTCAGTTCAGTCAGCCTCTATATTCCTTAGGTCTGAGTCCTGTGTACTAGGTAGTTCCAAGCCCTGGCTGGTTTGGCTCAGTGGATTGAGCGTCGGCCTGCGAGCTAAGTGTCGCTGGTTCGATCTTCCAGTCAGGGTACATCAGAGAAGGAAAACTCTGACTCCAAAAAACCTCCGCTGCCTTGCGGCATACCTCTTCAGGGGAAAGGCTAAGGGAGTAAACCCCGACAGAAAATCCGGAGCCGGAGTCCCTAAGGCGGTTTGACGTTGTAGTCAACACCGGCAACTCCTGCGGCGCACCTGAACCCAAGCTGTATCGACTCCGTCTTTCCCTTGGACCCTTCAGCTGCGAAGAGAGGGGGGGTCTGCTGCATGGGCAACAGCAGACCCTCCATATTACCCTGCCCAGGCTCTGTAGCTTCAGCGTCATCGCAAGATGTCGATTCAACACGGGAGGAGACAGATACCATGTCACTCCCGAGTCGGACTGCACAGCCATTCTTGGCGGTGCAGATAGACTCTGAAGAAGCTACACCATCGTCTCTCGAGACGGACGGCTGCCGACGACGACGAGTCCTTGAAAGAAATAGTAAGGTATAGGACTGGCAGAAAATAACTTTACTGAGTCCTGCTGCATGCCAAGTACTGAGCTGGGCACTTTACATGTGTATAATCCTCACCACAAACCTATGAAGGGTGTGGTGGCTGTCCCATTTTACAGACAGGGCAACTGGACAAACATTTGAATATCTGGAACTCCAATGCCACAGAACTAGTGAGTGGTAGAGGCAGCGTCCAAGCCCATATTCGCCTGTTGTTACAGTATTTCCACTCCGCACTGTCTCACTGCAGGAAATGTAGGAACACATTACTGCTGAGAAGTGGTCCCAAAATAGAAATAGCCCAAAGACTTTAGTATTTTCATGGAGGTCACTTCCCTAGGAGATGGTTATGAAGGAAGACTGTTTTTTGTTTTTCTTATTTGAGACATACCTCAACCTTTGGAGGATGATACTGGGGGAACTAGATTGTTTTCCCATAAATTAACCTTTGAAAGAAGGACTCCTAAGATATCTTTTGTCTCATCAATAGGCTGGCTGTAAATTTAGCATTTAGGCAATGAATTCTTCCTGGTTAGTTTTATCCGTTTATATACTAATATAAGTGTGTGTGTATATATAATACATACACACGTATGTACATATAATGCAATAGGTAGATTATGTGATGTATATAAATATAGATGTAGATATTATCCCTAATGGGCTGTAAGCGCACAGAGGGCAGGGTCTAAGTGTGTTTAGTGTACTACACATTCTAATTTGGACCTTTATACTTCAATAGTAATTCCTTGAATTGCTTCTCATGTAGATATATCTACCCTTTCTTTCTTTTTAAAAATGTTATTGTGGTAAAAATACTTAACATGAGATAGATCCTTGTAATGAAATTTAAACATACAATACATTATGGTCAGCTATAGGTAAAAAGTCCTAGAATAAAACAGAGGACTAACTCTTCATGACATTAGACTTGGCCATGAGTTCATGGATATGCCGCCAAAAGCACAGGCCACAGAAGCCAAAATGGACAAGCCAGACTAAACAAGCTTTTGCACCACAAATGACCAACAGAGTGAAAAGGCAGCTTACGGAATGGGAGAAAATGGTTGCAAAGCGAATATCTGATCACATCTACTTCTTCCTGCTTTCACACCTGAACAAGCTGCTGTAGGATGAGTAGAATATCCAAGATGATGGCTCTGAGACAACCCTGAGTGGACCAGGGGATGAGGACGTGGGTGTGAAGCCCCCCGGGGGAGAGCAGAGAGGGTGGGGAGCAGGAGAGGGCTCAGGAAGATGGCAAAGAGGAAAGCAAGTCAGGCAAAGCCCCAAGGAGGGAGCTGCAGCTGATCTCATCAGGGAAACTTCAGAAGGCCAGCTACACCTGAGCTTATGGGGCAAGAGGGCATTTCCTACCATTGCACTTGTCAGTCATTTGCCCAGAGCCACCCCAGGAGGAAGGGAGAGAGGCAAAGACAAATGCCAAGGAACTGTGGCTTTCCATGTTTGTGAGCAAAGCCCATGCCGGCCCCATCAGCCGAGGCCAGACTCTGTAAGAGCTCCTGTGCTGGCTGTCGCAAATACACAGAAGAAGCCAGGATCCACACATGTAGCCGAAAGACTCCAGGGGCATCCGTGGGGTATCAACATTGTCTGCAGTACTCAGTAGGCTCTTGGTATTGAGGCTTTTTATTGTTTTTACGGTGATGGCTTCAAATTGTCGCAGAGGCCTGTGATTCATAGTACCTTCCAGCTAGACCCAAGCTGCTACAGTGAGGAACTTAGGAAAGGACTAGCTCACACCCGAATTTAACGAATTCGACCCCATTTATTTTCTGACCTGCAGTCGATTTGCCAAAGATTAAAATGCTAGGAGGTACTGTTCAATTTGCTGAGGTTAGCCACCTTCTCCTGCTCTGGCTGTCTCAGGATGGCGAGTGGAGACACCCCTCCACAGCTGCACAACTCTGACTGGCCTTACCTGGCTCTGTCATTACTGTGGCTGGGAAGCACCCAGTTTTGACAAACACCCATCAAAGTTCATCGGTTTGAGGCACAGGAGAATCTTTGGCCCACTCTGCGCCAAGGCCAGATGCCCATTGTAAGGCGGCGTGCGGGCCAGGGAGCTGGGTCTGAGCTGCTTCAGTGGGATGTTGGCTTTCCGAGTAATGGGTGGCCTCTAGAATTTGAAGCAACAGATCTGCCCCTCTTAGGAGTCCTGCTGAGTGCTTTCTGCTTGGGCCAGGTTGAGGCTGGGTGTGTCTGGGGGGCCAGGCCAGAACCATAGTGCTGAGACCCACACACTTCCCCTGTTCAGAAAGTCACAGGTAACACGCGTGGGAGCAGGGGTAGGATGTCAATGATTGTAGAAGAGCCCAAACTTCCCCAGGCGATTGCTGCCGGGTCACGTTGGGATTCCCAAGCATCCAGGAAAAGCAGACCTTACAGCATTTTTACACATCAAGCAGAAGCAGTTCTTGCAATTTCCTGATCGGCTCTACATTCTCAAGGGCTCCCCCCCCCCCCCCCCCCCCCCCGTAGGGAACACACACAGACCTTAAGATGCCACAAAGGCAGGTGCTAATGTCCTCAGGAGAATCACTTCAGGGAAGGTCACCTCACCTCCGTTCTCTGGGAGGCATTTCCATCAGCTGAAGGCTTACATTCGATTGCTTAAAGCTGCAGCAGCCCCTGCCCCCTTCTTGCTGACAGCCGTGTCCAGGTGTGGACAGCCCGGGAAGCCTGTGTGCTGGAGGCTCCCGGGCTACGTTTCCAAGCCTGTTTCCCTCGACCAGCTGGGCAGCAGTGTCCACGCAGCTGTCTTAAAACGTGCTGATTGCCTCAAGTTATAAGCAGATGCTATGAATACAGTAGTGGAGGAGGCAGACAGAAACTTGGTGGGATGATTAGAGTCAAGTGTGGTGTGTAAACTGACTGTGTCTTGACTTGAGAAGGAGCTATCGGTCAAGATTCCGGCATGGCTGGGGATTTTGAGGAGGAGGTAGTAACACTGATGGGAGTGAACGCAGTTACCCAGGGATTGGAAGCACTCAGGGACCCATTGCAGTGGACAGCTGACCTGCAGGACCATTGAGGGGGACCTAGCAGCATGGATGCTTGTCATCAGCCCCCCAGAAAGGCTTCTCTGAGGAAGTGAGGCTGGAGCGGAAACTCATGAAGTTAGGGGAGTTACCTGCAGGCAGAGGATATAGAAGAGGGTTGGGGAGACTAAGAATGGCAGAGGCTGGGAGCTTGGAAAGAGCTCGAGGTGTCTGGAGGAATAGAAAGGAAGGGGGCCTTTAACGGGAGGGAGCATGGTGGGGAGTTGATGCTGGAGGGTCAGGAAGGGGCAGCCCTGTTGCTCATGGGGAGTTTTATTTTCCTCCTGTGGACGTGGGAAGCCATTGGAGAGCTTTAAGCAACCATAGAACTTCCCTTCCCTGACTGGGGGTGGTATTGCCGTCTCCTGGCAGAAGCCCCACCCTGAGGGATCCTTTGGAGTCCAGTTTGCAAGCTGGTGTCTCAGCGGCAACAGCTCCCTGGCTCCTCCAGCCAATTGCTCACTCTCCTAACTCTCACCTGCTCCAAAGGAGGGAACTTTCTTCCTGGTCATCTCCTCCTTGGCAGCTCCCTTGCCCACAGTAGGCAGAGTCACCCCAATGCTCCCCACATCCCAAGGGGGCAAATCTGGTCCATTTGATGACCCTTTCCTCTCCTCTAGGATTGCCTGCTCCCCCGACTCCAGAGATTTGTGTGTCTTGGGCTACCTTCTTCCTTCTTGACATCACCTCCCAAGCTGGTTATCCTCCCAGCAGGAATATGTAACCATTCTTTGGTGAAACAGGATTACTATTCTTCTGACGAATGCAATAGCTCACACAAGGACTGTGTTAAGCATTTGCACACATGATTCGATTGCACCCTCAGAGTGACCCTGTCTGAGTCTCCCATTCCTCCAGGGAAGTTGGAGTAAATTACTCCAGGGTGAGGGGCTACTACCTAGCAGAGCAGAAGTCACATCGTGGTCAGACTTGATGTTCTTGAGCTCTGTGCTGTGCTATCTCATTGAGAGGGAGGTGCCGCGGCGTGAGCTTTCCCACATGGCCCGTAGACAGCGGTCACTCTCTCCACACTGGTCCAGTCCTGCAGCCTCCTTGTCCCAGATCTCCCGGTTCTGAGCAATCACCTCTAGCCATCTGGGGTCACAATCCTCAGTCTCTTTCAAAGAGTTAGATGTTTGAGTCCCAGAAACAAATGGGACCCTTCAGCTTGGAACCGTTTACTCACTTTCAGGGTGATAATCTGTGAGGGTCAAGAACAAGAAGAAAAGGGAAAAAATCAGAGGAATTAGCAAATTGGTGTTTTAGGTCCAAATGGAGGTGAGCCACTATTTGTGAATTAAGTTTATATCACTTAGATCACTTTACAGGCAGGCAGCTCAGTATTAGAAATGGCCAGTGTTTATTTGCACAGATGGAGCGGAGAAAAACATGTTTCCTCAGCATCACGTTAGCTCAGCTGATGGCCTGATAAGGGAAGCCACACCATCTGCCCACAGCCAAGCCTCTGAGTACTTTTGATCCCATTAACCACATTTATGATAACAAGAGAGGAAATGGATCACTTTGGTTTCTCCCCCATGTAAGCTCTCTAGTTATATTTAAAACCAAACATGGGCCCCCTTTTTGCCTAGAGCCTCCCCATATGTGCCTTACCTTCCAGTCCATATTTACTTCCAGGAATACTTGCTGGTTTGAGCTGTTTATGTCTTCCAAGTTGCTGGGCTTACATCATGGTATATGATAGCCCATCTGATGAAGACATCTTCTGAGGCCTCTTTGCAACTGAGGGAAGAGGAAGTATTAGCGAATGTGTAACAGAGATGCTGAGAAGCTATGAGCCCAAATGTTCATTTCATCGGAAATGGATGTCAGGACGCGTCATTCCCACTTTGTTTGAAAACAAGGAAGGGAATCCATGCAGTCCCTGAGGAATCCAGGCAGTTCCCCTTTGACTTAGGCTCCTGTGTGTCTCTCTGTGTGTGGGGTGGACAAGGCAGGCAGGATTAGGTCCTGGGTAGCATCATGGGACGCTCCCCTCTCAGCTGGAATTCCTCCACAGAGGAGTCACACTGTGTAGGGACCTGCATTCGCTTCCTGACGCCTCTTCTTCCTGCCTGTGTACCTTGGCTGGTCTCCTGTCATCTCTGAGCCTTGGGTAGCTTATGTCAGGTGGGGAGCATAGTCTCCTGAGTCGGCATGATTTGACTGCTACCCCTGTGCCAGATGCCAACTCCCTGGGAATGACGAAAATACTTGAGCTTCAAGGAGCAAACTGTCAGGTGGAGGCACCACTGGGTCACCCACCAGTGAGCAAGACTGTCAGGTCAAGAGATGATTTCAGGGTGTCTTTAGAACAGAGTGCATGGGCGGGAGGGGAAGGGCAGCTCATGGGACTGAGGGATAAAGGAGGAACAAAGCTGTGAACATGGAAACAATAGATAAGCAAGTGCTCTCACCCTCAAAATTTGGACTTTTCTGGCTTTCACCACATATTGGTCAGGATGCGTTACTTATGCTGCAATAACAAAAACCATGCAGTTCAGTGGCTTTACATAATGAAACTTTGATTTTCTTCCACAACACTTCACCTAGTCCAGTCGGTTGGTAAGGGAGAGGGCTGGTCTCTGTCCATTGAAGTCACACAGAGTCCCGGCTTGATGAAGGTTCTGTACCCGCATGGGAGTCTGTGGTCCCCACGGCAGGAGGTGCATCTGTGCGCTGGCCCTTAAAACCACCACAGCAAGTCACATGACCGTGCCTAGGTTCCAAGGGGTCAGAGGAGGGTGATCTCACCATGTGCCTGGAAAGTGGAAAGGAACAGGACATTTGGAAACAGCTGCAGTATCTTCTTCAGACATTTTCTATAGAAACACTGCTGGCTTGCTTGAGAGTCAGAAAATGAATATTTGGTTTTTTTTGAAATCATATAGTACCATAACTATATGTAAGATTCAGTAACACTATCCCTGGGTACATATATTTTCCCAGAGAAATTCTCTAATATAACAGTCGCCAACGTTTTAGGCACCAGAGACCGGTTTCCTGGAGGACAATTTTTCCGTGGACTGGCGGAGGGCGGTGGGGTTGGGGGGATGGGGTGAGGAGATGGAGGCGGAGCTCAAGCAGTAATGTGAGGGAAGCTTCGCTCACTGGCCTTCTGTTCACATCCCGGTTCCTAACAGGCCACAGACTGGTAGTGGTTGTGACCCAGGGGTTGGGGACTACTACTCTATTATATCTACGAAGATGAACACTAAAGCACTGTTTTCATAATGAATTAGAATCTTTCATTTCCCTAGAGATGGAAACCCAGCTTGATTAAAATGTGGTGAACATAGAGTATGGAATACTGTGGTAGGCAGAAAAATGCTCTTCCTTCCCCTAACCTCCCAAAGGGTCCCTGTCCCATAGTCATAAAGTACCTGGAACCTATGATTACGACCTTATGGCCAAGGGAAATTTAAGTTGCCGAGGGAAGTAAGGTAGCTAATCAGTTGATTTAAAAACAAATGACTTTGGACTGCCCAGGTGGGCCCATCGTCATCACACAGGTCCTTCAGTGCAGAAGAAGGAGCCAGAAGAATCAGTATCACAGTGGCGTGACATGAGAAAGACCCAACCTACTAAGCTGGCTTGGAGGATGGAGGAAAGGGCCCTAAGCTAAGGATGTGGGCAGCCTCTAGGGGCTGGAAAGGCCAGCACCCGGGTTCTCCCTGGAAACACACAGCTTGGGGAACAGATTGGCTCTGCCGATTTCTTGCCTTTAGCTCAGCTGAGACTTATTCCAGATTTCTGACCTCCAGAACTGTGAGATAATACATGTATATTGTTTAAGCCACTAAGTCTGTAGCAATTTGTTGTAGCAGCCATAGGAAGCTCATCTACAGTAAATACATGTATTCGTATGAGCTAACTAGACCAAGATATTAGCAACCTGTACAGATTATATAAAAGTTCTAACTGAGAAAAGAATCAGGATATGATTTTGAATTAAACACACATGAACATACATGGACAGAAAGCACAGAATTTACAAGATCATGATGATCCTAAAGGATCCATATTAAATACTTCACAGCAAGGTTTATGGAGGGAGGTGGAAATCGGGGGTAAAAGGAGGAAGAACAAATAGGACAGAGGCCCTGCACTGGCCAGGGAGGAGAGTGGGCCAAGCTGAGGAGCATGATTTGACATAGACGTTTAAATTTTCTATCTCAGTTGCAGACAGTTGAGTTACAGTACTTTTTAGACACCATAAATCCCAAGTATTTGCATGACCTGGAGGGGCAGTTTGAATGAGTGAAAAACCTGGACTTTGGAATACTAAAGAGAGACAATAGCTGTCTTCATGAAGGTGTGCACTTTGGCTCAGCTTAAATCCATGGGTTCAAGGCCAGTGTCTGTTTTTTCCACCATTGCTGTGCTGGAGCCTGATACAGTGCCTACCCCACAGGAGGCTTTCTAGAAATAACTGGTGTGATTCAATAACTGGGTGATTGCAGGGGAGACTCTGCTAGTGAGTGAGCAAATGTTCAGACTGAAGGCAAAGCTAAGAAGCAGACTGTCAGTTGTCAGATGCCTTTGACTAATTTAACAATTTGTGCCAAGCTCTCACCAAGCACCTGCTAGTTGTTGGACACAGAGCTGTTATGTGTTGTAGGGAATTAAGGAAGAAAGGAAATATACCATCTGTTTTATGTCGTCAAGAGGTTGTTTAAAATGTAAACAGGTACCATCTTCCACACAGGAAATGGCAGGAGCAAAAGCCTCAGATGGAGACCGAAGTAGTCAATGATGAAGTCAGGATGACAAAGAACATTCTTTCTAGATGTTAAGTACAGTACTTCACTGTACCAGCTGTTTGAAGAGCTCACCTGGAGTATTTGAATTAATGCTCAACTCAAGGAAACCCTCTCAGTTTTGCCCACCTGACGTGGGAGGCCGGAGCGAAGCGGGACTGGGCAGCAACGCAGGGCACTCCAGAGCGTGAGGGGCTGCGGGAGGCGAGAGGGGGCGGTGGCTCGGGCGGGGTGGCCCAGCCTGCCTCTCCCTGGGCCTGGCACGGAGGCAGTGCAGCTGCGTTAGACGGGAGGGGGCCAGCTCCTCCCGCCTCTTCACCAACTGGCCTTTGTCAGGGAGCTCTGATGAGCCCTGTGGCCTGGTGAGCTTTCCTCTTGGAAAGAATTGGGGGAAGTTGAGGCCCATAGATAAGGAGGCAGATCTGTTACCTTGGCCACAGCTCTTGGCAGGTCCTCTCCAGGATTTCCCTGGGCCATCTGAGCATGGTGGGGAGATGAGAGGTCAGGCCTGGGCTGGGTGGGAAACTCTGGAATCTCTGAGGCAACCATAGTAACCGAGGGGAGAATACAGGTCTCTGGTGATCAGCCAAGATCTCTAGTTTTGGTTAGTAATTGGGACTTAGACACTCTTTCCACCTGGGTGATAGTATATTTCTGTAAAGAAAGCACTGACACCTTTCCTCAAATTGCATTTACGGGGCACCTGGGAAAGACGAGGCTTGTGGTTGATTTGTCTAAGATTTTGAAATAGACAAAAACAAAAGCAAAACTGCCCTCTTTCCTTTTCCCTCAGTTATTAAAATTGGATTTCCCTTTAAATCCTCTATTTCTACCTCCTTCTGATGAGAAATCTTTCTTTTCATCACTCTTAGTCTGTAGTTCTTAACTACTGGGGTGAGTTCGTCCCTCCAGAGGATATTTGGCAATGTCTAGATTCAGTTTTGGTTGTCATAACTGCGAGGTGCTATTGGTATCCAGCAGGTCAAGGCCAGGGCTGCTGCTGACCTTCCTACAGCGCACAGGACAGCTCCCACCACGAAGGATTACCTGATCCCAAAATCAACAGTGCGGACATTGAGAAGCCCTGCTCTACATCTTGCTAATTTCTGCATCACCCTTGCTGATTGTCCTCATTCCTACCTTCATTCATTCTACCTTCTCTTCCAGCCCCCAGGTCACATTTTATTTCTGCTTGATTACAGCACTTGAGCATGGAGGCTCCAAGCACAGGCATATTGCATTTAAAGGGATGGTAGAAAATAATAGAAATAATCATGATGATAATGGTCATGGTGTTAGCACTCTGTTGTTGAGAGCATTCATAAGTGCACACCATATTGTTCTTTTTGACCCTCAACAAAACAAATCTCTGACAGAAGAACTAGTATGTGCCCTTTTTACAGATGAGGACAATAGTGCTCAGAAGCAATAAATTCTTGCTCATGGTCATAGAGTTGTGGAGCTGGGTCAAACTTCCCAGCCTGTTATATTGCATATACTCCTTTGTAGTTTGCCTTCCCTCTACCAGCTTTGTTTGTTCTGCAAACAAATTGGCTTTTCTTTTTTTTAACCTTCTTTCCTCTTGCCTGGAAAGACTTCTCTCCTCTGTCTACCCCAGTCATAACCACCCTTCAAATTTGAAACCCTTTCTCCTTCGGAGACCTTTCCTATCCCCTGCAATCTCCACGGGTCTGTCTTTTCTCTGTTCTTCTCCATTGGGTGTGTATTCATGGTTTGAGAGAGTTCGAAAGCCAGAGGGCACCTTGGAAGCCACAGGCCAGGACATTCTGCAGGAGCGCACGTCAGAATCTGGAGCTTTTAGGAATAGATTGTCCTGGGGCCTCTCCCAGGAATGTACTGAATTAGACTCTGACGCTAGCCCCTGGGTAAGTGCGTGTTTGAAAAGCTGCAAAGGGGATCTTGAGCTGTACACCACTAACCTAATAAGCTACTCACAGAAGGGGAAACTGAGACCCACCGAGGGGAAGTGAGCTGAGACCAGCACCCAGGTTTCCTGATTGCCACTCCGGGACCCCGTGCCTGGGTCTCTCCCCTAGCCGTGACTTGAAGAGAAGCTAAATAAACATTTCCTGGCTGAGTGATAACTGAAAAATGAGCGTCAAACAAAAACATTTTTGTCATATTTGTCTTCTTTTGGCCACACCCCCACCCTCAATCTTGCAAGTTGTAGCATTCTTTCAGGTGATGCTATTTAGTTCATAGCTCATCATTTTGAACGTCATTCTTCCCACTTTCTTCCGAATTTAGTGCAGTGCATTTCCCTGGCCACTCCTGACAAATGTCTATCTTCAGTCCTTTTGAAATCTTTCAGATTCCTGAGGCTAATTGTACTTCAAGAAAACTAAGTAACATTTGTGGGTTGTCTTCTGCGTGTCAGGAGCGTGCTTTGCTGCTTTGCACGCGGTTTCTGATCCGTGCCATTTCCGTCAGTACAAAAGCACGGGCTTTTGTACTGATGGCAGCGGGACTCAGAGAGGCTAAGAGAACTTGCCTGGAGTCACAGAGCCAGTAAATGCAAGTGAGGGGCTCTAGCTCTGATGACAAGGCTTCGTGATGGTCTCGGTGTAACACCAGACCCAGAGTATTTAAGTCATGCCAGTGCCCACCAAGTCTCCCCTTTGCTTTGATTCCAACTGTAGTTTTAACATTGGTTGAACATGCTCTGAATAACGTGTGCTTATTTTCCGAAAGAAGATAATATGTGTCAGCCAGAGGACAGCCAGGAAAATAGAAACCCATCCAGTTCTTTCAAACAGAGGTGATATAATACAGGGGATTGGTTACAGGGATGATGAAAGAGCTAAGAATCTAAACCGGAGATGAGATAACCCAGAGATTAGCAACAGCTCTTCCACCCCTATGGCTGGTAGAATAACAGGATGAGGTGTTGTCACCAGAAACGAGGGTGTGGTCACCAGGATCTAGGACTACAGTGGACAGTGGAGCTCCTACTGGCAGAGAAAGAGAGAGAGAGAGAGAGAGAGAGAGAGAGAGAGAGAGAGAGAGAGAGAGAGAGAGCGCCACTGACCCAGGCCTCTGTCTTTAGTGCTTGTGCATTATTTACTCTTTTGCCAGTGTCCCCTGTTGGGCAAACCTATGCCGGAGCCAGAAGGCAATGGCACGTGGGAAACATAGGTTCCTAAAATAACAGAGGCAAGCAGGGAATGGTGCTGAATGGATATAAAAGAGGCAAATGACCACGTAAGCAGGAATAGCCAATCTTTCCTGTCATCCCTCCCCTGAATCGCAGCAAACACCACAGCCACTGGAATTCGGCAGACTCCAGTTTGAACCGTGACCTTGCCTTTCCGGTAGATGTCACGCGAGCAGTCTGAGCCTTGGTGGCTGTTCACCTCGAATAAAGGAGGGAAAAGACTTCGATATCACAGCACTATTGTCAAGGTGAGAAGGGTATAAAGAGGAGAGCTCAGTTCATAACACAAAACGGACCATTCACTAGTAGGAAGTATTTCTACTGAGTTTTCTTTTAATCTGTAAAATTGGGATTTGACTGCAGTGTTTTCGTTTGTTTGTTTGAGGGGGACTGGATCTCGCAGTAAGCATGTCACAAGCAGTTAACTGGTAATGATGAAGTCCATTCTCTTCCTCAAAAGACCTTTTAAATTAGGGATTCAAGGGTTATTCCAGGAATTTCGCTTTCTCTTCCTCTCCGTCTCCTCTTACCTCCCCTCCCAACACACACACACACACACACACACACACACACACACACACTCCTCTCTCTCTCTCTCTCTCTCATCCATGCACACTTTTTAAATTTAAGCCCTAGTAGATCTTGAATCCTGTAACATTTTCTGTACCTGAGTTCTTTCACTGACACCTTACGTTGCCCACTTTCCCTTCTGGGCCTCAGGGGAAGTCTGAATCCAAGCTCCCCGAGGAGGGGACTTCCTGACGCTGTAATTCAAACTCTCATTCCGTCTGCCCCAGAGAGACACAGACAGTCTGACCTACTGCTGAGGTCACCCCAAGTGCGCGTTTCTCGAGGATGCGTGTTCTTGTCCAAGAACAATACTCTCGCTGGTGACCCCCGTGTATGGTGAGGATGGAAATGATTCATTAGCGCCTGAGCAGACACGCTTGGGACAGCTGAGGCAGCCGGGGGCATTGCAGATGCTCCTTGGTTCCCACAGACAGACTCAGCAATGGTGGTTTTCAGCCTCCCTGACTGAAAGTCATCTTTTGAGCAGAGGTGTGCTTCTTTCCCCAGGAAAAGATGAGATGTTTCTGAAAAGTGACAAGTAAAAAAAATAGAGAGGTAGCCTGTTAACATTGGAGTTCACTGAGGCTCATGACAGACCACTGGTATGCCAAATGCCACGGGAGAGAGGTCCCCATATTTGGGACCCAGCCAGCCAGTAAGTAGTAGAATCCGCTTTGAATGAAAATTTTAAGCAACCATTCCCTCATCAGTTAATCCAATAACTATTTAGTGAGTGTGTACTATGTGCCAACCTGTTTTCAGTGCTAGGAACATAAAATAGAGCAAACATCCCACCTTCGTGGAGAGTGGTAGGAGACAAACAATATACAAGATGAATAAAGTATTTCATACATTTGATGTTTGTAAGTGCTAGGGCAAAGCACTAGAGCAGAGAAGGGAGTTAGGGAGTGTCTCAGTTTTAGACATGGGGTCTCCCTTTGGGATAGGTGAGTGGAGTGCGGCTATGTGAGGGAAGGGCACATCCCACCCAGAGAGCCCCGAGGGGCACTGTGCCTGGGCTAAGGAGGCCAGTGTGCTCCTTCCTCAAATGCCACACCTACAAGGACACTGTTGGTACTTTGTTGTGCCAAATAGTACCAGAAACAAAGCGCAGCAAACTCAATTAACTAGAGACTAGAAATAAAGAGCGCATGCATGTGCACATGCGTGTGTGTGTCTAAGATCGTTAGGGATAGGATTTGGTGGGTGGAAGTAGTTCAACTTATAGGACATCAGGGCTGCCTGGACTTAGAAGCCACTGTAGAGAGCAACATTGACATTTTCCAGTTCTTTCTACTGTTCCCTTTTCTTCCTGGGACATAAACATATGACCCTGCTCACCCCTCCTGAACCCAAAGGCATCCTCATCCATCTCCAGTTACAAGGGGATAAAAGGATCTGCTAGAGCAGAACCAGCATCAAGGGGGGCAGTTTCCTGGGAGTTGACACTCTGTGGAGCCAGCCTGTTGGGTAGGGCAGGGGGAGCCCCCTAGGACAGAGGTGCCACTTGAGGTTTCTTGCTGGGGTGGTGCTGTGGAGCCCTGCCCAGAGCCCCTTTACCAAATAAGCGGGCCCTACCCCTGCTCATGAGTTGGCTGCCCCTGGCTCTCATCTGCTCTCTTCTCTGGAGAATTTCCTTCCACTGTCAAGAGCTGCCTCACCCAGAAAGCTACACTCAAAGGAGAACAGCCCACAGCCAGTGGCTGACAAAGGCAGGAGGACCACAGCTAGATCCCCTTGCTTTGAGGAAGACAGACCAGTGGGGCAATATGTGCCCCAGAGCCTCGCTGGGCCAGGCTGTGGTGCCCGGAGCTCACTGGAGACCACATCCTCGTTCAGCCCCTTCCCCTTCCTTTCCCACCTTGCTCCCTCCTTACTGGTTCCTCCTGAAGAGAACCCCTTTAACATGTGCTGTGCACTTGAACCTCAGTCTCAGACCTGCCTGGAGGGAACCCTACCTGCAGCGCCCTTTGAGTTAGTTAAATTGCTGTGTCACAAATTACCCCAATTTAGCTGATTCAGACAACAATAGACATTTATTATCTCATACGGTTTCTGCGAGCCAGGAATTTGGAAGCAGCTTAGAACATCTCATGAGGTTGCATTCAAGACATGGGCCAGGGCTACAGCCTGCAGGGAGAATAAGGTTTCACGTTCAGTCTGCATTGCGCCATCCTTGTCAACCAGCATACAGACCCTGAGAGGATGACATTTAGAGTGACTGGGGCAGGAGGATCTGGTCTCAAGATTGTTCCCTCACGTGGGTGCTGGCTGTTGGCCAGAGCTTCTGGTTCCTCACCCTGTGTGGGCCTCTCCCTCGGGCTCTTTGCACCCCCATGGAGAGGCCGTTGCTGCTCCTAGGAGGAGTGATCTGTGTTGCTGCTCCTAGCAGGAGTGATCTGAGAGAGGGCAAGGGAGAAGCTGCCATGCTTTTAATGACCTTACCTCGGAAGGCATACACCGTCATTTCTGCAGTATCCTAGTAGTGACACAGGTCAGTCAGCTCTATCCGTGATCAGACAGGATGACACAAAAGGGTGACGACCAGCCAGGAACTAAGGCTCTTTGGGTGCCTTCTTGGAGTCTGGGTACCACACCTTGGAAGTGGGCTCTGGATTGTGATAATCCCTAAGATCTTGAACTGTTGACCTCTTCTTCCAGCTTCCTATGTATATTCCACCAGTAAGAGTCACTGCCCGCCCCCAACACCCATCTCGCCCTGCAATGGGTGTCTTAAATCCTCATCTGGGGGGCTCTGAAACTGTTGGTCTTAACGAGAAAGTTTAAATGATTTCTCCATTTTTACTAAAAGAAGTAACTGTATGAACAAGACCTTGTGTTTTGATGGCTGTGCAAATACATCATCAGTCTAAATGTCATCTTCTCACGGGCTGTATGCAGGTTGAGAATGATGGAGGAACCCAGATTAACTGTGAAACCTTATCCTCCCCTCAGGCTGCTACTTTCAGGAACATTCAGTGTAGGCAACACTAAGTGACTGGCAGATAAGTCATGCAGGACTGAGAAGTGGGAAACTTGGGCCAGGAGCTCTATTTCTGTTTTAGATACATGTCCAGCGCACAGATACAGAGGAATGCTGTTAATTTATTGTGAAATAGATACAACTCATTTTCATACTGTTTTATCATTTTCTCCTCTTTCAGGAATCTAGGGAAAGGGTTGTAAGGAAATCATGTTAGAAATCTGGCGTGGGGGTGGAGCCAGGGTCTCTAGCATTGCTGTTTGGCATGAGTTATAATTTGCAGCATACATAGTACATGTGGGTTTGGTTTCTATCTGTGGGTATTGACCTTTAATTTCCTCCTCCTTCTTCCTTTCTTAGATTAGTTTTTCACAGTCCCTTCTCTCTGATTTCCTGGGAAGGGTCCTTGAGGAGAAATGGAACACAGTGTTTTGCTGTTAGGCACACTTATGTTGAAATCTGCTCTTCTTTTACCTATTCGCTGTGTGATCTTGAACCAATAAATCGACTTCTCTAAGTCTCACTTTTCTCATCTGTGAAAAATTAACACCTAAGTCCCAGAGTGATTTTGAGTATTAAGTGAGACTCTGCCTGTGTCAGCACTGCTCAGCCAGTGGCCTATGGTGGCATCACTAGACAAGTGGAAGCTGCCACATTTATTGTCCATCCTCCATAATGCCTTCCTCACTCGCTTCCTGTGGACCTGCTCACAATTGCTGGAGTCCCCCAGGCCCTGGGCATTTTTCCTTTGCTCTCAACTGTGTGGGGCTCCTACTGACTTGCAAGACCTAATTACATTCAACTCATCACAACTCCTGGTTCAGAGGTGTCATGTTGATAGCTTGGTGTCAGCGATGCTGAGAATATTTACACCCTGGGAAGAGGCCATAGTTGGAGTATTTGCATGTTGGCCCTATCAGGCAGAGCTCCTCTCATCCAGAGCCAGTTTTTAAAGAGTTACCAGCACGTATCTTCCCAGGACTGTTTCTTCAGAAAAATATTCTGAATCACTGGTCTGCCTTGCCAGCCACCACCTGCCCTCCTCTAAGTGCCTCGTCAACCACCACTGTCGTTTTATTATCTCTTGAATCACCGCCAAAGTTCATTATTTTTCTTAGGCTACTCTCTTCCTCTCCATTTCTTTCCCTCTCTATGGTGTCAGGAAATATTCCAAAAGCACTGATTTCATCATGCCCAGAGAGTCCTGCTCATAATCCTCCATAGCTTCTGTGCTGTGGTGATGATGTGCCCGTGACTGCTCAGAAGTGGGGTTTTAAGTCTCCTGCTCCACTCTCTCCCCTCGATGGATCCAGTGTCCACAGTATGTGGGAATCTATACGGAAGAGCCAAGGGCTCCACCACAGGAAGACCTTAGTTCGAATCCTAGCTCTGTCGCCTTCTAGCTGGGTGATCTCAGAAACTTACTTCCCATTGGGTTGCTGTGGGATTACAAGTGTTAATGGGTATACAGTTAGTTCTAAGAACAGTGACTTGCATACAGTCAGTGCTCAATAAATGTCAAGTCTTCTTATTATCCTTCTCACTCACCATGTGCAGCCCCCCACCGCGAACCTACCCAAGGTCTTCCCTAGTGCATAATTACATCATGCTCAGTAGGATCTGATGCTATTTTCTAAATTAAGGATATCCTTTCCTCTCTCCTTCCCTCTGCAAATTCAATCATCATTTAAGATCAAAGTCTAGCCCTAATTTGCCCAAGAAAGCCTTCCTGAACTTTCTTAGATGACTTTATACTTCCCTACCTGATAAGGGAACTGAAATTCCAAGGGTGATCCAATAGTTGGGGCGTGTTCATTGTGGGTGAGCGTTGTACGAGCAGAGGAATGTGGCAGCTCCTGCCTTCCTGAAGATTACGGATTCATGGTCAGAATATGGGTGAGTAAAGAGCCCATCACAATACAGCACAGACAGTGAACTGGGAAGAACAGGGCTGGGGAAGCGCAAAGGGGAAGGGCGTCCAGCTCACACAGGTGGGTTTCAGGGAGGGTGTCCCCGAGGAAATGACACATAAATTGAGTGGACCGAAGGGCGTGGAGAGTATCCAGATGGAAATGGGGAGAGGTGTGGTAGGGATTAGATTGTTCCAGAGAGAAAAGGGCATGTAAAGAGGCCCAGTGCTTGGAGATGTCATGACTGTATTGACAAGCTCACGCGAGCGTTCACTGTGGCTGGAATGTAGTCTTGAGGCTGAGTCATCAGGATCTTGGCAGAACTTAAGAAGGTGAGATGTTGTCCTGGGGACCACAGGTGATAAGCAGAAGAATGACCAGATCCAGTTTTTATACACACAGGTTGTTATTTTGCTCATGTTGTTTCTGGGTTACCACACTTATATCCATAAATAAACACTTCTCTGATTCTCAGCATCATTTTCTGTAAAACAGGGTACCGAGTTCCCAGTTTCGCTGAGCATACTATAGGACACAATGTGTGGGAAAGCACTTCAGAAAACCTTAAAGCTGTCTACACATGAGAGGGGAATTATTAATTTTGGATGGAGGGTGTAGCCTCATGTATCCTGGAGTACTGGAAAAAGTGGAGTTCACACCCTCGCATTCTCACTAGTTGGGAAAGTTGCTTAACTTTTATGTTGATATCACTATTTCCATTTCACTAATGAGGATAACCCCTAATGCATAAGGTTCTAGAGAAGAAATGTTTATAGTGTGTGGTGCCAGGACACAGAGTAGTGTTTAATGAACGTTAAGCTTTACACACCCACACACCACATGTGTGCCCCAACTTACTTTCCTTACGTAAGGGCAAAACAAACAAACAAGCAAAACAAAATAATACCTGACATACAACAGGGCAAATCATAGCAAATTATGTCATAATATTAAAATAGATGGTGGAATAACAATTGTCTCTCCTGCTATGCTTGACATTAGACCAACTAAGTCAAAGCCCCTGCCCTCAGTTTCCCTCTGCTCTAATGTACACTCAGAAACACAGACACACGCGCAAGCTTCTTATCAGACTTCTTGATGCATTTGTCTTTGGGGTGATGGTTTAGATGTCTTACTATACATAAGTGTCAAAGTCCTTCGTATACATCACGGCTCTGAAAGCAAGCAGAGGCTCATTGTGGCCTTCATCTCTGGCCCTTTGATGATGGACAAGACTGGGTCTACAGGGTACTTCCAGGCAATAAGGTGCACCCTGGGGTTTGAGATTCAAGTGGGGTCTAAAGAAGGAGTTGTCCAGTTTGCAAAATGTTATCCAGACTTTCCTGGGACCCAGGGAACTGCTGATAATTTTAGAGCTTTCTCCTTTATTGCTAGGGGTTTTCCACTGAATTACACATACAATTTGGCAAACGTACTGCAAAATATATGGTTTTCATTTTCTGCGACTAGATAAGCCTAGAGCACAAGGGACTAATTAAAAACAACAGGCTGGAGCGGTTCCTCTTCCCGCATCTAGTTCTAGGAGCAGCTTTGCATATTAATCTTTGGTTTGTGCTCATTAACATAATTGGAAGCACAATAACCCTCTCCTTATTGGTGAGAGACCAGAAAGAGGATGGAGGAAAACCTGAGCATCAGGGATATCTTACGCACCTGCGATGACAAGGTCACTGGCAGTGATGGTCAGCTAGATGAATCAGGTTTGAAGCCTTCAGTTTTGTTTCAAGGGTGATGTTTTCTGAACTGCGGTTTTCCATGGAGTTGGCCTTTATGTTGGAAATCTGACATTATTTAAAAGTTGGCTAGTCTCAGGAGTACCTTCTGGAGTTTTATCAGTTAGTCAGTCCTGCCTCTGCAAAGCCCCAGTGTACTGCACACAGGTCAGCTCTGTCCTGTCTATAGCTCAGGCAGAGGCAGCATACGCTCCATAATGGCCTGTGAGTTGGAGAGCAAACTGAGGGGAGGTACAGACTGTACACAAACTGTACACAAGTGTCTCCTCGTGTCTCTCCTGGTGTCTTTCTTCTGTTGTTATCCTCAACCACCTGATGGTGATGTGACCTAAGGACCCGGGCTTGCCTGCCTCCCCTCCCATCGTCCCTCCTCCTTCCCCCCTTCAACAGTTTTAGGATTGGCCCTGGCATTTGTTCACTGTGTGACCCCGGTCAAGGGTCTCCTCTGTTGGGGCCTCTGTTTTCCCATCTATAAAATGCATTGCAGTCAGTTATGAACAGCTGGAGATGGAGCTCAAGTCAGTGGAACTTAAGAGTGAAATATCTTAAGGCTAAACAAGAGACCACAAAAATCCATGCATGTTTGTGTTTATTCTAATTTAACATAACCTCCAAGTGAAATTTGCAGAGCAGTAGGATGCAGTGCAGTCAAATTTTGGCATGGGGTGGACACTTGAATCCCATTTAAGAAACACAGGATATTTAACTGATTTTCAAAGGCCCTTCCAGCCTTAGGATCTCAGGATCTCAGCATCTCTGAGGTTTAAACTCCCACTTAGACCCCTCAGAGATCTGCATTTCTGAGATGAGTATCCAAACCTGGGGTTTTCTTCAGCATCCATGTAGCACACAGGAAAACAATTTAAGCTGCAGTCTGTCTTCTTTAGGCCAGGGTCATGGTAAAGGGTCTGGTGCATTTTAGACAAAACGTGTGGCATTTCGTCCGCTATCAAGGATCCAGGGGAGAAGTCTAGTAACTATTATCATGTGTACAGTCCTATCCTCTTTCTATTATCCTTAAACCTAGGGCCCAATTAAGACTTTTACCTCTAAGAAAGATGTTACTACTACTACTACTACTACTACTACTACTACTATGTAATAATTAATATTCCATATCAGAGCTATGAAAACTATTAGTAATACTAATAAAGCTAACTGAATCAAAGTTTTGTAGAAGCAAGTCACTGAAATGTCTCTAGACAATCAGCAAAAAGGGAATTTACTAAAAGCACATGGAATTAAAAGAATAATTGGACAAATAGACATCAGCAAGGACAGGAACCAGGGCTTTTTATGGGATGAGATAGCGGGAAGTAATAAACAGCTTCTTTGGGTAACAGTATTAACATGAATCATCTCCATCCATTCAATTCAATGTAGATTGGAGAGAGAGAGGAAGGAAGGAAGGAAGGAAGGAAAGAAAAGAAAGAAAAGAAAGAAAAAGTTCTGGTTCTGGCTGGGCTTACAGAGTCATTGCCCAGGAGAGGAAACAAAAATTTCTACCTTTTCTGACAATTTGTGGAACACATACAAGAGGATCACACTAACATTCTACATATAGTACATTATTCCTAATCCTCAGCACAAACTTTCAAAGAAGGATTCATATATCTTTTCTACAATAAAGTCCCTGAGGTTCAGGGAGGTGAAGGAACTCGCACAGAGTTGCTGAGATTCAAACCTGTGTCTTTCTGATTCCAGGGGACATTTCCAGTCTGCCCTTCCTGGTTCTCACTCATTAGAAAATGATTCCCCTCATGGTCCAAATTTCACTCAGTCAATTGTTTTCTAAATTATCTGGTTATCTTCCTCTTCTGTGTCACTAAGTTTGATGTCCTGAGTCGAAAGGAAAATATTCACCATGACAGCAAATCTCTCTTCATGCCTCTGAATCTTCTTACTCTGCTGCCACCCAGCATTTGTCCCCTTTCTTCCTGGAAACAGCCTGACATTGTGTTTTATATTCATTTATTTGGATAGTGTCTGATTACTTATTTAAATCTGTATCCTGAAAGAACAGGGGTTTTGTATCCCCAGTTTCTAAAAGAAGCACTTGGTTAATATTTCTTGAAGGAATGAATGCAGCTCATAAAAGCAGAGCAGGTGACGAATTCACCTTCTCTCCTTGGCCGGTGACTAATTCAAAGTCATTCCCAGTCCAGCTCCTTCTCCCACTTTCCTGTTTCCATAATTTCTCCTCTGTTCTCCCAACCAATCAGGCTTACATCTCCCAGGTGTTTCTGTGAGTCCCTGTCTGGCCCTTTAAGCCAATGCTCATGCCCATTGGGAGTGTCAGTGACGTGAGGTGGAGCTATGGAACACACTTACTTCCTACTCGCAGTTCCATCCTTTGCCTGCTTTTCTTAACCTTTTAGTTGTAGCAGAGTGTGACCGTCCTGGAGCTAGACCTCCCTGATCAGTCCGTGCTTTACTCTCCAGATGTGAATCTCAACACCGTGGTCTTTTGTTTTATCTGGACAGTTAATCTGGCACCCCACCCTGTGGAGATGACAGTGTGAAGGTGAAGCCGCCCTTGCTCAGCAGGTCCCCAGGACCCCAGAGCTAGGGCACAGCTGCCAAACACAAGAACACCCTTCCCTGCTGGTTCCCCTGGGCAGCTGGGACCCAGAATGTTATCTCCCTCATTGCCCACGTCCACTCAAGACCCAATATCTGCTGACTTTATTCTGCTCAGTCTCTCACTGTCTTTCCATTCCCAGGGCAATTAATTATAAATCAGGTACCCATTGCCAGTCATCAGACGTGTTCCACCATCGCCCTTCCCCATCTCCCTCCCTCCAGCCTCACCTCTCGGGCAGTACAGGCACCCGGAAGGTTTGTGGGGCAGGGAGGCCCGTGTGAATCGCTCTGCATGCAGAAGGTCCCTCAAGCAGGGCAGTGCCCTGCAGGACCTTGGGGGCCTCCTCCCACCAGAATGGGCTGCTCTTCACTCCTGTCTCTGATGTCCCTTCCCCCTGCCCCCCACCAACCCCGTAGTCTTGCCATGGCTCCTCTTTTGCTTTTTTTTTTTTTTTTTTTTTTTTTATTTCGAAGGGGAAACATGAGTAAGGAACTCCTCGCACTGTCCTTTTTCACCCTCTGAAATCTTACCCATATTTCAGGACCCAGCTCCCCGCCACTTTTGCATAGTGCCTTCTTCCTTCTCTGTGGTCAGCATCTCTCTCTCTCTCTGGGCTCCAGTTACATATTCTGCTTTTCTTAGAAGATAAATGGCATCTGCTTTTTATCATGACTGGTGTCTGCCCACCACACCACACAAGCAATTCTCAAGTGGAATTCTTCAATCTCTTGACAAAGAATCACCAGGGAAGGAGGGCTGGGAGGGCGAGTTCCTGTTCAAATGCATACTCCTCAACCCACTCCAGGTAGGGACACCTGTTCTTCTTCGTGCCATCCAGCACTTAATCCTGTTCTTTCCAGAAGCAGAATCGTAATTTCCTTGTGGGGAATTTCCTCCCCACAATTCACATCCAGCCTCAGTGGGATAATTGTGGAAGGTGCTGTGCCCTCTCTCATGAAGGGCGAGCAGGTGACACACACTATTGTCTCCCTGGCGTTCTGAATTTGGAGCGAAAAAAAGGACAGGCAATAGTTCTCTGAAGAGTTGTCCATTTGCATCCTTCAACCTGAAATACCCAATGCTTTGCTGACTAAATTACATTTTAGGAGAAAAGTACTGTCAGGCCTGCGGTATGTCATGTCATGAGAACCTAGGCTATCTCATCAAATGACAAGGAAGCTGACCATCATGTCTCAGGGGGACAGCTACCAGGGCCAGGCTGTGCTGCTTCCAACCTAGGAAATAGAAGATAGGATAACTGAGTCAGAATATTCGGGATGAGAACCGAGAAATTTACATTGTTATCAGAACTTCCCCAGTTTCTTTCTTTTAATAACCCTTGTTGTTTGGGAATAGTTTTAGATTTGCAGAAAAGTTGTGAGGCTAGAGGAGGGTTCTCTAATACCTCACACCGTTTCCGGTTGTTAAGGTTTTCCTTCTCCATTAGTTTCTGTACCTGAAAACACATGCTGCGCTACGGAACTGACATAGGTGCATTACTGATAACTAAATTCCAGTTTTTCCATCAATTCCTCTTTCCGTTCCAGCATCTAACCAAGGGTAGCACAGTGCACTTAGTCGTCCTGTCGCCCATGCGTCCTTTGGGTGACAGTTTCTCAGTCTGCCTTGTGTTCCATGACCTTGGCAGTGTTGAGTTGTACTGGCTGGATATCTTGTTGAGTGCCTGCTATCTGTCCCCATGACTTTGACCCCACACCGCACTGTCACTATTGTATGCTGTGCCGTCAGTGTGTGTCTGACCCAGCGGAAGAGTCGGTGGACACGTGCTGATGTAATGCATGCTGTGGCCCATCTCACTGCCCCATGTCAGGAACCAGCTGCACCCCACCCCCGCATCCCCCACCACGCCCGATGACGGCGCCTTTTGTGATAGGACTCGGAGCACCTCCCACCATGTAATGGAACTGAAAGCATTTGACTCTGGAGTTTGCAAACACAAATAATCACATAATTACAAAGGAAAAGTCTAATTGCGATCCTCTAACCGCGTCTTGACATCTCTCTTTCAGTTCATTCATGAACGTGTCGCTCAGAGCCCAATCAGATAAAAAGAGAGGAAGTAAAAGGGACTGCTGGGCTCTCTCATCGGAGCCAGGAAGACCGGCTCTTGCTCTAGGCATGTTTATAAATTTAAACATACTTCAGATGCTTTTGCGATGGTGCTTATTCTGGTGCAGTGGCCAGGGGGGATGTGTTGGGGGACGGTGTTTCATCCGGCGGAGCTGTGCTGGATTGCGGGTGCTCTTGGCTCTGCCAAAGGGGAAACACCACCGCGCTCGGGGCTGCCGTTTCATGGAATGAAGATGAACAGACTCAATTCAAACACTGACTGAAAACACCACTAACCCAAAGCATTTATCGAGTACGGCTTAGTGGGTCTTTGCACTGTATTAAGTACATCCCGTACATAAGCGTCTAATGCTGATACCATTCTAAAAAGCTCACAACTTTAGTTCTCCTCTTCTGCCAATGGTGAATGATGAAAGAATAAATGCTTGAGAGGAAACGCTGAAGATCAGGAGACTAAGTGTTCAAGCTGGAGGTGGAACTTGAATCTCTGTGGGGCTCAGGCCAACACTTTGGTCATTACTCTTCAGAGCCAACAAACGATGCCTGACTTTTTATACAGATATATATGCACACACGCACTCATCTATCGCTCACTTATTATCATTCCTATTAGCTAAACAAAATCAATATCTTCCCTGTTATTTTTGTAACTCAATACCCTTCATATCCAGAATTATAGAGTACCATGTTCTTCAAGATGTTGTCCATGAGACAAATGCATCAAACTGCCATGGGGAGCCTGTCAAGAATGCCCGTTCCCTGGACCCCAATCCAGACCTCCTGAATTAGAAAACTGTGGGCGTGGGACTGGAGCTGTAAACAATCAATCTTTGCAGTTGATGCAAATTCTTACTGAAGTCAGAGAGCTGCTGCTGCAGGGCAGCAGGGCCGTATGCAGGACTGGGACTTGGCTGCAGGGCCAGGGGTATGTGGAAGGGGCTGTGGGACTGCTTGTGTAGTTTCATTTCTGGGAATTTCTAGCTTGTTAACCTTGGACAAATCAGAGCCTCAGCTGTAAGATGGGTAGTTTCTCACTTTGCATGGCTGCTGTTAAGATTATAAGAGTAAATGTGGACATGTGCCTGCTCTCCTTAAGAAAGCAAGCATCTCACAGTTCTAAATATATGGATACCATGAGGCTGTAATGCTGTATGTTTCTCATCTGATGGCAGGAAGGCTTTGAGGTGGCTTTACATAACCGCAAATAGCGCAATGAGCTTGAAACAATCCCTAGAGGGACTTGTGCTGAAAGGAAAGGATTGATACAAAAACACCAAAGCCAGGTGGAAGGGTAATGTTGACTAGCACAGCCTCTAGGCCAGGGTTTCTCAGCCTCAGCACTACGGATATTTTGGGCTGGATAATTCTTTGCTGTGGGGACTGTCTTGAGCATGGAAGAATGTGTAGTAGCACCCCTGGCCTCTACCCACTAGATGCCAGCAGCAACCACCCCCTGGTTGTAACAACCAGAAATGTCTTCAGACTGGCCAAATGGCCCCCAGGAAGGAGGGTGGGTGGGAGGCAGTATTAGCCCTGGTTGAGAACTGCTCCTCTCAGGGAGATAGAACTGGTTCAAATTCTGGCTCTACCATTTAACCATCTCTGTGGATTTAGCAACATGTTTAATCCCCCAAAGCCTTGGTTTTCTTATAGATTATTATCCCCCTTCCATTTATTTAATAGCTTAGTCCATACCCCACAGGATTCTTGTAAGGATTACATGAAAAAACATATATCAAAAATATAGCAAAATTCTTGGCTCTGTGCTCGTGTGTGTGTGTGTGTGTGTGTGCGCGCGCGCGCGCATGTGTGATTTAATAAATCTTAACATTTTGCCAGAGTTTAAACATTTGACTTCCACATTCCTTCTCGCAGAAAGAGATTTTAAAAAAAAAAATCTGAGAATTCTTTACTTTAGGTCCAGAACCATGAACCAAGGACGTTCTTATTGGAATGAGGGCACTACAATGTCTGAGCTGAATCAGACATTATTTTTCCTAGAATTGCAGTACTGTCGACACCTGGTGCTCTGCAGAGCGCTGCCATTTGGACCCAGCGCATGCCAAAGCTTTTCATCAGGCTGCAAGGGAGACCATTTATCTCTTCGTGATGTGAACATGCTGGTTGGATCCGCGGGCAGAGTTGAGACCAAGGAGGTGTTTGGTTTTGCTCTCTCTTGGTCTGGCTATTTGAACACTGAATCTGTGGATGGCTGATCTTGCAAGAGAATGGGAGGTTTTAACATTTGGGACAAATTAACCAGTTTGACAAAAGCAAAACAGTTCCCCTTTTAAGATGAAGTGCTCCTTAAGTGCCTATACAGTTTCCAGCCCAGACAGCACATTTCTCCTCCCCTGTCTGGTCTGGAGGGGCATTGGAACCCAACGTGTGAGCAGATAATCAGACGTGGTTCTCCTGTGGGCCTGGCTCTGCAGAGTTGAGTGATTAGGGCCTGATAACAATCTCAGTCGAGCCTGAACTTGGCCTGAACCCAGAGCTTTCTGCTTTTCCTGCCATTCCTGCGGATGCCTTTAGTGTGCCCCCTCCAGCACCTCCCCACCTCCAGTTATTTGAATACTTTCTCTTCTATTGTTTCTCCCACAACAATAGCCATAACAGCTTGATACTTTCCTGGCATGGGCCCAGTTTTCGTGAGTGCTAATCAATAACCCAAATCCTTTCTTCCAGAATTCCTCCTATGTTTCTGGGGAGAGTCACATCCTGCCTGCTGTTGTTTAATGAGTGTCACAAGGAATCTGGGTGATGGATATCTGCTTTCCTCAACCTCCACAAGCCTCCCATAGTGGCAGGATTGCATGTGGGTTACCCACCCTGTGATTAAATACTTCCAGGGACACAAACGTCATTACCTTACAAAATGATGTGTTCCCCTGTGGGACAGTGCCACCTGCTTCTCTCCCCTGTAGCCGTATGGTTATGTCCTTCCTATCACTTATCAGCATCTGTAACTATTTAGTTAGTTTATTCATTCATTTGTTGACTAGCTGGGCCTCCTTCTGCCAACAAATGTAAGCTCCATGAGGATAGGGAACCTCTCGATCTGGTGAGTATTTTGGTTATGATATTCTTTCTGAATATTAACCATGAATCAAATAGTGCACTGCTTGAGCCAGATAGCTCTCCTGGTGTACAGAGTTTATGTTTATACTCATATTTAGCCCCCATGGCTTATCCTGGGTACTGACACAGATCAGGCATCATGATGTGTTACAAGGAGCATAGATTTAGGAGTCAGAAAAGCTATGTTGAAATCCCATCTTCCCGCTTGCAAGGGCCTCCAGCAATGAACATTTCTGAGCTGCCATTGCTTCAGTCTGAAAAATGAGCTTAACTATAGGAGAATACCCAATTCAAACATTGTCATAAAGATAAAAAGAGATTTTTCTAAAGTACTTAGCAGTGCTTGGCACATAGTAGGTGTTCAGTAAATATGTCTGGAATTGTACCGAGGAGGCCAGCAGGGTGAGGAGAGGCCCAGGGCCCTAGGGGAAGGGGTGTGGCCCACCCATCTGTGCCCCTAGGCTGGACTCCATGTCTCTGCAGAGGCCAGCAAACTGAAACGGCCTGTCCACTCATTCTTGAGAGCCATTTCAGCCCCTCAGGCGTCCCCAGGAGGGTGCCCACAGATGGGGTACAGTGGGGCTCTGCTCCTTGGCCAGCTGCCCCAGTTCTTTCATAACATAATTGATGTCAAACATGCATTTATTTTCCTTTCCTTTCAACTTGTGGCTGCCTGGATTTTTAAACGGTTAATTCCCCCGAATGTGCCTGGATCCTGGATGCTGTACAAGCGCAACACATACAAGCACAGCCACACATTTCAGGCTTTTGTCTGTCACTGTCCTAAATTAGGAACAAATCAGAGTCCGTTTAAATCTCCCAATTTAATAAACAGCAGATCCCCAAATGTCAGAGTGTCTAGTCTTTTGCAAAGTCTTTAACTTGTGGTTCGTATTTGCAACTAAGGAAAAAAGTGGTAAATGACATGCAATAAAGAGGGAGGGGCTGTTGTGGGAACAGATGGGTGACTCGCCAGGCCAAGAATGTGAGGACAAGTGCTTTAGGGCCGATCTCCACCGTGCAGCTGGGCCACGTACAGGACTTCTGGTCTCTGCGGGCCCTGTCTGGGGTCTTAAGTTCCAATCAGGACAGCCTGGAACTCTGCTTTGTGATGAGCGGTTAGCTGTTGAGCAACAGGGATTTTCTTTACTAGGATGTGTCCATGGGAGAAGAGCTTCCAATTCATAAAAGGATGCCGGGTTTCCAGGCCCCGAGGAAACATCGTCTGTGTTTTCAGTTTGCAAGGTGCTTTTGACCATGGCTTGTACTGTGCCCAAACTTTTTGTTGATCTGGTTCATGGGAAGACCTTTTAAAGTAGCGGGGTTAGGAAAAGAAGCATGGGACCAGGAGTTGCCCTTAGGCCTGGTTCTACCAGAAACTTTTTATGGATCCTAAAAGAATTCACTTTCTGCCCCTGGACGCTTGGTTCCTCATCTGTGATCCGAGGAAGACTTCAAATCTGTCGCTTTCAGATTGTGGTCTGGGCAGCACTGGGAGGTTTTCAAACACTAAGGCTGCATGTACACCTTCCACCTGTGCTCCGACAGAAGCAATGTCACTGTGGAAGGATGAATAACGACCCCCAAATGTGTCCACACTCAATCCCTGGACCTACGAGTATGCTTTCTTACATGGCAAAGGGGATTTCACAGATGGGATTAAGTTAAGGATCTTGAGATGCGGAGAGGATCCTTGGTCATCCAGGGGCACTCAGTGTAATCACCAGGCTCTTTGTGAGGAGCAGGCTGCAGAGTCAGAATGGGGGGAGGGACTGCCATGAAAGGAGCAGACGCAGAGGTTAGAGGGTGCCACGCAGCTGACTTTGGAGATGGAGAAAGGGACCAGGACACAAGGGATGCAGGTGGCTTCCCGGAGTTAGGAAAAGACAAAAAGAAAGAAGGGAGAGAGAAGAGAGAAGAGAAAAGAGAAAAGGACCGTTCTATGGCCTTTGGAGAGCAGCGCACCCTGCTGATACCTTGATTGTAGGTCTTGTGGCTTCCAGATGATAAATGTGTGTTGTTTTCAGCCACTAAGCTTGTGGTGATTTTTTACAGCAGCTCTAGGAGATGAAACTCCCCCCCACACACCCTTCATTTGATTTACACTTTGGGATTTCACCTAAGATCTCACCTGAGGCAGGATTTCAGTGGTTAAAAATGTTTGAAAGCTGCCAGGAGAGCTGGTCCCTGAGATTCATTTCAGTTTGAAACGACTATGAGTGACCCCTTAGTGTCAAAGGACTACTCCTGAGACCAAGAATGTGAACCTTGCCATCCACGTGGGGATGAACACACCCATTTTGTCCCATCCTTTGTCATTGTCAAGCCAGCTGTGCCTCAGGAAAATGGCTCTTCCCCTCCCTTCAATCAGCAGCCCTTTGGGGTGTGGGGAGCACCTTTGGCTCCTGCAGGTGCCCTCCCTGAGAGGGTAGTTAGGGGCCATTTCTGCCCCTCTTGCAGCCATTTCCTGAGAGAGCTCCAGGACACAGCCCCTCCACCAGGATGCCTTCCCTGATGTCTGCCAGCAAGCCTCTGGGAGAGCGCAACTCCCCACGTGCTCGCTGCGCAAGGCCTGTGATGCTCAGGGGCTGATTTTGGAATCAGTGAAAAGACAAATGAATAAAAGACCACTGGCTCTTGTGGCGATGCAAAATGGTTTTGAAGACAGTTTGGAAGTTTCTTAGAAAACAAAATTTAGCTTTACCATAAGACCCAGCAATTACGCTCCTTGGTATTTACCTAAATGTATTGAAATGATTTCAACTATATGACATTCCAGAAAAGGCCAAACTATGGAGATAGTGTGAAGATCAGTACTTGACAGGGGGTGGAGGAGAGAAAAATGAACAGGCAGAGCATAGAGGATTTTAGGACAGTAAGACTATTCTGTATGTTACTACAGTGGTAAATAGGAGTGGGGACCTGAAAAAAAAACAGAATTTATTTATATAAAATTGTGCGTTTATTCTTACATGTTTAAACTTCAGTCACCTTCAAAGTACTCTCCATTTGATGCACTGCACCTATTGAGATTATTTTCCACTGCTCAAAACAGTTTTTGAACTTGTCAATTTTGGTGCCTTTTAGTACTTCTATCCTCTTTTGTTTGTTTGTTTTACCTCTTTCACATTGGCAAAACATTTTCCTTTGAAGACTTTTTTTCATCTGGAGACACAAAAAAATGCCACTCGGGGCAAAATCAGGTGAATAGGGAGGGTGGGGCACAGGGGTCATTCCATCTTTGGTCAAAAACTGGTGAATACTCAGCATAGTATAGGCAGGTGCACTCCTAAATCACCCATCATGAAATGGGCAACTGTGTTGAAAGAATCTTCAAAAAAAGTTCACTGAAGCCGAATGCAGCCTCTCACAACAATGCCAGCTGGTACACTGATACCGATGGGTTCCTAGAGCACTCACCTAGCAGGGAAGCCTGTAATACAAGGGGCCTGCTCTCCTGAAGATAATTCTGGTTTTTTTTTGGGGGGGGGGGCTCCTCCTTATAAATGTCATTATACACTCATCCAAACCCACAGAATGCACAACATCAAGAGTGAATCCTAATGTAAGTTATGGACTTCAGGTGATAATTACATGCCATTGTAGGTTCATCTGTTGCCACTTTGTGCCACTCTAGTGGGTGAAGCTGTGACAGGGGGCACAGGGGGTATATGGGAATGCTTTGTGTGTTCTGCCCAGTTTTCTGTGACTCTAAAACTGCTCTAAAAACTAAAGTCTATTTTTAAAAAGCTAAAAATAAAAAAAGACCCCCTAAAAACCACGGGTCAACCTGCCACTTCCTGAACAGACCCTGATTTTTTTTTTTTGTGCCTCTATGCCTTGTAAAAACTATTACCCCGAGGAGGAGTTCCCTTTTCTCATTCTCTTCTCCAAACAACTCCTTCTCGTGATCCGAGATTCTGCTGGTGCTTTTCTGTCTCTCCTTGGCCCACACACATCACCACCTTGGCTGAGTTCTGTGTCCTCATTTTTGACCTAGTGCCCTCCAAGGTCAGAGCCCAACTCTCCTGAGGCATGAATCCTTGCCTCTCTGCCATTGTCAGTGTGTGTCCTATGTGACCTGTTGGCTGTGAGTTCTTGCAGTGCTAAAAACGCCCTATATTTCTGCATCCCTGAGGCCCAGCATGGTTCCTCCCCCATAGCAGGACTCAGTTAATCCTTTGTTGATTGAATGATTGAGATTAAGAGAAAAACATCAAGATGTTTCCCCTCTATTTATACAGCAGTTTAAATTCAGCTGACTGTCTTCATGTTTAGAGATTTGTAAATAAATCACTTAAAAGAAACTTGGGAAAGGAAGTAATGATAACTAAGAGTCAACAGAATCAGCCATGTTGAATTGTGCCTCCCTTGTTTCAGAATAGGGCTAATTAGAGAGAGAGAAATGCTAAGGCTATAGTATCTCTGGTTTTCAGCGAGGCATATGATAGTCATTGGGAAAATCAGAAAAATATGGCTGGATTATAATACACCAAGCAACAGAGTTGGTATCCAAAATGAGGTTGATAGCCCACAAGTAACTGGAGGTGTTTGATCGGCGGAGAGAAAATAAAAGCACCGGCCTGGAGCATTGTAAAAGAGGGTTGAACATTAGAGGGGATATGGGACCAGGAAGGTTTCTAATCTTTCCTCCAGTCCCAGGAGTCTATGATATTAACAGAAAATGTGTACATTCAATCTAGGTACCAAAATTCTCAGATAGGAGGAAAAAATACTCTTACAACCACAGCAGTTCTGTAGTCTTTTAGGACCTTATTAGCTTAATTCCGGCCAGTTATTTTTTTATAGCTTTCATGAGTCTAATTCAAAACACATTGGGAAGCCAAACCTTTGCTGGGCTTGAGAATGTAACTAATAAAAAGGCAAGCACATCAAGGTTGCCAAACACTGCAGAAGAGGAGTATATGACACCGGCTCTATGTGAGAAACTGGAGAACCTTATTTTTGTTCTCCCTTTGCTAGGAAGCGTGAGGGCTGTCTCATCCACTTGGAGAAAGGCCCTTGCAATACTTAGCCATGGCTTTTAAAAAATTGTTATTATCTGACGAGAAGCCCCTTCACGTCTAGGTACAGTGATCTAGGTTTAATCCAGCACTGACCTTTCCTCTGGGGAGCTCCACGCAAGGCTGGGCCTCTCAAATTTAGTGTCCTTTGGCAGCCAGAGAAACCTCAAATCCTGTTGAAAAAACAAAACCTCACATCGCAGTCCCCAAGGTGATGCTGAGGTCAGGTGGCTGCAGAGTAGCTGCCACGAGGGCCAGTGTAGACCTTGGGATGACGAACCTCCCCTTCCTCTTCATTGTCTGGCGCCCCATCTCCCTCCCTGCGGCCCCAGTCAGTGTGCATATGGGCACCCAAACCAGGGGCCCCTCCTCAGACCTCAGCGGAAGCCCTGCAGACAGAGCACCCATCTGCCCATTCCTTTTGCAGAGTGATGAGCGGTGTTGCCAAGTGAGCAATGGCTCCTCTAGTTTATCCTAAGTGAGGACCATTAAGCATATTGAACGTATAGTTTATTTTCATGTTAAAAATTCAGTCAGTGCCCTTCCATAGCAGGTGCCCAATAAGTGTATATATGTTGGATCACATTTCCTAGTTGAATTTCATGACATTTTAAGAGTAATCCTGGGCTACCCAGAGAACAACCTTCTGCTGCTCTGAGTATAGACTAAACTCCGTAAAATGGCTTCTGAGTGTGGTCTCTTTCTAGCATCTCTCACCTCTCACACCTGCCTGCTCCTTCCGCAGACGGGGCTTTCAGCATGCACTGCTCCTTCCACCAGGAATGCCCTTCCCTTCCCCGCACCTGGTCAGCTGCCACTCGTGCTTCGGACCTCAACTCCAGCGGTTCTTCTGCAGAGTCTCCCCTCCTTCCCCGGTCCCACCTCCGCACTGTGCTCTCAGACCACCAGGCACCTCCCCTTCTGAAACACTTAGTTACAGTCTGACTTCATTCGTGGGTGATTAGTGGTCAATGGCCATCACTTCGACTGGAGTGTAATTGACACAAGGCTTCTGTCTCTTCGTGTATTTTATATGTAACACGCCACATAATGTTTAGCATATTCTGAAAGCTCAGGGAATCTTTAATGAATGAATGAATGCATGAACAGATGGATAAATTTGCTCCAGTCGCTGCCATCAACTGGTTGTTGCACATCTCTCTGACCTTCCGTTTTATTCCGTAACATCAGGATAAGACTCTCTATACTTCCTACTTCATAGGGTTTTATTGGAATCATATGAAATACTGCACAGCATTTGGCATATTGTGGAAACTCAAATATTTGCTGAAATAAATGGTTGGACTTAAAACTTTGGCAGCATCTCACAATTGTGATGTACCTTACATTCTATATTTTCTCTTCACCCAGAAAACATCTCAGCCTGGACTTTCTTCACTGTAATTTCACTTCTTGATATTTTTCTTCCAAGTCCTCCAAGTCTTCTAGGCATGGCCTTAAGAGTGATGATAATATGTCACATTTGTATATTTCTTATAGGTTTATGAATTGCTTAGCAGCACTATTCGTATATTCCATCAGCAGTAATGGATTAAACAATACTTTAGCATATTCATATAATGGAATATCACACAATGAGAACAAATGATTAAAGCTATTCACAACCATATGGTGAATCTAATAAACACAATGCTGAGTGAAAGGAGGAATGCAGAAGAGTACATATTGCATGATCTCATTCATATAAATTATGAAAAGAGGCACAATTAACTTTTGGTATTAGAATCAGGATAGTGGTTACCCTTGATGGGAAACAGTATTAGAAGGGGACAAAGGGAGCATCTGGGTCGTGCTCTGGTTCTCGATCTGGGGGCAGGTTACACAGGTGGACTCAGTCTGCGGGAGCTCACCCACACACACTTGTCAAAGTCACACTCTTTTTTTCCCCTCAACAAAAAGCTCATGAATTGCATTTCCATACATGACTTAATTAAATTTTTAGCACAACTTTATGAGATGGACAGAGCAAGTATTTTTTTTTCGTCCCATTTAGAGAAGAAGATAATGACACTTGGAGAGTAAATGCTTTCACGGAACTTATATCTGTCACACGTGTTAGAGCAGAGTTTGAAGCCCAGATGCTCTTAGTCTAGAACTCTTTCCATTAGATCATATTATCTTCAGCAGGTCACAATCCTATTGAAATGTGTACCGCCCCAAGAGGCCCATAAGAAGTGGTGTGAATGGTGGAAACCTTAGGCCATTGTGAAGGGTCATATCTTGGGTTAGGCAGGCTTTCTGATACACTGCAAAACCCACTATGTTGGTGGCCGCCTGCTTGGCTGTTCCCCACTTCTAGTTGAAGCAGAGTAGTGGAGTATTCATAATGGTGGGCTCTCCTGCTTGTACCACCTCCCACATCAGCTGGTGATGGCTCTATAGGGAGGTCCAAATGAGTCCCAAAGACTGAGGCAATGATACTGAGGACATATGCAGAATATGACACCGATGAACAGATGTTAAGCAGCTGGACCTCTCTCTAGCCCATCCAGTCAGGTCCCAGATGAACTGATTCTCTGTTTGTGTTCTTCTGTTCAGCACTCCATGTGCTAATCCTTGCAATGGGAAGGCAGAGTCCTGGCTCGCACCTCCTCACAGAAGGCTTAATGCAGGAGAAGAGATTTTGCAGGGCTCTTTAAAGACACAAGGGGGTTGGTGGTTGATGGGAGGAAAAAAGGTTCCAGATGTAAGTATACTGTGGGAGTATAGTCCAAGTTCATGGGAAAACTGCCTACAGGATTCCATGGGTGCAGAGGACACATAAAGGGACAGGGAGAGATATGAGTCTTTTGCATCTGAAAATAGAAAATGCACAAATGTCATGAGATTTTATTTAAAGTGCAGAACTTGGACCTGTCAGATCCAGGGCTAGAACTCAGGGCTCATAACTTCTAGACCAGTGCCTCCTGTTTTAATCATCTGCTGTGTGACCTTAAGCAAGTCTTCCCACCTCTCTGAGCAGGAATATGGTGCTTGATACTAGAGCTTGTGGTTGTGGCTCTGGTGGAGTTGACAGTGCATCCTAGCAACGACAGCCTATTTGGGGATAAGGAACAGAAAAACAAGTTCGAGGGATCATAAAAATATGTTCCATTGAAGGAAAAATGAACATTCCACACTTTCCTTTGCAAAAACAAAGGACACATACCTCAGAATACTTGATACATCACATCTAAATATAATCCTTATTAAAGAGAAATGCATAGCATTCTTTTGACTCCCTCTTTTTAGGAATTAAGATGACTTTTATTTGCTTTTGTATTGTTTGATTTTTTTTTTTTTTTACTTTTTTCTAAAGTTGCATCATGTCATGGGACTCAACTTGGACCCATTTTTGTGTTGGCTTTGTTGAAAAGCAATTTTGTTCTTTTTTTTTTTTTTTGAAAATTGAGGTTTCCTGAAATCTGGTTTTATTTTCCCAGTAAAAGCACATAATATCCATATTTTGATTTTTTCTTATACATATTTTGCTTTTTCGTGGATGTTAATAAAAAGGTCCCTGTGTAATAAAGAAAAATGTGCTTATGCCCCTTGCAGAAGTTCACTAATCAGAGTTCATATTCCTTTCACACAAATATTCCAACCTGCCAGGTTTTCAACATATTTAGGGCAGCCCAGCATGCATTTGTGGGCGTTCATCTTATACTTTGAGTAGGACGTCTTAGCTGTCGTCCTTAGGTCTCACATATCTCAAAGCTTATGTTTTTACCTCTGGATGGCTTCAATCAGTGTGATAGACGTGAAGCACTGGCTGTTGAAAGTGGGTTCTACTCTGGTGGACTACTGCTTATTTTGGCTTTCTCTCTCGCCTGCAATCTCATATTTTATCGAGTGCATAATTTCCTATCAGCTTCAGACACCAGAGTCACCAGCTGAGAAAAAGTTGGGAGGCCAGTCTTTGACAGTGGTAAATTTGTGCTTTAAAAAACCCCAACCAACACACCCCATATGCTGCCATCCAAAGGGAGACTTATTTCATGGTTTAAACTTTATGGCCTTAGATTTCAGCATGACATGAGTGATGTGGAAGGGAAGTACATTTGGATGATAAGATGAGGATAATTTGTACTGGGAAATTATTTGCAATTGTGATAAATAATCCCTGGCACATAATAACAGAAATTCTCAACCCTTGAACTGAATTATGTATGTTTGTATCTCATAAACAAGGTAGAAAATACATTTTTTAAACTGCTGTGTTTGCAGAGTTCTTTCACGTCCAAGCCATCCTCGTTAATAATCATAAAGAAGCACATTTCTAAGCTCAGAATCACATTAATCTCCCCACACGTGACCTGATCATGCACTTTGGGGAAAATGGATGGGATGCAGTTGCCTCTGTGTGTAACTATGTGTTTTTCTTGTTTTCCTGGTGGATGGCTTGGAAATGCAGACTGGGGGAGACTGACGGAGAAACCAGGAAGATAAAAAATGAGTGCCTCAAGAAAATTGGACTTTTTGTGGTTAATCAGTAAAGCAATGATGGAATGAAGACATGAGTGTTTTTTTTTAAAGTCCTGCACTCAGGGAAGGTGAGGAGGGAATAATGTTTCTGTTCTTACTCATGAACCTTACCATCATATCTGGAAAAGTTGATGGGGAGACTTAACAGAATTTTTCTTTTGAAAGCCTGTGCTTATAAATGTTATAGAGTTGGACTTTCCAAGAGGTGGAGGTTATCCAAGGGTTGGGGGACAGGGGAATGGCTAAATACAGGAAAGAATGTGAGGATTCCTCAAGAAGGGGACAGAGATGGCAGCGGGGAAGGAAATGATGTAATGGAGCAGAGGAAAGATGAGCTAAGCAAGGTTGGCTTCTGCCTGCTTTCATGGCTGTCTTCTGGTGGAGGGTAAACCTTGGATGGTCCATGCTGGCTAAGTGGTACCTATGGAGATTGGACACTAAGTTTGGGGCCTGGTACAAGCCGAGAGCTCCCTCTGGTCAATGCAGTCAGTGGAGAAGGCTGCTGAGAAGAATGTCTTCTTTGGTCAGGTCCTGTCACGTTGGACTACTAATGGATGACCGGTACCCAATGGAGGCTTGGATGGCTTCACCGTAGGAAAACAGTAATGATGGGGACTACCCTGATGGCTCAAAATCAAGCCCCAAATCCATAATGTTAGGCTCTCTCCTGCCCTGCTATTCTTCTACCACATCAGCTCTGCTTTCACCAGGTACTAGTTTAAGGTGCTGTGTAAGACTGTGTCTGAGGAAGGTATCCTTTTAATAAAAATCAAAGGTAGAGAACCATTGGTTGATTTCAACCTCTACACTTTATCAGAGGCAGAAAATGAGTCCTAGGAAGGTTCATCTCCATCCATACAGTAGGAGAAGGGGATCCAAAGCATCTGAAGCAGCCTTGAAATAACGCAAAGGGGTGGGAGCAGATACATGGGAGGGTCAGATAATGTTGTCCTGACTCCTCACAGGTTGTCATGAGGATCAGATGAGATCCAGTGTATGAGATTACTTAGTGCAGAGTCAAGTTTTATTATTAATGCCTCTGTTGCTTACCTGTTGAGTAAGGCTATCAATATGTGTTAAGCATTTGTGACTATCATATAACCTGTCTGAGTAATCCTAAAATCTTATAATAAAACAATTTCAGGAAACATGATGCATTGCATTCAGGTTGAATTGTACAATCTGATAAAAAATGAAAATAAAAGAGATTACCTAGAGGTTGGTACAGAAAAGACTAGGGTTTCATAGGAAGAACCCACCTTTGATTTACACTACAGGAAGGGTGTCAGGGAATGTGGAAGGAGGCGGGAGGCATCTGAGTCAAGCCCTGAGGAATTGCTAAAGTTTAGCTTAATCGAGTCTTAGAACTGGAAGAAAGTCTGGGGATCTCTACTTCAGCTTCTGCTCCGCTATAGGAAGTTCCTGGATGCAATCGCTCCAGGGATCATCTGCTTGAGCTCTCCAAGAACTCTCACCTTATATGATCTTTAACTTGTGCAACCTTATAAAGCTAGGATTGTCCCCATTTCCTAGGAAGACAAAGCTCAGGGAAAATCAGGGACGTGCTGGGTCTGCCCAGGCAGTTAAGGTTAAGCTTTACAAGTAGGTTTGAGTGGTTTGAAGCTAATACTTTGAAATCACACGGCCCTGGGTTTGCATACCAACTTTGCCACTCATAGTTGGCAATTTATGTAACGACTCTGAGCCTTGGTTTTCTGGTGTATCAAATGGGGTCATAACCAGGTATTCTACATAGAATTATCATGAAAATTAAACTAGAGTTACTAGACAGCGTCGTGAAGCAATCCGAAGTGTCTGGTTTAGTTAGGATTTGATAAATGATGTGTTTTCAGTATCAGGGGAAAGAGAGAAAAGAAACTTAGACTGGAGTCTGAGAATATATGTGGCTTCGAGGCGGAAGTGCCATTATAAGAAATAAAAGATTCAGGAAAAGATGCTGAGTTTAGGTGTTCAATCTTGTCTATTGCCCATAGTGACAAACTTACATTTCTGTGTTTTGCTTAGGGTTCCTCAGCCTCAGCACTACTGATATTTGGGGCTGGGTAAATTCTTTCTTGCAGGGGTCGGAGTGAAGGGGTGGGGAATGTCCTGTGCATTATAGGGTATTTAGCAGCAGCATTGGCCTGTCCTTTAGATGCCAGTAGCACTTCCCTTAGACCTGTGACAATCATAAATGTCTCCAGACATTGCCAGCTGCCCTCTGGGGAAGAAACCTGACCCTGGTTGAGAACCACTGGTCCAGCCATGGCCTGTGCTCCTTCTCCCGCTGTGGTACAGGAGGCTCCCATGGGAATCTCGGCCCAGACTCTCCCAGCAGCTCATAGCTGGGAAGTCCTTATGCGACTTCACCAGGAATATATAACTCAGCCCAAGACTGTCTTTTTTCCTTAATTCTCATGATTGTACAGTGTTTCTTTTCCGTTTTCAGCTCTGGGAATTTGTCTTTTCTCACTCGCCAAAGCTCCCTCTCAGAACAACTATCAAAAATGATTAACACTGTCTGTGCCGAAGCTATTGAACAATGGCGAGGTATAGACATCCCGAGGACCGTTTGAACTCACTCTGTGATCTCAGTTAAAGACAACATGGTTTATATTTTTTACTATAAGAATTTCATGGGGAATATTTTTCTTCATTTTGTTTTCTTTTCCAGCTGTTAGAAAAACTAACATTCTTTGTCTTTGTGTCCTGTTGTTCCTCTCTTTGTGTCATTTTAAATAATCACTGGGAACTTCAGTGAGGGGTCAGGGAAGTCTTCAAGAGGCCACCTGGTTTAGACATGTCTATATGGACAGAGTAGATTTCAGCCCCTGTGGAGGTGGGCTGTGCCCTCTAGGGTCTAGGTCCCTGGGTATTTCTCTTGGTGGGAAGAAGGAAACTTGGATATACATTTAGGGAGGACCCAGAGGGCTGTGATATTAATTAAGGTCCCAGCTAAGCATCTCACTCTGTTGTCTTATTCAACCCTCACAAAGGCATTGTGTAGAATGAGACTGATAGTTATTACACTAGAGAAAATGAATGAGGCTCAGACAGCGAGATTCACTGACCCTGTATCACACAGTTTGTAATCCCAACTGGGATTCAAGCCCAGCTCTCTGATGCCCCAGCTTGAATCCTCTGTAGCAATCCACATGACTTCTGCACAGCTGGGGACTGATGTGATAGGAATCGATTCTATCCAGCCTTCTCACATCATTTCTTTCCTTGAACATTAACACCATGAACAGACTCTGTAAAGGCTAGCCAGGAGGACCAGGCAAGGAGTTGACTAAGTCACAGAAAGCCTGCAGGTGATTAAGGAGGCAAGTCAAACCCTGGCTCATCCTGACATTCACTTCATGTGCTACAGCTCCAGGATTTACTGATAATGGGCAGCCAGGGGAAATGCCAGGGGTGATGCTTCTTTTCCTCACTGCATTGATACCAGCTTCTAAGGAGCTCTTTTCCCACAACTCACTGGCCCTCCTTCCAAGTTTAGGGGACCCTCTGTCCCTCCACGGTTAGCCCCTCAGCTGCTCCTACTCCATCAGAGCTCTCGCCTTCCCTCTGCTTCCCGCTGGGACAGCTTCATCCACTCTGCTAGGTGGGCTCCAACAGTTGCCATGTTCCTTTGTCTTTCTTGGGACTTGGGGTAGACAAAAGAGATGCCGATTCCTGCTTAGGTTTTTTTTTTTCTTTTTTTCTTTTATTTACTGATATTTGAATGAAGACACACACAGCTTTTTTCATTTTATGACGGTAACTGCAATTGTCTTCTAAACATGAGTAGGTATGGTATGACCAAGATGCTTCCAACTTATTTTTGTTTAATATAGAAAAATGTTCATAGGACCAATTCTTTTCCCAGGCACTGTTCTAAGTCATATAGTCCTTATAAGAAAGCCAGAGAGTGAGGTCCTTTTATTACCTCCATTTTGTAGATGAGGCAACAGGCTTGTGAGGGGAAATTAGGCCGCACAGCAAGGACGTGCTGGAACTGACTCCTACGTCCGTGATCTGAACCACGGTGCATATTCGGTCCTTAAGATAGCTCTATGAAAAGTCTTACAATGGTAAAGAATCCATTACTTTATTGCCAGATGTAAAATGTGATTTAACTGCTTATTAAAAAGGATAAAATTGCATGAAATTGAGACCTGACTGCATTTCTATTTCTAAAAATTGTACGCCTTGGTGTGTTTGAGCCAGCTCTGAGAGCTTCTGCCAGGGGAGCAATGAGAACTTGCAGACCACCACTGAAGTTCCCCTTAGCACTGCGTGTCTGCGGGAGGAAACGAGGCCGGTCACATTGATGGCCACACTGAGTTGTTCCCCTCTCATGCGTTTCTTCTTGTCAGGCTTGGAACAGAGGCACGGGACTCCCGGTCTCATCCCCGCCTGCCCCGAACATGCGCATTCAGGATCAACCCCACAAACTTCCTTTATTGCCCCACTCTTCCTCTTCTACTTCACCTGCCTAGACCTGGCGAGTGGGTTTCATCTGTTGATTTCATTGGTTGGTCATTTAATACCATAAAATCTCAACATAAAACTCTCAAAGTTCACAAGCATTAAGTAATGAACTATAAAAAAATCAAATTATAAGAAAATGTTGATTTATTTTTATTTTAGAAGTGACTTATGCTCATTGTGAGTGGTTGGGGGAAGAGGGGTGATATCAAAGGGTCCAGAGGAGACAATAAAAATTAACCACAATCCCACTGCTCAGAAATATTCCCCATTAAAGTTTAAGTATATAGATGACATAGATGTAGATATAGATATAGGTATAAAGTGTAGCTATACCTCCTCATATATGTGTATCATGTATTTATACATTTTGATTTGTATCCCATTGTATAAACAAGTTTTAATCCTGCTTTTTTTCATCCAACTTTTTATCAATAACACTTTCTCATTTCATTAAATATCTTCTTAAAGCACCTTCTTAGATGACTACCCGAGTGGGTGAGCCACAGTGCTTAAGTTATTGCTCTGCTTGTTGGATATCTAGCTTGTTTCCAATGCTTATGCCAAAATAATAAACATTTTTCTGTTATGTCTCTGTTAGACTTTTTCTCCTTTATTTGTCTGTGTGAATCGTTTTGTTACAAAGTACAGAGAGAGATACAAGTTTTATTTTCTTAGGAAAGATTTTGGAAAATCACTGGGGAAAGCAAGGGACATGTTTTGTTTTATGCATATTATAAAGTTATTTTCCAGATAAATTGTACCAATTTGTACTCCCATGAGAGGAGAAGTGAGAGTATTCAAGGGCTCCATTGCCAGAAATCTTTGACTTTTAAAAGCTTAGCTTGTTTGATAAGTAAAAAAGAAAATTTCATTTAATTTGCATTTTCTAAAAATTCCTGATGAGACTGGACATTTATTCTTGTTATTAGTCACTTTTTATTTATATTTTAGGTGTTATTTAAATTTTTATTTCTTATTGCCTCTTATATGTCTTATGTGAAATGGCCCCATTTTTTAATCAAAAATTTTCATTGGGATTTTATGATTTTTAAAATTTTTTTATGAATATATTTCCTAGTTTACTTACCTTTTAATTTTATTTATTAATTTTAACACATATTTCCAGATAGGAAGGTCTGCCAATGGTCTCACAGTGAATTACAAAATGTAATTATGCCTAAGCATATCTTGGTGAAATTTAGAAACAGATAATTTCTTTGTCTTCTTTTTGAAAATACTATATGTTGGGTATTGTAACTTCTGGGTTGATACTCCCACATATCTCAGGAAACAATTTTATCTTATATTGTCTCTTTGTCTTTTCAGTTTGTTTTCTTGGATATTTCTGTAACCTTTCTGCACTTTTCTGGGTGCTCCTTTTTTTGTGACTATTTTATGAATATTATAAATTTTTCAAATTTCTTTGAAACATTAATAAAATTTTGCCTTTAGAATTATCTCCTGTTCCCTGAATTATTTCTATTTCCTCCAGAGTCATTTCTTTTTTTATTTGTTATCTTCTATAATTTTTATATTGGACACTTTTCTCAGCTATCTAACGAATGATATTTAATATTGAACTAGGGTTCTGTGCGTCAGGGTGAGGTTTGTGGACAGGTGGACTTCACATTTGGGTGATCAGAAGGCAGGAAGTGTCCATCGCACCAGGGAGTCCTAGAGGCTATGATGTGGACAAAGATAACATCTGCTACAGGGGGTGGATGGCATCTGCATATAGAATTTAACTAAATGTCTCGTGCCACCATACACTCCTCACTCCTCCATTTTCATGCTGTATCTTGCTCTAGTTCTCAATGACAGCTGGTTTTTACAAGTTCCAAGACTCCCCAGGGTTCATTCAGCTAACAGACTCCCTCCTTCACAGGGGCCCCGCCCACACATCTGGGCTGTAGCATCTCTCACCATACATAGCAGATGCTCCTGGAGCCTCAACCCAGCCTTTCAGCCTCACCACTGACGTGTACTATGGCTGCAGTAGACAGTTCACATGGGTTTGGACTTGCTTTACACTGACAGTGACTCACCTCAAGCATGTGCAATGTCTTCACATGTTGCCCCCAGGGTTTCTCATTCCTTGCTGATGTCAAAAAGGTGCCCCTCATCAAGCAGGTCTGAGGAGCTTATGAGTGTAAGGAAGGTAATGTCTTCATGGACAGCACCAGCCAATGGGTGATGGGAGGAAATGGATCAGTATTTCTCTCATTTGTTGGGTAAACAACTCAATCTAAACCATCCTCCGAAGATCTGGGTGGGCTTGAGCTTCAACGGACCTTAGTGGTGACCTTGGCAACCTCAGTAACACACTGTCCCCTGGCTTTTCCTCTTTTTGTCCCCTCACTACTGCTCCCTGAATTTCAACCTACCTCAAGTTCTTTTCTCAGGATTCACTTTCAGGAACCCAAGATTCCTAAATGATTACCCGTCCATCCTCTACTTTGTTTTTCTGTTTTCTGAGGACCCCTCTCAAATTCTCTTCTGTGTTGTGGAATTACAATTAGAAAAAATGTTCCCTAGCATTTTGGTGTGAACTCAGTGAGGAAAGTTTGAATATGTACTTAAATATATTGGTATTTTCTCTTTGTATTTTAAAAATTGCTCCTGAGTTTAGAGCATGCATTGCTACATACATTTTGAGGGTATGATTTCTGTTAGTTTCTTCAAAAAAGATAAAGATATAGCATTCACTGTGCCTGATTCAGAAAATGTGTCGAATAAATAAACACACTCTCAATGGCCTTCGGCCAAAGACCTCCAGAAATTCACCTGTACTTGAACAAATCAGGATTTATTAGTGAGTTACAATGAGGGAGGATGGACAGCATTAGAAACTGTGTATTTTCTCAGTGAGAGGGTATTTGCAAGGCCTCATTGTAGGCCGTGTTAGCTGATTGTGGGGAGGTCTCTAGGAAGTGCAGCTTTGTCCTAGACTGGATGCTGTCAGAACATAAAGGTAATTCTTACAATTAGAGAGCTTAATAATTTCTATCTAGAAGGCAGGTGGAACAATGCAAAAGCTCAACTTATAATGGGTAATGAAGTAGCAGTCACTTGTATTTGCCAGGAGAGGATGATGTTTGGTCTTTTAAATTAATGAATATTATCATCGTCATATGTTATTTGGACAATGTAGTTCTTTTTGCCTTTGCTCAGCCCTGATTAAGAAGTGGTCTTAATCTGTCTTCCATCACTGTCACGTCCCCAGTGTTGGTGTCCTGTGAATTCATTTGCGCTCAATAGGAGTGTGTCACACTCTGGCTGCAAGTGCCAGAAGGCTCTCACCGATACCCAGGTGTGCCTGGTAGTGCCATGCCTGTCTCCAGCTGTCAGGAGCTGCCTCTAAGCTGCCTCTTCCTCAGCCTTAATGAAAGTGCTTTGAAAACTGTGATGCAACGCAATGTCCATGCAGGTTGGCTGGGGCAGTAGCACATCACTGATATTAATGGACTTTAGAGTCTGTAATGCTCTTGAGTTTCGAACTCTATGGTTTTGCCATTCACTAGATGTGTCTTCTTTACTCTATTAAACTCCCTCAGTCTGTTCCAATCCATATAAGTGGTGATAATGATCCTCATAGAGCTCTTCTTTAGGGTAGTAATTGATGTAATAGAATATGTAAAGTACCCAAAAGACTGTTTGACCTTTGCTAGGCGCATATGCACTGTAAGTTCTCTTCCCATCCTTTCCCTTCCTAGTTTTGAGGAGAACATTGTCCATAAAGGACCTGCCTGCATGAACACATCCCTCACTAAATCTCCAGTAAGTCTGGCCTCCTGTCCCACCATCACCACCGCTTTTCCCATATTCCTCTCTGACGTGCTCATGTGGCTAGTTTTCACTCTGACACACAGTTGGAATAAAAAAGCTGGGGCCCTTTTCCCCCAGCTCAGATTTGTGTTACTTATGAAATGTTTTGGATCAGTTTTTGCCCCCTTTTTTCTTTAGAAAGCTGGTAATAATTAATCCTGCTCTACTTGCAACAATGGAAAAATTGATAGACATTTTAAAGGCTGCAAAAACTCAAACACAATCTAAAATGTTGTCTCAAAATAATGTACTAGTGACAATAATGCATTACATTTAACTTTAAGGCTCAAGTTCTTGGGCATAATTATAGCTAATTAAAAAAAATACAAAAGGGTTTAAAAATGGATGTGACCCTACAGTTGTGTGATGGAATTTGTGGGCAGGGTTCTCAGATGCATCAAATTTGCTCTGATGCCTTTGAGCTGCCCTTGAAGCAGACCCTGAGCAAGGATTTGAGAGTGAGCAGTTTACCTGGGAGAGGAAGGAGACACCAGTAGGGAAGTGGGTAGTTGAGATGGGAAGGGAACACATCTAGGAAAGCAAACGTTATCTAGCCAGGAACTCCTGTGACCAGGGTTTTTAATGTCACTGGGAGCTGGCGTGGAAGAAAGGCATTCATGGAGCTCTCCTGAGATGAGGCAGCTGGAGCATTTATTCCCTAACTCCCTCCAGCCAGAGGTGGAGGGACGTTCCTGAGGGAATTTGTTTCCCAGCACTTATAGGTGGGCCTTTGCGAGTGGGTGAGTCAAGTCGGCTTGCAGCCAGAGACAATGCAGATGTAGTAGCCAGCAACCATGGTAGTAGTAAGGGTGAGGACAGAGTTGGGAACCAATTACTGCAATGCTGAACTTGTATTAAAATATAAGTGATGTGTCACTTAACAGAAATATCTCATATCAAAGGCAAATACAGTAGTCCCTCACTATGTCGCGGTTCACTTATCGCGGACTCATTGTATCGCAGGATTTTAAAAAATATTATATTTAATTATTTATCACGGATTTTAGATCTGCTTGACACCCACGCTTTGCTCTTAATCACTGCCCTCTACTGCTGTTCCTGGTCACTTCCTCTCATATTTTTTTAATTCATTATGGATCACCAGGCTGCATGATGTGAGCACAAGACAGGAGGACTGCGTGTGTGAAGCTGGGTGTTGGTGGGGGATTCTACGCAGTTCAGTACCTGTCCGATGGAGGAGCCAGGGGATGGAAAAGCACACAACCTGAAAGTGTGCTGAGTGTCACTTAACAGTCTGACAGTTTGCTTGCCTCTGTTTCACTTAGCACTCTTTCTCGGGATTCCTCCTTTCCTTTCGATGGGCGGTTCTTTGTCTCCCCATTTTTTGTGACTCTTGTTGTTTGTTTCTGCTTCTTAGATGGATCTGCTTTGACAGATCAATCTGTCTTTGTGTTGTGACCTTCTGTGATAGGAGACCTATGGGATTCAGTGGGGGCAGTCTCCTTGATCTCCTGACCTTGATACTCCTGGGATGCCCTTTATGCCATTTATTTGGGCTATCTGATTGTACTGGGGCTTTGGTGGTTGTTATATTGCTCTTTGGTGGGTCCTTCCCTCCAGCTAGCTGACTCGAGAGTCATTCCTCCCCTCTTAACCTCTCTAAATGTCAGGTTCCCAGATCTCTCAGGCTGCAGTAGCAATAACAGCTGACTCCCACAGTTCTGAGCATCAAAAGGATGCTCCCTTTAAGAAAGCCTTTTGCAGCATTGGCCTGCGAGCTAAGTGTTGCTGGTTCGATTCCCAGTCAGGGCACATGACTAGGTTGCACGTCAGGTCGCCAGTTGGGGGCCTGAGTGAGAGGCAACCACACAGTGATGTTTCTCTCCCGCTTTCTCCTTTCCCCTCTCTCTAAAAAATAAAATAAATAAACAAATAATTATTTAAAAAAAAAAAAGAAAGCCTTTTGCAAAGTACAGGTATATTCCATTGTAAGCTATGATTACTCTTAATAAAGGTTGAGACTGTGTGATAATTAGACAAAAATGTTAAGTTAAGCTCACAAACAGGAAAGTAAGAAGTAGTTTTAAATAAGTGATTTTATTTTTTTCTGCTTTATTGTTCTGAGGTCAGTTGTCACATGAGAAATATTTAGGGAACTTGTCGTTGGCTGCTCCCGGTGGTCATGTGCCATGTGAGGCTGACTCAGTGAGACAGAAGTGCTCCCTCTTTGTTTCTAGTTCCTGGACTCTCTCATCCCTCACCTCACCCTCATCACCGCCTGATGGACAAGGTTTTCTCATCCAGCACTCCATCCGGCTAGCCTCTTCCCACAGTGACATGGGAGAGATCTCCTAGCTTGTTGAGTTCAGATCATGACTGAACAAAATGAAGTGATGTCAACATTCTTAGAATGATTGACCACATCGTTCTCTTCAGTAAAAATGTAACTATTGTTAGATGTGCATGGTGGATGCTACAGGGCATATGTGGAGATTTAAATTCAGTTTTCTGATTCTCATCCCGAGAAAGTCACTAGGTGGAGTTTGGTTACCACCAAAATGCTATTTAAAGAGTTCAGAGGTAGAAACTATACATCCCACAGTGAATTGGCAATGACCCATCTGGACAAAAGAGACCAAAGGGTCTATTACACCTGGGCCTAAGACTCCTCTCACATGCTTTCTCTTTATCATAGGAGGTTAGGTCCAGATTTTTCATTGTTTTGTTTCATGTGGGTTCCTGGCAGGTATTTAACCATAGAACTGAAATTATGCATTATATTTTTGAGCCTCTACTTTATTTAAACCTGAGATGTAGCACGCCTCACTGTAATTAGGATAAATCAGATAGTATCAAGGAAAGCATGTTTTTACTTTCACTTACTTGGGCAAACAACTTAGAGCTTAATTTAAAAATATATCATCTTCTCAGCTAAGACATAATTCTACCCTTAAAAATTCTGGATGAAAAACAAAGTAAAAAAAAAATTTTTATAGAGCGAGCTGAGAAGAGACATGAGCACCTTCTGGATAGTAATTAACGAATAAAACATTTAACAAAATGTTTCTTGAAAGCACCAAAATTGCTACATCTTTCCCAAGTTTTGGAATCTGGGAGATTCCAGTTTTGAAAAGAAGTATATAAATTTGATATTTGAGAGGAAGCTTTTAAGACCAACAAAAAATACCTATTGAGGTTTTTTGTTTGTTTGTTTTTTTGTTTGTTTGTTTTAATCAGAATTAGTTTCACAGGCTAAATTTTGTATGGGGTCCAGAAAGTCTCCAGCATGCTTCAGGTCTAACAGGAAAGACTAGCTGTGCGCTTCTGCAGTATTCCCAGCCTATTCATGCATGTTTGGTCACATGTTCACCTTACTTCCAAACAGCCAAGTGTCTCTATTGTGTGCAGCTGTGATGTGCTGTTCCAATTTCCTTCTCAACGTTTTAGTCATCCAGCTCCCTCACCCCTGAATTATAATCCTATCCCTCTGTTGAGCTGTAAATCACAGATGGACTAGTTAAAGGAGCACCAAATGTAACACAAGACACTTCTCCCCCTCCCCTGGCTACCAATTTGTCTTGCGTTTTATTAGGAGGTACCTCGATGGGAAATGCTCTAAGATGCTGCAGAGTCTTGGGAAATTGTTGCAGGATGCTAAAGGCCTGCCTGCCAAAAATTGGACCAGAGAAGTAAGTGTGATTTTATTACTTGGCTCTGCTGAGAATTTAAAGTGCGAGAGCTTTCTGCAAGTCCTGCATATTTCAGTAGGTAAGAATTGGTCTCCAGTTATTACTAGAATCAAGAGATGTGTGGGGTCTTAGCAACCTTCTAGACAAGGCATGGCTTTCTTAAATGGTAGCTTTCCAGGTTCTGGTTAAATGTGACCAATGATGGGAGCTCTCTGTCTCTCCAAAAGTCTCGAATAAGTATAGTGTTGGCTAGTCCTTGCTAATAATAATTATACATAGTAATAATATCATAATAACTAACATTTACTGAGTGCTTTTTTATGTATCAGACATATCCTAAGCATATTTGCTTTTATTAAGTTTGTTATACACTGAGCAAGGTATTAACATTATTTCCAGTTTAAAGACAAGGTGACTGAAGTTCATAGACATCAAGTCATTTACCCAAGGTCACACAAGGTTAGATTTCTGAGCCTAGTCTCTAAACTATTGTGCATATGACCCACACTCCTATTCATTCTTCTACACCAAGCGAAACTTCCCTTTCTTTTCATACTGTCACATCAGTTCTGGGTCTCTGCTCTGGGGTGATACGGACAAGCACATCTATCATTTGTCCTACTTGTCTTCATTCTAGAAACGTTTATAGAACACATATGTGCTCCAGCCCCATTACATACAGTGTCCAATTGAACTGATATGGTCATCCTATGACATAGGTGTTAAACTGTTATGTTGCAGCAAAATAACTTACAATTCCAGTTCTGTTCAGAAATGACCAAAAACCTTTTGATTCAAGTTTCACTTAAAGGGAAGGACCATCCTTGGCACATTAGAAAACACACATTCCCACATCCCTGGTTGTCAGGCATTGTAGTTATCGTGTGAACAACATATGATAAAATCTTGGCTTATTATCTCAGAGTTGATTAACTTTTTCATGCACGTTGTATATTCATTCTGCATTTAATATACAAACATATGCTTTTGCCATGCACTGTCTGTGGAGGGCAAAGGCAATACCTCTTTGCTTTCTGTGCTGTGGTTGGTAAGATCCTGATATGTGAAATAATTGTACTTTTGAAGAGTGAAAATTAGGTTTCTAGAGGTGTTTTCAATTAGGTGGGAAAAGTAGAACTCTGGAATCTGTTTTCCCCCTCTGTCTCCTCTTCCTCACTCCTAGAAGTTTGTTTGGCTCTGCTGCGGGATCTCACATCTGACCAGTTCCTCTGTCTAGCAACAAAGTATCTGCACACATTTCAGGTCAGCGTGCAGAGGTAGAAAGACATCTTTCCTACTGCTTTTCTTGGATTTCCCCAGTAGACCCAGCGATGGGGATTTCCCCTGAATGCGTGATTTATGGTCCCCTCACAGATGATGGATTTACAGTTTCGTGATGAAAACAAAGCCCTCATCCCAGCTACCATTTGTTTGGTGGTTGACTTTGAAAGAAAGATTTGTATATAAAATCATTTTAAGCTTATAAATTAGCCTAGTTTCTAGTTTCAGGAATTACAAATTGTTTATATTACAATTATAATATTGGAGTAACAAACTGTTAATATTTTAAATATTTTGGTAACTCTTTTGCTATGTTAAAAAAACTGTTGAAACACAGAGAGTCTACTGGAGATTTTCTTTTCATAGGGCATGATAAAAAAAAACATTCTTGAGAATGTACTTTGATCTTAATGTTTAAAAATCTAGTGTAGACAACATTTTAGATGACTTTTCCCCTTTGATCTTTTCTGTGATTAATGGACGTCAGTTTATTTTCTTGTATTTTCACAAGATCAGGAGAACAGTCCACATGTTCACTAGTATATCATGGAGCCTACACATACTATTATATATACTTTATCATTTGACATTGAAATATATTAAGAGTAAGTGTATTCTGAAAGTAAATTTCTGTGTGTTAAAATTCATTTTTCTATTGATTCCCTACATAGAATGGAGTTATCACCTATCAAAATATTAGGAGACCCTTTTCCATCCCACCACCCAATCCTTGCATGCAAAGCATCTCATAAGGTTGGAAATATCGTAGCTCGCCCTACATAGTGCTAAATTAGCCTGTGCCAGTGGGAAGGCCAAACTATATTCCTGCCTATCTTAAGCACAATTCTAAGCCAGAGTTTCTCAGCCTATATTTAGTGAGCATCTGTTGTCCTCCAGGTACTGTTCCAGGCACTGAGCTAATAACAGTGAATGAAAAAAATAAGGTCCTTTTACTTTCATGGGGCTTATATTTTAGTGGGTAGACAGACACCAAAAAAGCAAACAAGTAATTACCAAGTATGATTAGGGTTATGGAGGAAATATTCAGGCTTCATAATAGGTGGGAAGAACCTGAGGCATTTCAGGAAGATTCCTACGATGAAGAACATGTATTTGGTCTGGGGCTGAAGGAGATGAGTGAACCAGCAAAGAAGGTGATCGGAGGATAGTCTACCTGGAAGGCAGGATAAGTGCAAAGGCTAGAGAGAGGAAAGATGTTGGCCTGTGAGTCAAGTCTGGCCAATGTGGCTGGAGTGGGTCTTAGAGGCTTTAGTTAGGAATTTCAGTTTTAACCAAGTGCTGTTTGGGGATCCAGAGTTTACATGTTTGATGCTATTGTTTGTTTTCTGGACAAACTTAACTGTCTTGACTTTGGAAAATGGCCGTGGACATGGAAGGAGGTACAGGGATTCAAGATATATGTTGAAGATTAAAAGCTGTAAGATTTATGAAGGGTTAATTAGAGGGCAAGGAAAATGAGAAAATCAAGGATGGCTCCACAGGAAGGCTGGCAGATCAACAACGTGAAAATGCCACTGGGTTTCTAAGATTGGAGAGGTAGGACCTGTGAATCAGTTAGAGAAAATATCGTCGTTATGACTTGATTTGGATTATTTTCATGACAATGATCAGCTCTTGTAAAGCTATGGCAGAGTTTAGGTGTCAAGGCCACGATATCCCTTTTGGATCTGCTGCTCTTGTCCTACAGGGATAACCTCAAATACAGGACCATTGGATCCTAGACTGTCACCAATTGCTGAGCCCAAAGGTTTTTCAACCCTGACCCTCAGAGTCATGGTTATTGGAGAGGTTTCGTGGTCAAGCATAGGTACATGGATTGATCCTTGCCACATATTGGGACTTTCATTTGTGAAAGGACTTCCTCTGCTGGATCAGAAGTTTGAAAACCACCTAGTTCAAACCACTGACTTTCCAGATGAGGAAACCAAGGAAGAAATATGGTTACTTCCCCCAAGCAGGCTTCAGAATTTCTATCTCTATCTTCTTTTTCTTCCTTTTTTGTCGCTACCAGGACAATAAAATCACTTTGGTGATTTATAAAGAATGTTAACATATACCATCTCCCGTACTTTTCATCTGTATTTGTGAGGAAGATATTATTTCTATTTTCCAGATGGAGAAACTCATGCTTAAAGAAGTCAAATATCATGCAGCTTGAGTTTCGCCTGCATGGTTGGAACCTGATGCCAATATTTCTTACTCCAAGCTTAGTCAGTACTCCTATTCTCTTAAAAGAAAGGAGAGATGGCCTGATTTTGCCATTTCTCAATTCATTTAAGATTGATGTATAATTTACCAAGAAGGAATGGTTAACATTGTGATTTCAAAAAAGTTTTTAAAAGTCTGGGTACAAATCTTGTCTCTCTTTTTTTAGTACTAGGAGTGTGTAAATGTGAACAAGTCAAATAAACTATATAGGCATCAGTTTTTTTAGTCTATTAAATGGGGATGACAATGCATAGTTTAGAGGGTGGTTGGAAGAACGAAAGAAGAAAATAGCGTGAAAAACAGATGACTAATGTAATAACAGCTACTTCTCTGGCACTGGACCATTGCTGTGAGAACATGATTCTGAACTAGACACTATTGTAAAGGCAAATCTTAGTAAAGTTTATTTTTAATCCCAGGATTTCTTCATATGAGTAAGAGAGCAGAGGACAGTCTAATTACTCAACACTATTAGTGCAATTACATAAAAAAATTCTTGCAACTCCCTCTTTCCGTCTATGTCACATGATAGCACAAAAAAGAGAAGGATCAACTCAAACAGAGCTTTAGAAGAGCTGGTGCTGGAGGCTGGATTCTGGGGGAGAGGGGAGGCAGCACCCTAAGTCAGACACCTCCCATACATCAGGCATTGCCCGAAGCCTGCATCCATATGCTGTTTCTCATGTGCTAAACAAAGTGAGGCATGGGGTGCTCAGCTGACATTCTTCAGCATCAAGCCCTTGCTCCATAAAGTGACCCCCTGACCTTCCTCCATAACAGATCTTGGTGATTGTTGCAATTTTCTTTGTGGAACTCTTGGATACAGAGGGTGTATTAAGTGCAGGAAAAATTAGATGTATCTGTGCCCCATTGATCCCAACACATTATGACTCCTTTGAAGAAAAATAATTACTTTTCGTGTGTGCGTCTGTGTACACACATGCATGTGCCTGGTTGATATAACATACAGCCCCAGGAGTCAGATGGCCTGGGTTCAAATCTGGGCTTCACCTCTTACCAGCTCTGTGTCTGGGTTTAGTTATTTCATCTTCTCCATCTTCTGTTTCCTCATCTGTGCAAGGGAATAGTAATTGAATGTGCTCCATAGCATTTTTGGTGAAGATTAAATGAATGAGAATATGCACAGCATAGGGCACAGAGCTCTGAATAAATATTTGTTGTTGTTCTTATCATGTCACATGGCTTTGTAGTGTATGTTTCTTGAAATGCCCTTCTTTCTCATAGAAATCTACCAAATTCCCACTCAATCTTTCAAACCAACCTTGGGTGTCACCTCCTGAGAGAGGTCATTACCATCCCCTCTCTTCTTCTCTTCCTGCTCCCAGAGTACCTACACACTTCCCTCTTTATGGAATCCCATATTGTATTGTGAATTTGAGGGCATTAGACCCTCAGAAAGGCTATTGGCACAAAGTAGGAAGTCAACAAATAAAAGCATAGAAGAGTAAGTGAATACAGAGGAGGATCTCAGTGAATTTTGTTCAGTTTATTTTCATCAAATTGAAGTAAGTGGGTTGAGCTAGTTGGTGGGTAAATATTCCAAGTAACATTGAAAGAGTTTAAGAAGTTGGCTCAGAAGAGGCATGCCATTTTTCCTGCTCATGTGCCTTTAAGAGAACTAGTCAGCTAAACCCAAAGCAACAAGGATGCTAATTAACTCTGATTAGAGAATTTATTCTTAGTACTTTGTAGAGGAATAGATAATTGTAATGTTTGCAGTGAACAAATTACTTATTATCTCTTTGAGGCATTCCCACTTGGCCAAGAGCTCTTTGATCATGGGGACGTATACACACAGGCGATCATGTATTAGTTTTACATATGAAAGCCTTGGGTTCCTTTAATTCTTATGGGACAGAAAGATTTATCCGTGCAAAACAGATCTGAACCCTCCTGACCTCACCTCGACACAGAAATCCTTAATTCTGGTATAACGACAGGCTAGAAAGAGCAAATGCTTTTAACTAACGTCAACACACTCTGGCACTCTTTGTAATTAATCAGGGCAGAAAATTTGCAGACAAGAGAGTAACATAGGCCTCTGCAAGTCATATTCCTGTCTAATCAGCAATAGCACACACTTTTTCTTCACTCCACTTGGCGTTACAAAAGGACCATCATTTGAAAATGACAACTGCTATTGTTGGGAATCACTGGAAACTTGGTCAGCCTTTGAAGACTAGTGTTTATTGTTGCAGGCAAGGAATGGTAATGCACTTTGGTTTCAATTAGTTATCCCAAATAATTCCCCCCGAGAAACCACTAAATCCAGCCCTCTTACTGTGACAAAGCCTGTCTGTATTAAATCTATGTATTAGTTTATAACAAGAAAGTATAAAAGCATAAAAAAATGATGGTTGAGAATGTAAATAAAAAGCACAAATGGGAGGGTTGGAGGGCAGAAGTGAACAATTTTATTCATGCAGGGCTTAACTTTGGTGACTTCGCATTCCCAGCACGTGTGACTACAGTCTCCACCGTAGTGAGAAGCAGTCAGGCTATTGCCAGAATAGCCTGGATACTTTCATACTTTTATCATGAGTCGGTGAACATAGTAAAGATGGCATCTTAAAAATGAGAGTTGCTTAGCATTTTTAAATGAATCGGAGCAGTTGAAAATGGTTCTCCTACTTTTAATTGAGAATTTATTTTTAAACAACTTTCATCATTCCAATCAGGGATAATGATGAGGCCTGATGGAAAGACTCAAACTGAAAGAGACCCAGATGTTGGCTTTGAGGAAGTAATAATAGCACCCTGAGACTCCAGCTCTTATAAAATGAGGACAAAAATGCCTACTCTGTAGGTTTATTTGGAGGTCATGTGAGATTATGCCCATGAAGAGTCAGAATATAGTAGGTACTTAATAAGTAGTAGTGGCTGTTGTTTTTTTATAACCATGAAGAACTCACTTATATTGTAGGTAAGATATAGTATCTGTGAAGATGAAAAGCAATGCATGAGCCAGAAATGTTAGGGAAATGGGTATTATGCAATCAAGTGTCTTCTAAAACATTTCTGTAGAAAGTGGTGATATTTAAAATATTAAATAACTTGCATCACACTGGCTCCAATTAGAATGGATGAAGGCCACATCCTTAGGGTCCTTGGGGTTGGGGGTGGGGGACCCTCTGTGCAAGCTTTAACCCTTTGATTGCTGGACCATGTGCAGATGTTGTTTGGGGCAGTTGGGGCAGTTAGAGGCATCCATAGGACGGGGAAAAGACTTAGAGGAAATGGCTACTTATCAACCCAGTTGTTTCTATCCCACATAGAAGTATTTCAATACATAAACAACCAAAACAGACATACCAATGCCTCCCGCCTATTAGCTTTGCCTTTAGGGAAACTAGTCATGAAAAGACTGCTACCCAGTGCTCTAAGGGTCATGTGACATGTGCTGTGTTGCCACCATATATAATAAGACTGGGTCCATGCAGTGGGGAAGGTGGGGAGGCTTGTGCAGGGCAGGGATGGGGCTCCATTCATCTGGTACCAGCTACTGCTCATAATGAGGCCAGTGTGGGACTCATATCTGCCTCTGCTGTTTTGTTTTACAAATCCAGAAGCCCATAGGACTCAGGCTTGTGCCAACAACTTCGGTAATCACAGTTCACCATGCACAGGCATTACTGACATCTGCTAAAGGATATTGAAGGGGACCCAAATACCCAGTCCAGGGTTATACTTATTAATGCTATGTCCTCTTCCAGTCACTTTCCTTGTCCACTTCAGCACCTTTCTCTTAACTTCCCTGGTTGGGGTCTGTGTGTGTTTACATGCATGGACACATGCACTGTAAGTAATGCATTCTCTTCTACTTCGATACATGTGACATTTTTTCTTTATATCTCTTTCTTTTGAGCACTCAATTATTTAACTCAAATTAACCTCTGATAAGCAAGAAAGAAGGGAAGAGGGCACTGGGCTGATAGATTGTTTTCTTCCTTCTGCTGGGTGAAAAAGGAAGACTGAACACTCACATGAAAAAATATTCATGGTTTATTACACATGAAATGAGGCCTGTAGGTTAAATGATCACTTAAATATCTTCTAGACCTAAGTCTAAGTCAGAATAGAATCCAGATTCTTAAAAAGATAATTGAATAAAATAAATGAAATATATAATGTGTTTATGAATTGGAAAATTTAGTATTTAAGGATCTCTTTCATTTACATCTCCCCAAATTGATCTGTAGAGTCAATGCAATACAAATCAAAATCCCAGGGGACTTTTTTTTTTTTGAGAAGTCAACAAGCCAACTTATAATTTTATGATCTGAAAATATAAACTACTCATAATAGCCAAAGCAATTGAAAAAAAAAGAAAAAAGTGGAATGACTGACATCATGTTATTTTAAGAACTACTAAAAAGCTAAAGTGACCAAAACAATGTGGTATTAGCATAAGGATAGGCATATGGGTCAATCAAATATAATGCAGGATCCACACAATTAAAGGCAATAGAGTAATTCAATGAAGAAAGGATAACCTTTTTAAAAAAATGATGAGAGTAAACCATATCAAGATGAGGAAAAAAAATAAAATCCTTGACCCTTATCTCACACCATATATGAAAACTGATTAGGATCATAGCCTTAAATGTAAAACCTAAGCTAGAATATTTGTGATCTAAGGGTAAGTAAAGCTTTATTCTATAACAGATACAAATCACAAGTCATAATTTAAAAAAAAGATTAATTGAACTTTATTAAAATTAAAAATGTTTTCTCTTTAAAAGGCACCATTAAAACAAAACAAAACATTAAGCCACAGACTTGTAGAAAATATCGTAATACGTATTTCTGATAAAAACTAATGACTAGAATGTTTAGGAGCTCTTATAACTCAATAATAAGATGAATGACCTAGTAAAAGATGGGCAAAATATTTAAACTGACACTTTACCAAAGAAGATATGTAAACAGCAAAGTAAAAGACACCCCAAGTCACTGGTCATCAGGAAAATGTAAATTAAAAGCAGAATGAGACTCAACTACTTACTCCCTGAGTGACATTCAAAAGACTGACAAGTGTCAGCGGTGTGCGAAGTCCCCAGAACGCTCAGCACTGCTGATGAGAGTGTAAAATGGTGCAGCCACTTCTGAGAACTATTAACAAGTTCTTGAAAATTTAAACATGCACTTATCATACAACCCAGCAATTCTGCTCCCCAGTACCGGTCCAAGAGAAACGCAAGCACAGGCTTCCGCAGAGACTTGGCATGAATGTCTGCAGCAGCTTTATTACTAACAGACAAAAACCAGAAACAGTTCATCAACAGAAGAATGGGTAAGCAGAGTGTGGGCTATCCCGGCAATGGAATATAGTTAGGAAAAGAAAGCAATGAAATATGGGTACATGCTGCACATGAGTAAATCTCAAAAACAGTATGCTGAGTGAGAAGACTGATGCGAATGGCTGCATACTGTACAATTTCATTTATGCGAAGTGTTCAAAAAGGTCATTTTATATGGAAGGAAATCAGATTAGCGATTGCCAGTGTCAGGGGTTAAGAGAGTCGGCAAGAAAAGGGAGGTGATGGAAATGTTCTATATTATGGTTATGGAGATGCTTATCTACATGAATCAACCCATCAAACTCTGCCTTTTACTGTATGGAAATGATAGCTCCTTAAGAATTGATCTAAAATTTTTGAATAAATAGTAAATAATGCACACAAAAAATCCCTTACTACTTATGTAGTTCAGTAAAGCAATGTATACGGTGCCTAGCAAGTGCCTGGAAAATTTTAGGCTCTCAAGATGTCTTTCCATACCTTCTTATTCCTGCCTGCCTTCTACCCTCTCTCCTCTCCTACTCTCCTCCCTCTTTCGGTCCTCTCTTCCTTTCTTCTTCCATTTATTCCATATTATTTTCTGCTTGCCAATTCACCGGTGCTAATCTTTGCTAAGGTGTGAACAGCCAAGGGTATGTCAATGTGTGATTGCTCTCAGGAGTCTTTTACTGAGGGACTCTGGAGATGGTCTACCCATGGCCTTTGTGAGGGATACGTCCCAGAGGGTAGAATTTTTTCTGTCTAGTAGACTTTGAAAGAAAGCTGTTATTAATTAGCCCAATGTATTCTTGGCTGGGGAAATGTAACCATTTATTTAGTAGAAAAACAAACATAAATCTCCAGATAGGCACTCTGTATTAATCAGACAAGTGGAATTTCAAGCTTTATTTCTCATGTTTAGTCTTTGTTGCTCTAGGAGTCAGGGTAGCCTTTGTGGAAAGAGCATCACCTTTTAAGTCAAGCAGACCTCCCTTTGAATAATAACTCTACTTGTTAGCTATGTGACAAGGAGTGCCTAACTTTAAATTCTTATTACAATTTGATGGTTGGAAACCAGGCATTAAAGAGAGATATGAGCTAGGCTAAAAGAAGTTCATACTGAAATCAACAGAGAAGTTTCAGCCTCCTGGGTGAAACTAGAAACTCATGTGTGAGGATCTAGCTAGTCAGGGGACACATTGGCTGGTCTGATGGAATAGTACTTGGAATCTGCTTTTATTTTTTAATTTTTTTAATTTTTAGTTTTTAATTGAATGTATTGGGGTGACATTGGGTAATAAAATTACATAGGTTTCAGGTGTACACTGCTATAACACATCATCTTTATATTTTATTGTGTGTTCACCACCCCAAGTCAAGTCTCCTCCCATCAGCATCTATCCCCCCTCTACCCTCTTTCACCTCCCCCAGCCCCTTCCCTCTGGTCATCACCATGCTGCTGTCTGTGTCTGTGAGGAATTTTCTTGCTTTTATTTCTATTGTCTATCTGCCCTTTAGTGGGAATGGTAGTGCAGATACAAGCAGTAGTGAGTTCTGTATAGGTTAGATACAAAATATAAGACTATCTGGTTAGATTCTTTGGGCTCTAGTTACCTGAACTAATAACTGTTACTAAAGATCCAGAATTCATGTCACAAATTCTCAAACATTACATTTGTAATACTACCTTGCATTATTCTTTTAAAGACTTCTTTACATATATTATTTTGTTTGATTATCACAAAGTTTCAGTGAGGATTGGGTCTACAGATACCATTCATCTGTTTTTTAAAGGAAAAGGAACAGAAGCCCAGCTAGGTTCAGTGGCTTCAGGATTCATAACTGTTCAGTAGAAAAGGCTGGCCCAGAACTCTCACCTTTGCTATGGCGTTTTATCATGGAGTGACACCCTGCGTTCCCCCCAGAATGCGGTTTTCAGTGTCGACCCTTGTTTTAGTCTTTGAAGTCATCACCTGTGGCTCTTCAGGTGGTGTCAAACATTTACAGACCCGGGTCATGTGTTAAATGTTAGGTCATCTCCGCTTCCAGACGCAGAAATGTCTTTGTTGAGGCTGCCCAGCAGATCTTCGTGGGCAGCCTGGGTTATTGAAAAGTGCGTGGGGTTTGGGGTTCGATGGACATGGGCTCACATCTCCCTTCTGATGTTCTCTAGTTGGATAATTTGTGCTGGTTTTTTATCACCACTAAATCCCCGACACGTGATGGGTCACCTTTTCTTCTCCCCTTCCTGTGTGGTTTTGGTCAAGTTTCATCTTACAATAAAAGTAATAGTCAATAGCAGGAGTGATGAAGTCCACAGAGGAACCTGGAGGGAAACAAAGACCTGCCTTCTCTTTGGGTTCCTTGTGAGAGATCTTTGCAGTGTGTTACAGTTAAGTTTCTGCCGCTATTGATAATTTTGAGGGATTTTTTAAACCCGAGACAAGCTCTTAATTCTCAAAGCAGAGGGTGAGAGAAGACTACAGGTTTATTTTGGGTTTTCCATGGGAACACAGCCTCTGTTCATTCTTGCTTTGTCTGCAGAAAGACGTTGCGCCTCTGTTCACATAAACATCAAAATCTAACTATGGGTTTCTCTCCAGGGAAGGCTTATCAGTGTGTCTGGAGGGTCTGGGATGTGAGTGTTCATTTTCTCACGTGCTGGAAGGAGCTTTGGAGATTATAGGGCACAAGCCTTTCATTTTACAGGTGAAGGAACTGCAACTTAAGAAGGAGAAATGTCTTGTCCGAATTTACCCTGGGAGAAATGAGCATAACCTTTCAGCTCCCCTGAAACTTCTCCTGTAGCCTTATTCATTGACACCTTAATGAAGAAGGGACATTTCAAAGGTGACTCTGAAATCATTCAATAAGCCTTCTTAGTAACTTTATCAAAATGGGAACTTATCCATAAGAAACAAAACTAATTAGAAGTTTATGGTAGGAGCTTTACTTACTTCAAAGACCTATTTCTATGCACAGTCCATTTATTTAGCAACCCTTTTATTTCTATAGGAAGGCCCATGGATGGACTTCCAGAGGACTATTAACACCCCCCACCCAAAAAATAAAGCTTTCTGTCTGTTCCTGATTAGAGGGTCAGGTAAACCTTAGAGCCCCCCCCCCCCCGCCCGGAGTCATCCAAACACTGCCTCCCATCAAAGACTATTCTACAGAGTAACGAAGAATCATTTCTTGACTGTCTTTGGTTTTTAGTTGGAGAAACTTCTAGACATTTTTATTAGACATCCTAGCACTCACTTGATTGTGCATGGTCCCCAGTAAAGACTGGGATACAGGCAGTGGAAACTCCAGCAGCCCATCTCCTCTCCTGAAGCTTGGTTGGGCAGCACTGAATAATTGAGGGGAACCTCTGACCTTGGCCTCACCCCCCATCACTTCCCTCCCAGCATCGTGGTCCCTAATAGTCAACAAATCAATTCCAAGCCTCCTGCTTCCCTGATATCATCTCAGGCTGCATTACAAAAACATTACCGCTCCTCTTACTCCTCCTTCTTTTCTTCCTTCTTTAGGGAGTTATTCTAGGGTTATTTTGCATTACAAACGGTTTGTTGTTTATGTGATATTACAAACTTTACACTTGAATAATGTGTGACAGTGTGTGTGTGTGTGTGTGGTGTGTACACACGCGTACCTTTATCTGTGGATCTCCCTGACTTCCAGGTCTGTTCCTGTCTCCTTCCCTGGAACAATCCTGTCCCAATTTGCCCTGCTCTTTTCTAAATGGGAACAAATGAAACCTAATACCCTTGGGGAATAATTAATCCATGACTGTTTTGGATACCTCGTATTTTTTATCAGTGGTGATTGGAGCTGTGAAAAATAAGGACAGACACGACATTTCTTGTGCCACCATAGGGATTACAATTTCATTTCCTGTCCCCCAACCTTTGCGAAGTACCCACTGTGTTCAAGGCACAGGGGATACGAGGAAAAGCCCCACAAGTCTTGCCTTCAACCCAGTGACCATTTTACACATGTGTACATTGTAGAACAGCCAGATAGACAGTTTAGGTTTCTCAAGTCTCAAACATAATTAACATTCCTTATTTGAAAGTTTGAAAATGTGAGGGAGAGGGCAGCCTGCCTGCCTGCTGGTCCTGATGAAAACCCCCAGAGGTGCTCTTAGGAACCTCCTCCTTAGGAAGCCATGGCCTCTGAGGGCCTGCCAAGATCAACAGAGATCTGGTCCGTACATCGGTGCTGAGAGTCATCCTCGGTCACCCCCGCCTCCCAAACTGGCATGCCCACTTGCCTTCCCCTCTGCCGGCAAGCCCCCTGCCGCTGCTGCATTTGCTGAGCTGCACGTCTGTTCTCACGCAGGCTTCTGGGAAGAACCTGGTGGTGTATGGTCAGTCACGGGTCCTGTATAAAGTGCCACAGTCTCGTTAATTTTCATCGTTAGGTCTTTTGGCCAAAGGACATGGCAACCCAGGGACCAGCTTAATCACAACAGCATTGCCGCTTGCCGAATTCTGGAATTTCAACTTCCTAGCTGCAGGCCGCCCAAGGACATGGAGTGCTTTATACCCCATTAAACCCCTGGAGAGAGCTGTTAGGGGTCCATGTAGAAGATAGGGAGAGGGAACATTCAAGAAGCCCCCTGACCAAAAGGAAGCACTCTGAGTACCCCATGAGGCACATCCCTTGGCTTTCCTGACCATCCTACCTCCCGTCTCTTTCTTTCCTTCTTCTCTTCTTGCCCTGAGCACATCATCCATTTGGAATGACCTCATGTTCTTTCTCAATGTCAGGACCTTACACCATGTCAGCTCTACCCGGACTGTTTCCCTCTTCTCATGTTGCTACCTCCAGAGTGTACATCACAATTCTCTTTGTATCTTTTCTGTTAGCAAGCCTTCTCAGCCTTTTAGATTAGATAACTGTGCCTCCTCTGTACTCCCCAACCTTTTGTTCTTCCCCCGTGTGAAATTTATTCATCCCACTTAAGGCAATTGCTTATTACTTTTTTTTGTAAACCCTTAACAAAAGAGACCCTGTTCTCAGTGTGGGACTCAGGAAGTGCCTGTGCATACGTGTAGAAGGAAGATGCCATAGATACTAGAAAATACCTTGCGTTGTAGAGTCAGAGCCCCACTTTTCTAGCTGTGTGATCTTGGGTAAATTACTTAATGTGTCTAAATCTTCTTCCTTGTGTTTAAAATGGTGACGGCATCACCTTCCTTGTAGGACTGTGGTAAAGATGAAAAGGAAACTTTAGGGGGTGATGGATGTGTTTATGGCATAGATTGTGGTGTTGGTCTCATGGCTGCATACTTATCTCCAGACTCATCAAGTTGGATGTATTAAATATGCACAGCTTTTGGTATGTCCATCAACCCTCAATAAAGTGGTTTAAAAAAATTAAAAGGTGATAGATGTTATTCCTAAATATTAAAACAATTTACATGGGATGGGTAGCACTGATTTTTTTTAAATAATTTATTTGTTTAATTATTTATTTTTAGAGAGAGGAGAAAGAAAGGGAGAGAAACATCACTGTGTGGTTGCCTCTCACTTGTGCCCCCAACTGGGAACCTGACGTGCAACCTAGTCATGTGCCCTGACTAGGAATTGAACCAGTGACACTTGGCTCACAGGCCAATGCTCTATCTACTGAGCCACAGCAGCCAGGGCCAGCACTGAGTTTAAAGGTATTCTTTGTCTTCTCCAGGGATAAAGGAAACAACATCCTCAAATGTAGGCATAATGAAAGTTGATCAAAAGTTGTACAAAAATAAGTACTTATATTTATAAGCACTTATTGAGCATCTACTGAGGGTCCATATATATACAATTACCTTATGGGATAGGAATTGAGATCTCCATTATTTGCATGAGAAAAAGGAGTCTCAAGGAGACTGTGTAACTTTCCCAAAGCTGCAAAAGTTGTAGGCTAGGAACTTGAGTCCATATTTGTCTAGTTTGCTGTTTCACAATCGGGTGATTTTTACCAGCCCCTTCCCAAGGGACCTGTGGCCATCTCTGCAGACATTTTTCATTGTCACACACTTGAGGGAGGAGGTGCTGCTAGACATCCTGCAACGTGTAGGGAAGAGAACTACCCAGCCCCCAATGTCAGTGGCGCTGAGGCTCAGACACCCTGGCCTAGCTTTGCTGCATCAAGGCTTCCCTTCTCTCCTCACAGAGATGAGATGCTATTTCATGAATATGGCATGGTGTGGAGTCTTATAAGAGGCCACGGCCATTCCAGAAGGTCTTCTGTGCTGATAAACTCAGATAGCTCTGTGCCCCGTAAAAAGTGATGGAATGAAAAAGGCCATGTAGACATGTACACACCGCACAACCCAGTTATAACTCTGGCCTGTTTATGGGTCAGAAACTCCACCCCCAGCAGTCTTGGTGGACGGAGGGAAGCAGGGTGTCAGGGGAGAAGGAAGGCAGCCGGAGGTTAGTGTCACCTCCCGCCCCCCTTAGCAGCTGGGAGCCCTTGGGAAATAGAACCGATCTCCCAGGACCCATTTGCTACAGCTGCAAAATGGGCATAATAATGCCTGAGTCAGAGTCGATGTGAGGACTGTGTCAAACAATGTGGTAGACAGCTTAGCGCAGTATATGGCACATGGCGTTCTATGTTACCCCTAAAGGAGCCTCCACTTTGAATATGGCTCTTCTCCTCATCCTCTGCACGTACCTAATGCTGACTCTTCAGCTTGTGCCCTTCTCTCTCAGTTTGCCACATTCCCAGCACTCACCTTTGCCCGACAGGATTGGTACCTCTGGAGTGGACCACTTTCCTATACCCTCTACCCCCCAACAGATAGTGACAAGTGATGCTTCAGCTGGGTAGACATTCCCTCACATTCTTTTCTCCAGCTACAGAGTGGAGACTTCTCTGGTCTCAGTGGGTGGACAGAGTGGGGCACCTGCAGTAAGAAAGGACACTGAGGACATTTGCTCTCTCTGGCCATCTTCATACTACACCTGGTGGATCTCCTCACTTGCAGTGGCTTCACATGTCAGAGCTCTAACTGAGCAAAATGCCGCTTACCCAAGCCTCCAACACGCCACAAACTTCACTAAGCAGCCTATGCAATGATGGCATCCAACAAGATACTCACTCGTGTTTGTTAAATGAATGTCATAGAGTAATCTTATGAAATCAGAATTATACATCCATATTATACAGAGGCTCAAAGAGGCTAAGTGACATCCTGAGGGTCACACAGCAGCTGTTGGGAAGAACCCCAGTTGTCTGACTCCAAAGCCCACATTCTTAACAAGACAAAATGCTGGTACATATAATGTGCAGGTGAGGGCACACACTAACTATGTAGGAGCCGTTAGCAGGGCTGGGTGTAAGGATGTCCCACTTTCTCTGACCCTTGAAAATGCCTCTTTCAAACATCCATTTATTCAACAGATAGTTAATTAATTTCTGCATACTCCAGGAATTGGGCTCTTCTTTATAAGACTAAGAAAAGCAAACTAAAACTCCTGCCCACATACAGTTTACACACCAGTGAGGTGGAGGGTGATGGTCCCTGAACAAAGAAACAATTGTAATATACAAATGCTGAGTGTTACCAAGGAGATAAATGGGCTACTCAGGTAGAGAATAAAGGAGTTATGCCTGATAGCCTCACACAGCAGGTGGTATTTATTTATCTCTCTCTCTTTTTTTTTAATCCTCACTCGAGGACATTTTTTTCATTGCTCTTAGAGAGAGAGAGAGTAAGGGAGGCAGAAAGAGACAAAAACAACAATGGATGGCCTTCTTACACACATCTGAACTGAGGATTAAACCCACAAAGTACATATGTGCCCTGACCGAGAATCGAACCCACGACCTTTTGGTCTATGGGATGATGCTCCAACCAACTGAACCACACCGGCCAGGGTGAGCAAGAGGTATTTAGACTCTAAAGAACAAGGAGTCAGCCATGCAAGGTCTTGGGAAGTATGTTTCAGGCTGAAAGAGCTGATGCCCTAAAACTAGAAAGATCTGTTCAAGGAAGTGAAAGGAGGCTGGCGTACCCGTAACAGCAGACAGAGGAGAGAGCACAACAAATGCATGGGAATGACATTGTTCTAACTTTTTCTACTATGTGAGAGGCAAGATGCAAGATTGCTCACAAATCTAGGCACTGTATCATTATTAAGTGCTGTACATTGCAGCATGGCCCCCTAATATATACACCCCGGTACCTATAAATATAACTTTATTTGGAAATCGTGTCTTTGCCAATATGATTAAGATGTAAATTCACATGAGGTCATACTGGGGTCGAGTGCCCCTGGTCTGATATGACTGATGTTCTTAGAAGAAGAGAACAGACACACTGACAGACACTGCAAGAAAAGAAGGCCACGTGAGGGCACAGACACCCAGGGCAGATGGCCATGTGCTGGCGGACGCAGAGGCTGGAGTGTGTAACTGCAGGTCAAGGCATGCAAGGATTTCCCGTCATCACCTGACGCTAAAACAGAGCACAGTTCTGCCAGTGCCTACATTTTGGACTTCTAGCCTCCAGAACTGTGAGAGAATAAACTTCTGTTGTTTTAAGCTGCCCAGTTTATTATAGTATGTTAGGGCAGCCCTAAGAAATTAATACTGAAAACTCATTATTTGCCATGATTCTTACAAATGATCATAGTCCATTAAAATGAGAACCCCTGCTCATAAATCAACCATGTCTGAGATATTAAGGGGCTCCTCCTGGGTCCTCAGCTGGTGACAGAGGGACCCCACCTTTTTGAGCACAGCATCTGAATGCTTTCCACTCTTCCAGAAGGGCTTGGTGCCTCGTCTCCAAAGTGGATTTTGTCAGAAGGCATGACACCTTGAGGAGTGGCAGTCACACCGCCCTAGCAGCCAGAAACAGTGGGCAGGCCAGTATTTGGCCTCAGTCCTGGCTGCCACGTGAACTGAGAAGCTGGTTATATCTCTTGGCCTCTCAAAAGGTCTTCCCACTGCCTCTGCTTCCTGGCGCCATGTCTTCTTTCAAGAGGGTTACTCCCAGGTCCTCACATGTTCTGCAACCGAAAAAAGGGGGAACTGGGGTTATGCAGACTGCATCCTCTCTGTGGGGAGGTTTGGATTACCCTAACATGGACTTAAGATAATTAAGGAAAAAAAAATAAAGTGTCATTTGCCCCACAGTGCTTCTTTGCTTGAACAAGTGTTCTAAATTAACTAAATACATTTTTTCCATCCTGAGTAGCAATTGCTTCTTCTTACTAGCACAACATTCTTTGTCCAAAGCATAGTTTCAAAGAATTGAAAGGGAATATGTTCTAAGAATAGTCATGAATTCACCGTTGCAGGGAAGTCTTCCAGGATACAAGTGGCAGGCATGGGTTAGGATAAACTGTGTGCTCTGCATGAGTTAGTTACCTTCTGAGGGCAGATCACTCCTAATTCACAGAGTCATTATCCAGATTCTGTGAAATAATGTAGCTATGGCTCGCAGAAATATCTGCCATCCTTGAGCACGTAGTCAAGTACCCTCATTGTATGTAGATCTATGGAGGTTTAGGTATTCCTTCAGGAACTGGGGCCTGGTGGAAATGGTTCATTAGCATCCGAGACATTATCTAGGGTATACAAGTATCGCAGGAGGAGACACAGGCACGTAACTGCTTTCCGGTGTCCCACACAGGGCATCTAGAGTTTCTTTTGGTGGCGGAAGACAAGTAGGAAGATACCTGTCTGTATTTCTCTGGCAATTCTCTGCTTCCCCAGGAAGCTGCCTGTGTGGTGGAGTCTGAGATGCTACCCTGCTTCCAAGTTAACAAGTCAGTGTGCCAAGTTACCAAGGTAGGGTGCCAAGTTTTCCTGGACGTTGGCAGAAGGTACGACAGTCCTAGATCAGTGACAAAGGACTTTATTGCTCCTGGCAGAGCAACCAGCATGTGCTTCAGGTTTGTGTCTGCTACCCCTGCCCAGGTTCCCCCAGGGCAATGCGGAGAGGGCCAGGTGACAAGCGCAAGTCATGGGGTGTGTCACACATGAGTACTCCTAAGCTTGGACAGTCAGCCTGCTGCTCCAGAGAGAGATGGTGTATCTCCCAAGCCTGTCGGCCACACTTCCTGGAAAAGATGGTACATAACAGAGGTAGTCAGTGCCTCTGCTCACAAGATATGCAGGAGTGTGTAAGGAAAACGACCCATTCCTATTTGGTCTTAAAATTATAAGGTCCTAGTGGTAGTTTAGAAACTGCTCTATGTCGTTTAGTTCTCTTCTTTTTTCCAGCTCCATTCCTGCTTTTAATTCGGATGGGAGTACGAAGGAAGGCCACGGTCCTTGGGGCTTGGTGTAGCTGGGGCTGCTGGGGTTGAATCTCGACCTGCTTCTGATTCATTATGAAATCTCGAGCAAGTGACTCGCTGTGCCTGAGCCTCAGTCCTTTCATCCGTGAAATGGGGATAAGAACGCCTGCCTCACACGGCAAAAAGCAACTTGGCGCCTAATAGGTGCTTAAAGGACACTGCCTGTATTTGTAAAAATTGGCATGTGATTGCATTCTTGCCATGGGTCCATGGAGAGGTACGTGAACTTGATCTCAATGCTTGTGTCTCGCCAGGGTAGGCTGGCCTGGGAGCAAAGTGGCACCAACAAACAGAGCTTTCCCCAGGGTCCCCTCTGGGCTCCTTAAGGAAGAAAGCTCATGAGCAAGTTGACCTCTCTTTCCTCAGCCTGAACCGAGGCAGTTTTTGGACTTCTGTGTACAGCACATAGCCCATGACCTGTGTGTGTTCCTTTGTGTTTTTCTGTTTCACCCTTATGTGAACCCTGAGGAGTCCAGAGTCAAAAAGGGTTAGAGGGTTGCTGATCCCTAGGGCTCTGATTTCACCCACATCCCAGTGAGGGGGCCTTCTCCGTGAGAAGCAGCATCTGTTTCCTCAGATTCCTTGTTACCATCCTAGAGGGTGCGTGCTCTGTGGCAGAATGATGCAGCCCCTCATACTGAAACCTCCCTTCTGATATTTGGCTGGTCTTTAGTGTCAAAGCCCTTTTTAGGATGACTTCTGAGTATCGGTAGTTATGGAGAAGGAAATTGTTCATTTAACCAAAAGTAATAATCAGCTAGCTATCCATCCATCCACCCACCATCTATCCAACCATCTATCCATCCACCCATCCATTCACCCATCCATCCATCACCCATCCATCCATCCACCCATCCATCCACCCATCACTCCACCATTCATCCACCCATCCATCCACTATCCATCCAACTATTTATCTATCTATCTATCTTGGGTGTTTCATTTTAGATTACCTGTGGCATTGATGATGAAAGTCTGTTTTGTTTTGTTTGTTTTCTGATGAGGAGAATCTGTATGGTTCAAAGTTTTATGGACATTAATTACTTTCCAGCTTCTAGAAAATCCTGGCATCCATGGCATTTACTATTCTGCCACACATGTAGAATATTGTTCTGTGGGTTTCAGATCAGGACTGGTAATTATTCATTGACCATTCATGGTTTTGGATTAGAATAGTAGAAGTCTCATTCAGAACATTTTATTGACTGGGAACTTTTCCACTTCAAAAATGAAGTTTTATTTTGCTTAAAGCAGCTGTGAGGCCAGAATTTTTCTCCACCCTGTTTTTTTCAGTGAAAGCGAGGGATATGATGATGGCTCCCACATCACCATGCTTTCTCAAGAGAAGATGAGATACCAAGAAATGCAAGCAGGCACTGGGCAACGGAGAGGCCTGACAACAAGTGGGAGAACCCACTTCCAAAAAGGAGATCAGGAAGAACAAAGGGCATGGCCCCAGTTCTGAGGGGTCCTGCCTTTATCAGAGCAGCACTAGGCGGTGGGTGACAGGACCCAGGGTAGGACAGGGCAGAAACCTCATTTTCTGAGCAGGGTCTCTAATGTTTAACTTCAGGCTACCTCAGTCCCCTTGTCAATGTCTCTGGAGTAGTCCTAGAGCCTGGTGTGGGCCCCCGTGGCCTGACTTACACAAAGAGAAGGAGTGTGAATGTTAGAGGTGCCAACAGAGATTTCCTCTGAGGTCCTGTGAAATTGTGAGAGAATTACTCACATGTGCTTATTCTTTCTTATTAAATAACACAGACAGAGTTTTAGCCACAGGAAGAGAAACAAACTAGGTTGTTGGTAACATTGAAATATTTCATTCCTTGAAAACTTCCATATGAGATGTTGAGTTACATTTGTTAAGTTAGGCATTTTATCTAATCCTATACAATGAACGGACACAACAAGCCTCGCTGAAGCAATGGATCGCAGGACCAGACCATAGGAGAGTGTCACAGCTGCCTACCCACTTTTACCTTCTGTCCAACAAACCTTCCTCATTGGCTCATTTCCTAGTGCAGGAAGATGGGACCCCTCCCTTTCTCTTCAGTCATCCAGAGTCCTTGGCTCAGGGTCCCTCCCTTCAACTGTCCTTCCTTATACTCATTTTTATTAAAACCTGTCTTCAAAAAGACACAATTATTGATCACTTATTATCTCTGTGTGATTGTAAGTCACTGATTCTACAGCCTCAGGAGCTCTTCCTTCATTTCTCATTGGGAGCAGGTGGCATCTTCATCCCAAGGACTGGACGTCAGGAGATGGAATTGGGTAGAAAACCTGAGGGTGGCCTCTGACCTACAGTCAGCTAGGAACGGAGCCTCTTCATTGGCTCCCCTAAAATGTATATCTCCCCCATCTGCCTTCACACACTTCATTTGCAAACTATGATGGTTCTGTCAACCTCAGATGGTTTTAGAGGGTAAAATAGCAAAAAGTAAACATTCTTAGCACATGATAAATGCTCAAAATGGTAGTTATTGTTATCACTATTGTTATTACCACCAATATAGGAGCTAGGTTAAAAGGATGAAATAATCATGTCATGAAAATTTCTAGGCATGTTATATTTTATTTTAAAACTTCAGAGAAGACATGTCTTAACCACAGTGAAATACATTGGCAATTGCGTAATAAAAGATGACTGTAATATAAGTTTGTGCTTTAAAGATCCCAGAGAGCCTTGATGATAAAGCCGTTTCTTTGAGAACACTGTTGACAAAGTGGAAAGGCCTGGGCCTGGGAGTCCAACAGCAAGGAAGCGGTCCCAGCACACTCCGGAAACCGCCCTATGAATGGGAGGACACGGTTTTCCTCCCTGACTTTCACACTGGAATTTAAGTTTTTCTGAAGACAGATGTATCCAATTCACACTGGGGTTCAAAGACTACAACATACTAAACACTCCGAAGTGGTGGCGGTGTTCAGGTTTCTAATCTCTGGGTGAGCACGCTGGACCTTCTCACTGACTACAGGACGGCTGGGGCCTGCAGGCGCCCCTGCTGAGGTTCAGACAGCCAGAAGTTCAGTTGGCGTTTACATGAGCTGAAAGGAAAGATCCAGGCGAGTAAGGAATAGCCAGAAAGTTAGAAAAGCTCCCTCACCCTGTTCTCTCATATACTCTTCCTAAGTGTTTCCTGGCACCTGCTGGATGCCCCCCGCCGTCTACCCACTGAGGAGACAGCAATGAATACCCGTAGTCTGCCTCAAGGTGCTTGCTGTTTAATACGAGAGTCATGTTCACAGTAATACATGCTGGTCTTGTTTCTCAAGTGAAGTACAAAGCTCATGGAAGCATGGTGCACGTAGGCACTTAAGTTTCTAGGGACTTGTGGGGATGCTCCTTAAAAACAGGTTGTTATAGACTGAATGTTTGCATCCCCCAAATTCATATGTTGTTAACCCCCAATGTGATGGTCTCTGGAGATGGGTCCCTTTAAGAGGTTATTATGTTTAAAGGAGGTCACAAGGCTGGGGGCCTCATGGTGAAATTAGTGTCCTTAGAAGAAGAGGCACCAGAGGTTCCCCTCTCTCCCATGTGAGGGCAGGGAGGAGGTGGCTCTGCAAGCCAGGAGGAGGGCTGTCACCAAGAACTGAGTCTCCTGGCACCTTAAGCTCTGACTTCCCAGCCTCCAGAACTGTGAGAAATAAGTCTGTGCTGTTTAGACCACCTAGTCTATGGTATTTGGCCATAGCAGCTCAAGCGGGCTAAGACAGGGACAGCATTTGATTTCACTCCTTTACGGATATCCGCACACAAGGTCAACAGGGAAAAAGGAATATTGAAGAGAGAGAGGTGATAAGGGGACAGTTGTGAAGCATTTTTGTGCCAAGCTGAGGGGTTTGGCTTCAAAATATGGACAAATTAAATTAGCAGGTTTCTCCTAAGTAAGTCACACTTCCTAGTTCACTGCTTCTATGCCACGCCCTCGCCTCTCTCACAGTAAGCTGCAATTTTGTAGTGCCAAAGGCTAGCTTTTTATTTGTCTGTTCCACTAAAGAGAGAATTGCTTGAGGTCACAGATTCTGTTTTTTTCTTATTTATTTTTGAGGGGTCCCATACTATGACTAATACATAGTAGGAGCTCAATAAATACGCAATAAGTATTCAGATTAGACTTTTGAGCAGAGGTGACATTTCAACAGCAGCCCTAGTGGAGCCAAGAGAAGAGCTTTGTAGACAGTGAGAGAAACAGGCCTGAAGGCTGTAAGGCTGGGTAGACTTGTACGCTTCCAAAGACAGAAAAGGCTTCCAAAAGGGGAGCGATCTATGAGGGGGCTGGAGGGAAGTTTAGAGATACAGTACTTGAATGTCATGTTTAGAGATCACTGACTTCAAGTTCTTCCTTTGCTTTGTATAAGTCTCTAACAGCAGATGGGCTCACAGATGCCCCCCCAAACACACGCACAATGATTCTGCACCTTCTGGTACTCACTTCTTTGTGTAAGCCTTTCCCACTGAGAGTGGGCAGGATCTGTGACATGCTTCCAATCGACAGGATGTGGCAACATTGGTGGTATGTCACTTCCAAGATCAGGTTGTAAAAGACTGTGATTTCTATCTTGCTTCTCTCTTTCTCCGACCTGCTTTCTTGCTCTGATGAAGCAAGCTGCCATGGTGTGAGCTGCTCTAATGGGGAGGCCGCAGGACAAGGTACTGAGGATGACCCCTCGCCAACAGCCAGGTGGGAACTAACGCCATCCATCCAATAATCTTCCAGAAGTAAATTCTGCCGACAGCCATGTGAGCTAGGAAGCCAGTCCTTCAGGTGAACTTTCAGATGAGACCGCAGCCCTGGCTGACACCATGGTTGTAGCCTGTGAGAGACCCTGAAATCCAGATCCGGCTGAGCTGCGCCTGGATTCCTGGTCCAAAGGAACTGAGATCATGAGTGTATGTTATTTTAAATCACCAAGTTTGAGGTAGTTTGTTATATAGCAATAGATAACTAATCAAGCGGTGTTCCATGGCCCGCTGAGACAGAAACGAGTATGTGGGAATGAAGAGAAGCCCCAGTGTGGCCCAGCCATTGGCCACCTGCTTCCTGGGTCATCGGGCCGGCAGGTTTCTGGGCGTGGCCCTGCTGGGTGTTAGCACAGAACCACAGCAAACAACTCTGGCTTTGCGGAACCTGGGGAAGAAGCCTCTCCTAGACCGAGCCGATGAATCCAAGTATCTGCTCCAACTCTCACAACCCCTAACAGGAATATCCTGTGGAGTCTTCTGGGATCACATTGAAATGGAAGCACCTACTTATGTTTCAGCCAATATCACAAAGAACAAAAAATTGCTGTCATGGAGCTGAGGGAAGGACTTGGCAGGCCAGGCACAAGGAGAAGTTTGAAAAAAATACAATGTCATAGAGCTCATTCAGAAAATCTGTTTTTCATTGAATGCTTCCTTGGGTCAGAAAGACAATGAAGATAAGTGCCGCAAAAAGCAGTTGTCTTTTTCTGTTCTGTTCAGTGTCTGAAATTCAGCTGAAGGACTTGCTCATAACTCCACTCGCAGCATCATGTGCATTGAGCTATAAAGGAGTCCAAAAACCTAGTGAATGCCAGATATTTCTTCTTGATTCTCCCTTAATGCACTTCAAAACTTGCCTAAAACATCGGGATCATTTCTCTCGTCATGGTTAGTGGATACTTTCTCATTTTACTTTGAATGTTGGTGTTTGAATGTTGTTCCAAGTGAAGTATTGGCATCTGAAGCTGTGCCTTAGGGTTCTGCGGATGTGGAGGAGCTGCACCCCCTTAACTGCCTTTAGCTCTTTAACATATCAGGGTTCTAGGTAAGATGACATCTTAAAAGCACAAAAAGAGACCCAGTGAGAAAATAATAAAAAATATTTTAAAGTATCCCCCCAAACACTGATTTTGAATGTCTGCAAAAGAAGCTGGCCATCTACACCATAACAGTTTATATTCATTTTAACATTTAAAAAAATATTTATTCATATAATTTACTGAGTCTTTACCTTATACCAGGTGCTGGGCGAATTTATTTCAAACTTCAACATGCTGTTCAGTCAATGCAAACATGTTCTTAGCCCCGAGTGGAGAATGAGGTGGCTCTCGAGACAGACAATGGAGACCTCCAGGTCCCTGCTCTTCAGGATTGGGTAAAGAGGCTGATGACATCGTGGTCAGTGTCACAGGCCATGACGCTCACAGCAGTCTCCAGGTTGCCAGCGACTGTTCCTCTTGACTGGGATAATTACAAGTCCCCTTTTCACTCTTAAAAAATCCTAGTTTGGAAGATAAATTATATAGTTCACCCTGCTTGAGGCTAATTTGCCAACAGCCATACATGTGTAAAGAGAAGTGCCTTTTGGTAAAAATCAACCACATTTTCTGCTTTCACTTAAACGTAAACTAAAGCTGATTATCAACATTGATATGTTCAATTTATATATTCTTAGTTAGGGTACATTCTGGGGGCTCATTCTGCCATAACTTGATGGCAATTTTCTAATTCTCTTGACCAGTGTGTAAGATTAGTCTTCCCCAGGTCGGGAAAATTATCTTTAGTTGACTCACTTCTTCCAGCTCCGACCGGTTCCCAGTTGCCATGAAAACAAGCATCCATTGGAAAGCAGAAATATCTGCTTTCCTAGACGGAGATGATGACTATTGTGAATTTCTGGGGAGGGAACCTACCACCCACACTGTACTTTTTTTTACTTTTCTCTCCTCTGAGGAATAACTGTGAATCAGAGAATAGCTCTATGGAAATCAGAGCTGAACTAGCCTATAAATCACACTTGTCATCGTTTCCCCAAACTGTGCTTGATTTATGGTACACCCTGATGCCTCATTGCCATGGCCGCACCATTCTCGTGATATGAAATCACACACATACACACCATCAGGGACTACTTACAAACTCTAAAAAGGGGGAAATACAAACAAAACGGCATCGAAGTTGGAGAGCACTGAGTCACGTGTGCGATGCAAACCCAGCAGTGGGAAATCTGGGGGATGCTGGAAACAAGTGTTCACACTATGGTGAGCAAGGGGGAGCTATTTGGTAAACACTGATCATCTTGGCTAATAGAAACTGGGGAGGCATGCAGACTCCGAAATAATCAAATACTTGTCTCTCGGTACAACAATGCTCCCATGACTTCACCCTTGGATACTCTGAACGGGTTATTTCTTAGCAGAGGAATAGTGAAGATTAGCTCCCAGTCAAAGCTGGGTGAAGGTTTCCCTGTTATGTCAGTAGCAAAATGTGTTGGACAAAAGCTAAGAGCCTGGCTAGGGAAGGGAAGAAGACTAGAGAAAGTGGGGCTGACTGTCGTCCTCTTTCATTCTTGTCTAAGCTAGACATTGAAGATCTGGAGAAAATCTTGGGGAACTGCCCCATATCCATGTCCACAAGATTAAAATTGCAGAGCTGGGATTCAACTTCCAGCACCTATCAGCACTCCCCAAGAACATACTTCCTCCCATGAGTCAATATTTAGGCTTACCCTCAATGGAATGTCCTTCATGAAGAAAAAAATAAAAATCTCCAAGTCCCATGTATTCCAGAAATCTGTCTGGGATAATTTTCTCAAGTATTTCAACCAAGAGAAACAGTCAATGATGAAGTCATGGGGGGAGCTAATGTGAAACTTAATTGTCCTCCTTTCGGGCTGCCACATATTTTCTCTTCCTCCAGAGCACATCCAGAATCAGCAAAAACCTAGCAAAGCAGCGTGGGGAATGGGCAGAGACAGAGAGCGAGGGATTTGGGTTGCACCTGTCTTTGCCAGGCTGGCTCTGCGTCTTCCAGCAGCCTGTCTTTTCCAATTGTGAATGACTTCACTGGTGCTGTTTATTGGGAGATGATTTCGCACTCGTGGGTCTTCTCCCTTCACATGTTCTGCCACCTAAATCATTTCATTATGCCTAGTTACTTGTCATCGCTTTGGGAACTGGGCACACTCTTTTGGGCAGATGGACTTGAGTTCAAATCCTAGTTTTCTCTGTCTCTTATAAACTCCGAGACCTTGTTCAAGTTATCTAATCTTTCTAAGTCTCCATTTTCTCACTTGTAAAATGGAGATAATAATATCAATAACTAGAGTGTTAAGTGCTTATGATGTAAATGAATATAAATAACCTGACATACAGCCTGACATATAGCAAGTACTTAGTATGACTATGCATGTGTGTGTGTGTGTGTGTGTTAGTAAGGGTTTTCCAGAGAAATAGAACCAACAGGATGTGTCTGTCTTTTTTCCTTTTTCCTTCCTTCCTCCCTTCCTTCCCCTCTTCTTTCCTTTATTCCTTCCTTCCTCCCTTCCTATTAACCTATCATCTGTCAAAATGGAGATTTATTTTAGGGAATTGGCTCATGCAATTAGAGGCTTGGTAAGTCCAAAATATGCAGAGCACATACTGCTTGGAGGCTAGAGACCCAGGAAGAGTTGCACTTCCAGTTCAAAGTCAGTCTGCTGGCAGAATTCCTTATTGCTTAGGCCTTCAACTGATTGGATGAGGCCCACCCTCATCATGAAAAGTAATCTGCTTTACTCTAAGTCCACCAATTTAAATTATTAACCTCATCCAACAAATGCTGTCACAGAAACACCCAGAATAATGTTTGACCAAATATTTGGGCACCAGGGCCCAGCCAAGTTGATTCATAAAGTTAACCACCACAGTGTGTATGTATTTAAAATTAGGAGTTGTGTAGCTCCTTATATCATCAAATAATTATATGTATTAAGTAATTATAGACAGTATAGACTTCTTAATACCTTTAGAGTAACCACTGAATTTGGATGGAAAAAATGTTCAACAATTTTGGCTAGTCATTCCAGACCCCACATTTTGGACCTTTCAAAACTTATTCCACTCTGGTTGTCTGTGCCAAATCTTGAGTTAAGTAAAAACTCCTTTCTCTGGCTGATCTGAAGCAAATCTTTTTTGGGGAAAAAAAAAATGAAGCATGTCTAGGAGAGATAAATGCTGAAGAGAAGGGAAATCCAGTCATCTCTCCTCCAAGAAACATGTGACCTTTTCTGGAACTGTAAGCTCCTCATTTTGGCTGCAGTGGCGGCAGGCCACAGCTTTGATGGGGAGGCCACTGAGCTGTGTCAGTTCCTTGAGGTCTCTGGGCCTTCTCAGCATGGCCAGAGGGCTGTTCCTTCTGTTACCACCTAACCGCATGGAGCATATTCTGTGTGCACGGCAGTCGTTAGGCCCCTTTGCAAGGAGGCTTTCGCACAGATGAGGATGGGCTCCGTTGTCAGGACTCCTGGATCTTCGGGTGGCGTCACTGACATTGCACCCCTGTGGTGCAAGCGACTTTGGTCCACGGGGCTCACTGCCTTTCGGCTTCCGCTCTGTGTCTCCCCAACAACGGTGTTTCTTGGTGTGTCTCCCATGTATGGCTTTGACCACACCCAGAAGCTGCCTCCACAGGAGAGTATGTTTGAGAAAATGCTCTGTTTCCCTGGTCTGTCCCCTGCCTATGGCTTTTTACTTTCTTCCCAGTGCCAACAGCCATCTTAGAAGAAAAGGCTGGTGTGAAATGAGGCAGGGCAAGGTAGATAGAGCAGTCCTTGGCTGTTTTAGCCTGTCTGAAAGGAGTTATTCCAGATTGAGTGCATTTCCATGGGTTCCTCCGTGTGCTTCTGAGGCGGCCAGTGTTGTTACCTCTCACTTTCCCCCCTCCGTTGGCAGCATACCTGTGCGGTGAAGGCTTTCTTTCTCATCCCCACGTGTCCGCTCACCTATCTGTGCCGTTCTCCTAAATTGCCCGTCTCTCTCCTGCTGGACCACCTAACAAACTCTTCCTCATCGCCCCGTGGTTAGTTCAGCTGGGGCTCCTGCCAGGATGCCTTCTCTAGAAATGTCACTCACCTCTTTCTTCTCTGTGCTTCCATAGAAACCATGTGTCTCTATTACAGTTCTTAATCAGTTACTGTAATTGTTGGGTACATGTTTCTCTCCCTGCTCTGCTGTCTGCTCCCACAACAGGGAAGGGGGAGCTTTGTGTTTAAATTTCCACCATCTAGCCCAGACGACAGCAAAGACCCTTCATAGAGGTGTGTCAGATGGCTGGATAGATGGGTACAAGGAGCCTTCAGGAAGATCTCAGGTGTCCCAGGCAAAGCTGTAGTGCCAGCTTTACCGCCAACCTGCTGTGGGACATACAGCCATGTGCTTGCTCGCTCTGGTTTTCTCGTAGGTCAAAATGAAGGCTTTTAGTTGATAACCCAACACTTTGCAGTTTAACTAATCGGTGCTTTCAGCACACCGCTAGGTCCCTGTGTGGCGGCAGCTTCCAAGCATAGACGCGTCACTATTGCATGGTCTCGGCATCCTACAGTGAGCCCAGATCACGCTGTTATACCGGCTGGAACTCAAGCAAAAGTCTTGCTCTTCTGGTGCCGTTGACTGATGGATTCACTGGAATGAGAAAAAGAAACTTAAACTCTGAGAAACTCTTCACTCCAGAATTTCCATAGGCTGCGAGGGCGGCTTGGCAGTGTGGCCAAGATGACAGAAGCTTCGGTGACACCATTCATTCTTAGAGATATGCGTGAAAAAGCCAAAATTGGCAGACCAAAAGCCAAGAGGCAAGGCAGGGCAAACAAGTCACAGAATCGTAGACCCCGGCATCAGAAAAGTCCTAAGGTCGATCGATGGCCTCACCTGGACCCAAGGCATCTTTCTCAGAGGACACTCTATACCCGCTGCAGTCCCATCTCCTGTGTCGAGCCTGCTACAGGCTGATGCTGTCCACGCTGTTGTCAGACGCTCAGAGGGCATAACTGTCAAATCGCGCTCACACTCCTCCAAAGCTGACGCCTGCCTTGTCTGAGAACAGCACAGCTGTGGCCCTGCATATCCATGTGTTCCAGCAGCGGGGAGTCTGTGTGGATCCTGTGTTCAGGTGTCAAAGGTTGACCATGTTCTAACTGGGTGACTTCACGCAAGACACTGAACCTCTCTCAACCTGTTATCTTCAAAATGGGAGTAATAATAGTGCCCAAGCTGTAGTATAGTTATGAGGTTTAACAAGTTTCTTTTATTTATTTATTTACTTGAGAGAGAGAGAGAGAGAGAGAGAGCAGGGGTTGGGGGCGGGTTCCACTTATTGATGCACCCATCGGTTGATTCTTGTATGTGCCCTGATCAGGGATCTAACCTGCAACCTTGGCGTTTTGGGACAACACTCTAACCAACTGAGCTACCCAGACAGGCCTAATTCTGAGGCTTAGATGAGATGATATATATATAAAATACTGAGTGCAAAGATCGGCAGAAACATAACATTTATTAAACACCACATTTAGTAGCACATCAACTGCCATTCATAGGATCCTCTCTTAGGTAGAGAGGTGATTAGGACAGACCCAGAATCATGTTCCAATCACCAAATATCTGAATACCTGTCACGAAAAGGCGGCTGAGTTTGGAATCAGAGTATTTGGTTTCAAATCTCAGGGCTGCCACTGCCACCAGCTGGGCTGTGTTTGGTAAGTGACTCCAGGTGTCAGTATACCTGTCTGTAAAGTCATCACTAGGCCAACAAGGCTCCCTTTTTAATAAGTATAAACAGCTCAACCCTTTGAAATTTCCAAAAAGGGTTACAGTTAAATTGTTTTAACACCATTGACTTTAAGCAGTGCAATAGCTGTAAAACCTATTTAAGTGTATGCATGGATTTTCCTCTGGGAAAACCTGATATACAGTATTCCCTCACTTATCACGGACGGGTATTATGTTCCAGACCCCCCTGCCAAATAGGAACCTTAAATTATTCTACACGCTTAAACCCACATAACTTTAACAACATACGTATACAGTACTGCAAAATCCTGCGATATAGTGAAAAATCTGCGATAAATAATTAAATATAATATTTTTAAAAATCCCGCGATACAGTAAGGCCGCAATAAGTGAACCGCAATATAGAGAGGGACCCCTGTCTACCTTCCCATTTTCCACCCTCCACACAAGACCCATGCACACCAAGTGATCTCTGTTCTGCAGGTTTCTCAGTTTTTTCTTCCAGCCTGGAAATGCTTGCCCATTATGCACATGGAAAACCACCGATGGAAGTTATTCCTCAAAAATTATCATAGACATTTGTTCATCTGTCAAAAAATAACAATAAAATTGCATTGAGGAGAGCAGAGGTATGATATTTCATAAGCTCTTTCAGCGGCATATTTAAAAAGAAGTGAAAGATAACACACAGTGGCATAAATGCATGGTGGATCAGGATTAATATTCGTTATCTTAAAATGCTTGTGCCCACATGAAACTACAGTGTCTTCATATTCTCCATGCCACAAAGAAGTGAAAAGTCATTAAGCCCACAGAAGTTCCTTTGGTCCGTTGTGTCTGCACCTGGTTTTTCTTCTTCTGCACCCGTCCATCAGGGGCTCTCTTCCTCCTTATCCGGCTCTATTTCACACCACTGCCCATCTCAAACGGGAAGAGAGAGGAGGCTTGCCGACACCTGAACAATGGGTTTCACCGCCCGGATGACTTCTTACCTCCATCCCCTGAAGGAAGCATCTTTGTCCCACACTTGCTTGGCTCCCACCCCCAAAGGCAGCAAAAGGAAACAATAGCTGTCAGCCCCAGCCAAGCTCTGTCTTTCTGCACTGCAGCTGAATAATCAATTACAGGGTGAGTATATCCGAGTTGCCCTGGCTGCCTTCACATGCCTTCAGAACATCAAAGTCTCCAGGAGCCCGGACACTGTCGCATCCTGCCAGTCATCCTGAGCCTCTGAGGCAGCTCCTGCCCTCACCAGCCTCGCTTGCTTCATCCATCCTTCCCCCCAGGGGTCTGGAAAGAAAGACCATTGTTCCCTTCAAAAAGGGACCGGTTGGGAAGGAGAGAGTGCAGACAGCAACATTTGGCAACTTCATGGCTCAGGGCAAGGACCAGGAGCTATGAAATGGATACTTTAAACAAGTTTTATTTTCATTTTGGTACATTAAGTGGCTATATTAAAATAAAGCAAATAGATCCAAACTGTGAGGACCTTCTAAGAGAAACCAGAGCCTTGAATGCCCTCGTGTTTCCATGTACCCAGAACCCACACAGTCAGAGAGGGCGTCTGTGCTTCTGGTCGTCTGTGAAGTTTACTGTAAGAAAAGTCAGAATATCAAGTATTCAACAGAGGCATCTTTCCAGCTGTGAGAGCAAGCTGGGAAACAGTTTAAGGAACAGAAAAATGCTTGTCTGTGAAGATGTCCAGTTTTTCTGAGTGTTGGTGTGGATATTTATGTCATTTGGGGAAAATGATGGCACGGGCAGAATGCCTGATAGGAGGGTGTTTGGCAGGCAGATCAGACAGCAGATTGTAATGGTTCAGTTTAAAAACAAATATTGTTTATGTAACAGGTTGCACACCTGGGCCAGAATCAGCCCTGTTAAGACAACATTTTCTAAGGGGTACAGCGTATGGCTTTTGCATTTTTACTTGGCTAAAGCTGAGGACTCAGACAGATATGTGTTGAGCAAGAGGGTTAATGATTCTCAAAATCAGCCAGTTAGTGAGGGAGAGCCAGACTCCGGTGTTCTCCTCTGTAAAATGGGAGCCACAGTGATTCCCTTTACAGATGTCTGTGCTGGGGGTAAAATGAGATCATTACCAGCTGCCAGAGGCTGGGGTTTTACTTGTTTTTATTTTTATTATTATTTTTTTTCTGGGTACTAAGAAAATGTGATAAAATGCACCAAGTAGCAATACATATTTTGAAAATTCTCTGGAGGGAATCTTTAACTGAAGAATGTGCAGTGATAGCAAAAAGATGTTAAGCCAGTCCAGTACGTATTTACTGAGTGCCTGGAAATCAAGATTTGTTGCTTCTTCATTCATGTATTTAAACATAGAAAGGAGATTCCTTTTGCTTAGGGTTGAAACTGTGGAAGGGAAAATGGGGAGTGACTGCTGATGGCTATGAGATCTTTTTTCGGGTGGCAAAATTCTAAAATAATGGTCATGGTTGCAGAATTTTACAAATATATTTAAGTACATTGAATTGTATGCTTTAAATGGGTGAATTGCATGGTATGTGAATTATATTTCAATAGGGGTGTTGAAAGAAAATCAATGTATAGAAACAAGATAAAACTAAAGAAAAGAAAAGAAACAAGAATAAAACAAAATAAAGACAGGTCTTGGGCAGGAATACGTATACCAGAGTGACTTCGTTCGCATCTTTGTGGAGCTTGAAATCTCATGGGGTAGCGCCACCATTGCTAACTGGTCAAGCAGAGGGGGTTGGATAAAGAACCAGGTGGGAATAGGCAGTGTGGCAGATACTGCTCACCATCCGCCATATACCGTACAGTACGTGCTCTTTTTTAACTTTAAGCAGTAAACCTCCCTGGGGTTGCAGACCATGCTTAGAGGCATCCTCGCAGTCAGGCGTGGTTCTGGGACTCAGTCCTGGCCACTGGGTATGAAGAGAGGAAACATGTGCACGTTTCAAGTCATGTTCCTTAGAGCAAGCTCTGTTTCCTTTTCTTCTCTCTCCAAGAACTGGGAAGACAGAGTCAATCTCCCAACCAGGGAGGCATGTTGGATGGTAGAGCATCAAGACAGCTGGCCGGCTCGCCGCTGCCCACTGCCTCGCTGCCTTCTTGCTGGCCTTGTCTCCAAGGAGAAATCTGCTTTCACCCTCCCCATGGTTTTGCTGTACGCAACATGTCTCTTTTCTCCTGGCTGCTTTGGAGATTTTCTGTGCATCACTGGTTTTAAGCAGATTTTAATTTTGATATTGATTACTTTTGAGCAGGTTTTTATTGTGATGTGCTTTGTATAGTTCATATCTCCTGTGCTAGGGAGACACTGAGTATTTTATATTGGTAGGCACATAGTTTTCATTAAATTTGGGAAAAAAGAACAATTGGCCACTATTTCTTCAAATATTCTTTCTGCCCCTACCTATCCTTTCCTTCGCAGAAGACAATTACACATACAGTCTGAAGTTGTCCTTAAGTTCACTGATACTATTTTTAAATTTTTTAAGTTTGCTTTGGGTACACACACACCATAATGGCTCAATATTTGTATATATTGGGCAATGATAACACAATAAGTCTAGTTAACATTCATCACTGTATATAATTACAAATTTTTTTGTAATGAGGACTTCTAAGTTCTACTTTCTTAGCAACTTTCAAATATACACTACAGTATTATTTTCATTCTATTTTTTTTCTCTGAATTTTATTTTGAATAATTTTAATTGCTGTAGCTCCAAGTTCACTAATCTTTTCTTCTGTAACATCTAATCTGGAATCAATCTCATCCAGTGTATTTTCCATCTTACACACACTGTAGATTTCATCTCTAGAAGTTCAGTGTGGGTCTTTTTAAAATAAAATCTATTTCAAGTCTTTTATGTATTTTTAAGTCAGAGTCATCTTCAGTTAAAATGTAACTTTTGAACATCTGGAATACAATTATAATTATTTTAATGTCCTTGTCTTCTAATTTTAACATCTGTGTCAGTTCTGGGTCAGTTTCAGTTTATAGATAATTCTCAGTTTGGTTAATCATTTCTGTTTTTATTGCATACCTGGTTATGTTGGGATGTTAGCCATTGTGAACTTCACCTTGTTGGGTGATGAGTATTTTTATAATCCTAAATATTTTTGATATATTTCTGGGATGCAATGAGGTTAGTGGGAAGCACTGAGTCTCTGCAGTTACAACTTCCTAGGCAGATTGGGAGCTGCTCCATCTAGAGCTAATTATTTCCCTCCTACTTCCCTCGGAGACCTCCCCGAGTCCTCCCCCACAACCCCATGAAATACGAGTTCTAGCTGGGGTAAAAGGCATCATTCCTGGCCTTGTGTGGATACCTGACAACATTTCCTTTCATCCTTTTGATGGTTCTTTCACTTATTTTGAGTAGTTTCCTCACATGCTTGTGCTGATCAGTGCTCTGCTGAATACTCAAGGAAAACCATCTGCTGATCTTTCGGGTGCTGAGTGCATCGCTTTCCAAAATTCTGCCCTGCATACTGTGGTCTGCAGACTCTAGCTGCCTTGCTCTCCCTAGGAACTCAGCCCAATTCATCAACTCCAAGTCTTCCACATTCCACAAGGGTTCCCCACAACACAGAACTGCAGACCTTTTCAAAGAAGCAAGCTGGGGCCATTTTAGGGCTAGCTCTATTCCTTTCCATCTCCCAGGGGCCACTGTCTTTTACTGCTTGATGTACAATGTCTTGAAAATAATTTTTCATATATTGTATCACTTTTCATTGGTTGGTTTATTTCAGGTGGGATGGTAAGTCTTGTTCATCTATCTTGTCTGGAAGCAGAAGACATGCTTCTCAGTATCTTATTTAAGCTCATCAATGAGCCTTTGAAATAGTTAACTCTGTCCCCACTTTCAGGGGAGGAAGGTGAGGTTCAAACAAGTAACATAATTTGTCTAAGCTCACACAGCTCGTAAATGGTACAGCCCAGGTTTTATCCTAAATTTGTGTCTTGGAAATACTCGTTTATACTATTTCCTGTGCTCTGCATTCTCTTCACTTAAAATGCTCTGGGGTGGGAGGAGAGGGTCTGGGCTTGAAACAAGACCGCAAGATACTCTTTGGAACACTGCAAGCCAGCTCCCTGCTCCTGTAGGGTGTGAAATTAAGTCAGGGTGGAAATTTGCACATATGGTCCAGACACAGGGACCACACCAGTAGCACTCATTTTTTTCTTCCTCATAGCAAAGTATCTTCTGGCTCAGTGGGTCTCAAAGTCAAAAAACAAACAAATGAACTCAACTAGGAAGTTACTGAGAACAATAAAATTCAGAAAATAAAGCAAAGATTGAAAATTAATATCCTTAATTTTTCCCTGTGATTTTGGCCTGCGGCCCTGATGAGAATGACTACTATCTAAGGATTAATTCTTCAACATAGAGAATTTCAGACTCTGAGTGAACATGTATAATTATTAGTTTTTCTTCTAATACTCATCTTCTGTGGATATGCCCAGCTCTGTTCAGTGTGGGTCAGCCGAGACCCACTTGGGCATTTAATGCAGACCAGTCAATCACTAGAAACACACTTTCCTAAGTGTGGCTGCTGGCCCAGCTTTCCCTTTCCTGACCTATGCTGGGTCAGTCCACATTCTTCCCCAGCACTTTGTTCATCAGGGCTGAAAGAAGAGGGGTTTTGTCTTTTGGGACACAGAACTAGGAGGCATGAATCAGGATGGTCTGAGAGCCATCTACCAAAGCGTGCAAAGGAACGTGTGTGCCATAGGAGAGAATAAGGTGAGACACCAGGGAAACAGAGCTCAGAATGAGACCACGGTGGGGACGAGGGTAACGTGTCAGAATGCGGGAGATCAGGAGTTGGTCATTCATGGTTTCCAGAGCCCATAGTGCCTGAAGCCAGCATTTGGGCATCCCACTTGTATGATCCCATAAATCAAATCCTATTTTATGTTTAAAATTGGTTTGAATTGGGTTTCTGGTTAATATAGAGAGGACATAATTTACCCAACAGAAGATCCTGAATCGGGAGTGGGGCTGGATTGAGAATTCTACTCATCCTGTTTCAAATATAGAATTTAGAACCCTGGGGTAAGCAAAGGCTGCCCCTTGCACAAAAACTACTATACATTTATATTATCATTGGCACATGCGTGTCAAAACCATTAAAGCTGAGAGCCAGGCATATTCTAAGGGGATTATATGGCCTTTTCACAACCCGTGAGGAAGCACTTGTTCTAGTCCCCCTTCTGAAGATGAGGGAACGGAGGCTGGAAGAGTTAAGCAGCTCAAGTCCAGAAGTGGATAGTGTTGGCTCCAGGGTTCACAAATGAGGGCAGCCTGGTTTCCCGGCCATGCTCTTGACTACTGTCCTTTCTTGACCCTGTGCTTGTCCCCAGGAAATGACCTCTGATCGGTCATCGACAGCAAAGTATGAATTTTCATTCTGCCTCAGGCACTTTCATCCAGATTTCTCCCTGGAGAATGAACGAGCAGATGGAAGCTGCATTTTAGAGCAGAGGAAGGGACAGGAACAGGATCTCTCCTCCTGCAAAACTGCCTTCTCAGTCCTTGATCCCAATGGTTCCTCATTTGACATTGGCCGCCCCTAAGAGAGGCCGTTGCGATGGCTGAGGGTGAATCCTGGTGCCCAGGGAGGGATCCTTCCCATACGTTCCCAGGAAGGACTCACTGTCTCATCTCAGGTATCATTCCGGCAGCATTCAGACGCCATTGCTGCTGAACCAGTGCGTATGAAACAAGTCATTGCTCTTTTCCTTCAGGGACACCAAAGCACTTGCTAGCATAGAATCTGCAGTTGCTCTGATTACAAAACAAGAAAAGAAAAACCCAAAGGGAGGGGGAAATGGGGCCAACGCCATCTTTGCCAGTGTTGGTGTCTGGACGCATGCGCCTTCCACGATTCGGTAACGTGCTTGTCCCTCTTAGGCAGACAGAGGCCTGCTTGGACAAGTGAGGCCAGGGAACAATTTTCCTTATGGTGAATTTTTTTGTTAAAAAAGTAAACCGGCCTTCAAGCTATCAGTGGGATCCAATCTAATAAACAAAATGACACAGACACCTCTGGCATTTGCTGTGATGGCTTTTGGCTTTTATCAGCAGTGGGCTGCCATGGAGTTTTGCTGGGCAGACAGAAGGGAACTCAGTAGGGGCTGCATGTTTAGACAGGGAGGGGCTGGGAAGCAGTAGGGGAAGGCCCACCCTGGGCCTGGGCTGTGGGAACCATAAACACAGGGTAGACTCCCATGTCATAGGGAGGAAGAGACCATCAGTAAGCTCTTTGGAAGATTGGAACTGCCAGGTCTCCGGTGGCTTTGGGGTTGGTGTCACCTCGTCCCTGAGGTCATCATTGCACATGTCTTTCTCACGCCCCAGATGGTCTCTGCCTCAGAGCTGGCAAGCTGAGGCTCCTCTTGTCCCAGTTGGCCAATACCTACAGACTAGAGTGTGTAGGAAGAAAGGATAGTTGGAACTGAGAAGAGTGGAATATTGCCCTGCACGCTGTGGGGCTGCTTCACGCAGCAGATGGCAGCCAGGGAGCCAGGAGTCCTATTCCGGCTCTGTCCCTTACTCGCCCTGTGAATTTGGGCAAATTCCATTACCTCTGCGAGCCCCCGTGGTCTCATCTGAAAAGTGAGCAGTTGCAGCCTGAAGAAACCTTAGAGATTATCTAATGAAAACAAGCTATGGTTCTAAAATGAAGAGAGTAGCCAAGAGACCATTGTTCCAGTGCATGTAGAATTTTCAGGAGATTCAAAATTCCCCATGTTCTCTGGCCTCAAGCTGGAAGTAAAGGGGCAAAAAGTAGGTTATAGAGAAACATTGGAATCCCTTAAGACACATTCAGAGGACCCTGTGTACCTATATTTCTTTAATGTTTGTCTTTAAGCCAACTCACTTCTTCTTTCTCCAACTAGAAATACTTAAAAAGGACTCCTTCTGTCATTTGCCACACAAAGAATTTATAAACATTGTATTATTTTCACTGTATTTTTAAAATTACCTTCTAATTAGATACTTTGGGTTGCCAAAGGTTCTAGCCCCAGGCTTGTTCTCGCCTTAATTCTTGCTAATCTCTCTATTTAACAGAGGTATTAAAGACCCACTCATTCTGAGCCAAAACACTTCCCCTTGATGCAATCAGCAAGTGAGAAGGCGAGTCCCTTTCAATTAGGTTTAGTCCCTGAGATTTCATTGTTACTTTGTGCACTTCTGAAAGCCATCTCCAGAACTATCAGTGGGGCCTGCTTCCCATTTTCTGTGCTCCGGAAAGGGGAATGCAGATGCTCCCATGTCTAATCAGCATGCAATCAAACAGTTTAGTCCTTGTTAGGCTGAGTTCAGTCCTGGCCATTAGGAGATGTTCTTGAAAAGGGCAGGACCCTGTACTTTCTATCACTGTTTGCTTTGGTACATGCTTTGTACCGGTCTTGCATAAAAACAAATTGTTCTTCAACAGTGCCGGCCCTGTCCAACACATCCTGGACAGTGACAAACAGAAGCCTCAGCAAGTAGCACCAAGCATTGCACAAGGCATCCCTCTAACTGTTGTGTACAGTAAAGCTTCTCGAGAACTGGCAGAGTGTGTACTCATATCCTGCTACTGAATGAAGTCAGGCTCTTCTGAACCACACGAAACATCTATGAGCAAGTCCACATAGGTCAAAAACTACGCACTGCAGTAAAATGTAAAGACAGTGATATGGTAGAAAATCCTTGTTTTTCTTTTCCAATAGCAAACTTCAATAGCCAAGTGTGTGATGGTGGGCACTTGAGCAGGAGAATACTGTTAACTGCCTTGACAGGACAGGAAATGCTGCAGATAGTTAATGGACTTTGTGTAAACAGCCACTCAAGGACCAGGTCCGGGAATGTGGCTGCTCCTCCAAGCCAGGGGCTGTCCAGCAGATCAAAGATCTTAGGGCCCATGAGGAGGCATGAAGGTCCTGGTTATGGGGGCATCTGTAGTGTCACACAGGTTCGTCATTTGTTTTATCAGGAAGGAAATGGTGGTGATAGTGGTGATGGAAGAAGAGCTTCATCGACTACCTGAATTGAGGAGCGATTTTACTCAACGTCTCATTTAACCCTGGCCAGGACCAATCGTATAGGTCTAATGATTCCACTTTTGCCAAAAAGACCCTGAAGCTCAAAGAGGTTAAGACGCTTAGAGTTGCAGAGTAAGAGCTCCTTGGAATCTTCCTGGAGGGAGCTTCATCTTCAGAGTCAGACTCCCTTCAATATGTTGCCTGAAATCTTCAGCTATTTTCCCTCAGGATGATCCTGCTGGCCCTGTCCCTCCAAATGCCCTTCTTTCCTGGCCATACCCATTTTGTTCCTGTGGAAACTCGTTAAACAGTGCATTTTCAATGCAGACATGTTATATTTAGAAGACATTTATATCCTCCTTAAATGTATGTGTACATGCACACACACACAACCCCTCAAAAAATTCTGAGACTATATGTGTTTGAAGGAAAAGAGTTTTACTGGGGTTCCTTAATGGAACTTTGAATAAATTAAGTGGGGATTTTCCCACCCATAGTAACTCAGAGAAATACATGCAATTTTAAAGAAGATTTGGAGCTTTAAAAACATTATACCTTTGCTGGAGAATGCCTATTGAAGCTGGAAAAAGAAAGAGCACTCTAATTTGACAATTTAACGAGGGAGTTTGGTGTTATATATGCAGTTAAATTGCTATAATTTGTCATGATTCCCTAGAAGAGTTAGGACAGTCTGGCCGCACTTAGTACTTCTGCCCTTTAATAAGTTTTCATTGAGCACCTACTATTGCCACATACTGTACCAGAGAGGCCAGTGTGAATGAACATTAGTGGGACATCCTAGCTTTTCACAGGGAGCTTAACCCTAGTCTGCGGCTATGGCGAGCATTCCCCAGAACACATTTCATGAGCTTGCTTCCAAGGAAGAATATGTGCAGGGTCAGGAGTTCGTAACTCACGATATTATAGTAATATACTTCCAAACTCATAATGAAAATAGAATCCATGTAGGAAAAAAAAAAAGCTTCTTAAATATTTTATAGCCAAGGGTAATGAAAGTCTAATCTGGGAGAAGATAAAGAGTGGTGTTATAAATCATTTATTCACTTAATTTTTTCCCTTCCTGGGGTAACATCTTATAACAAAAGTTGCCATTTTACCTCTTTTTAAGTATGCAGTTCAGTGGCATTAATTGCATTCCTAGTGTTGTGCAACTATGACCAGTATTTCTAAAATTTTTTCATCACCCCAAAAGAAACTCTGTAACCATTAAGCAATAACTCACCATTCTTCCGTTCCCTATCTCCTGGTAACCTCTAATCTATTTTCTGTCCCTGCAAATCTGACTATTGAAGATAGTTCATAAAAATGGAATCATACAATATCTGGCTTATTTTACTTGGCATGATGTTCTCAAGGTTTGTGTACATCGTAGCATGTGTCGGATGGCCATTCCTTTTTATGGCTGCATAACATTCCATCATATGGCTATAACGCTTTTGTTTATCCCTTAATTTGTTGATGGACAGTTGGGGTCTTTTCATATTTTGGCTATTGGGAGTAATGCTGCAGTGAACGTGGGTGTGCGAGTAATATCTGTTTGAGTCTGTTTTCATTTCTTTTGAGTCTATGACTAATAGTGGAATGAGCGGAACTTAATTTTATGTTTAGCGTTTTGAGGCACCATCACACTGTTTTCTGCATTAGCTGCAGACTGTTCCAATCCCATAGCCATATCTGCAGGTTCCAATTTCTCTACACCCTCACAACCCTTGTTTTATTTCTTTTTTTTATTGTAGTCATTCTAGTAGACAGGAAGTGGTATCTCTTTGTTTTCGATTTGCATTCCCCTAATGATTATGTCGAGCCTCTCCCCATGTGCTCATCGGCCATCTGCATATCTTCTTTAGAGAAATGTGTATTCAAGCATTTTGTTCATTTTTCAATTGGATGATTAAATTTTTTGATATTGAGTTTTAGAAGTCCTTCATATATTCTGGATATTAAACCTTTATTAGAGATATGGTTTGCAGATTTCCCCCATTTTATAGATAATCTTCCCACTTTCTAATAATGTTCTTGGGTGTACAACAGTTTGTAATTTTGATGAAGTCCAATTTATCTATTTGTTGTTGGCATGGCTTGGGCTTTGGGAGTCTGTAGAGCTTGCTAGGGCTGCCAGAGCACAATACCTCTGGTTTCTCCTGAGCTCTCTCCTTGGGGCTCGCAGGCGGCTTGCCTCTTGCTGCCTCTTCACGTGCTCTTTTCTGTGCTCATGCACACCCCTGGTGTCTCTGTGTGTGTCCCAATTTCCTCTTCTTATAAGGATGCCAGTCATATTGAATTAGGGCCCACCTAGCCAACTTCATGTGGCCTTAATTATCTCTTTAAAGACCCTGTCTCAAAACAGAGTCACATTTTGAGGTGCTGGAGGTTAGGGCATCAACATCTGAATGTTTGAGGGGACACGGTTCATCCCATAACAGTGTCATATCTAAGAATTCATTGCCAAATCCAGTGTGTTTCATTTTGCTTTTAACAAATATTTACGGATTGCTTATCCTAGGGTACCCAATGTGCCAGGCACTACATGAGTAAGACAGAAAAGGTTCTCGCCCATGTGAAGCTTACAGAAGATAAATAAACAAACTAGATAATATTAGCAACAAGTTTTATGATAAAAAATAAAGTGAATGTAAAATTCTAAAAATTAAACGCCAGGATAGAATAGAACAGAAAGTGACTGGGGGAGAGAGAGACTACTGAAATCGAATGGTCAGGGAAGCCCCCTCTGAGGAGTTCATATTTCAGTCGACAACTAAATAATTAGAAAATTATTATAACTAATTTAATTGGTATAACTAATATAAATAACTAGTTATTTAAATATGTAGGAGGAAATTTAATCTCCTTGCATAGGAAGCCACACACTAAACCCAACCCACTTGTTCATAATGGCAAAGTCAAGATTTGCACCCAGGTCTCCCAACTTCCTTTTGAAACCAATTGTATTATACATTTCAAGGTTAATCAGCCACATTGAACTACTCAATAGTTTATTACTAGTGGGGAAAAAGGTAAAGGGTAAAAAAAAAGGATGTGACATATTTACTTATGTATCAAATTTATGGAATCTTTGGCAGCCATGAGGAGGTAATCAAATGACATACTAATATGACCAGTATTTTGACAAGCTGCCCTACAATGTAGGTTCCCAGAATTACTTAAGATCAATAAATAGCATTCCCTGCCAGGTAAGGTGGCAGGCACCCTGATCAGTGATCATGGAAAGGAATGCAGTACGTACATTCCATCTTCCAGACCCAAGGCTGGCCACACGGGGACTCCTGGGTGGCCGAGGAGAAGCAAGAAGAGGCAAGGGCTTGGTCTTTGGTGGACACACCCGATGACTATCGGAAAGACAAATTTTTTTACGCAATCCCTAGAGCTGATGGCACACCACGGGGGTGGTTCCGGGTACAAGTCACATTCCACTCTCGCAGGACTGCAAGGAACCATGCCCAGCTCTCAGAGTCTTTCCAGACCAAACCCTCCTCCTTGGGAAAGCACCACCCAAAAGCGCACACACCCCAACACACTGTGTGCTCCCAAACGCCACGCCCAGAGCGTCTCCTGTCTCAGCAAAGTCTCCACTTTTACAAAACAAAAGTAGAAGCCCCTTCTCTGGGGGGAGTTTATTTCCCATTCCCTAGAAACCAGTCTGCTTTGGCAGTCTATTCTAGCTTGACCAGCAGTGAAGGTGTCTCTTCGGGGCTTTGATAGGTCGTCATCATCATGAGCTCCACCACCCCTCCAGGCCCTGAGGAGGGAGCGCTGATTCCAAATGCATTTCTCCATCCTTCGCCCATCGCATCGTGTACACCCAGGGCATCTTGCATAGTCTACCTTCTATTGCTGTGTTTCTCTGCCCCCCCTTAGTACACCTCATCGATTACATGTTTCTGTAATGTAAGTGCTGTGTCCACTCATCTTTGCTTGCCGCACAGCAGCTATCATGCTTGGAACATACGTATCATCGGTATTTTTTACGATAGATAAATTCAGTGACTTTTGAAAACTGTTTCAGATTTTGCGTGTGTTTTTCAAAGTTTAGAGCTGTCTCTGTTGGATTCCTAGCTTAACTAAAGTTAGCATGATAGGCAACTCTCTGGTAAATGTACTGGTGGGTATGACAGAAGAAATGATGTAAGGTTGCCATATCAAAAAATCTAGCTGCAGTATTTTAAAAGGAGAAGAACAAAACTAAATAGTGTAATTTTCTTTTTGATTTACCACAGGGGAAACTGATATAACCAATGTCACAGTGTGTGTACTAAATATCTGCAAGCCACAAATGTAAGGCCTGATGGGCTAACTACAAAGGAGAAGGGTCTCTATTAGAATAGAACACTTGAAAAATTAACAGCACATGTAACCAGGTGTGGTTTTAAAGAATATATTGTAGCACTATAAATTATTTTAAACATAAATGGTAATAGACATTAAGAAGAATAAAAGTACTCATTCACTTTGACCTAATTTTCTGTCTCAGGGGAATTAATATCAAGAAAGGAACTAAAATGGATAAAAAGCATACATCACTACTATAGACAAGATTCTTTTCATATTTATACAAAAGTTAAATTCAAAAATTATATACTCGTTAGACTTTCAATGTTTGAAGATCTACATTATAGTCCAGGAAGCTGATATATTAACTTTGCTTGAATGTTACCACTAAAATATGTAACAACATAAACAAGAATATATTTTGATACTAGTTTAAAAATGCAAATGTAAACATACCAATGATAATGAATAAGTCAAATATGAAATTCACATGCCTATATACAAAACCTGATTTTTAAAAAATTATTGAGCTGAAGTAGCTCTATTCAAGAAATGTAAAGTTTTTTTAGAAAGCTTTGTAAACTAATTTTCTCTGTTCAGAAGATAAGAAACAAACTAGAAATGGTATAGGAGGAAGAGCTAAGACTAGTTTGATAAAGGATATGGTATTGTTCACCTGATGTCTATCCCTCCCCTGTACTGGTCTGAAGTTGCATGACTTGTCTTCTAAGAGCAAAGAAAAGATCAAATAAATTTTTGAAAAGCGGAAACTTTCTTAGATAGGAAAGAAGATAGTGATCACACACATAAAAGCAGATATCTTCCTTCAGGGCTTGTGAAAGCAATTCCAGGGTCTGAAGACTCGTTAGCATAATTTTCTGTAACTTCTGGATTTTATTAGAGAATAGCAAAAAGGCCATTAGTTTAGAAATACCCAAATGTTCTAAAATGGGGTCTATCGATTTAAGTCACTGCTATATGCTGAAGAAGTGATGTCATCTCTTTAAAGAGAAGCAATCTTCTCTTAAAGAGCCTAATGACAATTATTAAATTGATGAGCATTTACTGATGCATGTTGCTATTAATGTGGTTAAGCTACACTGATGATTTTACTGTGAGGCTGGTGGCTCAGAAGACAAATGCATCCTGGTTTCAGAGAAACATTTGATAACGCTTGCCAGAGAGCCTCGTGTACAGGATTATGACACGGGAACTGGACGGTACAAGTGCTGAACACAATCATAGATGACTGAGGAGGTTGATTAATGACTTCTTGTCAACTTGGTGGGAGGTCTGCCTGCAGCAGAGTGACATGAGAATCACTCCCTAGCCCTGTCCTGTTTGTCATTTTTTATCAGCTACTTGGGTTGAAAGTATGCTTATCACATTTTCAGCTGCCACCAAGTGGGGAGGGATTGCTAATAGCACAGACGACAGAACCAAGAGACACTATGAAATCAGCAGGCAGGAACAGTGGACTTGAGCATTAGAAAATGGAATATAATCAGGAAAAAAGAAAGTCTTAAACTTTGGGGGCTAATAGTAAAATCAGTAAGTTTATCATGGCAGACATAAGACTTGATTAGAAAGCAGGGAAAAGAGGTCTGGTTGTTTTCATCCATTTCCAAGGCAAATATGGACCTTTGGAATGATGAGGACATTTAAATTTAAAGACCAGAGTGTTTATGTCCTAGGACCTGACAGTCCCCCCTCCTTTGCATTAGAGTAGTACTTTTCGAGTATTGTGTCTAGATGGGAGCCTGGGTTCACAAAGAAGTGAGAGAGAAATCAGACAAAGGTCAACAAAACAGTGAAAAGGGAAAGAAAGCCAGCAGGCACTAGCTTCTTATTCTGGGCCTGGTAAAATGGATTCTGGGAACTTATACATACATACTTTTTTTTCCCAAAAGCCCTATGACGTGGGTAGTGAGTTCACCAATTTATAGATGAGGAGATGGAGACTCAGAATTTAAGGAACTTGCTTAAAGATGAATGACTAGCAAAAGGCCAAACTGAGATCTGAGTTTAGGACTCAGTTGTCTAAACTTAAACTACTTCCCCCTCTAGAGACACTATCCATATGTATTGAGAACACAGGCATCTTCATATATTTCAAGCACTGCCATGGGAAAGAGGAAACATTTAACTATGCAGGTTTCCAGAGATAAGAATAAAGGCATTGGCTGCAGTTGCATAAAGCAACCAATTTCTGCTTAAATTAAGGAAGAAATTGTAATTAGAACTATTCAATAGTACAAAGATCTATCCACACAAATCCTGAATTTCCTTTTGCTGAAGCAATTTAAACAGAGAACTGGTCACCTATCATAGATATGTGGGAAAGATTCCTTACTCTTTTTACAAGAAAGAGGTTGAGCTCTAAGACCTGCACCATCCTTCCAACACTAAAAACCCTGAATCTAAAAGCCAAGCCCACAAGAAATGCAAGTATATTCAGAAAGGGCCAATTTGTCAACTTCTCTGCTTCCGTACTTTTGAGTTTCTGCTTTTCAATCCCATGCATGTTCCAGATTTTTGGAGTTTAGTTTCCAGCTCTACAATTTGTGAGCTCTGTGACCATAGATCAGTTACATAATCTCTCTAGTATCATTTCTCCCATGTGCAAAATGGGGGTGATCATAATGCCTTCTTCAAACAGTTATGCAAACATCAAATGAGGCATTCACTTAAAAAAGTACCAGGCACCACTCCCAGATCATAGCAAAATATCAATAAATGTTAATGATTGATAGCAACAACAGTATGACCATAGTTATGATAAACACAGTGACTTACTTTTTTTCTTACTTTTTTTTTTAACGCTTCAAGCTTACCACAGAAGTTTGAGGCTTGAATAGGCCAAAATGTTAGGAGCCTTTTCTAGAAGTCCATGGCACAGCTTTCCTGAGAATCAGGTCGGCCCCGGCCGAGTGCCTGCCAGTCCGGGCAAGGCTCAGGACTCGAGTCAAGGGCCGAGAACCCCTTCCACAGGCACCTTTTGTTTACCACTATTTTTGTTAAGTATCTTTTTAATCGCTAACGTTTATACATGAGGCATGTTCATTTGAACATATTCACATAGTTTGGAAGTATGTAAAATACAAAATGGCACTTCCCAGCCATGCCCTGTACTAACTCCCCAGCCCCAGCACATACCTTCACACATTTCCAAAGGGAGAGCTTGGTTGAGACGTGTATCCTCCCAGATTTTTCTTTTCTGTCCAACCACAAAGAGTTCCCACTTTACTAGTTTTTTTATGTCCTCATCGATTACCTGAAGTGTTACCACTTTACATATGATGGCTCTAAAGATCAGAGCAAGAAGAAGACATTCTCCTACAGGTAGTAAGTAGCTTTTGGGGTTGGAACTCTGCTCTTCATCTGTTGATTCTTATCCTGACACCAGCTGCCTTGAGGTTGTTTAAAACAGCTCCCTGGCCTGTGGCATAAAGAATCATGAGAAAGATTATGAAATCAACATTGAATTCATTAGTATTTGCTTTGAAGTTTTTACATTTAAGAGGAAACTAATTTATAAAACTGTAAGGAAACAGATAACCGAAACCTTCACCATCCAAGAATGTGTCATAATTATTTTCTTTAAAATAGAAGACAAAGCAATAACACTTAAATTTTTAAGAGGCAATTTAGACACTTTGATATTTTATGTTTGGAATAAAACATGATTTGATATAACCTCAATTTCTAGCTAGTTTAGTCTTCCTACCACGAGCTTGTGAGAGGAGTTCAAAATGCTGCAATTCGGGGGAAGAAAAATGTTTGTCTTTCTCCATAATGCTTCCTTTTTTGGGGGAGTTGTTTACTTAATAATCAGAATCAGACATTTTTTTGTAGGCTTGGCAAGTGGCTACCAGTTCTGAATCCATTCTGATTTGATTAATTGGACCACAGAGAAGACATTGAAGCAGAACTGACTAGATGTTTCCTTTTTTTGAAGCTAAACATTTGGGATTTGCTGCATTTTTCTTTCTTTCTTTTTGCCTGTATACATGAGACCACAGTGTTATAGGTTTTTAAAATCCTTGGTTGAATTTAGAACATTTCACATTTCATTTTGTGATACCTTCTCTTGCCAGTGGATAACTTCTTGAATTTTAAATTTAGAGCTCATTGTACATAAATGTTCTGATGTTGGGTGGCATGTCTATGACGGGGGCCTTGGTGTGATTAGGGAGCCCTTCCATATGTCACAGGATGACATGTGGTCAGGTTATGGACACCAGAGTTTCCCTGGCAACCCAGTCGTGCCCTATGGGGATTCCTTGGGAAGTTGAAAAAAGATGTTGGAGATGAGAGGTCTGGAGCCACCATGTCTCCAAGCCATTGTTTGCTTTCTTTTGTCTTCTTGCCTACATTCCCCATCATTCTAACCGGAGTGTCCACCGCGGGGAACGCATTCCATTGCCGCTTGCCAGAAGGTTCTTGGGGGCACGTGGAATTTAAAAAATTATAGTTTAATGTTTTAAGCTATTACTGTAGTCACATTAGATAAAACCACTTTAAAGTTTGTAAGCTGAATCAAGTTACATAAAAATAACTAAATAGTTCAGGTAGCACACAGATTTAACAAAAGAAAGGAAGAATGGAAGGAAGGAAGGAACAAAGGGAGGGAGGGAGGGAGGGAGGGGAGATTATGAGGATGGTACAGAAACAACTGAACTCACTTTCTAAAGTTTCTACCATTTTTGTTTTTCTATTCATATCATTTTTTAATTTCCTTAACAATGATAATTATACCTTACACTGTATTTTCCTTCAAATTCACAAAATTTTCATGTCTCTCTACATAACTATATGATCTGTCTTTTTTTTTTTTCCAACAAGGAGAAGGAATTTTTACTTGTTGGCTTTAGGGAGAGAAAGACCTACAAAAGTGCCTCCTGGTTCATGTTGAGAGAGCTGAGTCTGGAGTCAGATAAGCCTTTTGTACATAGTAGTAGTAGTCGTTCAATAAATATTTGATCAGATACACAGTGATAAAGCATGATAGGATCATTACATAATTAAACAAACAGACTCGTGTTCTAGTTACTGGTGAAAAAGCACTATCCACAGAGCAGGGGTTCTCAAACTTGAGTGACGATCACAATCACCTGGGAAGCTTGTTAAAGCCCTGTGCTGGGTCCCCACCTGCAGAATTTCTGATTCAGCAGGTGTGGGTGTGTCCCAAATATGCATTTTCAATGAGTTTTTTGGCCATGCTGATGCCACTCTGCTGGACTGGAGACCAGGCCTTGATAACCACAGTGCTGGCCCATACATATTTTTGGAAGAGAGTTCTTATGTCAGTGTGATCCACACATTTTTGAGAAATCACCCCCTCTCTGCTTACTGCACGAGGCACAGCCTTGGATGCTCTAGGAGGTGGACAAGTGTGCTCTTTCGTAGATAGACCTGGGAGAAGCTTCCAGATTTTAACAGCTGTGCCCAGCATTGCTCCCGGATTCAATTTCCAGCAGGGCTTTGCTTCCTAGCTAGCAGGATGCTCCTGATCCTGAACAGGGACAAGTGCCTGCAACTGAAAGTAAAATGGGGAGGGATGATGGGGAGGGTTAGGTTTCAAACGTCTTTCACTGAGGAATTAGTTTTAAAGAGACACACAGCAATAAAGCGTGAACTGAGGCCAGACGCCGTCACTCACAGCGAGCGTCCCCTCTGAGACTGGCTCCGCGCCAGCCTGGGGCCAGGTGCCTCTCTTGGATGAGAGTCAAGTGCCCTGCGGCCACCTGCGGAGCGCTCAGGTAGGATCCTGAATGCCTCTCACCTGCATCTGTCCTGCTGGGTTACTACTCCAGGTCCCACCAAAGGTTCAACAGCACACGCTCACCCCTCACACCATCCACGCTGCCCTGGGGAGGACAGGTGGACCCTCAGAAGAAGAATGACGATTGAGCTACCTTCTTGGCTTAGCGCTCACCTCAGAGAGGTATTGTTTACACATGATGACAGTGTTTATAGCTTGTTATCCCAGGCCTAGTGGCTATAGAAAGAAACAGGAGGGCCAGACCATCAAAGCTGAGATACAGGTTTTAATGTGAAACAAAACAAAATAATAGGACTGGGAGCAAGTCAACTGTACAGAGAGAGGGACGTGTACAACATGTCCCACAAGCAGGTGAGCTCACCCACAAACTGATGCTCAGGTGCCACTCAGAGAGCAGGCAGGTGACAGCTGTTTGTCCAAGTAGCATGCGTTTGAGTACATGTACACCTAGGCAGAGGATTTGCACGTGTGTCATTAAACATTGAAAAGTGCCTAGTGGGGTGGTCATGAGACAGTGCCTCACAAATTGTCATCCGCAGGGAGGATCACTGGCCAGGAGACCAGATGCCGTGCCCTGAATTCCGTCGTTGTGCTTCTGGCGGGCTGCTTGCTCCTAGGCAGTGAGTGAGCCCAGGCCCGTTCGTCAGAGACATGGTGCTCCTCTGAGGGCTGTGGCTTGGGCCTCTTTGGTGGCCTTCTGGAACATTCCTTACATTACATGGAAGTCTAACATGCTTCCACTGAACCAGCTTTCCTTCTCTCCCTCACCTGGGATCAGACCCACAGCATGGCCCGATTTCCCAGCCTTCTTGGCTCCTCCCAACTTTTTCTCACAGACAGACCCCTAAGATCCTTGCAGACTTACTCGTTCTCTGGGGATCCTGGTGAGAGAGAGAGTGCAGAGAAGGGTCATCAACCCATTCTGTAGGGGTTGGGATCATTTCATTGGAGAAATCCAATCGTGGCCTGTTGGATTGAGCTTCATAAATAGACACATCAGCGCTTCGGTTAGTTGTTCTGTTCTGCTGGAGAGTGGAGCAAGGAGTGAAGAGCACACTGATGAGCTGTTTGATAAGTCTGGGATGGACTGGAGTGGAGGCAGGAGGAACAGAGAGGAAGGGAGAGTACGGAGACCTCAAGCAACATAGTGGGTGGCCAATGGCTTATAAGAAAGGGCTACCTGATAACTTTAAATCAGTTCAGACCCTTTTAATGGTGGTGACAGTGGCACAACATCGTGGGTGCACTTAATGCCACTGAATTGCTCACTTTCGAATGGTTCAAATGGTAAATGTTCTGTGTACATGTGATGGTTAACTTTAGGTGTCAGCTTGACTGAGCCAAGGGATGCCCAGAGAGACAGTAAAGCATTATTCTGGGCGTGTCTGTGAGGGTGTTTCTGAAGGTGATTAGCCTTTGAATGGGTAGTCTGAGTAAAGAAGACCACCCTCACCAAAGCCTGGAGTCATCATCCAAACCACTGAGGGCCCGGATAGAATAGTACCATATGTTAGAGGAAGGGTGAATTCCTTCCTTCTGCTAAGCTGGAACATACATCTTCTCCTGAACTTGGACACCAGAGCTTCTGGTCTTGGGCCTTCAGGCTCAGACCAGGACTTATACCCTTGGCTCTGCTGGTTCTCAGGCCTTTGGGTTTGGAATGAACTATACCTCTGCCTTTCCTGGGCCTCCAGCTTGCACATGACAGATAGTGGGGCTTGTCAGCAACCCTTATATGTATATTTTCCAGATATTGTTTCTCCTCAAAACCCTGACTAATATAGTCTTTTACCACTATAAGAAAAAAAGCATTTGAACCCCCAAACTTAATAACAACCTGCTACATACACATATGCCTTTCTGGAATGGTCCGGGGCAAACAAAAGAGGTTGTATTCTGTGTCTAGGTTGATGGGCAACAGAGGAGTGAACAGGAGAGGAGGTGAGAGTCAGTGGAATGTGAGAAAGCAGGTGTCTAGAAGTCACTCACATTCTGGCAAGGGCACTAGACTTCAAATAGTATAAGGGATTTAGGGGTCACATCAACTGTGTCCACATTCAAGGGACAGGGTGGGCTGTTCTAAGTGTCAAAGCAGTTGAATGGCTTTGGTCTACGAGCCAAGACCAAAGTCAAAGAGGTGCTCATCCGTGAGATGCTCTTCGCCGACGACGCAGCCTTGACATCACATTCCGAAGAGGGACTCCAGCAGCTAGTCACTTGCCTTTCCCACGCATGCAAGGAGTTCGGACTAGCCATCAGCCTGACGAAGACGAACGTTATGGCTCAAGGCACGGGGACTCCCCCATGCATCACCATCGACAGATACACCCTGGAGGTTGTCAACAACTTCACTTACCTCGGGTCCACCATCTCGAGCTCTCTGTCAGTTGACTTGGAGGTCAACCGGAGAATCGCCAGGGCAGCCACAGTTATGGCCAGACTGAACCGGCGAGCGTGGAACAATTCCAGCCTCACTGAGAAAACCAGACTGCGCATCTACCAAGCCTGCGTACTCAGCACTCTCCTCTATGGCAGCGAGACGTGGACCACCTACGCAAGGCACGAAAGGAAACTCAACAGCTTCCACATGAGGTGCCTGCGACGCGTCCTGCATGTCGCCTGGCAGGATAAGGTCCCCAACACCGAGGTGCTGAAGCGAGCCAACATGAGCAGTTTGCATGCAGTTCTTAGTGAGAGACGCCTCAGGTGGCTCGGCCATGTCAAAAGAATGGATGCAGGCCGTATTCCCAGAGACCTCCTCTACGGCGAGCTAGCAGAAGGCCAGAGGATGACAGGGCGCCCAAAACTGCGGTTCAAAGACATCTGCAAAAAGGACATGACACAATGCTCCATCAATCTCAACACATGGGAAGTTCAAGCAGACGACTGCCTAGCCTGGGGGCTCGCGGTCAGGCAAGGTACATCACGCGCAGAGGCTGCGCGCAACGAGGAGGCGGTCCAGAAAAGATCGAGGCGGAAGCAGCGTCAGCAGCAGCAACAACGGCCATCTGCCTTCACCTGTAACAAGTGCGGCAGGGATTGTCACTCCCGAGTCGGACTGCACAGCCATTCTCAGTGGTGCAGATAGACTGTCAGGAGGCTACGCCATCGTCTCTCGAGACGGGCGGCTGCCGCCGCCGCCGAGTTGAATGGCTATACAAATTTAATAGGTACCCATTTTATTATCTGATGCTTCCTTTTCATATGCTCTCTTTACTTCTGTTATGTTTACTTTATATTATGTTTTGTTCATTTGATAGCTATTGCCTTTGGTCCTTTCCTCTACGTTTTTGTCCTCCTAAACTTCCTCCTCTCTCCAGCACATGCCCTGGTTTTTGCTTCTCTGATTTGTTCCCTATAATTTAAGCATGTAAATGTCATCTGGGCCCAGGCCTGCAAGTTGCCTGGGTGAGTTTTCTGACTCCCAGGGAGAGCCCATGTGAAATATGAAGGTCCTTTTTGGTAAACTCTGAAAGTTAGGATGTGTTCCAAACACTGCCCATTCCCAGCTGCAGTCATGCATTCAAGCCTTCGGGGATGGCCACAGACATCTGCTGGTGACTCTAGGAGTTCAAGGGTTTTGTTTCTCCCCATGTGAAGGCTCCCTGGAAACCTGAAACCACCCATTGGCCCAATGTATCATGCCGCCCAAGAAAGGATGGTGCAATGGGCCTCACATGGGTTTCTGGAAAACAGCAGACCTGGTTTCCATCCCCCCACCCCAGCTACTCATCCAAATTATGTCAGCTGGTAGTCACTTAACATTTCTTTATGCATTAGACGTTCTTACTTTCATTTTCCAGATTAGGAAACGATTTTGCAGAGTACTTTGATCCTTCTTTTCTTTAAATGTGCTTGGCCGAGTACTGAGTAAGCAATTAATCCGCGGAAGTAACTTCTGTCACTGTTATTGTTTTTACTGTCCCTGTCTCAACCCAGTGAGAGTCTTTCTCTCTCCCTCCTACAACAGAACTTTCTGAGACATGTGCCTTGTGCTTCTATTTTCTTGGTCCCACATTATTAACTAAACCTATGCTATTCTTCATATGTAAAATTGAATTCAAAATGGTAGATCTTGGGAAAAAGTACAACCTTGCAAATCTAATGGTTTGTAGGTGCAATCACCTAGTTTGTGAGTAATGGCACCCATGAAATTCAAAGCAGAAGAAAAGGCATTTCTGCAACATGTGTTCATCGGGCACTTACGCTTTGCATGGTATGGGACAGATATTTGAACTCAAAACTCATGCTCTTTTGACTGCACTGCTGCGTGTCTACAAATGGGTGCAGAGGAGGAATGGAAATCTGCGTCTTCATCCTGCCCTGCCCCACTAACTCTGTGGCTTTGGCCAGTGACCTTACCTGTCAATGAACCTCAGTTTCCCTACCTGTTAGAGGGGATTAGTAATAACTCCCTCAGACTTGTTGGGGGTTGAATGAGGGACCCTAACAAGTGTTCCCTAGCACAGTGTTTGGCCCAGAATAATAGAGACAGTATTAGTCCCCACCTCCCTTCCCTGTCTAGAGACTATGGTACACGTGTCCCTGCTGCTGCTATTACATTATAGCTTAACTGTCTCACCCAAGGAAGCTTCCGAATTGTTGCTAAGTGTGTTATGTTACAGTCCTGTGGTGGATTGTGTCCTAGCCATTAGCAATAAAGGTACCAGACATTGTAATACCTGCAACATATTCCATATCATGATACCAAACGGAGCAGCACATGGAAGGACACGCAGTGCAGTCTCAGCTGCATCGAATAGTGTTTACAGATGGCAGACATCGTGCTCTCTGCGGTCATCTTCGGTGGGTGGGTGATGAATTATTCCTGTTCTCTCATAACACTTCATTGTAATGTCTTCAAAAAGAGCTTCATTGGTTTTGTCATCATAAATGCTTATTACTACTTTTAAATTACATGACATCTGCAAACCCTCCATAGTAAACCTATATATGCAGCACTTTATCTGCTTTTTGGTGGGGAGGGGGGTTGCTTTTGTTTTGTTTTGACTGCTTCCTCTTTACATGCTTTTAAACCAAATAAGGGTTTCATAATTAAACCACGGTGTTCTAAGCTGCATGTCTGTGAGAGAGCTTTCATTTACTGTACATTGGATTCATTAGACAAAGCAATATTTAGGGAATTCGGAAGGAGTGGGCATTTTTTAGGCACAAGGGAGCATGGGGGGAGGGGGGGGCGTTTCCATTGTAATGGTTTTCCTCTGTGTCGTTTAGCAGTTTTCCCGGGCTTTCTCATGATGGCAACGCTGGGCCATTTGAGGTACCTGCTTTCTAATCAGCCTGGCTGCCGTCCAGTCAGCCTCCGCGGAAACTCACCAGGCACAGGGTTTAATTGGGGCCACCCACCAGGGAAGCGCTTCCCCCCTTTGTCCGGAGAGATGGAAGCTCTTACTGTAATGCACATAAAAATGTCCATTCCTGCAGGGCAGGCACAAGCAGCTCTGATGCCCCGAGGCTGTTATTTCATCCCAGTTCAGTGTTAGCTTTTCAGAGAGACTCCATCCAATCAAGTGGGAACTAGAACTAGAAAGAAAGAGAGCAGTATAAAGTATTAGGTTGCAGTCTGGACATAACCCCTGATGTTTGGAACCTCTCTAAATAGATCCCAGACTGCTTTACAAATAAGAAATGCGCCCTCCCATCCCTCCTTACTATTATCCCTCTGGCACCTTGGATTCCTTAAAGTAATTCCTTGCAAAAAGCCGGTTGAGTTCCAATAATTGTTTTTAAATGATCTGCCTCTTGAAATTGTGCCTTGCAGTCTCCTGGAAACGCCAGCCTGCAGCACAGTGGGGCCAAGTCGCTGCGCGGCTCCTGGAGACAAACTGCCTACGTAATGGGGTGCGGTCTGCAGTGTGGTGATCGTGAAACTGGGTAGACAGGGCATTGAGAAGGCCAGACCATGGTGGTGCTCTAGGTGATGCTGATGAATCCAGGAAGCTGCAACCTCTCGGCATGCTTGAAATGGGAGATGTTGAATTTGGATGTGAATGTGGAATCTGTGAGCTTCCTATTGTCTATGCTGCGCCGGGGGTAACACAGTCAGCCTCCTGGGAACAAAGTGCATGCTGCTCTGCCTGCCAGACCACAGTGGGCAGAGAGATGAAGGGGGGCAGGGAGGGAGAGTGAATGATGACTCCGCCACTTCTCAGGTGCTTAGCCCAGCACTTAACCTGCTGATCATGATGATCTCTTTTCCTCCTCCCTACACCCCTGTGGGACTGTACTGTCATTAGCACCATCGTGTAGATGGGTAAACTGAGGGCAGGAGACTAGCTAAGTTAACCAACTTAGTGCCATAGTGCTGTCTCTTTGACTCTTCTGAAAAGTTCATGTGCAGACAGTCACCTGAGATCCTCGATCTGACACAGGAGCTCCTGGGGGAAGTGGGTGCTGCCTGGCCGGGGCCCAGAGGACGGAGACTCCAGACAACGTTATGGCCCCAGTGGCTGCGTGTTAGTCACCCGGAGCCGGGAGGCTTGGAAATATCTGCAATGCACATTCAGACCCATCGACTTGAATCACTGGGGGTGAAACCTGGCCGTCGTGCACACGGGTTAAGAACATCTGCAGAGAGGGGCAAGCCTCGAGCACTTAGACTTGTTCGAACAATGCAAACAACATGTATGGTTTAGTTAGAGAGACAAGGAGGAAAAGGCCGCTGCGGATGAGAGGGCGTGGGAGGGAATGGAAATGAGGTCAAGCTGGGGAAAGAGGAGAAAGGGTGAAAGCAAACAAACAGCTCGAGCTAGTTCACATGCAGGTGTGGAACCTGTCCGGTTGTAGAATGTGTTCCTCATGGGAGGCGGTAGTAATAGGGCTCCGTGGTCAGGGCTAGCTGAGGAGGTGATGTAAAGTGCCTGTCTCCGAAGTCTGGGTCGGCTTCCTTCCGGGCCAGGAGGTTTCCATTCAACGCATTTCCTAATGCTTGTGTGCTAGCCCTGTTCTTGGTACTGGAAACAAAGAGACAGCGCCGTGGAGGTTGGGTGGGGCCGTGACCTCTATTGTACTTGCCTCACTTATCAAACAGAGACTGGAGGGAATGGTAGGCTATTGTGGGAACAAGAGAAAGTTTAGTCCTGGATGAGATGTTCCCTTTTCTAGTCTTAAAGGGTGACCAATGCCAAGAGCTTGAGTCAATGCGTGAATTAAGGCAACGAGATGAGGATGCCAGGGACTTGATCCTGAGGCATGTTTCAAGTAAATTTGGTGATCAAATGACCCCTTTCTGCACCCTGCCTCACCTCCCACATGTAGGGGAGGCTACCAAGGTTCCCAGCTTTGGGTTCTGGGCAGATGGCGGTGGATGGAGAGATGTGGATGGTTTGTGGTTGGCTTATGCCTTCTTGACTGTAAGGTGCTTCCGGAACATGCAATTAAAAATGCCCTGTAAGTGGTTGGCGCTGTGAATCTAGAGCTTGGGACAGATTCGGGCAGGAATAGCAGCAGATCCAGGAGTCATCGACATCTTAGATGGGATCCGAGTGCGTAGGAATGGAGATTATCTTTTGAGAAAACATAACAGCCAAGGATGGAAGTCTGGGAAGCACCAATGTTTAAGGGACATAAAAAAGGACAAACGAGTGACTGATAAGTAAAACTTAAACATGAGAGAAAAAAAAACACACAGAACAAAGTGATGACTGGGAAGCTGGGAGGGGAGAGGGTTCTGAGAAGGGACAGTGGAGGTGGTTTCAAAGGCTGCAACTGTTTAAAGAAGACAAACACTGCTAAGAGTGCGCTCTCTCTAAAACACTGTTGATGGTTTTCTCTGAGTGAAAGGAACACTGTCTACATCTTTACCTTTCTCTGTATTTGTTTTTACAAGAGCTTTATTGTCCTTACAGGATTATGAAATTATCCTTTCGAGGCTGGCCTTGGTGGGGACAGTTTCAGGGAACTGCGGGGGGGAAGCAAAGGGAAAGTGACGAAGGACACAATGCATTTACCTTCACCTGCACAGCCCACCTTTCGAAAGAGCATCCTGAGATAGTGTCAACCCATGAGAAGGATGCTGAGCAAAAATGGGGAAGGGTCAAAATTGGTAATTTAGAAATTAGTGACTTTGCACGTACATGGCTACGTGGTGCTAGATGGGGGGAATGTCGTTCCTTGTCAGCTGCCCGATCCAATAAGAAGAAGCCTAAGAGGAGGTTGCAGCCCACACTGAACGCTGTGAATGGCAGTGTCCTCTCTGGGAGTGAGTTTTACATCCTGCCTCTCAAAGGTGTCATCAGCCCAAAGCAGGCACTCTGGTCCTAATTTGCATAGCTCTGACTTTAGCCACTTCTGTGCACCTGTACAGACGGAGCACCCCTTTCTAATGACACGCAGGTGCCGTGACTGGGAGCTGCAGCCCCGAGTCACGTGGAAAATATCAGGGTCCAGCCTGGAGTTTAGGTGAAAGAACATGAAGCTGGCACCCTCCTCTAAGCAAAAGTTCACAGCCTCGGGAAGCGGAGTGGCTTCAGGAATAAGGGTCAAAGGAAGTTCATAAAAGGGGGGAAGAGCTACCATTTATTGAGCACCGGTGGTTCTGGGTTATGTATTGGACATGGAAGGGTGATAGAAACATTTAGAACACAAATTACCTTCTGCTACCCAAAAATCTAAGCAACACATACTTACAGCTCATCACTGTAGCAAGGATTCAATCCTGGGCCTGTCCTTTATTCTTTCTATTACACTTTGCTTTCTCCATGAATAAGAAATGAGTCAAAGGCGTCCTAGAAGCTCTAAATCCTGTTGACTAGGAAGTAGTTTTGGCATTCAAGTGGAAGCATAAGTACCATGGGTCACAATTACTGGGTTGTAATATATCTAGTTACATCAGAAACACCCAGGTGTTAGTTAAAAGACAGATGTCTGGGCCTCATCCCAGACCCGCTTAATTGGAATATTCATAGGGATGCCCAAGAATGGAGTTCTAACAGTCCCCCAGGTGGTTTTGATTAGCAGTAGTTGTTCCCAATCCCGGCTGTCCCAGGTGTGGGGAGGACTGGCTGGTGTTAGAGATGTGAGTTGGAGAATCACTGGAGCAGGTGTCTAAGCCTGTGAGTGATGAGATCATGATGGGGGAGAATGGGAAGACAAGACTTCATGTGAACAAGGGTCGTTTCCCTGAGGCAGCCTGATATTTTCCAGAGCTTTTGCAAGGCCTATATTCCACTCTTCCACTGTGCAGAGAGCTCAGAACTTGGCCTTGGGTTCCTTTGTGGAAATAAGTAGTCCATTTCTAATACTGCCTCTAGCCTCGGGCAAATAAACTTTCACTGGTTGGACTTTCGGAAGGACTAAAAATAGAACAGGGAAGCAGCCTGCAGCCAGAGCCCCGTCAGAGGGAGGCTGAGATGAGCAGAGGAAGCCTCCTCCTGCAGACAAGTCAGACAAGCACAGGCTGCAGAAGGACGAAATCCAGGTCAGGGTCCTAAGCAAGTGCCACGAGCGACTGAATAAAGGGCAAGGAGGGAGGACAACTGATAATTCCGAAATGGTGTTTGATGGCCGTATTTCCAAAGCGAGGCATTAAGAGCTTCTGCTTACCCTGTTGTCACTGACAAACAAAGAAGTCGCTGCACGTCACTTGTTTGAATTTCGCTCTATTTTGTGTGATAGAGCAAACAGCTTATCTTTCTGAATGGTTATCGCTAAAGAAGATAGAAAATGTGCGGGCCTGCGGCTCCGTCATTTTCCGCACCCCCCCCCCCACTGTTTTGGAGGACTATATAGCTAACTGCACGTGCTTCTGAGACATTGGCCAGAAGGCAGCCCTTCTCAGGGCTTCAAGGACATTGGGACATTTCCATCTCTTTATTGTTCTGTTTTGGCTCCTGTGTTGAAATAAGTTAAGCCTTGTTTTCTGTTTCTGCTTTGCCCTGTGCTAGGTTTGGATAAGTGGCTTTGGATATCTTTTTCTTTGGCCAGGAAACTACTTTCTACGGGAAACTGTCGGGAGTGTGCTGAGTGAAATCTGACAGACTATTCAGTGGAGTTTAATACACCAGAGGCAGGGAGGTGTCCCTCTGCTCTCTGCATGGGAAGGTGAGGAGAAAACAGAGGTTGGCTATTAGAGTACAGAAACCCAGCTGTGTGGAGAGGGCTCAGTGTTTCTTACTTTCCACGGAAGAGACACTTGCGTCTTCATGGAGCAGAGACCAAGGGAAAAGGGAATGAAGAACAGAAATTTCCATTTATTTCTTGCTGTGGCCAGGAGGACAGATTTGACTTAATGCATATTATTTTGGGAAAAAAAAATGGTTAAACTTACATCAGTGTAAAAAGAAGAAAAACCAATGTGCCGTTGATTTTAGAGTGGAAAAGGGAAATGTTCATTTTACGTAGTTAATTTAAGAGTGAATGGTGTGATCTCTTTATCTCAATTTCCTATTTCCTTCCTTCCTTCCCTTCCTTCCTTCCATCTCTCCTACAAATATTTACTGAATGCCTGCTCTGTGCCAGGCTCTGGACTATGTTTCACAGAATAGAGCACAACAGGGATATTTTTTTCCTCGCTGGTTTATGCAATAGACAGCGTATTTGTGCCCGCCCACCCCCCCCCCCGCCCCTAATTCATACGTTGAAACAGAATCCCCAATGTGATGGTATTTGGCGCTGAGTCCTCCTGAATGGGACCTCAGAGAGTGCCCTTGCGCCTTCCACTGCGTGAGGACACAGTGAGCAGGAGACTTTCTATGAGCCAGGATGTGGGCTCTCACCTCACAGCCACCTGCAGGAGCCTGGCTCTTGGACTTCCCAGCCTGTAGGGCTGTGCAAAATACCTTTCTGTTGATTACATGCCACACAGTCTCTGGTATTTTGTTATAGCAGCCTGAATGGACTGGGACAGATTACTGTGAACTTTATTCTTTTTAGTGTCTTAGATTTACAGTTTTAAAATCGGCTAAGGTCTGTATATCCAAGGAACTCAGAAGCGGGTGCTGCATTGCAATTGTAACTGAAAAACTGGACCACTTGCTCATGACTCTCTGTCACCATCTAGAGACAATTTATACATATTGCAGGGCCAGTTCCTGGAATATTGAAGATGTGGAATCATTCCAGGAGGGAGGGCTTTGCAGTGTTCCTGTGTGGGTCCTACAAAGGAAGTTAGTCCTGGTCATCTGCAAATAAATATAGTAGGAAGTTTGGAGCTCTGGGTCTACTAATCTGTGAGAAATAGGTCTGGGTTTCTATACCAAACCAAAGAGGGCTGGGATCCACCAAGGGCAGAGGTTTACTGGGGTGTAGGAGGAGCGCTGCAAAATCAATGGGGGGGGGGTTGGGGCTCTTATACTATTAGGTTCAGAGGGGACCTTCAATCCCTCAAGGGTGACCGCTCAGCAAATATTTGTTCAGTTGAATGAGGCTCCAGGTTGATGGGAAAAAGACCACAGAATAGGACTGGAATCCATACTGTTCCTCCCGGTTCTCACCAAGGGTGATTTTGCTCCCCAGGGACATCTGGCAGTGTCACAACATTTTGTCACAATTGTGGGGGTGCTACTGGCTTCTTGTGGGGAGAGGCAAGAGATGCTGCTAAACATCCTAAAAGGCACAGGACAGCCCCCAGCACAAGGAGCAATCCAGCCCCAAATGTCAGTGGTGCTGAGGTTAAAATCACCACAGTCACTTAGCATGGAGTGTGATAAGATTGGGTCTCTGAGACTCTGGACCTCACCATGGTGAATAACCTCTATTACTGGCTGCAAAGGATGGAGACCCATGGGGTATGGATGACTTCATGCAAAAGCATCTCAATGCAGAGATGCTAATGAGGGACATGAACAAACCATTTACCCTTCCCATTTCCTAGTGTTTACCCAGCAGTATAATTCAGTGCTTTCCTCCCCAGTCTCCATTTTTTAAAAAATCTCATCTGTCACTTGGTGACATGACTTCAAGCACTGTTTTTACTGCATGTCCTTAATGTCCAGTTGCCCTTAGAGACCAGTTATTTATTGAAATCACATAAAGCTCTGTTGTCACCTGTCAGAATCCTCCACAGGTGCTTGCCACACATGCATATTTGGGGCCTACACCAAATCCACCGAATCAGAATTTCCATGGCTCCTGGTTCAGGGACCTCCATGTTAAGCCGGGAGCACAGGTAATTTTTTGCACATTAAAGTTTGACATAGGATCTGTAAAGTCACAGCATTACAGGTGTCCCCTCTTCTCACTTTGAAATCCCATTTATGAAGCTCAGAAAAATATAATCCATTCATTTAATCCTTGGGGTATTCTTTTCATGTATTGCTTTTATTCCTATTTTATCAATTATAAAATAGAGGCCACAGAACTTCAACAGGTTATGTGGGGAAAGCTAAGCGTTTTTGTCTAACCTGGATTTCTTCACTTGAGGTCATTCTAAAAAGCTTTGCCCCGGGCAGAGGTTATGGCGCTTTCTCTGCCTCTACAAGGAAACAGACTCTTCATGTGGGGTTGCCACTTGTTCTGCGCTATGACACAGACCTCGTCTTAACCACCTCAGTACCCTTAAAACCGGAGCAGGGGATATGCCCGCTGCACTGCCAGCCCTGGCCCAGTATGCCATCATAGCAGCAGCTTCCTTACTGTTCCCCCTGCTCAGCACATACAATCCATATCCCCACAGAATCCTCCTTGTGTTTAAGTCATGTTTATTAGAGATGTGTTGCCTGCCTCCCTCCCTTTCTCTCTCTCTCTCACACACACATACACACACCTTAAATCTAACTAATTCCTACCTGCTTCACCCCACCCTACGAGATCCTGTTTGCCTGACTACCTGCTTCTTCTGCCTCTCGCTCTGACCTGTAACTTTTCCATGATGGGAAGCACTTCTCCTGTTTCAAGACCTTCACCTATGCTCTGCCCCTTCTCCTGATGCTACAGAGCTTTCTTCTCTTATTCATTATAAAACTGACCCACTCTGTTTGGTTTAATTTGAAATGTCAGCTCTTAAGAGACATCTTACACTCACACACACTCCTATTCTTCGCCCTCCCCAACCTAAATGATTCTGTTGTTACTCTTTCTAATGTAGTAGCCTATGCTTTTCCTTTGGAGTATTTGTGGTCATTTAGGTTGTAGCACTGTTGTTGAGTTACCGACGAGAGCCTTTCCCACGAGCCTGTGAGAATATAGTTTGTTCATCACTGCAGACAGTAGGGATCAAATAGAGGCAGTGAGGGATGAACAGGGACACAGCAAATGGGTTTCACGTCCGTGGTGATGGCTGCACTGTTTATCACGGCTCATTTCTGCAGATTGGGGGGTCTGGGGCCAGGACTCAGTCTTTAGGGGTTGGAAGCACAGTCACTTGGAGAAGAGAAAAAGATCCAGGAGAAGAGACGAGGCCACTGCCCACCGGCTGTGTGTGTTCTTTCTCTTTCCAGTGTATTGGGATAACATTGGTTAATGACGTTATATAAATTTCAGGTGTAAAACTGCACAAACGGTACAAAACTGTGTGCTCGTTCTAGTCTCCTTCAGCCACGCTGCAGACAGTGACAAGCCTCACAGTTCCAGCCCTCTACGTTGCCCTGGATTTGTGAGTTTCGAAATTATATAAGCTAGGCTATCTTGAGCCAACCTGAGCCCACTTTCTTCATCTTTATCAAAGGGTTAATGATTCCCACCTTTGCAAGAACAGGGCCCAAGGTTAATGAGATAAAGCAGGGGATAGCACTTGGCACTTGGGAGGTGTTGAGAATGCTCAATTCAATACGTCGTCTGTCTCGCCACCCAGAAGACTTGAAAGAGAAGTCTGCAAAGGCAGCAAAGTCGTCGCGCCACTTACCTGAACCTCCCCCTTCTTCAGCTCATCTTTTCGTGCGCTTAAACTACGCTTTCCAAGCCAGACCCAGGGCGCTCCGCTCCCTCTCTCGGCGGTGGGTCCCTCCCTCCCCCTCGAACTCACCCAGCCTCCCCTCCCCCTTTGCCCCCTCCCTCGGAGTGGGAGCCGGGAATCCCACGCCCTTGCACCAGCCCGGGGGCTCGGACGGGCCCAGGAGCCGCTGGTCGCCAATCACCGTGCGGTGGAGAGGCGGGCGCTCGGCTCCGGCGCGCTGGGGGAGCCAGCTGGCTCTGCTTTCCCCGGGAGCCTCAGACGCTCACACAGACCCAGACAGACGCACAGACTGGCGGGCAAGCGCGCGGGCAGGCACGGACAAAGTCCCCCGGCCGTTTGCGCTCGGAGGCGCGCGCCAACCCCGGCCCTGGGAGCCCCCTGTGCCCTGCGGGGAGCCGCAGGCGGCAGCTCCGCAGCCGGCGCCGGCAGAAGGAGGGCGCGCAGGCGATCGGAGGCGGGGAGGCCTCGGCGCGCCGGGCCCGTGATGTGAGCGGCGGCGGCGGCTCCCACCTGGCGCCGCACCTGGAGCGCCGCGCTCCGGGGCGGCGGGGAGAATGTGCGCCGTCCGTAGTCGCCGCGCCCGCACCTGACCATGGAGTGCGTCCTCCTGCTCGCGTGCGCCCTCCCCGCCGCCGGCTCGGGCCCGCCGTGGGCTTCAGCGGGACTGGGGCGCGTGGCCAAGGCAGGTGCCCTCCGAGGGGCGCGCCGAGAGTGGGTGGCAGGGGGCGCCAGGTGCAAGTCCGGCCGCGCCCCTCACTCGGGATGTCACCTTTTCTCTTGCAGGCACTCCAGCTGTGCTGCCTCTGCTGTGCGTCAGTCGCCTCAGTCTTAGCCAGTGACAGCAGCAGTGGTGGCAGCGGATTAAATGATGGTTCGTATTTGACCCCCCACCCCCAGAAGGGTCTTTTCAGGCACTTTGTCCCTTCCTTCCCTCTTCCCCCCTAAAGAGGGAAAAGGTAGAAAAGTTCGCCCCCCACCCCCCACCCCGCCTCAAGGTGGCAGGTGTGTGTGCGTCTTGGAAATGGTTCCTGTTTGGAGAGGGGTGTAGGGTGGCAGGGCCTCTGAACTTATCAAAAGAATCAGTGCCTCAAGCTGCAAGTCACATAAACGAGAACACAGTACTTTCCCTTGTTCACAGATGGCTTGTTTAAAAATTAAATCGCTCTTCGATGAGAAGTTAGAAAGGAAGTGGGCATGGACTAGGTGGTTGATATCAAAAGGCACCTACCTCCTTTCCTTCCTCTTCTGCGAAAGCTGGCAGGAACTAATTCTTGGTGGGGGTTGAAAGAATATGAATCCCTTCCATTCCCCCATCTTTCCTCCTCCCTCTCCTCTTCCCTTCTGTTCCTTGTCTTCCTTTCCTCTCTTCTCCCCAGATCTTTGCTCTTATGCCCCGGATTCCCAAAGACCACTGTTAGAGGCAAGAAGACAGCTTGAGGTCTCTGGGGTCTTTATCTCTTCCGAGGTTCCCCAGCAGAAAGCCTCCAGAACACCCTTCACTTATGTCATTTATTAACTTCCTTTATGGCCCCCAGAAGGAAAATCCTTGTTTCCATGTTCCCACCACCTACAGAACATCTGGTCCCTGATCTAAGGTGTCTAACAAGACCTTGATGTGGATTCTCAAAATTTTAGCCTTGCAGGGGTATCCCCTCTTTTCAGGGGACAAGGGAACATACTGGGGACAAGACAATGGCAGAGTCACAGAGAGGGTCTGTGCCAGGCAATGGGTGAGGGAACAGGAAAGAGTCAGGAATTAGCTCTTGAGAAATTTACCTTTTGCCAACCAGAAAGGCTGGCTGCAGTTTCTAAAACAGCTTTCCATTGTCCCCTCTGTTCTAGCCACCACCTGTGAGAACCTCTTTAGTCAGCCCCTGAGCTGATTGATCAGATAATTCTCTACAGAGGCTCTCATTGCCCTCTTCTCATCAAGGACTGAATATTACCATCAGCCTGCTCATTCTCCCCTGGAAACAAACTAGTAGCAGGTGTCTGGGTGGGTGGGGCTGGGGGGGGTGCGGCTTCAGGAGCTGATTCCATTAAAGCTGACTAAGGCTCCCACGTGGCCTCCCAGCTAAGAGCAGAGCTTCAGATGGTTCTGGACAAGGAGGTAAGAAACAACGTATTGTAGACACTCTGTTGCATGTGTCCAGGACAGTTTTCACAGTTCTTAGCAAAGGGAAGAAATGGTTTTTCACTAGGATAGAACTGCATTTAATCAAAAGCCACATACCTGTAAAACATCATACTAAGGGTTTTTAAAAGAAGGGAAATAGTTAGTGTACACCTGCTCTGTTTCTTAAGGTTAAGAGAGGAGAAAAACTTTTTCCCCCAAATTTTAATTCAATAATATTTCTAGTTAAAGGAGTCAAAGAGTGAATTGAAAGCGGCAGAACATAAAGAATATCGTAAGACTGAGAGTTGTCCAAGCAGTAAGAGTCACAGATGGTCATACAGAGGAAAACATTTTAAAACTGTCATATTGGGATTTTTTTTTTTTTTTTTTTTTTTTTTTTTGGTAACTGTAACAATACTTATTGATTCCTGTTAGCTACAGGGCTGCTGCTTCTTCTTTTTAGTTGTTGACTATTTTGGGAAAAGGGAAATTCCTCTTTCTTTTTCTTCTCCTGTAACCAAGGACCCAAGTGACTCAAACATGCCTCTTAGTTATTCGGAATCTTTCTAAACACTTTCCAAATTAGTTTCCCATTCTGTGCCTAAAAAGTGGAAATGCAGAGTGTTTCTGAATGCACACAGGGCATATTCCAGATCTTTTTTGGGGATGAGACTTTTCAGTTTCAATGTTTTGTGATAGAAAGCAGTGTGCTGGCTTCATTTTTTCAAGCAGCAAATTGTTTTGTAGCTCCTCCTCTCTGGAACGAGCAGCAATTAGTGCTGCTCTGGGGAGCACTGGTGAAGGTATTTCTAAACATGCCTCTCCAGGTGTCCCTGGTCTGGCAACATGTCTGAGCAATTTTAAACATCAGACTGTGTAGGAAAAGTTCTGACAATGTCGAGGCATTTTTATGCATCCACTATATTCTGTGCTTACAATTAAATGGGATTGTCTCTGTGAAAGCTCATAGTAAAATGTTAAGAGTGTTGCAAGTTATGGGGTTTTATTGTCACATATAATTAATATTGGAAATAGGAAACTGCAATTCCTTGTTAATTTTCTGAGGTATACCCTCACGTTACTCAGCACTGTGAGTTATCATTTGAAATTTATATTCTGCCCCTCAACCAAAATGCTCCCAATTCAGGTGAAACTCAAAGACAGTAATCTCCTACAAATAAAAGATTCATTTATTTACTTTTATAGTTTTATATGTATTAATTTTGTCTCAAAAAATCAATTTTTATGAATGAATGGTTCTATGGCGAATAGAAAAAAAGTCCATTGATCTCTCCCCAGACCAGGAGAGTTTGTGGCCTTCTCCATAAACATTCTTGACATTCATCAGGACTGTACTTGGCTGTCAGTTTTTATAGGAATTACTGAGACAGAACCCATTGTAAAGGCTACTGGGTTCTCTTCTTCGCGAGCTGCTCTGAATTATATTCCATCTAGCCTGGTAGCAGTGGGACAGAGATGGCCTTGAACTGTGCATCACTCTGCCAGCGCACTGGGAGTGACTGGTTTGCATTGTGGGCTCTGGGTGCTGACAGCTAAATCTTTCCTCTTACAGATTACGTCTTTGTCACACCAGTAGAAGTGGACGCGGGCGGGTCATATATTTCACACGACATTTTGCACAGCGGCAGGAGAAAGCGATCTGCGCTGAGTGGCAGCAGCTCCCTGCATTACCGATTTTCAGCATTTGGACAGGAACTCCATTTAGAGCTTAAGCCCTCGGCGATTTTGAGCAGTCACTTTATTGTCCAGGTACTTGGAAAAGATGGTGCTTCAGAGACTCGGGGACCCAGGGTGCAGCGATGTTTCTATCAGGGATTTATCAGAAATGACAGCTCCTCCTCCGTCGCTGTGTCTACTTGTGCTGGCTTGGTAAGTACCCCGCTCTTTGAGTCAACTCCCTCTTTGGCGTGCATTTTGTATAACTTGAATGAACAGATGTCTGCAATATTAAATGCTCTTCCAGCCAACTCGACCCATTCACACTGTCAGCTTTGATACTTATAATATTCTCAATTGAATTAATCTAATCTGCTCCCAGAAAAAGAAAATATAATAGAACTTTAATTACCATTTAGAACATTCTTTTGATGTTTAATGGTCTGGGCCTCTTCATTCTCCATGTTTGAGCTGATCCCCAAGGAAATTAATTTGATGGATGTCATTTGCATTGTGAAGTCTTGAGAGACCAGGCATTATATAAATCTCACAAGCTGCATGCCCCTACATTGCTTTGAAATGGGAAAACTGTATTTCAGTGCAAAATTGCATTCAGCAGCCCTGTGAAGCCCAACCTGCACTGTAGAAGGGAGGTTTTGTGTTTTCTTTGAACTGATTTGTTCATGTTGTCCTGCTCATGTACGATGTCCTTTCAGAGTGTGGTGTGTCTGCAGGCTGGCAGGGTCCTGGGTGCCATCCAGGGAAGCAGAACACTTAAAAGCATTTGGGACAAGTGCTCTTTCCCCTCTATGTGATCCCCATCTGTTGAGCTCTGGGCCAAGAATATTGATGTAAATGATACTTGTCTCAGAAGTCAATCAAATATATGAGGCAGTAAATGGCATTTGGGGTTGATCTCATTTTATGTTGCAATTGAGAAGTGCTTTGACCTGACTGGTGTGTGTGTGTGTTGAGACACATGATGGTCACACTCTGGGATGACCAGGAAGAGGCTGTGAGAAAGCTCAGTTGAGTATGTGGTTAGTAATATACATGATGTTAGCATATCATAACACAAAGCAAGAGTGGCATGGGTGCCAGTGAATGAGGACTCCCATATTCCTTGCTAGTTAAAACTTTACTATTTAACTTTTTCCCCCCATATTGTGGCTTGAAATTTAGTGAATATCTTTCAACACCACCAGAGTTATGATATTCTTTGGTATAGTCCTTAAAGATAGAGTGGAACAAAGATTTAACAATTCCTAACTAAGCTTGATCCACTGAAATGATCAATGTGGCTGTCTAATAACCTATATATTATAACATGGCCATACACACATATGTGTGCATACACAACCACAACTATCTCTTGGTTTTGGTTGGTTATCATGAGTCTCGTGCCCTTTTGGGGACATTGGTCCATATTTCCCTTCTTCTGTCTATTCCAGTGTCCTAACGGCTTCAGGAGTATAGACACCCCACCATGGTGGCTTAAACATAGCACAGTGGTTAAGACCAGTCTGTCCAGAGTCATTCTCACACCAGAACTTACTAGTAGGACCTGGGATAACTTACTAATCTGTGTCTTAGTTTCTTCATCTCTAAAATGAGGATCATGAGCATTTAGATGACAGCTGTGGCGATTAAGTACTTCTTTTATGGAAAGTGCTACTGCTGCTCTTAGAGGGCCATGATTGCTCTGTGTTCTCATTCCCACTGAACTCAACCTCCTCCTGTTTAGCTCTCTCAGGATTCCACTCTCTCTGAGTGACAGGAAATCTGATCAGTTGTTTCATATTAACAGATGTTGTGTCATTTCTCATAAGGAGGAGATTTTCTTTTGAACAGAGAGCGAATGATCACTTAACACAGTGGTTCTCAACCTGTGGGTCGTGACCCCTTTGGGGGGTCGAACGACCCTTTCACAGGGGTCGCCTAAGACCATCAGAAAACACATATATAATTACATATTGTTTTTGTGATTAATCACTGTGCTTTAGTTATGGTTGGGGGTCACCACAACATGAGGAACTGTATTAAATGGTCGCGGCATTAGGAAGGTTGAGAACCACTGACTTAACACATAAGAAAGAGAGGCAAGTTAATTTCCATCTTTGGGATGGATGTGAAAGAGGTAATTGTCAGTCATTTCTGCCTATGTATCAGTCTGATATGCATGGGAATTGTGAAACTGAGATTCTGTCCCACTGTTCAGCATACTCATTAGCTTAATTTCTGTAGACCTCGGTCCCTCTCCTGAAACACGTAAAATGATTTCTAAGACCACTGCCATCTCGAGGCATCTGCCTCTGATTATTCAATTTGTTGGTCCCAGCAGGACCCATTTGGCATGGGGCGGGGAGAGAATCGAGCTTATCTCATTGTACCTCCCCATGACCTGACAAAACACAGACATCCAGGCTCTGCTCAACAGTAAGGAACAAAATAAGAAAAAGGACAGACTAACAACTGAGAAGCTGAGATACTACTCTGTATTAATTTTTATAGCCTTGTATTGAAATATAATGTATATACAGAAAAATATAAAAAATAATAAATTTTCAAAAAACTCACACCCATGTAACCACCAAGCAGATCAAAAAAGACATTACCAGTACCCCAGATTCCCCCAGTCACAACCCACCACAGGTAACCACTATTGTAACTTCTAACATTGCTTAATTTTTCCTATTTTAATATTTTACATAAGTAGAATCATAATATTCCTCTGTATAAAAGTTTCACATGTTTTCATTTAATTATTGATAGGTATTCAAATTGTTACCAGTTTGGGGCTGTTATGAAGAGTATTGCTCACCAATCTCATGTATGCCTTTTGGTGAACTTATGGACATATTCTGTTGGCAATATACCTAAGAATAAAATTTCTGGGTCACAGGTTATATGCATATTCAGCTTTAGTAGAGTCTGTCAAATGACTTTTCAAAGTGGTTGCACTCATTTACACTTAGCAGCCATGTGTGAGTGTTCCAATTGCTCCACATCCTCAGCAACACTTGTTATTGTCTGTTTCATTTTAGCTGGCCTGACTGATGGATGTGACGTGATTATGAATTTAGTTTGTATTGTCCTGAGAGTGGTTGAGGTTCAGTATTTCTTATGCCTTTTGGCCATTTGTATATTCTCTTTGGTGCTCTACTTATATCATACATGATCAAGAAATGGTATAGATATTTTCAGCCTAAACTGTGGAGGTTTTTCCTCACTCAGTGCATAGAAACAGGAATTCTGAATAAAAACACCTTCGTCAACTTAACATTGTTACTATGGCTTTGAATCTTTAGCAATGCATTGATATACTTACGAAACCATATCAAGTAGCAACAGTGAGTGCTGTATCACAGGAAGCCCCACATGAGGGGGCACGTCACTAGGGACACTGAGAACTAGGGATGGAGGGAAATAATTATGTTGGGAGGAAGAATTTCTTCATCCTACCTGGAACCCAGAGACATTGTCTGGCTTCTTTGGCCAAACCAGGGATTAATACTTTCTCTAAAGTTAATTAGTAACTACTGTAATGGATTCAGGATAGTGAATGATTCAAGAATTCAGAAGAAAGACAACATACTTCTAACATGCTTGTTGGAGATACTCATCAAAGTCCCCATGCCAAAAGAGATGAGCAGCTCTGCTTAATACAGAAAGTGACATGAGATGAAGGAGACTAGGACATGAAGCTTCTTCCACCTGACGTCTCTACACCAGTGTTTCTGGTGACTGGCATCAGAATGCCTTTAGGGGTTAGAGCAACCCCCTAGTGTGCATGCACTGTGCAGTAGGAAAGTAATAGGCCACCTTTAGATAAATAACAAAGTACCAACAGGGAAGCTATCTTGACTGCTAGGGAAACCCCAGGAGAGGGCGAGAATGGCTGGATGGGTTATAATAGTGAGCTATAAGTACTTACATGCATACATGCATACTTCAGTTAATACTTCTCTGGCAGGGAATTTCCCTCAATAATTCAGAATTAAACTCTACTTAATATTTTCTGGAAATGCACTTCCCCAAACTAACAGGTCTCACTTTATTCAGACATTGGGTAGACAGTTATTAACTTAGAATAACTTATAAAATAGGAGTCGTGAACTTCCCGGAGTGACTCCTGCCCACCTCTCTCTATGTCTGGGGTGATTATTTTTAAATTTTGAATGCCGTTATCAAGGAGCAAGCTCTCTCCAGCTCACCGCTGTCCCCTATACCTGGCTGCCTTGCACTCTAGGGAGGCGTTTGGATTTTTAGCCCTTGTTCCAGAATCTCAGGTTGCAGGTTAACCTAATATATATCACTGTCTGCCGTGTGTGTTTTTTTCTACCACAGCCAGCCTCTTCTTGACTATCACAGTGATGAGAAGGTCATTACCTCCAGGAAGTCCACAGCATTGTTGAGAGACCCTTCATCTTGCTGTTGAACTTCAACTTACCTTCTTGTTACTTTCACCAATATTTCTTAGTTTTGTTTTCTGGGAAGATAGAGGAAGAAAGAACTGTATCTTTCTTCTGCACACTGGAAGATGTAAAAGACCGTTCTTAGCAGAAATGTTCCACCTTAGTGACTCCTTTTATTAGGGTAGTGATTTTCTCAGTACAATCAGATGCTTTAGCTTCACTTGAGGTGTTAAACGTTTGAATTTCTTTACCCACAACACAAAGTCAGGGAAGCTGGGACCAGGAATGTATCTTTTAAATTCTCCAAATGATTTGAATGCATATTAACAGTAGAGAACCATTGGATTAAGACCTTGGATAAACAGAAAAATTGTTTTAATTTGATTTCTGGTTGGATTGAGAGATGGATCCCATTTTTGAATCTTAGTGGAAGTGTATTTTGGGATGTGACTAGAAAGACACATTGAATGATTGTTTCGTTCAACAACTATTGATGAGCTTCTGTTATGTCAGGCACTGGCTGGAGACAGTAAGTAAAATGGGAAGCAGAATGGATGCTCTTCTCCAGTTCATAGAATTTCGTTCTAAGAGAGAACTTGGAGCAGTAATCTTACACCTAGAAATTGGTATTTTATTTTGAACTAAGCTATGATTCAACACAACCCTGGAACAAGGAGTCCATGAGGTATGGTTTTAGAAAAGGGGGCAACATGGTCAAATGACTGTCAAATGCCACCCTTTGGAGCTTTACCATGCATATTAGCATATTAAGAATTCAGAAATGTCCTACATTAAAGACATTTGTTGAACTGTGTTTAAACCTGGAGTTTTCCTAATTTATTTGATCGTGAAAACTTTTTTTCAAGGGGCATTCCTTCACTGTCCAGTAGTAATTAGAAAATCACCCAAGAAATATTATAATGCTGTGTATTGATTTCTAACTTAAATGATGCTTCATGGAAAAAAAAAGGGGGGGGGGCAGTTCATGACCATGTAAGTGGTCTCCTGACTGTATGTTTCCATATAGTTAGGGAAATGTTAAGTTTAAATTCAATTAGGCAAATGTGTTTTCTGTAACAAATTTCACACTTACAATATGCCAACGTGCATTGTGAAGCTCCAACAGGTGGAATTTTGATCCTAATTTAACCACCCTCTCCCTTTTTAAGGCATACTTCCATCAACAACTTGTCTGGGGTTCTGTGGTTTACCATGAAAGAGCAATACCTAGGTCTAAGATTATTTGCTCTTTACTGGTAACCTGATAAACCTAATACCCATGTGTTCCAGTTGGGCAAATGCACCCCCACTTAAGATACTCTTAACACCAAGTGCCACTCACAACATGAAAATCAAGTGAAAATATGTGTAAGCACTGTCACCCCTATTGCATTTCCGCCCAGATCTGTAATATATCAGGAGTTTACATTTGATTAATGAGCTCAGCGAGGGCCCAGCTGGTGAGGGTGGCAGACTGCGGTCCTGTGTCTCTTGGCATCTTCTGTCCAGTCTCTGATGAGGAGGGCCAGCTTCAGCCCGGCGTCAGGAGCTCAGTGGCATGTGTGCCGTGATCAGGACTGTCACAGGATCCTTCCAGCCTCGATTCCGACATACTGTCCAACTTTGTCACTTGGTCCTCCTTCCTTTCTCTCTTTTTTTTTATCCCCAACAATTAAACCATAAGTGGCAGTTCTCCTCCATGGCTGGCTGCCCTAATGCCCTCATTGTATCCTTCTTAGTGGTGGCCTTTGTACACTGTGACGGCGGAACCCATCCTCCAGAGACTGGGTCCTGGCGAGGAACTTTGGGAGCAGTTAGGTTTCAATAGGTGTTAGGGACGCTTTGATCTCCCCTTTTCAGAAGGATTTTATGACTCAGAAGGCTCAGCCATTGAGTTGTCTGGTGCTGGTCACTGCCTGCCCAGCGGTCTTTAGAAAGCCGATTTCCATTCATAAAAGGGCTGAAGTTAAATGACCTTAGTCCAGACAGGCAGAAAAGAAACCAAGCTCTGCTGCTTTGTGGGGCCTTGTTAGCTAGCAGGGGTTTGCTGCATTACACATACCTCTTTGGAAGTTTTCAGCCACTTGAGAGGATCCTGTGAAACGAAGGATTAGACTACGTTGTATTTACAAGTTTTTGGATACAGTCTGACCCAAAGCAGAGATGTTTTCTTAGGTTCTTTCTTTCTTCATCAAGGATGAAAAGATTTTTTCCTGCCCCCCCCCTTTCCTGTATGCCCTATTTTTAGCAAAATTCCGCCCAATCTCTTTTTTTAAAAAATAGCCAAAGTTTTAGCCTGAGAGCTGGCCCCCAAGGCTGAGCTGAGAGGAGCTCACACGGGAGGGAGGAAGACTACTCCTCCCCACCATGCTCTCTGCCTGTTTGTGATGACCGCCAAACCATCAGACTCCCTACGCCTCCTTCCTGCTTCCGTACCTCGGTTTTCTCACCTGTAAGTGGGAGCGGCAATGCTGTGCCTCTCGTAGGATCATGGCACTTCACAGTGAGCGCTTAGCCTGGCACACACTTGATCATTCTTGACTTTGGACAAGGCAAGGGCCTGGGAAGGAAATGGCAATGGAGGCTCCCGTCCTGGATTCTCCTCCAGCTTGTCAAGACAGGAAGAGAGCACTTGGGTGTTGGCCATCATCCCACTGAGACTGTTTGGGGATTTTGTTGGGGGTTGGGGGAAGTAACCACATTTTATCATCTCTAAAGAAGAAGTAAAATGAGAGAAAGATAAAGAATCAGAGAGGAAAGATGAACAAGCGACGCATGTGTGCTAAGCGGCAGAGTAATGGTGTTGAGGGAAGACTCTGAGGCCCCAGCTCTGGCCTTTCTGCACTGTGTGACCCAGGCCCAATTATTTGCCCTCTCTCAGCTTCACTTCCTCATTGGTAAGATGAGGGTAACAGCAGTACCTCCCCCGAGGGGGTTATAGATGTTGAATTGAAAGAAAAACACTCCGTGTACAATGCTTAAACTAGTACCTGGCACCTAGTAATAATATTGGCAGTGATAATGAGAGTGTAATATTGTTATTTTTGCAGAACTTCCACCAAGGAGTTTTCAAAATCGACTAATGCCAGTCCTCCTTACCACCCACAGGCAGGGGAGTGACAGCTTAGACAATAAGCACAGTTTGCATTTATGAGCACGTACTGAGCTACTAAAACTGGAGCTGGGGAGAGAAGAGTCAGCTGAGACTCAGCCCTTGGCTTTTATAATCTTTTCCCGTGAGTCAACATATGGGTATTCAAGGGCTGAAGTAGCAGTTTCTTTTCTCCATATACATCAGAAAGAGCTGGGAACTTAGGAAAAAAGCAAAAAACAACAGATATTTAGGCCCCATCCCTGAAAGTTCAGCAGGTCCTGGTTAGAGCCCGATTATCCATTCGAATAAAGGGAAGAAAAGCTCCACACATGGTTCCAATGGCCCCTGGTGACTGTGAATCTGGGTCCTAAAGGTGTCTGCACAGGACGTCTTAGGGCACATGGAGGACTTTTGGGGCCTCTCCGGGAAGATTGCTTCTGCTCTATGGACTGCGTCACACTGTGTAAGCGTGGCTGGCGAGGCTCTGACTAGCGTTAGCCAGTATTTATGCTAAGGGGGGCAGACAGGCAGGGGTGGCTAATGTAAATCGGAATGAAGAGATTATTCTTATTTATATATGATAGGACTTTTCATTTGCAAGTACACCAACTCCATCTACAACTAGGTTAAGCATTAAAACTTTTTTTTTTTGCTCTAGAATAATCTAATTCATTCCTCCTTGTGCTAGGATGGCTAGCTTAGAGCAGGGTTGGATCCAAGGTACCCAGTGATGTCATCATTGTTTCTTTTTTTTCTCCTTAATCTCTCAGCAATTTGCATCCAGGGTATTCTGAGCTCTAGAGATAATTCAAGCATTTCCAAGAATGCCTGGTATCTCATGGGACTTACACAGCAATAACACTACAGTCATCACCTGTATCATACATGACAACAAGTATGTGGGACTCTGTGCTTTCTTTGCTCTGTCACCTGCCTGTAAGCCTCAGAGAGCCACACTCAATTGATCTGTGTATCTGAACATGGCTCCATTATATTTTAATTTATGTGTTGACATGTGAATTAATGCATAGGAGGAGGCCTGGAGTGACACACAGCAGGCCAAGGATGCTATGGTTAGCCATCAGTTTGAGCTCTTTTTGAAACCAGAGTTTATTATTTCTGTTGTGGGTGTGTGTATGCACATGTATTTAAAATATACATAAATTATATTAGTCAATACTTTTCCTGAAGTATTTTGGAGAAGAAGGAATGCTTTAAAATAATACGTATCATTGATTTCCTTCCTTATTACTATATTTACATTTTATTCTTTTAACTGCTGCACTTTTAATCATTACCTTTGGATTAATTTTTTTAGTTTTTTCCTTTTGCTGTTGCTGAAGAGAACATGCATATATGTGGGTCTTCTTAGTAGTTGCATGCAATGCAATTCTACATTTTATGGGGGAGGGGAGAGAAAAGAGAGCTACTCTGTGAAAAGCTGAGGTGCCAAACACATATGGGACATTAACTATGGCCAGACATTTGCTTGCTGATATTGACATCAGTCACCCACCATCACTGCTGCCATCATCCTGGTCGTGTAACTTGCAAAGTTACTGAGAGCTCATTTCATCTTTGTTTTCCCTGAGCCTAAGACCAAGTCAGTTAGAAGAATAATTTTGTCCTGCCGAGTGTATGTGTCGATAAAATTGCATGGTGTTCCACCGACAGAAATAAACAATTTAAGAGAAAAGTCATACTGCGGTCCAGCTCTCTACAGGCCCAATGATAGCACTGCACGTTAAGGATTTCCTAACCCCAAAATATTTGCCTCGGCTTCCTACATACCTCAGCCCACAAACCCAGGAGCTCCTCCTCAGTTCCGTCAAGTCATTCCCATGAAAGCTTGTTCCCATGGTTTTTCTATCCAGTTACAAGGCAGAGTGTACTGAAATACCGTAATACAAGTCTGGCGGGAGCCGTCTGTCTGGACAGCATGCTTACCTCTCCTGAAGGGGTGCCTTGGATGGATCGAAGGATTTCATTTTCAGCTCAATTCTTTTGATTGCTTATTCATGCTCCTGAGCTTGGGGCTATTTTATCTGCCCTTATTCCCACTACAAGTCAAGGGGGCATGCTTTCTAATATAAATTATATAGTGCACATCACTAATTTACTAGATGTCGGCTGTGTGTACAACCCTTCTTGGAGAGGCGGCACTTGAAAGGGATTGAGATAAACTAGTAAAAGGTGATTATCTGATGATTTAGTGAGTTCTCCCCCAGCAGAGTGCTGGCTAGTGTCTATGGGTTCATTCTGGGATTTTCCAGTTCCTCGTCTCTCTTTTATATTGTACTGTGTCATTTCCAGGAGGCAAACAACGAGTTACCCAACATTAATTTCTCTGTGAATAAGTAGCAAATGCAACTTTTCATTTCACCTTAAGTGTAGGTTTGTTTTATTGCAGCACAGATGTGGCGGAAAGAAAATATTAGCTGAATGCATTCTCACACTCTGAATTTGTGAATGCATCTTCCTTCTTCTTAGTTTTGCCTCAGGCTTTTGTTGTCCTTGCTTTCTGGTACAAGGCATTGAAGTGAGATGAGTTTCATTCAAAAGGATTCCTTTGGTGTGTAAAGTAAATGATATACATATTTAATGTTTCTGTTTAATATACATATTTAACACTGTCATTTATGATTAAATAATGTCTAGATCAGTGATCCCTAACATACGGAGCTTTTAAAAAAACACAGACGCCAGCCCTGGCTGGTGAGGCTCAGTGGGATGACTGTCAGCCTGTGAACCAAAGGGTCATCGGTTCGATTCCCAGTCAGGGCACATGCCTGGGTTGTGGGCCAGGTCCCCAGTTGGTGGCGTGCAAGAGGCTACTGATTGGTGTTTCTCTCCCTCTCTTTCTCTCTCCCTTCCCCTCTCTCTAAAAATAAATATCTTAAAAATAAAAAATAAAAAATACAGCGGCCCAGATGCCACTGCAGACCAGTAAACGCACTGTGTCTGAGGGAGGCCCAGGCATCCGTGTTCTTTAAAGGGTTCCCAGTTGGATCTAATGCACAGTCGAGACTGAGGACCCTGCTCTAGATAAACGTCAGGGGCTTTAGAAGTGCTATCGCTTTAGAGATGCAAGAGTTTCAGATGGCACGATGCTGAAATGCGTGGGATTTTAGAAGCCTATCTTTTCTACTTACTAGTGATGCGACCGTGGTGAAATTATTCTTTTTGAAGGCATTTTACTTTGAAATAATTTTAGACTCCCAAGAAGTTGCAGAGGGTTCCCATGTACCCTTCATCCACTTTTGGGGCATAATCAGCTTATGTGAAAATTAGTTTTCCTCATCTATAAATTGGAGATGAGAAGAAAACTTCAAAAGGTTGCTGTGAGGATTAAGTGAGATGGTGAGACCGTCTACACATCACTGTAGGGAGAATTTGAAGTTGGCCCCCAAGCTTTGGGCCCCTGGTGTGCACACACCCTCTCTCGATGATCCAATCAGTCACTCACTAATTTAGGTCCTGGTAGGAAGGGGTTTTACAGGTAGAATCAAGGCTTCAAATCAGTTGACCTAAAGAAAGGAAGATTTTCCAGGTAGGTTTGACCTAACGTAGAATTAGAACAAGTCAGAGAGGTTCATAGCTAGAGGGATTTGCCACCCGAGATAGTCTCTGTTTCTGGGAGCTTGAGGAGGCCACGTGGCAAGGCATGCAGGCGGTCTCTGGGAGCTTAGTGGCCTCTAGCTGACAGCCAGCAAGGAAATGGGGCCTCAGCCGGGCAACTGCAAGGGACTGAATTCTGCCAACAATCTGAATGAACTTGACAGTGGATTCTTTCCCAGAGCTTCCAGAAAGGAATGCTGCCTGGCTGACATTCTGATTTTAGCCTTAGGAAATCCTGAGCAGAAAATCCAGTCACACTGTGCCCAGACTTCTGACTTGCAGAACTGCAAGCTAATAAATGGGTATTGTTTTTAAGCTGGTGTATGTGTGTGTGTGTGTGTACACACATATATATGGTCATTTTTTATACAGCAATAAAAAACTAATACAGAAAATTTCTCTAGTGCTCACTCTGTAGCAGGTGCAAACACCTGAGTCTCTTCCCTTTCTAGAGCCAAGGTCATCCTAAATTATCCATCAGCTACTCATGCTGCCTCATGGGGCAGGTAGGACAATAGATCCAAGGAGAAGAGCAAGTGTCCTTAGATATTCACTATTTAAAGTTTCTTAGGAAATTATTCTAATTAGCCCAGGGTTTCTCCATTGGGCACTATCGACATTATGGATGGATTCTTGTGGGGCACTGTCTTGTGTGCATTGCAGGGTTCTTAGCATCCTCAGTCTCAACCCACTAGAGGCCAGTGTCAACCAAAAGTGTTTCCAGATGTGGCCAAGTGTCCCCTGGGGGCACAATTGTCCCTAGCTGAGAACCATTGATATAGCACAATCACAAACTGGCCTCTTTGATAGAATGTATTTATGTAAGTTTATTTTTTGCAGAGCATACTTGCAGTTTGTTACAGTGTCATTAAGAAGAATGATTTCAGGTACTTCACCTACTTTTGGGATGGCAGCAAGAAAACCATCTTCAAATATATGAAGAGATGTGCATTTGCTTTTGAATTTGACAGTATGCTAACCCAGACTGCTGAAAATAACAGGACCTCTGAGGACACCGAGATGTATTTATAATAAAATTTACTCTTGCATTTTTATGAGGGAGGGAGCCTATCCATGTGGATTCAATTTCTGGATTTGCAGTTGTGCAGAGATAAAAGTTCTATGCTCTTTGTGTTCTCTCAACCTAAAGGAATGGGCACAGGGGCCAGTTCTGGGAATGAAATAGGGCAGGATGTTAGTGTTTCATGAATGTGTGCTCAAGCCTGAGAACCTTATAGAGGTATATTAGGTTTTTCCATCCACTGCATGTAGTTGGGAATTTATACATTTAGTATACATATAAATTCTTCATTGTACTTGGACAGACAAGGAGCTCTGTTTTAACTGGAATGCAGGATAAGGAACCTAATTCTCTCCTGTGCTCAGACTCAACAGCTGACCTGATCATTTAACCTCTCTCCGTCCTCTGTTCCTCGAGTACACCTGTCATGTAAGAGTGGCAAGTACACTGGTATCTATATAATTTGCAACAGTCTTTAAATTACTCAACCCCTTTATAAGCATACCTGGTTAACAAAGTGTGAGGTCACTTTGGAGCTTATATTTCTAGCTCTCAGCAACTAATCGCCTGCCATGCCTTCTTTCTTTTCCTTTGGTTCCTTCCTCCTTCTTACCTATCCATTCATTCACCCACATGCCCACCCACCCTCCCATTCACCCATCCTTACTATGTGCCTTAGTACTATGATAGAGTATCAAAATTCAGAAGTGATAATATGGTTCCTGAGTTCTAGGATATTGCCATGGGAGGGTGGGGAGGACTAGGGATAGGAATGTAAACATGTAAGGACGGTGCAAGAGAATTAATGCAATAGTTAAGGTACGTTTAAAACACCATGGGAGCACAACTAAGGGAGTGATGAGACTAAGTTTTAATATGATGCAAGAAATTTAAATGATTGCATCAGCCTGTGAAGATATGGAAATACCTGGTGATCTTACACATCTCACCTGGATTCCTGCACCCTCTTCCTGTCTGATGATTCTCTTTCATCTCCTGTGTCTCTATAAGCTATTCTTATCACTGTAAATGTCACCTTCTCCATCACCTAATGGGTTTTCTGTTACCCATAGCATGTGATACAAATGTATGACCCTGGACCACAGGATCCTATGTGATCTGGCCCCTCCAGCCTGATGTCCTATCTCTTCTGCTGTCATATACTCCACCCCAGCCCTTCTGGCCTCCACTGCCTTTCAATGTCCCCAGGTGCCCCTACTCCAGTGACTCTGCACTCACCTAGTTCCTTCCTTCACTTCTGGTGCTCTTCAGTTCTCTATGCAAACATCATCTTTGTAGAAGTTCTTCCCTGACCCCTATTGTTCCCTATCCCCCTTTCCTGCTCTGTTTTTCTTCATACTATTTATCACACCTGACCATAAGACGCACCTAGCTTTAGAGGAGGAAAACAAGAAAAAATATATTCTGAACCAAATGGTGTACTAAAATATGATATTTAATAAAATACAACAGAATAATACTTCAGCCATGTAAAGTGAACAGCAGTCAACAGCGATATTAAGAACCATCATCACTGTCATTAACAAATGAGAAGAGACTTTAAGTTCAAGTACTCTTCTAGTTTTCTGGGAACCCCAAGAACTCATCATCGCTAGTGTCAGAATTTATGAAGCTCAGTTGCTCACAATCACTGATAGCAATTTCTTCGCTATCTTCATATATGATACTATCTTTAGTTCCATCTAAGGCATTGCTAATGCCACATTTTTTGAATGACCGTACAATGGTTTCATCCTTCACTGACAGGTCAGGTAATACACATCACGGTCTGTGACGCAATGTTTGCTCCATAAGACGCACAGACATTTCCCCCCACTTTTGGGGGAAAAGAAATGTGTCTTATGGAGCAAAAAATATGGTACTTCAGGCTTTTCATTCATATGAACCCTAACCCCCACCCTGTTTTTTTAGTTAATGTAGTTTAACTTTAGTTTCTGTCATTTTGAAATGAAAGTCCTCACTGTGAAAGGGATGAACAAGTTGTGGACACTGGCTGCAAAGCGCTCACAGTCTCATAGAGGAAGCAGGCAAGCGTCATGCAGTAAGGCACTTGGCATGCAGTGGCCGGCAGGTAAATGCAGCAGCAATCTGCCTGCACACATCGTGAATCAACATTTATGGGGTGCATTGCCCCACTGCACAGTCTTGCTGCAGCGAGCACTGTCAATATTTGTTCCTCCCCGTGAATCTTGGATTGCATTATCTGTCTTGTTGATTCACTACTCTGTCAGTTGTCTGGTTATTACTCACCTCTCTGTGCCTGCCAACAATAACTCAGATGGCTTTAAAGCAGCAAATACAAGTGAGGACGTTATATGCCTGTCAGTGCGCAGTGGGAGGGAGATGGGGACGGCATGGTTGGCTTAGGGGATGACTTCACACACCATAACCACTTCTAATTGACTTCTTTGATTTGTTTGGACGATGACATGTGGGGCAATGTTGTAGACCAAGAATGCTTATTGATTGATTACATTGCTCAACATTCATATGCAGTTCATTTGTGTCTTTGAAGATGTTTATTTTAATGAATCTAATTTTAGTGTGCAGTGGATTTTTATTTTTAAGTAATGACAACAGAAATGGGGTCCTCCCCCCCCCCATGAAATCCTCTATTTTCTTTTTATGATGCGTGGAATTCCATCTCTTCTTTGCTCTGGCACATTGTTGTCTGGTAGAATATAATGCAAGCTGGCAAATGTAATTTTAAATTTTGTGAGTAGTCATTTTAAAAAGAAAGTAAAAAAGACAGGTGAAATTCATGTTGGTATTGCAGTCACACCAGAATTTTTGACTGAGTGGTGGTCGGCGGTGCCCCTAACCCTAGCTTTGTTCAAGAGTCAACTATATATTTTATGTAACCCAATATATTAAAAATGATATTTCAAAATATAACTCAAAAACTGTTAATGAGGTACCTTCATCATACATCATCAAGTGTGAATTTTACAATTACTGCAGTTTTAGTTCAGACCAGCCACATTTCAAGTGCCCAGTAACAGCTACTTTATTGGACAGTGTAGGTCTGCTCTTCTCCTGTCTGGAAGTTGCCTTAGACAGGAAAGCAAACAGGCAGAGAAGATTCCCTTTTTATTGACTAATTTGCTAAAACTGCTCATCTTCCAAACAGGACTTTCACAGCAGCTTCAGGTTTCTTTTGAATCCTCCCTGCTGCGGACAGTTTGATATTTGTGTTTGGAGGCATCCCATTTATACAGTTACAAAGAAAGTTGCACAATTCTGATAGTGAAACTCAGATTTAAAATGAGAATGTTAAATGGAGTATTTCTCCTGATGATAAATGAAAGAGATTATGCCTTGACAAATTTCAGAATTTATACATGGATTTTCTTCTAATTATATTTGGTCAAATTCTGCTAGTTTAACTTTTGCTTTTTTTTTTAAATGGAAATTTTATTAAGTCATATTTCTGGTTTGTTTTCATACTAAGTTATACTAATTAACAGATTGAAAAGCAAAGCAAAAAATAGTTTTTAAAGTATCCATGGTCAGGACATTAAAAGCTCAAGTCACACTATTATAAAATTTCTCTATTTAACAGAAGGGTTCAGTGGCAAAAATTAAGTCAGTGAACCTTCAAAAATATATTATATCTGACTTAGGATGACAGTTGATGCATCAGAATATTTAGTTAACTCATTGTCGTTCTGCCCCAGTGGCTGTCTGAGCAGCTCGTCCTGGCTGGGGCAGTGCTAACGGGGGCCGGCAGCCCAGTCAGCCAGCAGAAGGTTTCTCCAGGACTCTCAGCCGTGGCTCCCACCCCCACCTGAGAGTTAGAGCTGCCTGGCTTGGGCTCTGATATTCTGATCCTTTGCTGAGTCTGGCTCTCTCAGGCCAGACGAGGAGAGGGTTTCCTCAGAAAGATTGGAAGTGAGGAGCAGGTGGCCTTTATTCTACAGAAAGAAAGGAGACATTCTCAGTTCAGGGAAACAGTGGCGCTGCATTTCAGGCACACCCCCTTTCTCTTTCTGTTCTTGGTGGTGGACTCAGCAGGGGTTAGGCTTAGGGTTAGGGTTTGCAAGAGAAACAGAAGAGCATGTGCCTATTACATATATATTCTATTAATATATAATTATCATAATACATTATTAACATATACTGCATCAGTATAATATAAAAGATTAAATATATATAAATGAATAATTATGGAGACTTGCTTCATGCATTATGGAGGCTGAGAAGTCCCAAGATCTGCAGTTAGCAAACTGGAGACCCAGGAGATCCCATGGCGTAAGGTCCGGTCACCGTCTGAAGGCCGTAGATGACCGAGGTCCTAGCTCAGAGACAGGCAGAGAGGGCCAGTTCAGCCTTATTCAGCTCCTGTGTGCTATTCAAGCCTTCAGCCACTGGATGAGGACCCCCCGCGTGCCAGGTGGAAGGCAGTCTGCTTCACTGTGTCTACCGATTCGAATGTTCCTTTTCTCCAGAAACACTCACCCAGACACTCCCAGAATAATGTTTAACCAGCTATCTGGGCACCCCGTGGTTGATTTTGTAAAAGCCGTGTCTTTTCACCATCTTTGGTAAAGTTGATTCTGCATCTTTTCTTCTCATAACATACTCCAGTTGTGCTTTATAGTCAGTCATGGGATTATTTCAGTAATGTCTGTCCTCTGAGCTAGACGGCAAGTGTCATGAGGGCGTGAACTCTGCCTTTAACTTTTTTTCTTATCATTGTAACTCAGTCACAGTGCCTGACACTTGTTTACTCACTTCCTCCCAATATATATATTCAAGTATATATACTCAAGTATATATTTTCAAATATAAATATATACAAATATGTAATTCCACATTAATTATGTATTAATGTAATCAAATAATAATTTAAATATTAAAAAGATGTCCAAGTCAATTCACTCAGTTATCAGATATGTATAGACTGCCAACCAGGAAGTGTTCAGGAAGCAGTCTAGCCTCGGGGCCCTGGGGAGGGGCATCGGCATCAGAGTGACCCCAGCATGAGTTACAGCGCTTCTGCTTGTGAGCTGAGGAAGCCTTCCACCTCTTGTGCTTCTGTTCTTCTCACTTTCCTCATCAGCAACATGTGGGTGAGATCACCTGTCGCTTATGGTTGTGGGGGGTCTTACGCTCTTCATGCAAAACACATCACTGTGCTGTGGAAAGAAGATGAGCATCTACCTCTTAATCATTTAACGTGGAAGTTTTCAGTGCCTTCTGTCTGCCAGGATGTATTCTATTATAGATACTCGAGATCTAGCAGTGAGTAAAGAGAAAACGTCCCCACCCTCAGGCCGGGAGGAAAACAGACAACAGACACACAAGTGAATACATAGGATGTCAGAAGGTCAAAGTGGGTTGAGGGAGATAGGAAATGCTGGTAGGGTGGAAGGGAGTGTTTGCTCTTCGCTATGGAGTGGTCAGGAAAGGTCTCACGGGTGAACTGACAATTGAGCAGAGACCCAAGGACATAAAGGAGCCAGTTGTGTGTCTGGGCTCGGGGCGAGCATCCACAGGAGAGGCAGTGGATGTGACTGCCCTGGGGTGAGTGGTGTATTCCAGGAACCCCGACTGCTCAGTGAGCACCTACCATCACCATAAATCACAGTGGCTATTCTCCTCGCCAGCTCATCCCCTAGAACAGGCCGGCAGTGGATATTTGTGTTTTGTTGGCACTTGGTAGAGAAATAGGGTTTTGGTTGTAATAAGTGAGTCAGTCTGAAATAATCTGAGGTTCTTCCAAAAGGCCATTGGACATTTGCTGGGGTGGTCTGGGAGCCAAGAGACTGGTTCTGGACCCAAGACCCTTATTAGCTAATCATTTCCCTTCTCTGGGCCTCGGTTTCCCCATCTGAAAATGAAGGGATGGAATGAGAGAAACATCTCTTGCACTGTCCTCTAAAGTCTTCCTGCGATAAAAGGTCAGACTCCTAAGGCTCCCCCTAAACCTAGTGCATCACCATCTCTGGGGCTGAGACCCTTAGGACCTGCACTTTCAATAATTCTCATGCTCATCCAATTTTGAGAATTGGTGAAATAAAAAAAGGCAGCTTGCCTCACACATTTGAAAAAAAAATCTGATCCCTTTCAGAGAATTTGTTTTTCAGAATTTGGGCTGCAACCAATCAGTGAGTCATAAATCAATTTATTCTGCTATGAGGACCCTTAGTAAGAAGGGAAATGCTATTGGTGGCATTAACTACGCTAGACTAGACAGTGCTGGGTTATTATCTAGGAAGGGTATGGAATGAAATTTTTCAGTGTGGGTATGTTGCTCACTGAGCCATGTAATAAAATGTGTGGAGGTATGTGTACTAATTTTTTAGACATGGCTTTTAGCCAAAATAGTTTAAGAGACACTACTGTAGAGCATCCATGTTTAATGGCTATGTAATGTGGTTTATGTGATTATCCCTCAAGAAAGTGGTTTTATGTGGGCCACTTATATCCAGCCCAGACAGACACTGAGGGCCGTGCTATGGTAACATGGGCAGCAGCTATAGTCATTGAATGGACGTCTTCTCTAGCACTGATAGGTCTTAAAGATTATGTACATTTCTACACATTTGCGCCATTTCTTTTTCTTTACCCCTAAAGCACAAGAAAGGTTTCCATTAAGTGTTTGAGCAGAAACAGAGCATTTTTCCTCCCATGTTAGCAAATGCTAGCCTTTGATAGCCCAGCTTTTAGCTGAGCTCGGAGTCAAGACGAGGCTTGTTTGATGAAGCAGACCTGTCAGAGTGCTTCACCATAAATGCCATAAACCTGTTGATTTAAGGGTTTCAGTGTGTACTGTAGGTCATCAAGCCCCCAAAAGAGCACATGGTTTCTGATCTGAGGATTCAGTTCTCCATTGTAAATCTGTCAGCCGCGGCTGTTGAGTCAGCTACTGAGAACAGAATGTCTGTGATACTATTTATCCTGTCATATCAGCTTAGGTGAACAGTTTTTTGTTACTCTCCCCTGCGAAATGCTACTTTGGACTCGCATGCAGTTTCTTATCTCTGCTTTCGGCAACCTCTGTTTCAGGAGGACAGGCCCTCAGGCAATGTAGCTTTAGTCTAGTCTTTGACGGAAAGGTGGCCGCTTGGTTTACAAGGTGCTTCTGAAATCCTGCATTCCACTTCTCAAGAATGTTTTGCTTTCTGCTCTGAAATGTTAACTGAAATAACATAAATATAAAGAATGCACAAATAGTGACTATAAAGCTCAATTAATTTCTACAAAGGGGCCACACCCATGTAATTGGTGACGGGGTCAGATGGTAGGATGTCCCCAGCCCCTCTGAAGCCCTTCTCCCCCTTTTCTCTGTCCCTAAGCTGCCTCTCCCTCCTCACACACAGCCTTTACAAGGACTTCTGTCACTGACTGGTGGGCCTGGCTTGGTTGGGTCTCGTTTGTTTTAACTCTTTAGGGTTTCCAATGTTTCCATGGTACGTACTTGAAGTCATTTTTAGTTTTGGAAGACTCTTGGCCATTATATTTTCAGATGTCTCATCTGCTTTACGTTGTTTCATCTCCTCTCCTGAGACTTCAGTTGCACATGTATCACACATATATTTTCAAATTAGCAATAGCATGCTTATTATACATTGTCTTCTGACCTGTTTTCCAGAACATTAATCTTCCCTTCAACCGAGTCTGAATTTTTGTGAACTCATCTGAGCTCTTAATTTTGATTATTATTATTTCCATTCTAAAGTCTAAAATTTGACTTTTAAAATAAATTTTGATTTTCTAGTGAAATCCCCCTCCCCCGCCCCCACTATTTATTTCCCTGAGCGTGTTAACCACAGTTTCTCTGAAGTGACTGGTAACATCAATATTAACTTCATCTGAGGATCTCTTCCTGGTTTCTGAGGTTCACTCCCCTTTGGTCCTGTTTACTGTTATGCCTTGTGATTTTAATTACATCATGAACTTTATGAGAAATTATAGAGCTTCCAGAGGAGCCTTTAGCTTCTGAGTCAGTTAGGTAAGGGTAGGATCTACCAGGTAGGTCAATTTAATCAGCTGTTTTGAGGATGGACTTCCGTTTTTGTGGAGTTGGGTCTACTTCTCATTTTGTTTTCCCTTATACCTAGGCTGCACGCCTTCAGGGGGTCCCAATTAGAGACGGGAGGTATTTACCAATCTTCTTCTTCCTTGATGGTTACTGAACTCTGCTTCCTTTTTCCCTCCCCATGCAACTGCCAATGCCTTGGGTTAGCACCCCCAAACTTAGGGATGTCACTTTCTACTCAGCACCTCTGAGTCAATACCACTTATTAAGTAGAAAACTCTTCAAAGATGTAAGTAAGCATTTTGGACCACTGAGTTTACTTCTTTGTGCTTCTCTTCCCTGTAGGATGTTGGCCCTTTAAGTGCTGGATATTTTGGTAGCCTGAAACACAAGTTTCTGTCTTCCTAGCTTCTTGACTCAGCAGAAAATTTTGCTGAGGTTTCCGTCTCTTTGCAATTGCTTTAAATCAGTCTTTTTGGCTGCTTCGTGGAATGCCTTGAGGGGGAAATACTGTAGAATGCTCAGATCATCTAATTGTGTTTCTCTTCCCTCTGGGATCTTGACCCTTAGGGTCCTGAATGTCTTTATAGTTATTTAATATGTTCAAACAGATGTGTTTTGGGGGATGATACTCTTATAAAGCTTATCAGGTTGTTATCAAGGATAGTCTACTATAAGATAGTCTCACTTTATGTCTTTGTTTTATTATTGAGTTCTTAAGGACACTATAGAAAAGAAAGGAAAGTGAAATTTGAGAATGATGGGGGCAGCCAACATACCCTTCTGTGCACACCTGTGTTGTCGTTGGCACTGTGAGGACGGGAGACAAGCCGCACAGGTATTGGCACAGAGGAGTCGTCAGTGTGCATGTAATGCCACTTTAATTTTTATGAAAGTAGCACTTAAGAATTCCCTTATCAGAATTCCTTCTAAATATAGTAAGTTTAAAAAATGTCTCTCTTGGTCCAGGGCCTGGTATTTGGAGCACTCTACTATACTACCTTTCAGTTGATAATTTAAAAAAAATTTTTAAAGGTTCTGAGTGCTTTACTTTGTTATTCAGCTGTGTCTTGTAACAATCACAATGTTAGAGGTTCATTATTATCACCATGTTACAGAAGGAGAAACTAAGTATTACAGAGATGTATGGCCTGCAAGAATTGGACATGGCAAGATGTCCTCCCAACTGGGTTGGAGAGGTGCTCAAGATATTGAAAAGAATTCCATTGTTTCGGTTTGGTTTTTGTTCAGGATTGAAAATTTGGAATGCATTCGACCCAGACCTGCTTAGCTGGGCCTGAATTCCCATTCACTCAGCTGTCAACACACCACTGAGGCATCCGGATTTTCCCTGTATGAGCTCAAGGGTGGCCACCTGCTGCTTGAAGATGAAGCCCTACGCTGAGTCTCTCCTTTGCCTTCCCCTTGTCTTAGGCATCAGTGTCCCTTTTAGTCAGGGCGGATCTGCTCCAAATCCTCGCCAATGGCTAAGTTGATCAACAGCCGTGCTGAAAACATTCTTCTGGAGGCTCTGGCCTTCTTCTTAAGATTTTGTTCAAACATCGGTTTCACCAAAGAAATCTTCTCTGATGCTGCTGCAGAATTAAGGACTTGTGCTTTGTGCTCACATGCTGCATTGCAGTGACCTGTTTACTTGGCCATCCTGGAGGAGAGGGACCAGATTATAATCTTTGCAGTCTCAGAGGCTGGCATAGAATCAGTCACACTCGATGCGGAGGGTCACAGGGTGGACTGTGTAAGAAACATGTTAGGAAAGTACATGGACCCAATGACCTGGACTGGGCTTTGAGGATTTATGGCCTTTTGTTACACAAACAGAACAAGCAAAGGAAGAACTCCAGTATAATTAACTTCCCCATCTACCATGCATTTGAGAGTCAAGTCATGTTCGCTATGGTGTCCCATTTGGTTTTTTTTATTTTAAATATGTAGCCATGGAGTTTACAGTCAATTTTCAATGATTTTCTTTGTTTTCTTGTTTTATCACTGTTGAGTTACTAACTTATAAAGAAGCCTTGGGTCCACCTGATAATATTGTAAAATGGAGTTGAGGTTCACACTTGAAATCCATTTTTGCTCAAACCTCATCATTTATAACCCTGAGAAATTATCCTCAAAATCTGTTCTCTTATCTCTCTGAGAAACACCCTCTTCTCTAGTTACAGGCATCCAAAGCCTCCTGGGGTTTTAGGAAGTTACAACAGGAACTCAATTCAAGCTCTTGATTCATTCCTTCTTCTCTACTTCCTCCTCCTCCTTCTGCAATCAAAGGACTCTTAAAGGCTAAGGCTTTTGACTTCCACAAACCATGTAATTTTCAGAGGTCATACCCATGTAACTCCAGTTGTCCTCAGGAAAGCCCTCTCCAAACTGGATCTGTTCAAGTCCCTTTGCTTTACACGTTCCAGCACGACATCTCTTGCTTTCAAAGTCCTCATCTCCGTTTGTAATTGTACACTTAATTTTGTGGCTCTCTGGGTATTGTTTATCTCTCCCACTAGACCATAAGAACTGTGAGGCGGACTCTGTCTGATTTCACTCACAATATCTGACATATACAAGTACTCCACATATAAATATTTTGGATGACATGAATGACTCTGTCTCCCCTAATAGTTAAGCCGGCTGAAACATGAAGATTATTTAGATGTTGTTCAGGGAACCTAACTCAGCAGGCAGGCTGTATTCCAGGCTGAGGGATCTGGATATTCAGAAGCAAGGAGACTGTTGATTTTTAACCATAATGGGTCCCAAAGACCTCCTGCACCCCTTTCCTAGCCTCATATGTTGTACTGTAGTGGGAGGAAAGCATAGACTCTCAACATAGACAATCCTAAGTTCAAATCCTGTTTCTGACACTTAACAACATGTGCCGTGATTTTTCTTCACACTTTCCTCCAAATATGGATAAAATATTCCCTATATTCAAATATCATTATATGGATTAAATGAAGTACTCAAAGCATTCTCAATGTATGGTTGCATTATTATTTTCAATAATATCAAATCTTAGCCTAGAGAAAAAGTCTCTCTTGACTTACATCATTTCACCTCTTAAAGGTACAAACACCCTCTTATGGTAAAGTCCTGTATTTCCCTCTTATCTATGTAATATTGGGCAAGTTACTTGACCTCTCTGTGTATTAGTTGTCTTAACTATAAAGTTGATATTACTATTATGTGTCTTGTAGTTACAATGAACATAAAATTGGGTTAATGCACGCAGAGGGGTTAAAGCAGTGCTTGGTACATAATAAGAAGTTAAAATATTAGCTTTATTTGTTATGATTTATAGCGATGATTATAAAAGGAATAATTATTAATGCTGGACCGCCATGTGATTGCCCAGTAATTGCTTCATGTGTATTTGATAGAGCTTGTGTTTTTATGACATTGTGGGGCATTTCCCACGAGGAAGCCAGATGCAGAGGTAAAGAATTCAGGGCATTCAACCATGGCCGGAGTTCTTGGTCTTGAGCCAGGCATCTCTTAAGTTAGGATACTTTTGTAAAAATAAGAACTGGAAAGTTAAAGCTTTGTGTTTTTTTTTGGGGGGGGGGGCAACAAATGCTAGCCTGGCCTTTGTAAAAATGTATTTTCTACTGTTAGTCTATAGATCAGTTATCTATGTTGATCAAATGCAAGTTCATATATCCAAAGGAAGAAAAGGCACATAAACATTCTCTAACTTAACGCTGATTTTTAAAGTTGTTTAAAATCTACTTAAATCTGGGACTTAAAATGGACTTTCTGAGTTTAAAGCCATATTAGTAATGTCAGCTAGCACTCATAAATGGGCTGGTTCTCATTTCTCATGCTCGAATCTCCCTCAAGTCTTCCATGCTACACTCAGGGATTTGCAGGAGCCTGGATGAGCCTCCTCACTGTTAGAACCTCTGTTTAGAAAGATGTCCCCAGGATGTCAGGATAATGAACACTACTGGCCCCCAGGGTTACCTCCAGAAAGAGAACGAGGATGGTCAGAAGTGGGGGGAACCAGGCATCTCCCGGTAAAATGGCCCACTCTTTGGGTGGAAAGCAGTAGTGGGTCATATTTTCTGCTGGAACTTAGGAGTGGACTATATTATTATACAGCCAAAGGTCTTCCATACCTGAGCTTTCCCACTATTCTGGAAGGAGATAGACCTTGTGAATTCTAGTGTCTGACGAGGACAGTGTAATAGTGATTAAGGCTCTGGAGCCAGACTCGGTTCAAATCCTGGTTCCACTGTTTGGTGGAAGGTTGCTTAAGTGCTCTGTGCCTCAGTTTCCACATGTGTAAAGCAGGGCCAATAATATAACTTACTTTAAAGGACTGATGGGTTAATTTAAGTAAAGCTCTGAAAATGGCACCTAGTGCACGGTAAACATGTTTGCTATGATTATCTTGGATTATTGTGCCTTAACTCTGTCTTCATTTGGTTTCTCCCAAAAGGAAACCCGAGACAACCATTTGGGTGCTATTTATTTTGGGTAGTTTATTTGGAAGATGATCCCAGAAGGGAAAGAACAGGGAGAATCTGATAAGGAAAGAAAAAACAATAGTATTGGGGTACTTTCTAGAGGATCTTTCTGGGGGCACAGTGAGCTCAGTTCTGCCAAGATCTTGAGAAGCACACAAAAGCCTCCTACACTCTCTGAGGGAGACTGTCATTGAGTCCCGTCCTCCATGGGTTGAGCGTTGCTCCTGGGTCTTCACTCCCTTTGTCCTCCACTGTGGGCTGGAAGCCGAGTGGGCTCTTTCCAGAAGAAAGCCACGAGACAGACACACGAAGATACAGAGCGCTGGCCTGAGGTGGGATGTGGTCAGCTGGGCGTAAGTCTGGGCTCACCCTGCCCTGTCCACTGTGGTTGGGACTGAAGCCAGAGGGGGCTGGAGTGGGCATGGCATGCAGGCAACATAGGGGACTGCTGTGAAGTCACAAAACCGGGGCTGGATTTTCTGCTGTGCAGGATTAGAGAGTCCATTTTAATTGTATTAGCTTTTGAGAGATCTGGTTGGGGACATGGATTCATTCTAACTAGAGCCACCATATATTCCTTGGAACCACAGGGTCTTCGTATTTATTCTAAAGAGAACTGTGTCTAGCCAGGTATTCATATAAGCCACCAACTTCTTAAAGATAGATCCATGTAGGATTCTAGATTGTAGATAGCCAAGTTATCTGTAATTAATTTGTATGAGACAGAATTTTGTGGCTGGTTATACTTATAGCTGTAATTATTATAATTATTATTAGTAGTAATAAGAGTAGTGGTAATTAAGTCATGATTGCATACTGAATAGTAACTTCTGACAGGTATTATGTATTGAGTGTTTGGTGTAACCCAGCCGCTATAATTTGTGCTTGGCAGCATAATCTTGTTTGTCACCCAAGGCGACTCTATGGAGTATGTAGTATTATCTTCTCCATTTCATGACTGAAGCAGCTGAAGGTCAGAGCAACCAAGCAACAATCCAGCATCCTAACACCAGTGAGTAGTAGAGTCTCTGACTGGGAAGCAGCATCAGACATCACTTCGTTTTGTCTTCTTTTAGGGAAAAGAATGAAATAAAAACTTCAGAATTCCTCTAGGTTCCCTAAAGCTTTCATTTCAGAAATGAGAAGCTTGACTCACCGGACATAAGGGAGAAAACAATGCCTAGGTTGGGTTCGGTGGGGTTCAGATGCTGAACAAGGACTCAGCCTTTCTCCTTATTGGGCCTGTTTTCCATGTGGGCCCCTTCCTCGAGCCTCCCTCATGTTGGCGAGGATGCCACAGCCATCCTGGTTTCCTTCCTTCCAGTTGAACAAGCTCAGACTAAAGACAGCCTTTCTCCCATGGGATGTGGCCGAGTGCACAGGGCTGACCCTCATCGGTCAGCGTTGAGATGGGCTCGTCTCTAAACCCAGGATAAGCAGCACAGCCTCAAATCTCGTGGTGGATCCACCTCACACCTGAACCACATGGGATGACAGTGAGGTAAAAGGCACGTCCCCACCAAGAGGTGCGGCTTCCAGCCCGAAAGAATGGATGTCAGGAAGGTCAGTAGGTCGATGCCCACTGGATGGGTTCATGTCATCTCCATTGTCATGGACATAAAGGGACCACTCATCCTTTTGAAAACACTAGTCCCCCCCCCCCCCCTTATCCATGGGTAAGTCACCTGCAGTGAACTGCGATTCTAAAATGGAAAATTGCAGTGCGTCGTACTCAGCAGCATGGTGACTTTCCTCTGTCCCTCTCAGGATGCCGATCATCCTTGGGTCCGGTGTCGCTGCCCTGTAGAGCTTCCTTCCACTAGCCAGTCAGTAGCCATCTTGGTTTTCAGATTGACTGTGGAGATACCACAGTGCTCATGTTTGAGTGACTCTTATTTCTCTTACTGTGCCGCATTTATAAAGTAAACTCTGTCACAGGCATGTATGTATCGGAGAAACATAGTATCTGTAGGGTTCAGTACTACCTGAGGTTTCAGGCACCCAGCGGAGATCTTGAAACATCTGCCCTGCAGATAAGTGGGGGGGGGGGGGGGGGGGTGACTGTACTTGGCCTCTCCTTGAACAGCCATTCTATGACATTTTCCTCCTCAAGCCTGAACGTCTAGATACTGTTTACATATTTTAAATCCTTCCTCTGTTCAGTTCTTGAATTTTCACTTCTTAACCGATTTCTACCTATTTTCTACCTAGAACAGGAGTTCTCAACCAGAGGTGATTTTAACTCCCAGGGGACATTTGGCAATGTGTTTAGAGACATTTTTAGTTGTCACATCTAGGAGTGGAGGACCAGATACTGGTATCTAGTGGGTCAAGCCCAGGGATGCTACTAAATGTCCTATCAAGTACAAGACAGCCCTCCACCACAAAGACGTAACTGGCCCAAAATATCAGTGGTGCAGATACTAAGAGACTGAGACCTAGAGAGGGCCTTACAACTTTTGTGACCAAAGTTACCACGTCCTCCTTTTTGCTGAAGCTGGCACATTGCTGTCACCCTCAGGTTATCTGGCCTATTAAAAGTGTTTCACAGTTTTGATCATGGTCTCCTGGAAACTCTGGATTTCCTTGGAATATGTCATTGCTACACCACCCCTGGCTTCCTGATGTCCTTTTGACTGCTTCTTCCTGGTTTCTTCCCCTTACTATTCTTTGTATCAGGTGTCCCAAGTTCAAATCCTAGGGCCAGACAGGACACGTGAGGAAATAAAGCAATCCTGATGCACATGGGAGGGCGCAGAGGGGCCTGTGGCATGCAGGGACAGGACCCTCATCTAACAAGAGAAGCTGCTTGTCCCCTTCCCTTTCCCCAGAATGAGGCACTGTCACCAGCTTCTCTGAGTCTCCCAGACAAGCCGTACATCTGGACAGTATATGAAACCTTCCCATTTTAATGTGGGCCACTGATTCAACATTTTTGTAAGAAGCTCTACGTGGACAAAACACATTTTTTTGTTAGCGGTGCATAACGCCTCTGCCTTAACTGTCAGGATTTCCTGGGGGTCTTTTATAATGAACCTGTTTTCTTCTCATGCTCTACAGAGTGGCAAGCTTACCCAGTTCCTTGGAATAGATTAGTATCAATATGCTAATACCTCCAAATTCTACAAGGTCTATTTATCTAGTCAATATGGTTCTATTAAGCTTGTTAACAGAAGGGCACTCTTTGGAATGGAGTTAATTAGGAATTTTTAAATGTAATATCTGCTGGGTAATGGTGATGATGAAACCAATTATTACAGAGAAGAAAAGTTAATGTGATGCATTAATATAATAGCCACAGCATTTGGGAAGTCTGACATCCTTTTATATTTGGACTTAGGAAAATTGAGAAAATGTGGGTCCTGCTCCTTCATTTCTGTGTATCTCACTTATATGGGAATAAGTAAATACAAAGTTCCTCTTTCCTATATGGTTGATTTTTCTTGTTTCCCATACCTAAAATAGATTCTAAAACTATTTTTTATTCTTTATGCTACTTGTGGTAATAATAGTATTAGATTTGGAATAATATGAGAATCTTGAAAAGCAACGCAAATTGGCACGTGTTTAGTGAACAAAACTGGGATATCGTTTAACGTGAACCCTCTGAAAACAATAATGTTTTCGGAATTCACCTAGTCTGTATGTTAGGTTTACAAAATAAACCAATCCCTGTTTCTCATAAGTGTTCTTGAAATCTAGATTTCCCCCGTGTGCTGGAATTCAGAACTCACTCTTTGCAGGTTTTCTCTTGACCAATCGCCTTTCCTTCAACATTAGTTTTTCCATTAAGATTTTTACCTTTGAATATTTCCTGCGGTTTTGGTCTAAAATGATTTTTCAACCTTGTGGTTCTGATAACAACTTCCTTCAAAAATTATACTAATCATGTGAAACTGGTACATAACCCATATGGTGTCTGGAAATAGTTATTTTTAAATGACTTTATGCTGAAATGCAGTCATATTTTTGTAAAAAGGCTGTGATCTGTTTTTAATTTGCAGCAGTTTGAAGCCATATTGATATACTTTTTTTTCTGCTGATATTTCAAATTTCCCTTTATGGCAAACACAGTAAGTCGATTAACCTCTTGACTTCCCTTGCAGTCAAGTGGCAATGGCTTTATTTACTCCACTGGAATGTCTAGAGATTACAAATTCTTTGATGCAATGTAAGACTCGGGCAGAGCGTGGTGGAGAGTTATATATAGACCGCTGTGGTCTGGAGCTCGGCATGGTAGTCAAATGGTGAGGGAACACCCTGGCTTCCCCGTTTTCCCACCCAGCTGGGTGGCCCTGGGCAAGTGGCTTCACTTTTGCTGAGGCTCGGTTTCCTCATCTACAAAATATTAATAGTATTTTTCCTACTCTAGAGGGCTGTTATGAGAACTAAGTGAGATTAAGCAGCTTGGCACCCTGCCCAGCTCATAGTGGGAAGTGCTTCAGAAACTACTCCAACACTGGTACTTGTAGTAAGTAACTGTGGTAGTAATAATAGTTGTCATCAATCACATTTCTCTAGAGTGGATCTAAAATTGCCTGAAAGATTTTTCAATTCAGGTTTCTCCTGAGTCCCGTTTGATATTGTCCATTCCATCCTTTTATTAATATTTTTTTTAAAAAACTCCTGCTCAATGTCAGAGCCTTCGGTAGGTGTTAGAGATGGAATGATTGTCTTTTTAAAAGGTATGTTCCTTCCCTTGTGGAATTTGTTGCTTACAATCTTGTGGGAGTGGATATGTTCATTAAAGAGTCATAGAAACATGCAGTTACAACTTTGATAAGTGCTTCAAAAGAAAGGTGCATGGAGCAAGGAAGGCATGCTTGGTGGAGGGGGGTTAAAAGGAGGCAGCCCTGCCCTGGTTGCGTGGCTCAGTTGGTTGGAACATTGTCCCATACACCAAAAGGTTGCAAGTTCAATTCCCAGTCAGGTCACATAGCTAGGTTGTGGGTTCGAGCCCCAGTTGGGGTTGTATGGGAGGCAACTGATCTATGTTTCTCTCTCACACCGATGTTTCTCTCTCTCTCTCCCTCTCCCTCTCTCTCCCTCTCCCTGTCCCTGTCCCTCTCCCTCCTTTCCCCTCTAAAAATCAATTAAAAGATTTTAAAAATGTATGCTTGGGTGAGGATAAAAATAATAATAATAATAAAAAGGAGACATCCCTGAAAACAAAAAACAAAAAATGGTGATTAAGCTGAGAAGTATGGAAAGCCCCCTTAGCTAGGTGAAGAGAAGACCTCAGGAGCTCGGCAGGTGGAGAGATGGCTTGTTCTGCATGGCTGGAGGAACCCAGGAGGCCCCCACAGTGGAGCAACATGGGAGGGGCAGCTGGAGAAGCAGGTCCTTGGTGAGGCTGCAGAGGTGGGCCAGGGCCAGAGCAGGGACCTTAGTGGGCTTTCAGAGGACTTTGGCCTCCTCCCGACCCAACACTGTCCCTACCCACCTTCCAACCCCATCTGCAAGCACATTTACCAACTGATGATCGAGTCAGAAAGAAGATGTATGTATGGTTTCTAGTTTCTCCAAAGGTACAATTCACCAACTGTCTTTAGGTCTCCTTTGGTTCTGTGGCTTACCCTCCATTTCCTCAGACCTACTTGGCGCAGTAATAAGGTCGTTATGAAGCCAGGCCATTAAGGGAAGACCATCCATGTTTTCACTAGCCACAGGCAGACACAACTTCATATACCTATGATTTTCTGCATGTTGAGAGTCCAGAGACACAGTGGAGGGAACATGGGTTTGTAGTTTAGGGGCAGATGATCATGGTACTTAGAGCTTTGCTGCACAGCCAAGTGTGAGGAGGCCCGAGGTGGTTCACCTGTAGAGCTTAGAAAAGCACCGCTGCTAAAGGACCGTCCCAGATGTGATGAGCTGCAGTCTGTCATGGTGTGTGGCCTGTGCAGTGATATCATCTTGGGCTCTCCAGACGGCCCCACAGCGTGCTGCCTTAGATCATCAGCTCTCCGAAGGCGGTGACTGCACTTCTGTGTTGGGACCCGTAAGCCAGGAATCTCTATTGTATTATTAAATCCCAAAAGACAAATGAGTTTTTTGTTTTGTTTTGTTTTAGATTGCTTTTCAATGCAAAGAGAAGAATAAAAAGTAAATTTGCATCTATTTGTTAAACATGTATTGTGCATACATACATACATATATATAGACATACACACTTGTATATACCTTGGGTGTGTATGCCTACTCTTTGCCACCTACTGGTGACAAAAAGCCCTATTTTTTATTGTATGAAGTGATGTTGATAAAAGATGGCAATTTGGGAAATAAAGATGGAAATCCCAAGTTAATATTAATCAGCTACAGTTTTTATTTACAGGTCCAAGAACTTCAAAAGTCTTTACAACTCCCTGCTTTTTATGTTATATATTTTCTTGAAATTTTTCTTGTAAGTCACATTTTGGGTGGGAATGTTTTTTTAGCAGAATTTTTTAAAATCAAAGTATAATTAACATATATTAGTTTCAGGTGTACAGCGTAATGATTGAATGATTGCAAAATGGCAACCACAAGAAGTCTGGTTAACATCTGTCACAATGCTTAGTTAAAACATTTTTTTCTTGTGATGAGGACTTTTAAAATTTACTCTCTTTCCGGAGCTGGTGTGGCTCAGTGGATTGAGTGCCAGCCTGTGAACCTAAAGGTCGCCAGTTCAATTCCCAGTCAGGGCATATGCCTGGGATGCAGGCCAGGTCCCCAGTTTGGGGCATGCAAGAGGCAACTGATCAATGTATCTCTCGCACATTGATGTTTCTCTCCTTTCCTTTCTCCCTCAATTCCCCTCTCTCTAAAAAAAAAGAAAAGTAAGTAAAATCTTTTTAAAAATGTACTCTCTTAGCAATTTTCAAATATGCAATACAGTATTATTAACTGTAGTCAGCATGCTTTATATTACACCCCCGTGGACTATAACTGGAAGCTTATACCTTTTGACTGAATTCACCCTTTTATCTTCCCCACCCCACCACTTCTGACACCAATCTATTCTCTGTATCTGAGTTGGCTTTCTGTTTTTGTTTTTTTTCGTTTTAGGTTTCACATATGAGAGAGATTGTATGATATTTGTCTTTCTCTGTCTGACTTATTTCACTTAACATAATGCCCTCAAGTTATATCCATGTTGTTGCAAATGGCAAGAGTTCCTTTTTTAGGGCTGAATAATATTCCATTGTGTGTATATATTAGGTTGGCCAAAGAATCTTTTACATTTTTTTCCGTATGATGACTCTAGTAATGCTTAGTTTTCTTTAATGTCATTTGAGACAATTTTGTTAGATTGTATTGTGATAGCTGTCATAGCATGCATTAAGAAAAAACATCAAAATTGGTGAATTTCTGTGCAGCCAATTTAATACTGAATATTGAAGAAAATATGCAACATTTTTGGTATGTTATGCTTTAATATTTCAAGAAAGATAAAAATGCAATTGAAACACAGAAGATTTGTGCAGTGTATGGAGGTGCTGTGACTGATGGAATATGTCAAAAGTGGTTTGTGAAGTTTCTTGGTAGTATTGGCATTTTGGTCAAATAATTCTTTGCTGTGGGACTGCCTTATGCATTGGGAGATGTTTGGCAGCACCCTGGCCTCTACCCACTAGAAGCCGATAGCAGGGGAGATAGCTGACATACTCAAAATATCCAAATCAATAAATATATTTGGTGGAAGTAAAAAATGCCTTTTATTTTATGGAAAAAACTAAATGGACTTTTTGGCCAACTCAACACCACATCTTCTTTATCTATTCATCCACCAATGGAAACAGGTTGTTTCTATATCTTGGCTAATGTAAATAATGTTGCAGTGAACATGGAGGTACATACACCTTTTCAAATTAGCATTTTCATTTTCGTAGGATAAATACCCAGAAGTGAATATTTGTGCTGGATCATATGGTAGTTCTATTTTTAATTTGGGGTTGGAACATTCCCACTAATAATGCACAAGTGTTCCCTTTTTACCACATCCTTGCCAACATTTGTTATTTCTTGTGTTTTGATAATAAGGAAAAGTTATTCATAATGTAAATCAAATGTACTTAATCTTTGGTAGATGTTTTTTCTCTGCCTTTCTGTTTATTAGGGTATTATAAAATACTGGTCAATTCCGTTTGACACAAATTTCTAATGCCTATGTTATATTTGCTATCTTCCAAATCTTCTCAAAATAACAATAATAACTAACATTTTTCTGTGTACCAGGTATTGTTTAAATATCTAGTTCTCATGTTAGTCCCTCAAATAAAGCTTTTGTTTTCTCATATTTTAAATGATATTACTAACTTTCAAAGAGGTTAAACAACCTGAAAAACATCACCTAGGACCAGGATTTAAAACTGGGCTTGACTAACTCCTTGCCAATTCTGTGACTGTGGACTGTCTCCACATAGAAAGCAATGAATAGTTTATAAACAGACACTTTAGTGCAGAAACCTAATTGTAAAGTGAAAAATCTCTTGGAAGTAAGATCAGTATCCTCCCCACCCCCACTCCACCTAAATGGCTGCTAAGGTTGTATTTTAATGCACAGTGATAATCAAGTTTAATGGACTCTGGGGGACAAATCTTTATAACAAAGTTGATGGTCTTGAAAAAAACAAACAAAATTATCATTAATCACGTGAAGCCCTGTTAATGTGAATCAAATATCTCAGCAGCAATAATCTGATTGGGCCACACGCAGGGTTCCTAACCAGGACATTTGTCAGTGTCAGAGGATATTCGAAGAAAGAATGAACCTGGAGTGAGAGTCACATTAGAGGCCACTGGACCATAACGGGTCAGCCCATTGGAGATGTTTTTTTAGGCTGGTTTTTATGGCAGCTCAGGGTTCAGAAGACTGTCCATTGGACTACGCATGATCTCAGTGCAAACTGCCGAGCCCCTGCTGGCTCAGACCTGCCTGGATCCCCGTTTTGAGTGAACTGCACATCTCCATGCAGCCTGCCATTCTGAGACCCCTGCATTAAGCCCATGTGCATAGAGACTGTGCTGAGGTGACTGACGTGGGAGGGCTGCACATTGGGGTCTAGGCAGAGCTTGGCCACTCTATGACCTCACATGAGTCACACCATCTTCTGGACCACTGTTTTCACCTCCATGGTGACCAGATGGTCACTGGGAGCCCTTTCAGTTCTATTTTAATTTATTTTTACATATTTTTCAGTTACAGTTGACATACAATGTTATGTTAGTTTCAGGTGTACAACAATGTGGTTACACATTTATATACCTTACCAAGTGATCAACCCCGTAAGTCTAGTGTCCACCTGCCACCGTACGTAGTTATTACAATATTACTTCTATATTCTCTAAGCTGTACTTTATATCCTTGAGACCGTTTTTATAACTGGCAATTTATACTTCTGAATCCATTCACCTTTCTCACCCATCCATCAAACCCTCTGGAAACCAACCATTTGTTCTCTATATTTATAAATATGTTTTTGTTTTGTTTATTCACTTGTTTTATTTTTCTGATTCCACATATAAGGGATATCATATAGTATTTCTCTCTCTGTCTGACTTATTGCTCTTACCGTAATACCCTCTAGGTCTACCCATGTTGTCACAAATGACAAAATTTCATTCTTTGTTATGGCTGAGTAATACTCCATTGTGTATATGTATCATGTCTTTATTGCCAAATTATCAATTGATGGGCACTCAGGTTGCTTCCATATCTGAGCTATTGTAAATAATGCTGCAGTGAACATGGGGATGCATATACCTTTTCAAGTTAGTGTTTTAGATTTCTTCAGATAAATACCCTGAAGTGGAATTGCTGGGTCATATGGTAGTTCTATTGTTAATTTTTTGAGGACCTCCATACTGTTTTCTATAGTGGCTGTACCATTTACAGTCCCACTAGAATACATGAGGATTATTTTTTCTCCAAATCCTCACCAACACTTATTGTTCATTGAGTTTTTGATAATAGCCATTCTGACAGGCGTGAGGTGATTTTAACTTTCATTTCCCTAATAATTGGTGATGTTGAACATCTTTTCATACGTCATTTGGCCATCCGTATGTCCTCTTGGGAGAAATGTCAATTCAGATCCTCTGCCCATTCTTTAATCTGATTGTGTGAGTGTGTGTGTGTTAAATTGTATGAATTCCTTTTGATTGTGGATATTAAACCCGTATTGGAAGTGTCATTGGTGAATAACTTCTCCTATTTAGTAGGTTGTAGTTTCATTTTACTGATGTTTCCTTCAGTATGTAAAAACTTCTCAGTTTGCTATAGTCCTATTTATTTATTTATTTGTTTGTTTATTTATTTTCCCTTGCCTGAGGAGACATCCAAAAAAAATATTTCTACAAGCAATATCAAAGAGTTTACAGCCCATGTTTTCTTCTGTGAGTTTTTTAGTTTGGGGTCTTACATTTAAGTCTTTAATCCATTTTGAGTTTATTCTTGTATAAGGTATAAGAAAGTGATCCAGTTTCTTTCTTTCTTTTTTTTTGCATGTATCCAGTTTTCCCAGAACCATTTGTTGAAGGGACTGCCTTTACCCCATTGTATATTCTTGCTTCCTTTGCCATAGATCAATTGAGCATTATATGTGGCTTTGTCTCTGGACTCTTTATTTTGTTGCATTGATCTATATGTCTCTTTGTATGCCAGAACCATGCTGTTTTGATTACAATAGCCTTATAGTATAGTTTGCTATCAAGTAGTGTGATAACTCCAACTTTGTTCTTTCTCCATATTGCTTTGGCTATTCAGGGTATTTTGTGGTTCTATAGAAACTTTAGAATTCCTTGTTCTATTTCTGTGAAAAAATACCGTTGATATTTTGATAGTGATTGCATTGAATCTGTAGATTGTTTTGGGTAGTATGGACATTTTAAAGATCTCAATATTTTTTCTATCCGTGAGCACAGTTTATTGTTCCATTTAGCTGTATATTTTTCAACAACTTTAAAAATTATCTTATAGTTTTCTGAGTATAGGTCTTTTACCTCCTTGGTTAAATAGGCATTTTCTTCTTTCTGATGCAATTATGAATGGAATTGTTTTCCTAATTTCTCTGATTGTTATTGCTATATAAAATGCAACTGGATTTTGAATATTTTGTATCCTACTTCGCTGAATTCATTTATTAGTTCTTATAGTTTCTTTGTGAAATCTTCATTTCTCTCTAGATTGTATCATGTCACCTGCAAATAACAGCAATTTTACTTCTTCCTTTCCAGTTTGGATGCTTTTTAAAATTTTTTCTTGTCTGATTGCTGTGGCTAGGACTTTCAATACCATATTGAATAAAAGTTGTGAATGTGGGCATCCTTGTATTTTTCATGATCTTAAAGTATTTTAGCTTGCACCATTGAATGTATCAGCTATGGGTTTGTCATATATGGCCTTTATTATGTTAAAGTATGTTCCCTCTATCCCTTCTTTGGTGAGAGTTTTATCATAAATGGTTGTTGGATTTTATGAAATGCTTTTTCTGCATTTATTAATATGATCATGTGATTTTTAATTCTTCATTTTGTTATGTGATGTATCATGTTAATTTGATTTGGGAATGTTAAACCAAACTTGCATCTTAGGGTAAATCCCATTTGATCATGGGGTATGATCTTTTTAGTGTATTGCTAAATTTGGTTTGCTAATGTTTTGTTGAGGATTTTTCCATCTATGTTCATCAGGTGTATTGGCCTATGATTTTCTTTTCTTTTCTTCTGAGTGTCTTTGTCTGATTGGTATCACATTAATCTTGACCTTATTCCTCTTCAATTATTTGGAATAATTTGAGGAGAGAAATTAATTTTTATTTGAATATTTGGTAAAATTCACCTGTGAAGCCATCTGTTCCAGGCCTTTTGTTTGTGGAGAGTTTTTTTTATTACTGATTTGATATAGTTTATAGTAATCAATCTGTTCAGATTTTCTTCTTTCTTCTTGATTTAATCTTAGCAGCTTGTATGTTTCTAGGAAGTTATCCATTTCTTCTAGGTTGTCCAATTTTTTGGCATGTAAGTCTTCATTGCATTTTCTTAAAATCCCTTGTATTTAGCTGTCACTACTTCCCTTTCATTTCTGATGTTATTTATTTGGGACCTCTTTCTCTGTCTCAGGCAATCTTGATAAAGATTTATCTATTTGGTTTTTCTTTCCAAAGAACCAGTTCTTCATTTTATTGATTTTTTTCTATCGTTCCTGTAGACTCTATTTTGTTTATTTTTACTTTGATCTCTATTATTTCCTAACTTCTCATATTGGCCTTTTTTTTTTTTTTGTATTTCAGTTTTAGATTATTTGATATTTTTCTTGTTTCTTGCAGTGGGCCTATATGTGCTATGAATTTTCCTCCAAGAACTGATTTGGCTGTGTTCTATAGTCTGGACCTTTATGTCTTCATTTTCATTTGTCTCCAGTATGTTTCTATTTCTTCCTTGATCTAATTGTTAACCCAGTCATTATTTAGTAGCATGTTATTTCACCTCCATATGTTTACATGTTTTTCAGTTTTCTTCTTGTAATTGGTTTCATACCATTGTTATTGGTGAGGATACTTGATATGATTTCGGTCTTCTTACACTTATTGAGTCTTGTTTTGTGGCCTAACATGTGGTTTATCCTAGAAAAATGTTCTATGTTCACTTGAAAGGAATATATATTCTCCTGCTTTGGGTTGAAATAGCCTAATAATATTACTTTGGTCTTTCTTTGTTGATTTTTCTGTCTGGACGATTTATCCATTCATGGCAATGGGCTGTTAAAATCCCTTACTATGACTGTATTACTGTCAATATTACCTTTTATGTGTATCAATATTTGCTTAATATATTTAGGTATTTCTATGTTGGGTGCTTAGATTTTTATGAGAATTATGTCCTGTGGTTGGATTGATCTCTTTATCATTATGAAATGCCCTTCTTTGTCCCTTGTTATAGCTCTTAACGTCTATTTGATTAATATAACTATTGCTACTTCAGCTTTTTAAAAATTTCCATTTGCATTAAATATCTTTTTCCATTCATTTACTTTCAGTTTGCATGTAACTTTGATTCAAGGGGGTCTCTTGTAGGCAGCCTATGTACAGTCATAATTTTTATCCATTCTACCACCCTATGACCTTTGATTGGAGCATTTAGTCCATTTACATTTAATTATTGATAGACACATGGCTATGGCCATTTTATTAATTTTTATAATTATTTTTGTAGTTCTTTGTTCATTTCTTATTTTTTGGTCTCTTATATGTTGATGACTTTCTATAGTGTTGTGTTTGGGTTTCTTTCTCTTTATTTCTTGTATATTTCTTGTAGATTTTTGGTTTGTCATTACCATGTACTTCATGATTACCAAGATGTTTATAGCACTATATTTTAAATTGATGGTCACTTAAGTTTGAACACATTCTAAAACCACTAAAATTTTCACTCTCCACCTCCACTTTTATTTTTTGGTCATTTTGTTGTTGTTGTTTACTGTGTTTGTGAGCATCTGTTTGTATCCCTTCATTTGTTGTTGTAATTACCCAAGATCTTCCCATTTTTCCTTTTAACCTTGTACTAGCTTTATAATTGGTTGATCCACTGCTTTTACTATTTGCCTTTGTCACTGATCATTTTTTCTTTCCTATATTTTCTTATTCATATGTTTTACTTTTTTATGTAAAAAGAAGTCCCTTTAACATTTCTTATAATAGTTGGTTTAGTAATAAACCTTTTTAGCTTTTTTTGGGGGGGGTGTGGTCTGGGAAACTCTTCATTAGATTAAAAATGATAGCCTTGCTGGGTTAAGTAATCTTGGTGGTAGGTCTTAACTTTTCATGACTTTAAATATTTTGTGACAGTATTTTCTGGCCTGCAAAGTTTCTGCTGAGAAAAGAGCTGACTGCCTTATGGGAGCTCCCTTGTATGTAACTGCTTTTTTTCTTATTTAAGACTCTCTCTTTCTCTTTAACCTTTGGTATTTTAATTATGGTTTGTCTTGATGTGGTCCACTTTGGGTTTATCTTGTTTGGAATTTTCTCCATTTCCTGGGTTGTATATCTATTTTCTTCACCAGGTTAATACATTTTTTCATTATTATTTCTTCAGATAGGTTTTAAATCTCTTGATCCCTCTCCCGGATCACCTGTGTTGCAGTGTTGGTACATTTGCTATTGTACCAGAGGTCGCTCAAACTGTCCTTATTTTTAAAAACTGTTTTCTCTTTTTACTGTGTCCACTGGGTGTGTACTACTACCTTGTATTACAGATCACTGATTCAATCCTCTGCTTCATTGAATGTGCTTTCAATTCCCTATATTTTAATGGCAGTTACTGTATTCTTTATTTCTGATTTTGTATGTGTTCTATCTCCTTTTTTATGTTTTCTATCACTTTGTCAAAGTTCTCACTAAGTTCTTCTATTCTTCCCCTAAATTCATTGAGCATCCTATAGTCATTGTTTTGAACTCTGCATCTGGTAGATCAGTTATCTCAATTTTATTTAGTTCTTTCTTTGGAGTTTTGTCCTGTTCTTTCATTTCTGACATGTTTCTTTGTCTCCTTGTTTTGGCTGACTCCATGTGTTTGTTTCTGTGTACTAGGTAGTTCTGCTATGTCTCCCAGGTGTGGCACAATGGCCTTATGTGGAAAGTTTCCTGTAAGGCCCAGTGGTATAGTCTTTCTGTTCAACTGAGCCAGGTGCTCCAAGGTTGTCTCTTGTGTGGGTTATGTGCGCCTACTTGGAATGAGCTACCTTGCCCCTTGCCCCTACAGCCCTCACCCTGAAGATAGTCGGTTCATTTCCTCCCTGTATGTCTCTTGCAGTTTTCAAACTGCTACCCCAGTGCTGGTCCAGAGTTAGTGCATTTGTGAGTGAAGAAGTCCAGGCACTGTCTCTTTGAAATGCAGAGCTTGGGTCTCTAGCAGTCTTATAGCTCACTTGAACATAATCATGGTTTTTTTTCATGGCCAGATATTATGGGGACTCTTCTTTCTGGAACTGATATCTTGGGCTAGGGAGCCCTCTGTGAGACTGGGACTCCTTGCTCCTTAAAGGAGACCTCTGCAGCTAATATCCCTTCTGATTCTTAATCACCCTATCATGGGTGTGGGATCTGTCCCTTCTACGTCTCCACCCCTCCCACCAGTCTCATTGTGGCTTCTCTTTATGTCTTTAGTTATAGGAATTCTGTTCAGCTACTCTTCAGGTGGTTCTCAAGGATGGCATTCTATGATTTCATGGTAGTTTTGATGTGGTTGTGAGATGAGGTGGACATAGTATTTACCTATTCTGCCATCTTGACCAAAAAGGAGCCCTTTCAGTTTTAAAGTGCTTTAAATACTATCCTTAGACATGTAGTTGACTTTTGGTGAAATCATGACCAGTGCACTACCCCTTCTATAGCACCCATTGATTCCCGATTCTGGTCCTTTACTTCTTTAATGGCATCGTTCTCTGCTCTTTTAGATGCCATGAGCTCTCCATGCTGTAAAAGTTTCCTTGCCAGCCCACTCATCAAGTCAGCATAAAAAAGGATTTAATAGTTCACACTGATGCTTTGATCTAATGCCTGATTAAACAAAGAAGTAAATGAAATATTGTTATTATATCAAAAAATATGATTTTAGTAAATGCAGAGGGATCTGCTATCTAGGGTGTAAAAAGGCACTCTTTCATTTAACAAGGATGGAGATGCTCATTGATTCAACAAGTAATTTTCATGCCCAGTCTGTGCCAGGAACAGGCCAGGCCCTGGGAATACGGCAGAGCAAATGGAAGTGACTGCCCTCCTGGAGCCTGTACTGGAGTGGGAGGAAATGGACCATAAGCAAACACATTTATACTCTCTCAGCAGGTAGAGTTATGAAAGAATGTAAAACAGGGGGATGGGCTGGGGAGTTGTGGGGTGAGACTTTCATACAGGAAGTCAGGGAAGGCCTTAACTGAAAGTGACACATGAGCAGGAAGGAAATGAGGGTGTAAGGCAGGTAGGGGTGAGTGTTCTGGGCAGAATAAACATAACATAGTCATATAAAGACCCGACACAGGAGCCCTATACTTGGCATACTTAAAACCAGCCATCAGGCCGGTGTAGCAGGTGCTCATTTAGTGAAAGATGAGTATTAGGAAGTGAAGTCAAAGAAGAATGGGTGAGTTCAGAGCATGCAAATCATGCAGTTAACATGACAACACCATAGAGACCATGATAAGCACTTTCACTTTTAATCTGAGCTCAACTGGACCTGGCCAAGATTTTTGAGCAGAGGAGCAAGGTGATTTCACTTGACCTTGATTGTTTTCTTTCCTGTAATATTACCAATTATGCCTGGCACATAGTATGTGGGCAAACATTTGATTCAATGATTCTCATTAATTTTGTTCAATTTCCTGTATGATGACCGGGTACGCTGGAAGGGATTGTTTTTCTGGTACTGAAGTTTCTGTGAACATAAGTGGTCAGTGGAACTAATTTCTTAGTCAATAGCAATATGAATTACATTTTTTCCTAATCACCAAGCCACCTTCTCCCATGATGTAGATGGACCCCTATGTGAGGCTGCTTGGTAACTCAAAGTGATATATCAGTTGATCTGAATTAAATTCCTGGGTCCCATTGCCTGCTGCCTGCATGAAGAAAATAATACCCCTTCTTTCTGTTCAACTTAAATCCATATACAGCTGTTGTAGTTTTTATTGTTTTCAGATATTATAATTTTCATTATTTTTAACCCCTGCAGATTACAGGTTATTCACAAGGCTCTTTGCAGACATTAAGAGGAAGATCAATAGAACCGTACTGTTGACTGCTCCCCCTCCCCCTGGCTGTTGGTACTTTATCAGCAACACCCACATAATTACTTGGTATTTGACATTACTAGGTTTCAGCTTGTTTGTAGTAAGCCTCTTTTAATCTTATCTAAGACTGTGGAATCATGATGGGTTGGTTTCTAATCCTGCCTCCTTTCTCTTCCAAATGCATGTGTGCCATGACATTTAATTTATGCCTGTAAGTAGATAGAAATTCCTGTCTTTAGAAGTAGCTTGACATCTTTTAGTTTAAAAAGGAAAACAAAATGTAAATGTGTGGGATCATGGACAATTTATTAAAGTTGACAGAAAGATGGTGGCATGGTGCAGCCAATACAGCTTTCTGCACTGTCAATATGGAAGCCGCTAGCAACATGTGACTAAGAAGGGTTGAAATGAATTAAATTTAAACGTAAATAGCCACATGAGGCCAGTAGCTACCGTATTGGACCGTAGAGATTTGATGGGTTGAAGGGGTTGTCTGTAGGAAGTCAGCAGGCTGGGTGACAAAACTGAAACCATAGGCTCTTTTCATTTTTCAGCTATGCAGTTGCCTACAAAAGAGATCTGAGTACCTACCTTAACTATCCATAACCGATAATTAAACTCTTGTAAGTGTACATTCTTCTTTTTCTCTGATTTATGTACTTCATTTCCTTCTTTACCATCACTGCTTAGTCTCTATTGCCATTTCCTCTTGCAAAAAGCCGGGCACTAGCCTCTGATGGATTTCTGTCTTGATTCTTGTCTGACTTTCAATCAATTCTTCCTCCCTATGGCAGCTGCATTAATTCTGCTCAGGATTAAATCCCTGATGACTCTCCGTTTTCTCAGGATGAAGATCAGTGTCCTTTGCTTTAATGAACACAATGGCTCTTTTGCTTTACAAGCTGTGAAACTCTGGCTATTTTGGTGTCAAGTGAATGTAAATTTTATTAATGATGCTTTTATTTGGAATTACGTGTGGGTACACATTATCTTTTTGGTATTAGAGCTTTTAAAAATCTGCCACTTTCTATTCTGAAAAGCATATGCATGCCAGTGCAAATAACCATTCTCTGCTTGACAAATCAAATAGCTGCAGGCAGCCAGCCACTCTTTCTCTTTCACCTTTGCTCCCTCACCTGGATACCCAACCCCCCTCCCTTGTTCACCTGGCTGACACCAGCCTCATTAAAGACTAAGCTTAGATATTGCCTCTTCTAAGAAGCCTTTCTAAGAATTTGTCAGGTGCCCTTTCCATGATCTCCCAAGCTCCCTGGGAGGATGGGGGTGAGGGAAAGGAGGCTGTCTTGTGATGTCTGCTTAGCTGTGGGTCTCCCTGGGTACCCCGAGGCACAGGGGCCAGAACTGTTTCATTCCTTATCTGCAGGGCCTAGGTCAGTGCCTGATCCATTATAAATACTCAATATTTGTTGAAGGAGGTATTCTGACAGTCACATGCTATCATGGGAGTTTTCCAGAACCACCCCCCACCCCAAGTAACAAATTAAAACCAAAATCTCTATATATGCTGTACTTCTATGTAAATTTTGTGGAACTAGATAACACAAAGTTTGGGATACTCCTGTTTTTATTTTATTGAATCACATCCCTGGTTCTCCACCCAATGACTTCTCCACTTAGTTGGCTGCCATCTTGTCACAAAAGCATCAGATATTACTCAGGGATTAAAAAACAGGACAAGAATATACAAGCTTTCTCTTCTCTGCAACCCCATATGCTACTGGGGAAAGATATATAACCATTCAGTCAAGAAACACAATACTTTCAGGTAGGAAAGCAGGAAATGAAATAGACCAGCCAGGCACTCATTGTATGTCAGATACCATTCTAAGTGATTTACATGTATTAATGTCTTTAATGCTCAGCACAAACCCTTGTGTTTCATTTGCCCTCAGGAAACTGAGGCACAAAGGGTCAAGAAACTCAACCAAGATCACAACTCTCACAAGTAGTGGACCCAGAACTTGAGCCCAGACATTTGGTTCCCCTCTGTGACATGACCACAGTGCCACCCACAATCGTGATATGGGTGGGGGTGGAGGAGCGGGGGGCGGGTTAGATGGTCAGGGAAAACCTTTTGGAGAAGGTGAATTCAGCCTTACAGAGAGCTTGGGGTTTACAGTGTTCCTACTGGAGAGAGCCCCAAACAGGTTTGGCAAGTTTACAGAATAGCAGAAGGACCTCCCTGCTTAGAAAGTATTAAAAGGTGGGGATGGGGTGGGTGTAGTGGTGAGAGACGGAGTCAGAGAGAATGTGAGAGCAGGCCCTGTCTCCCAGCGGAGCTGTGTAGATGGGTCTGCAGCACCCAGATGAGGGCAGCAGTCAGTAGGTAAATAAACAACCTGTTGAATAGCACAGGCACAATTTTACTCCCAGTCTCGCTTGTTGACGGATCAATGTAAGATATTAACTAACCTCAGGGCACGTGTTATCTTAGCTCTGGTTGTAGAAACAAACAAAACTTTTTTTGGCAGAAGCTAAAGAACTCAACATCCTGCTGCTGATTTTCTTAATGTGATCATGGTAAACCACTGATACGCAGCCCGAAATCTCCAATTAAAGGAGACAGGACAGTAAAAGCAATTCACTTTCAAATGCTTTACACTCCAATAAAAGCATGGACCAAGGAGTTAACTGCAGTCAGTGTACGCAGCATGAGCAGCTGAGTTAGGACGGAGCTGTCTTCGTGTACACACACTTGACTAAGTGCATTTTGAGATTGCTTCCAAGCACCTCGCTGGCTGTTTTTATCGGTGACCAGGAAGCCAGCACAGACTTAGTTTGAAGTACAACTTACCCTAGGACAAGTGCAGCCAGAGCCTTCTGACATTTTGAATAACTCTGTAAACTGATCCATGACCCATGACAGACTAATATGTAACTATTGACATCAGATGGAAGCGACCCAGCATTTGGCAAGAAAGCCATTTCTTGTCTTCCTGGCACACTGTGCTAGCAGTGGGAAAAGAGTCTTGCATGACAGTTGGATAAGTCAAGGAAACTATGAGAGCCTGAGGAAAAAACTTGGAAATCCCCACACATATTTAATTAATCCCTCTGTTATATGTTAACGAGTTAACAGCATATGCATTGGCCTGACATCCTATCTTATTTATGTCATTCTGAAGCTGAATCTGGATGGAGGGTATTAGTTTAATTTAATACAAATGGTCCTTTGCTATTTTTGCCCCCAGGCTCCCCTCCTCCATCCCCAGCATCTGTTTGGAGTAGTAATTTGGATGCTACAGAAGGCCAGTTTGGTTCACAGAACAGAAATGTTTACCCATTTGCAGGCTTCTGTAGTTTATTTCTGCATGAAGGCACCCAACTATTTGCAAACTAACAGACTTCAAGGTAAATAAACTAGGCTTCTGTTGCAACCTTCTAAGAAAGCTGTGTTTATCTGCTGGCCCCATGTGAACAGTGATCATTTATTAATCTCTTAATGAATGGCCTGTCAGCAAAGTGTGCTTTACCTGATATAATCCCACACAATGCTAAAAAAAAAAAAAAAAAAAAAAAAAATGGAATTCTCTCTCATTCTCATTTTACAGGTGAGGAAACTAAGACTGGGGGAGGGGAGGCAAGGGGTGGGGTGCAAATGCTCCAAGGCTGCAAAGATTTTAAGGTGTGGGGTCAGAACTTGAATATAAGTCCAGACTCCAAATCCGGTTCTTTTTCCCTTTGCTCAATATAGACTCTTCATTTGTAACCAGGTCCTTTTTGTTCAATAATTACATTTGTGAAGTTAGCACTATGCTCGGTGATCTGGCAGGTAAAAAAGAAGGAAAAAGAAATGTCTCTGATAATAAGACATGACTCTTATAAAAGCAATGCATCAAATATAGGGTTGAATTAGGGCAGAGGTCGCAAAGCCAAATGTCCACAGGCACCAGACCAGTCATGCAATGGGGGATGCGGGACAGAGGGAAACGCTGGGCACTGATGAGCTGGGGAGCATATGCCATATCCTTTGGGGCAGCCTTAGCTGATGATCAGTTGTTATATATAAAACAGAATTTCTGACTTCTCTTGAAAAACTGAATGAAATTGGAATGGGGTGCAGAGTGGGAGAGGGATCCCCAAAGTCCCCACAGTCCATGGGTAGGGGATGGGGGAAGGAGATAATACAGCAATTAAGGTACTTTACATATCTATGACAACTTGGTAGCTAGCTAACAGTTGTGCTACTGCCCCAGGGCAAAAGGTGTAGTGACTTTCAGGATGTATCCTGACCCCTGACTAGCCAGGGAAGGTGAAGGCCCTCCCCGGAAGCCCCAGTAATGGGAACTCTTGCCCTGACTAAAAAATGGCAGCCAAAAGAATGTAAACAATATGGGGAAACTGGCAGATGTAGTTTATTGTGGGAAGAGTCAGAGATGAGATCACTTAGGAAGTTCTGGGTCAGGATTTCAAAGAAGGGTGGGCAGCCTTGAGGAGGAAGCTATGATGCAGCAGTGATGAGCAAGCAGTTTATAGTCAGGATTCGGCATGTGGCCTAGGCTCGTAAGAAAGCAGGCACACTGCTGCTTTGATCGTGCCTGCCCTAGCTGACGCCAAAGCCACCAAGGCCTCTGCCTTGCAGACCCGAACTCTGTCTGGACTCTTGGAACTTGGGACCTAAGGAGAGGACGCTCCCTTAGGACGTGTGGCTTTCCTGGACTTCACCATGGTCCAATGTAACACAGTGCATGCTTTCCTGTACTATTACACAGAGGCTGAAGACAAGGTACGCCAGATCATGGAAGGAGGAAGCTGACAGATAAGGGATGGGGACCTATGGGGCTTGGTTTTGGCTTCTAGCCTTTTGGGGAGCAAGGAAAGTGCTGGGTCTCATAGGAGAGCAGGGTGCGGAGCAGGAGTGCTCCCAGCAGGAGTGTAAATATAAACACGATATTTCGTCGGCAGCCGTCCGTCTCGAGAGACGATGGCGTAGCTTCCCGAGAGTCTATCTGCACCGCCGAGAATAGCTGTGCAGTCCGATTCGGGAGTGACAATCCCTGCTGCACTTGGTACAGGTGAAGGCAGATGGCTGTTGTTGCTGCTGTTGACGCTGCTTCCGCCTCGATCTTTTCTGGACCGCCTCCTCGTTGCGCGCAGCCTCCGCGCGTGACGTACCTTGCCTGACCGCGAGCCTCCAGGCTAGGCGGTCGTCTGCTTGAACTTCCCATGTGTTGAGATTGATGGAGCATTGTGTCATGTCCTTTTTGCAGATGTCTTTGAACCGCAGTTTTGGGCGCCCTGTCATCCTCTTGCCTTCTGCTAGCTCGCCGTAGAGGAGGTCTTTGGGGATACGGCCTGCATCCATTCTTTTGACATGGCCGAGCCACCTGAGGCGTCTCTCGCTAAGAACTGCATGCAAACTGCTCATATTGGCTCGCTTCAGCACCTCGGTGTTGGGGACCTTATCGTGCCAGGCGACATGCAGGACGCGTCGCAGGCACCTCATGTGGAAGCTGTTGAGTTTCCTTTCGTGCCTTGCGTAGGTGGTCCACGTCTCGCTGCCATAGAGGAGAGTGCTGAGTACGCAGGCTTGGTAGATGCGCAGTCTGGTTTTCTCAGTGAGGCTGGAATTGTTCCACGCTCGCCGGTTCAGTCTGGCCATAACTGTGGCTGCCCTGGCGATTCTCCGGTTGACCTCCAAGTCGACTGACAGAGAGCTCGAGATGGTGGACCCGAGGTAAGTGAAGTCGTTGACAACCTCCAGGGTGTATCCATCGATGGTGATGCATGGGGGAGTCCCCGTGCCTTGAGCCATAACATTCGTCTTCGTCAGGCTGATGGCTAGTCCGAACTCCTTGCATGTGTGGGAAAGGCAAGTGACTAGCTGCTGGAGTCCCTCTTCAGAGTGTGATGTCAAGGCTGCGTCGTCGGCGAAGAGCATCTCACGGATGAGCACCTCTTTGACTTTGGTCTTGGCTCGTAGACGGGCCAGGTTGTAGAGCTTGCCATCGGATCTGGTGTGAATGAAGACACCCTCGCTGCAGTCCTTAAAGGCGTATTGGAGGAGCATGGAGAAGAAGATTCCGAACAGCGTAGGCGCGAGGACGCAGCCCTGCTTTACTCCGCTGCTGACTGGGAAGGCCTCAGAGGTTGCGCCGTTGTAGGACACCGTGCTGTGCATGTTGTCGTGAAAGGACATGACCACAGCAAGCAGATGTGGTGGACAGCCAATCTTCCGTAGCAAGCTGAAGAGTCCGCTTCGACTGACCAGATCAAACGCCTTCGTGAGGTCGATAAAGGCGAGGTAGAGTGGTTTATGCTGCTCGTGACACTTCTCCTGCAGCTGGCGTAGGGAGAAGATCATGTCCACTGTTGATCGGCCAGCTCTGAAGCCACACTGGGACTCTGGGTAGACGCGGGAAGCAAGGGTCTGCAGGCGGGCAAGAGCGACCCGGGCGAATACTTTGCCGACGACGCTGAGGAGAGAGATGCCCCGGTAGTTGTTGCAGTCGCTGCGGTCTCTTTTGTTCTTGTACATGGTGATAATGTTGGCGTCTCTCATATCCTGGGGGATGTAACCCTCCTTCCAGCAGAGACAGGGTAGATGGTGGAGCGGCTGTAGCAGGACTGGTTTCCCGCTCTTTAGGATTTCTGGAAAACACGATATTTATATTGTAAATAAAGACCTGTTTCTCTCAACATTAATTTTTGGGTCATACACAAGGCACCACATGAACAGGCCCTGGTTTGCTCAGTTACAGAATGACAATATTGGGTTCAAATTCTTGTATTAAAAGAAAATGTTAACACAGAGTTGGACAACATGACCTCCTGATGGGGAGTGATGTCAGCAAGATGGTAGAGAAGAAGATTCCAGTACTTGTCCCCTCATAGAAACATCAGTTTGAACCACTATGAATGAAAAAACCTTGGCAACAGCTAAGCTAAGTGAATTAAAGACTTTATCAGAAGACTGGAAACTGGAAACTAAAGCACAGACATTGGTCTGGGCGATGAATTTTTGAACATGAAAACAAAAGCAAAAATAGACAAATGGAATTGCATCTAACTAAAAAGCATCTGCACAGCAAAGGAAACAATAAACAAAGTGAAAAGACAGCTTATAAAATGAAAGAAAGTATTTTTATACTGTGCATCTGATAAATGCTTAATATCCAAAAATGTATAAGGAACTTAATAGCAAGATAACAAATACTTGATTAAAAAGTGAGCCAAGGACCTGAGCAGACATTTCTCAAAAGAAGGCATACGATGGCCAAAAAGGTATATGAAAAAATGCTCAGCATCACTAGTCATCAAGGAAACGCAAGTCAAAACCACAACAAGGTATCACCTGATACCTGTTAGAACAGATATTATTAAAGAAACAGGAGTAGTTAAGTATTAGGAAGGATGCTTGTACATTGTTGGTGGGAATGTATTGTCATTTCAAAAACCAATATGGAGGTTTCTCAAAAAACAAAAAACAGAAACAAAACCCTACCATTTAACCCAATAATTTCACTTATGGGTATAGATCTAAAGGAAATGAAATCAGGATCTCAAAGAGATATTTGCACTCCCATGTTCAATGCAGCATTATTCACAATAACCAAGATATGGGATCAACTGAAGCGCCCATCAAATAAGTGGATGAAGAAAATGTGGAATACATATACTGTGGAATACATTTATCATGGAATATTATTCAGCCATTAGGAGAAAATCCTGTCATTTGCAACAAGGATGAACATTATACTAAGTGAAATAAGTCAGACACAGAAGGACAGATAGTGCATGATTTCATTTACATGTGGAATCTAAAAAAGTCACACTTATAGAATCAGAGGGTAGAATGGTAATTGCCAGGGACTGAAGAGGGGCAGGGAATGGAGAGATGTTGGTCAGTGGGTACAAACCTTCAGTTATGCAGGATGAATCCGTTCTGGAGAGCTCATGGACAGCATGTAGTGAATAATACTGTTATGCACCGACTGGTGTGGCTCAGCTGGTTTCGACATCATCCCACAAAGCAAAAGGTATATGCCTGTTCAATTCCCAGCCAGGGCACATGCCTGGGTTGTGGACCCAGGGGGTGTGTGTGAGAGGCAGCCAATCAATGATTCTATCACACCTCAGTGTTTCCCTCTCTCCTTTTCTTCCCCTCTCTCTAAAAATAAATAAATAAGTAAATAAATAAAGAATAACTGTGTTGTATTACTTAAAATTTGTTGAGAGAAGATCTTGTATGTCCACACCACGTATGCAAATTTATGGCAACTATGTGAAGCAATAGATATGTTAATTAGTTTGATGTTTTTGTAATTATTTCACACTGTGTACATATATCAAAGAATAATATACAGCTTAAATGTATACAATTTTAATTTGTTAGTTATACCTCTGTAAAGCTGGGTGGGGAGGGAAACCCTGCCAAGGGCCAGATTGGGCTTACAAGCATTAGTTTGTAGTCTATTCTAGAAGACTGTTTTTCAAACTCTAGAAATTTAGACTGTGAAGGTCTGAGTTGGGGACACATGTTTGTATCTCTAAGCCTGATATTGAGCCAGGTTGAAGATGGCTCTAAGGCCCCTAACTGTGTTCTGACACTACATAGCACCGTTAAGAAACATGTTTATTGCTGCGTGTGTACCAGCTGTCACGCAAGCTTGCCATCTTGTGCAGAAGTTGTGTTTGCATCACAGAAAGCAACCTGCATGCCATCCCAACTCCTAAAAAGAATAGAATTACAGAAGTGGTGAGCCCTTAAATTATCAGGTCTAATCTCTTCATTAAGTAGGCAAGAAAAAAAGCTAGGCAAGAATGATCTGCGGCTAGGCAGTTGTGAGACTTGGTGCCATTGCCTTGTTCTTTCTGGATCCCATTTCTTTCCTTTGTAAAATCAAGGGAATGGAGTACCTAATTGCTATCATTCCCATAATCCTATGATTATTTTCCTTGGTTTTACCTTAAGGCAGGGAGTGAGGAGGGGCAGGAGAAGAGAAATAACCGAGGACAATTGGGACCAGCTGTTTCCAACATGGTGTTCATCTCTGGCTCCTCTGCACTATGCCTGGGAGGGCTTGGGAAGGCCAGTCAGTCACCCAGCCCCTCGGGGCAGCTACCCAATGGGGGGACGCCACGTGGTGAACTTCATCCCATCTCTGACAGCTGGTTACTGGCATGGCTTCCCGCTCCAGCTGTCTTTTTAAAAAATGAATGTTGTCAGTTCCAAGGTAGGCAGGGCAGGGTAGGGTGGAGGGCTTGACATAACCCATCACCACTAGAGACACAAGTATAAACACATGTCTTCCTCATGCAGCGCACCAGCAGGCAGCAGCCTGGGAGTGGAGGGCCGCCGTTTATCTCCAAACTGATTGCTCCAGAGTCTTGCAAATGAGACAGACACTATTATGCAGCTCCAGCTGAATCACAGGACCCGGGTCAGCTGTTCCTCCTAGAAATATCACTATTTTAGGCAAATGTATATTAAGCATCAACTACATAAATTCCTCCCTGTCCAAACTCAGGAATCAAATCAATTTGGATAGTGAGAATTTAAATAGCAAGAGGCAACAATAATGTATCGGTTTTTGATGTTCAGATAGCAAGGAGTTAAGACTTTTGATAGCAAAAGATACTAATCTTATATGAAACTATGTATTCAATGTAATTGATTTGATATTGAGAGTTTATTTTTTCTTTTTTTATATTTTTCTATAACAGTTTATATTCAATACTATTTTGTATTAGTTTCAGGTGTACAGCATAGTGATTAGACAATTATATAATTTACAAAGTGTTCCCCCTGATATTTACAGTATCCATCTGGACCCATACATAGTTATTACAATATTATTGACTATATTCTCTGTGCTGTACTTTATATCCCCGTGACTGTTTTGTAACTACCAATTTATACTTCTTAATCCCTTCACACTTTTCACCCAGTTCCCCAACCTCCCTCCCCTCTGGCAGCCATCAGTGTGTTCTCTGTGTCTGTTTCAGTTTTGTTTCTTTTGTTCTTTAGACTCCACATAAAGTGAAATCATATGGTGTTTGTCTTTCTCTGACTGACTTATTTCACTTAGCATAATACCCTTTAGGTTCTATCCATTCTGTCCCACATGGTAACATTGCATTCTTTTTTATGGCTAAGTAATATTCCATTGTGTATATGTACCACAGCATTTTTTATCTACTCATCTATTGATGGGCACTGGGTTGCTTTCATATCTTGGCTATTGTAAATAATACTGCAAGAAATAATGCTGCAGATATTCTTTCAAATTAGTATTTTGGGTCTCTTTGAAGACATACCCAGAAGTGGAATCCCTGGGCCATAAGGAAGTTTTATTTTTAACTTTTTGAGGACCCTCCATACTGTTTCCTCCATACTGTTTTCCTGGAAATGCAGATTGGTGTAGCTGTACCAATCTGCCTTGCCACCAACAGTACATTTCTTCATATTCTCACCGACACTTGTAGTTTGTTGATTTATTGGTGACAGCCATTGTGACAGGTGTCATTGTGGTTTTAGTTTGTATTTCTCTGAAACTTAATGACATTGAGAGATATTTTTGATCTTTTTATGTATCTGTTGGCCACCGTATGTCTTCTTTGGAAAAGGGTCTATTCTGGTCCTATCCATTAAGTATTTGGATTTTTTCTTCAGTGTTCAGTTGTATGGGTTCTTTATAAATTTTGGATAGTAACCCCTTATCTGATCTATCATTGGCAAATATCTTCTATTTGGTAGATTTTCTTTTGGTTTTGTTGATGGGTCCCTTTGTTGTACAAAAACTTTTTAGTTTGATATAGTTCCATTTTTTTTTCTTTTGTTTCGCTTGTCTGATAAAATATAGGAGAAAAAATATATATTGCTAAGAGAAATGTCAGAGATTTTTTCAAGGAGTTTTATGTACTTAAGCCATTAATTTTTTAGTTTTTCAAGGAGTTTTATGTACTTAAGCCATTAATTTTTTAGTTTATTCTTCTATATGGTATAAGAATACGGTCTTGTTTTATTTTTTGCTTCTATCTGTACAATTTTCCCAACATCATTTATTGCATAGACTGTCTTCACCTCGTTTTATATTATTGCCTTCTTTGTCAACTATTAATTGACCACAGAGACCTGGGTTTATTCCTGGGCTCTCTATTCTGTTCCATTAACCTATGTGTCTGCTTTTATGCCAGCACCATGCTGTTTGGATTACTATGGCCTTGCAGTATAGTTTGATATCTAATAGTGTGCTACCCCAACATATTCTTTTTTCTCAAGCTTACTGAGGCTGTTCAGAGTCTTTTGTAGTTCCATATAAATTTTTGGATTATTTGTTCTAATTCTGTGAAATATGTCATTGGTATTTTCATAGGAACTGCATTGGATTTATAGATTGCTTTGGGTAGTATGAACATTTTAATGGTGTTAATTCTTCTATCCATGAGCACAGCATTTGCTTCCATTTATTTTTGTATTGATAGTTCAGGTTTTCTTATTTGAATACCTGTAATAATAAGGCTCTTTAAAAAAATTGAAGCCAGTATGGCATAGTAAGAGTTGACAAACTGAATGTTAGCTAATGAGTGCTTATTATATAATTTTTTAATCTTATCCAAATTTTTTGGCATTTTTCACTATAATACCAGGCAAAATATAGGGTCAAATTAGTTTATCTTTCACTGTTACAGGAGGCAGATAGTCCCTACAACTTGGGTCCAGCCAGTTTTCCACAACATAGATTGGTTCTTATTGCTTTTCTCTTCAAAACCTTCTGCTGTTCCTTTCTGTACAAGAGTTTGATATTATTCTCAGGGGTGGTCTGCCCTGACTTTGTACTCCCATAGGATTCATGATGATTTAAGTGTCATGCCAATGCCATCTGAGTACCAAGGGCACAAAGTCAGGTACAGACTATCTCCACTTTGCAAGGATTTACATCACATGGAGAGAGGATAAAAGAGCCCTTTGATAAGTGCTGTGGCAAAGTACAGGATGGCAAAGAAGCCTACTCAAGGGGGCATGTAAATCAGAATGATGAATCAGGAAAGCATATAATGTATCTTGTTACTTGGTTATGTTTGTCTCCCATAGTGTACACGTCCTTAAGTGCAGGTATCAATATCTTGCTTGTTTTTATGTCTCCCTTAGTACCAAGCATTCACCATTAATTCCACAAGTATTTACAGAGCACCCACCATGCCCCAAATACTGGGCATATGAAAATGAGCAACACAGACACAAAGCCCCAGGTTTTATGGATTGAATAGGTGCAATGGATGAGAGACACACAAGCGAACAGCACACGATGCACCGCCGAGTAACAATAAGGGCTCTATAGAAAAATGCAGCTGACTGACGTGGAGAATATCAGGGTTTGCCTTGTCTATAGGGTGGTTTGAAGAGCTGACCTTTGGGCAAAAATCTAAACGCAGTGAGGTATCTGGGGAAAGAACATTCTAGACCACTGATTTTCAACCTTTTCATCACATGGCACACATAAACTAATTACTAAAAATCCGAAGCACAACAAAAATTATATTGTATTTTTTGCCAATCTGACAAAAAATAAATAAAAAGGCATAATTTTGATTCATTCACACAGGATGACTATTGTTGTGTTAGCTATTTTCATTTTTTTATTTGACGATCTAAGGGGAGAGATATCAGTGCCCCTGAAAATCTCTGCTAGAAACACAGGAAACAGCAATCACAAAGGTCCTGGAATGGAACTTGGCTGTCCTGTTGATGGAACAGTGAAGGAGCCAGTGTACCTGAGATTCAGTGAAAAGGAGTAAAAGATGAATAGGTGACTAGAGGCTGGATTTAGGTTGAGCTGGACTGCAATGTTATTTGAAATGCATATTTCTTGTTCTGGCACTGCTCTTGTAATAAGTCAGCATGAACATGGCCTGTTTAAAGTGATGCTGTAGAAGAATAACTAGAGCAACAGAGGGTACGCATTGCCCACAGGGAGACCAGAGAGGGGGCCACTGCTTTATGCTAGGGCTGGGGTGATGCATGACAAAACTGGAATCAGAACCCAGGGAAGGGCAGAGTTAGGAGCTCAAGAGATGAATTGTATTTTGAAATTTGTCAACATCGTTGACCGCATAATACTGCATTTGGTAAGATATTTATTATTTGGAGAAAATGGAAATTTGAGGTTGGGAGCACAAATTTGGATTCTGAAATTGACATTTAAAAACACAACTCTGATGGGTATGAGTTATGACTGTCTCCTCCCAGACATGTACCATGTGCCCCCCCCCCCTTCCAGAGGACGTTGACATGACATGAGACGAAGGAGGGCTGTTATTAGCAGACACAGCACCAAAGCCTGGAATGATCTAGGAGGGAAGGCTGGCTGCATGGTCTCATGTGAAGTTCGTGGAAAGTCTGGCTTCTATTAAATCCAGACACGCTAGCAATCTTGACATGGTCCCTCACAACTAAACCAACAGCCTCTATGGCAGTCATGTGTTTTCCAAATGATATCCTTCCCTAAGCTTCCCTTGAAATAATCTTATTCTCAAGAAAAGGCTGGAGCAGAGACGATTGTGTGATACAAGACTGTCAAAGAGCTCCTTCCTTAGTCTTTCCTAGAACAGAAAGCCTTCATGGCCAGACTGCTGGTAAGGGTCACGCAGCTTTGACATCTACCCTCATTGATTGTTAGGGCATATTTAGCTATTGGAGAGGCAGAAAAGATGGGGTTTCACTTATTCCTCTCCCAAACATCTGTTGAGACCTCTGACACACAGGACGTGCCTTGGCTGTTGCCAAGTAGAATAGCCTCGCCATGCCCTGCAAGTACTTTCAATACAAAAGAAGGGCAAAACCAGAGCCTTGCAGGGTGAGTCTGAACTCTCTTAGTAATGTCCAGTAAGGCCACATTCCAGACAGTAGCTGAGCCAGTTAACTCCAGATCCACGGAGAAGCTTTCTCAGTGACTGACGCTGTTGCGCACCCTTCCGTTGGTGAGAAAATGGAGAGGGAAAGCCAAAAGGATGAGTCTGACGTTAGCATCGCTTGACCCCCAGCCTTTATTTCTAGAAGATCTGAGTTTATGGGTTTCTCCGTGTTCTTCCTTTCCATATGAAATGGCAGTAAAAGGAAGTAGACAGGTTAACACTTACGCTAAAGCCATCCCAGAAGTGTTCTTAAGAGTCAATTATCTGGGCTGCTAACCTACTTTGCCAAAAAAAAAAAGGCATATCCTCTCTGGAACCTTTCTTTATTTTTCAGTTTTATTGAGGTATAATCGATAAAATTGTAAGACATTTGGAGTATACAATGCGATGATTTGAATTTACCTACATTTGAAAAGATTTCCTCCATTGAGTTAATGAACACATTCTTCACCTCATATATTTTACCTTTAAAAAAATTTTTTTAATGAAAACATTCAGGTTCTCTCCTAGTAACTTTTAGTTCTACAGTATAGTGTTTCTGGAACTTTTCCTCAACCCTAATGGGATGTGTATGTAAGGGTGAGGGAAGGCCCTGTCATACAGAAAGTTTAATGAAAGGGCCTATCAAACAGGACTGCTGTGAGAGTCAGATGAAATTTCGCAGGTAGAATGTTCTGCACACTGTCTGGTGCATAGGAAACAGTGACCAACTGTCCTTTTGGTGGGGAGAAAAGGAGAGAGACATCTATTGGTCACGATTAAGCTACTTGGATTAGTTTATGTGTTAAAACGTAGATTTTTGACTGCTTATGAATACTGTGTATTTTGAGCACTTGTGGATTTAATTCTTTTTGAAATTAATACTAAAATTTATATAATATGCTATGAAAAACATGCCAACCATTTCTGTATTAATACCCTGTTTGAAAAATAAGAGGCGCTTTTTAGAAGTAAACGCCCTCCAGAGAATGGGCACAGCTGTGAGTTGGACGCAGTCGGCTCACACCTCTCAGCCCGATGTTGAGTTGTGAGCCACTGTATTCTGGTCTCATGAGACTTGGGCTGTTGAAGTAATCAAGAATTTATTTCAATAGAAATAGTGTGACTTAGCCAAATAAATAAGTTTCATCAGTACATTATTAATATCTCTTGAGAGATACTATGGCATAATCTACACCAGAATAGACAGTTTATAGGTTAAGTGCCTTGAAGAAGGGACTGAGACGATTTATCTTTGTGTACCTCCCCCTCCCCCTCCCCCTGCCCCTGCCACTGCCCCACCCCCAATCCATCACTATCTGTGTGACTCAGAAAGCCATAATGACTGAGAGTGCACGGAGACTACCTGCCTAGCTGAGGTCAGGGGTCACCTGGATAAACATCTTTGCCGGTGATGCAGCTGCATGTACCCTGGGCAGAGTGCTCAGTGAGCAGCTGTTGAACAGCCTTGGAGGGATCTGCTCAGGTGTTCATGGGGAGGGGGTGGGCCTTTACCTGTCCGTCTGAACTGATGGCTAGCGTGGAATTTGAGAGCTCTGGTCCATAATCATGGTGCATTCTGCCATATCTCCCAGAAAGTCTACTTTGCTTTCTTTCCTCCCAGCAGTAACCATCCATTTATTTCTTTAAAGCCAATCAAAAGTATTCTTTTCCTCATGAAGCTGCCTCTTTTCAGGAGAAAGCAGGTGGGTAAGAGATTGGGTCTTCAGAATGGATGAAAGCTGGATTTAAACATTTTGACCTATGAACATTATGGATCCAAATAGAGTCAAGGGGAGCAGTCTAGTGATTTCCTTTCTACCTGCCTTCTGTCTGTCTCAACCCCATCAGAACAATCCCACAAACAAATCAAAACTGAAATCTAGAATACTTGGGTTAAGCAATAATCCAAGGTTAAAAAAGAAGGAATTATGATTTCTCCTCTGTCTTTATATCTTTAATTACATTTGCAAGAATTTCATTCATCTGTCTCTTTTTGGGTCTTCAAACCTTGTTTAGTTCTTTCATTGTTTTTCTCAATAAACAGAAAGAACCCTTATGCCACTTCCCAGAATTTCAGGTCCAACTGAAGGGGAAATTATAACACAAATACACTGTTAGATAGAGGCATGACTTCTTTGCTTTGTTCCCTCAAATAATCAAATATAATACTCACAGTAATAAACATGTATCGAGTATTTCCTCTGTGCCAAGTGCTGTTCTTAGCACTTAAAATATTAACTTATTTAACCTCTAAAAGTCCTCTAAGGGAAGTGCTATTATTATTCCTATTTTACAAATCAGGAACTTGAGTACCTGAGAGGTTTATAAACTTCCCCAGGAGATAAGGGAAAGGATGAAAGGGGCACTTAACCACTACAGAATTCAGACCACTCGGTGGCTCTTATTAGCTTCATGACCCCTTCTCTCACTAAGCTGTGAAAACTTTGGGGATATTGTCAGTATCTGATTAAATTCAGGTAGACTGGGCTTTTCAGGTTTTTGAAGGAAGATTATTGGCTATATGAATCTGGAAAACATAAATCTCCTTCTACATCTTATTTCTATTGTGAGTCCCATTGATGGTAATAATATCAGTGAATGGATGGGAAATGACAGGTTTTTGTTGACATCTGTCTTTTTTTTTTTCTCCCAACATATAAGAGATTTTCGCTCTTCAACAACACAGGGAATCCTGAATATAAATTTTTTTTTCAAAGTCTGTGTCCACGTGTGAAGACCTGTCCAAGTTATCTGTTTAAACCCTTTCCATGTCTGTAGATGCAGATGGCAAAAAGTTGTGTTTCAATTTCTTAGAATTGTGTGCTTTAGAGAGAACTGAGGACATTATCAGAATTGATGCACTCTTGGCCTAGCAACGTCAGATTTTGTCCCCTCGGTCTGATCGCAGGTCCAGATGGTTCTGCTTATTCTCCCCTGGGACCTGATTTAAACCTCACAGCCACCCTATGAGCCAACTTCAGCTGGAAGCACAGGTGGCATTTGGGTCCCCCATTCCCTAACTAGGGCCCTCACCTCGTCTAAGCTGCATGTAGACAAGGGTCACCAGTTACAGTCCCCAACACAGTGAAAAGATTTAACTATTTTTGAAAAAGAAAAAAAAAAGTGAATTATCCTTGAAAGCCCTCCAGTCTTAGTAACTTCCTAGCTGGGTTAAAGGCATATCAAAGGCTCAAACCACTTCAGTGCCTTAACTGGACTAACCAGTTTGGAAGCTTCCTTTTGCCTCTCTGTTGCAGGAGAATTGTAGGCAACTCAAATGCAGAGTAAAAAGTTCCCTTTTGAGGAAGCAATACAAAAAACAATTCTCATCTTATAATGGGACAAACACACTGGGCCCACTCAGCCTCCTGTTTTTTAGTTCTGAGTGAATTTGAACATGTCCCTTCCTAACTCTGGTTTCCCTGTCTGGAAAGTGGGGGGTTGGGGGATCTGGCATGCCCTCAGCAACACCGACCCCCCCCCCCCAACTCTGAGTCCCTTTAACTCACTTATCCAATAAATGTTTTTAGACTAGTCAATATTGATTGGCCGCTAACGTGTGGCACACACTGTGGATGCCACTGTACAGCGTACATGAAATTGTACATCGGGGGTGGTGGAGAGAACGGTGCATTTTGTTTGTTTCTTCACTGAAGACAGACTAAAGCGAATGGTCCGTGCCTGAGATAATTCAGAAGTGGGGAGTGGGGAGTTTTAAACAGGGTCTGAGGCGATGCTGTTTAAGCTGAGACATAGGCAGTGAGCACCAGAAAGCCAAGTCAGTTTGTGGGAGAAGAGTAAGGGGAAAGAAGTGTGTGCCAACTCCCTTAAGCATGTGTCGGGGCGGAAGAGTCATTTTTTCTTTATCCTTTATTAACCTAAAAGTAAAAAGCCAAAGGGAGAGGCCACACACATATGTATAATATAACAGTATTGCAATCCTGGGGTGCAGATGCAGGCAGAAACCCAGGCTGTGTGCTGATTACAGGGGAAGGCAAGGGATATCTGTGAGAAATGGAAGGGAAATGATTACATGAAGAAAGGAAAGACGTTTCTCTTGGTGCTAACAGGTTGCATTATTCTTTAGTGATACATGGCTGATGACTGATTCTATCTTCAGAAGAAGAGTCCACAATCAACAGTCCTTGTGATCAGGGTGTCTGCTTTCCTGTTAGTTTTACAAACCATTATTTATAAGACAATGTTGCTTTGGCTCAGTCCCAAGGTTATGTTGTCCAGTACAAACTTTGCAAAGGTTCAAGGAGCAGGACATGTAAGCAGTTCCTCTGGAGTGATTTCTCTGGCTCTGTTATGCCAACTTTTTACACCTTCTAGGTTCTTAGCTGAGATGCCCCTGTAATAAAACAGATTTAAGGGGATGACTTGAGCCCTTTCCAGGAGTTACTCAGTTCTCCTGGTTATCTCCCATGTGTAGAGGAGGTATACATGTTATTAAACATCTATTTGTTTTTCTCCTGTTAATTTGCTTTTTATTACAGGGGTGATCTCAGCCAATAACCTAGAAAGATAGAGGGAATTGTTTTTTCCTTTCCCATAGTGCCAGTATTAGCTTTCCCACTTACAATCTTAGCCTTGGTTTTCTCATCTGTAAAATGGGGTGATAAGACTTCCAACTGCTAATGGTACAGATAAAATGAGATGATACGTGTCAAGCATTTAGCAAAGTGAGGGCACACAGGAAGTAGCCAATAAACAGTTGCTGAAAATCAACACATAAAGGCATACCTGGGATCATTAATGTTTCTTCTGTGTTTGGCTTTTTAGTCAGGTCTCATAAGGACACGAAGAAATGAATTCCTCATCTCACCATTACCTCAGCTGCTGGCCCAGGAACACAACTACAGCTCACCTGCAGGCCACCATCCCCACGTACTGTACAAAAGGACCGCTGAGGAGATGGTCCAGCATTACCATGGCTACCCAGGCTCCAGCCACATTTATCCCAGTCATACCCCAAGACACACTCCCCACAGGGACCTGAGTCAAGAAAGAGAGTATCACCACGGAAGGGTGCAGAAGCAGCATTTCTGTGGACGACGCAAGAAATGTATGTAAGGAAACTTTTTCTTGTTCTCTTCCTATATGGGCCCTGGCTGGGTTTTCTTCAGTGCCCTTGGGTGTGCCGACTTTGCAGATAAGAATGGCACCCCCAGAAATCAGCCTTGAAGATGGACCAGACCTCATTCCTGTCAGGCCAACACTAGGGGATCAAGTTTCAATTTTTCTTGGATAAACTTGAAAGATTTTTATATGATTTTTTTTGTTGTTGTTCTTTTAGCACCTCCCACATTTTAGTCACAGTTTCCAATGTTATCTCTGTGCCCACGAGAGAAGTACCCAATCTCCCAGTAATGAAAGAAATCAGAGTTGAATCCTCAGGTGTGGTTGGGTGTTCGTTTTGAGGGTCTGAAGGAGAAACTTCCCAGGAAACAAGAATATTGGCACCTGAGTGCAGGTGGCAGTGAATTAATTGGACCCCTGGGCATGGCTTTTTGACCCAGGCACAGGCTTCTGTATTCTCCAGACCAGCAATGTCCAGGAGAAATATGAGTCATGCCAACCTCACATGTAATGTTAAATGTTCTAACAGCCACATTTTAAAAAATTTAAAAATAGTTAAATTAAGTTTATTAATATATATTTAATAATATATTTTCTTAAACCAATAACATACAAAATACCATGTTAACACGTCATCAATGTAACAAATTATTTTTTTATATTAAGTTTTGGAAATCTAGTATTTATTTTGCACTTAGAGCACAGTTTCAACTCAGATGATTCACTCTCATCAGAAAGGAAGAAATCTGTATTTAGATTCCATAAAAGTTAAGGTTGAAAAAGTAGATATACATGTTCAATTTGTTCCAAGCATGCTTACAGTTTTTCATAACTGAATCAAATATTGCTTTTTAAATGAAAATTAAATTAAGTTAACTTACTCCATTGTCACCAACCACATTCCAGAGGCTCAGTAACCATGAATGGCAAGTGGATTGGACAGGCAACCCAGTGACGGTTCCCCCCAGGAGGACGGGCACTTCTGCCACTGACATGTTGATTGGGAGCAATAATGAAAGACCGTGTTTTTACCATTTTAATTACTTTTTGTATTGGTGTTATTGAAATATCCTCTTTTAGTGACATCTATTTGGCATGGATCTGTAATAATAGTTGTATTAATAATTGTTATGATAGTCACAGTGGTAATGAAATATGAAAGCTAAACTCAAGGTCACTTATCAATGTAGCCAACCTGAGGTTTTAAATCTACATCTAAATCGTTTACTCTTTTAATTTCTCTCTGTAGAGAGTAGACATCACTATTATCATTGTACCAGTTGTTGAAGTACCGAAATAATTTTATATTACTTTTCACAGTTACTGTTACGAGCTTTCCAAATGCCCTTTCCCTTCCCAGCCACCCCTGGACTTGTCACTGTTCATTCTCTGAAGAGGTCATGCCTGGTCCACCAGGCACGTCTAGGACTCTGCTCACCGGCTGTGGGTGGCATCCATCCTGTTAAGATGGTGCCCGCACCTTACCTGTTGAAAAGTATTTATGCTCTTAAATATCAACCAAACTATGCTGTTTCCCTATAACTAAGTCACTATCAGGCCAAAGACCTGATTAATCATTTATTTTGTGCTACATTAAAGTTTGTGTTGATGAAACAAGAGTGTAAGACATGCGTGGTGTTCTACAGGATGTATACTTAAAAATTTTATTTAGGAAGTAATATATAAAGTGTTATCATGAATTCAGATGCAAAGAATGATGTCTATTTCTGCAGATATTTTTATTAATAAAATAAAATGAGCGTTTTTTATTTTTAAAAACTATTCTCACAAAATTGATTTTTCTAGGCCCACTTGAATTGTAGCTTTTCTTTTACTCATTAGAGCATTTTTGAGTTATTGAATCCATCCATCCACCCACCCACACATCTACCCCATGCATCTACCCACCCACCCATCTACCCATTTGCTCACCCATCCATTCATCCACGCATCCACACATCCACCCCACGCATCCATCCACCCACTCATCTGCCCACACACGCACTCACCCATCCCCCTATCCACTCACTCATCCATCCACTAATCCACCCACCCATCTATCCACCTACCCATTCATCAAAACTTCTGTTGAATGAATCTTTCTTGACCACAGACTAGGTGCAGAGCCCCAGGATAGGCGCTGATGGCATCACTTATTAGTAGATTAGTGAAGTGTTGGTTCTGTAGTCCTTCTTCTCCCCTTGTTTAGATTTCTGTCTCTCTCACCCAAATGTTCTGAACTGATGTCCCTCCAAATTCTCTTACGCTCATTGCAGATGCCCCCAGGCCTCCCACAGAGGACACCTATCTCAGGTTTGATGAATATGGGAGCGCAGGGCGGCCCAGAAGGTCAGCTGGGAAGTCACAAAAGGGCCTAAATGTGGAAACCCTTGTGGTTGCAGACAAGAAAATGGTGGACAAGCATGGCAAGGCCAATGTCACCACGTACATTCTCACGGTCATGAACATGGTAAGGGAGGCTGTCTGGACTCCAACCCTCCAGGCTCTCCAAACAGCTAGAAAGGAGAGAATTGCCTTGTGTGGGTTGAATAGTGGATGTAGATACAGTATTCCCTCACTTATCGCAGGTATTACATTCTAGACCCCGCCGCGATAGGTGAAAATCCACAAAGTAGGAACCTGGCATTTATTTTAGTATTTATATATATTATAAAGCTTTCTAAACCCTTCCCACACACTTATAAACCATTCCCAGTCCCTTATTAACCTTTCTCACTCCCTTATTAACCTTTTCCACACTACTTATGTTCTTAAACATGTTCTACACTCTTAAACCTACGTAATTTGTAACAACATATGTATACAGTACCGCAAAATCCCGCGATATAGCAAAAAATCCGCGATAAATAATTAAATATAATATTTTTTAAAATCCCGCGATACAGTGAGGCTGCGATAAATGAACTGCAATATAGAGAGGGACTACTGTATGCAATTTTATTGGAAAAAATTGAATTTTGAGGAAATTGGCTTTATTATAATATATTTGGTAAAATTAAAGCCTTTATAAATATTAATATTTCTCATTGGTTTTCTCTTTTGGCAGTTTTCAGATTTTGTTTATTTTATTTCTGACTTCATTTGATCTAACAGGTTTCCAGCCTGTTTAAAGATGGGACCATTGGAAGTGATATAAACATTGTGGTGGTGAGCCTCATTCTTCTGGAAGAAGAACCTGTAAGTGGCAAACTTCATTTATTTCTTCATTCAGGATACACTTATTAAATACTTACTATGTGCCAGTCATGTACTTACTTGTCATTAGAAATTCAAATGTGAAAATATGCTGACCCTACCCTCAAGGAAGGTACAATCTAATAGGGTTGTATATTCAAGTAACTAAATCAAAAAATAATTATACATAAATGTATGTAGTATATGCATATATAGACAGTGACACATTAAATATGCTTAAATATGCATGTGTAATCTAAATACAAATGTAAAATACAAATTTACATTATATGTAAAGTATAAATATTATGTAGGCTTCATAAGGAAGGGGCATTTGGTAATAAATGTAAGGATTAATTGGATTTTATAAGTTGTATATCCTGGGCAATAACTAACAGGTATATGCAAAAAGATATTTTAAAAATATACTGAAAAAAGTCATCAGAAAATTCTGTAGTAAACCTCCTGTCTCCCCAACATCATCTTGGCTCTTGGGTGCTATAGAGAATAAACAAGGAATATTGAACTACCCCTAATCGATTGCAGTGCAGTGCAAGACAAAGGCATGGGGTCAAGTATAAAAGCAGAACATATAATAAAGTTGCATGCCACTTCTGCTTTGTAGTGTTTTGATGTTAAGGCTGTATTTTTCTAGATGGAGATTACAGACTATTTTAAAAGTCCCCTGTGGCTGTTTATCTGTAGCCCCAATAATGAATGTATAAAGCAGAGAGTCAGAGACAAAACAGAAATTAATCTAATTGCCCAGGTGTGTTGGGCTACAGAGGTTAACAATTTGTCAAATGATTCTTGGACTTTTAGAAAGGTAGGAAGGGTGTGTGCTGTTTGGGAGGCACTCTTGTCTTTAACCTATGACTTACACTTTGCTCAGGGACATCAAAACCAGCAGCAGCCTGACTCACTCATAATTGGAGATCTTCTCTAAAAACCCTCAGCTTGACCCTAGTCAACAATTTTAAGCAAACATTTTGACAAATAATTATTTTAAGGGTAGATTCCACCTCTCCCTTTAGAATCTTATAACTATTTGTTTCGTCATCTATTCAGTGAACTTTCATTGGATCGGTTGGTTGATTGATAGTAACCTATGATATACCAAGCCCTTTACTGGAAATTTTGAGATAGCAATAACTAAGCTATACTCATTACCTTTATCATGCTCTGTTGAAGAGGCATTGAATTTAATCACCATTAATTTGTAATTATGTTCTAAAAGTTGTGATACTTTTGTAAAGGTGTCACCAGCAAGAAATGAACAAAGATGTTCCTAATCAGTCAGGTTATTTGCTATAGAAATATAATTGGTCATAAACTACCTACTGAAACTCTGGTTACTTTAACTATCATGAGCATGTACCTGAAATAATTTTTAGTCTTTTTTTTTTTTTTTAACCAATTTTCATCAACCTTAGCTCAAGTTTTTTCCTCTCCCTAGAAATATGCTGTTTCTGTTTGCCTGTAGAAATGGAATGATTCAACGTTCTCATCTCTGAGACAAATTCACACTCTGATTTGTGTGGGTTTCCCATAGGGAGGATTATTGATCAACCATCATGCAGACCAGTCCTTGAATAGTTTTTGTCAGTGGCAGTCTGCCCTCACTGGAAAGAATGGCAAGCGACATGACCACGCCATCTTACTCACAGGATTTGACATTTGTTCCTGGAAGAATGAGCCATGTGACACTTTAGGTATTGTATGAACAGATGTTTTACACACACCCCTGTTAGCTGAAAATGCAGTATGGGATCTTTCTATTGGGTGGGTGGCTCTTATGATCATTAATAAGGAGACCTAATATTTAAATTGTAGGGTATCCTCGCTGGACCCTATGGTGAATATTGTTCTATTTAACTGAACTCAACATGGAGTTTCTTTTGTATTTTTCTTTAAATCTACTGATGCTCATTGAGGCATGAGGTAAATTATTTAACTAGACAGGCTGTGGTTTATTCTGTAAGCATCATGACTACAGAACTGGATAGCTGAAGAGAATTTGGTTGGTCTCCATGGTATTTAACTGTGCTCTTTGGTAGCAATGTCTCCTTTAGAAAATTACTTGACCTTTCAGGGACTTGGTCTTCTATATTTTTACAAGATATTGAGTAAGCACTAAATCTTTTACATCAATACTGTATTTTATTATGTATTCCACTGCATATAGTAGGAATTCAACAAGTGTTTTAATGAATTGATTGTCATCTAGATCAGTACTGATGTTGAGGGTGGTGGTGCCACCCATGACACATGCCTCTGCATTAGGTTCCCCAGGTGACCTCACATCATGACTGCAAGGTCAATTCACAAGTATGTATTTAATATTAATTGGTTATGAGGACGCAAAACTCAGAGGAAAGACATTTACCACTATCGTGCAGTTCAAGATACAATCAAGGACTGATTTTATAACTGCTCTTGGTAGGAAGTAGTTTTCGGAAACAGGAATATTTATCACATTATAGTGAACAGGAGAAAAATGAATTCAATCCCTTCACATTATTTAGGCATTTTCATGTTACACGCTTTAGAAATAGACCAGAATGTGTGTTTTCTTAAAAAGTAAGCCTTAAGCCTGGATGCTAATACTACTGTTTAAGTGCCCATTTTCCATTGGTTTAGCTATCATTTCAGCAGCTGCTCTGACCCAAATAATAAACTTAGAAAAGGCATATCAAATGTTGTGTGACTCATTATCCTATATGTAAAATGAGAATTACAATATTCAGACTGACTTCATAGGGTTGCTGGGAGGATCAACTGATGACAATATCTTAAGACAAAAAGAAAATATCAAATACTGCATTTATCTGTTTAGAGAGGAGAGAGTGTTTTCCTGCCAAAAAAAACAAAAACAAAAACAAAAACAAAAACAATCCATACATCTATTAAGACTGTACAGAACATTTTGAGGACACAAGAAATGATGAGGTACCTGTGTATGCTCCCTCTGGACTAACATTTATAATTGCTGTTCCAATAGGGTTTGCCCCCATCAGTGGAATGTGCAGTAAGTACCGAAGTTGTACCATCAACGAAGACACGGGGCTTGGCCTGGCCTTCACCATCGCTCATGAGTCAGGGCATAAGTGAGTGACTTCATATGAAAACTGGCTGGGCAATTCATTGGGATTTCTCTAATGATTATTAGTGCTCTAAGTAGAATAATTAGGGTAAATGTTGTGTAAAGCTAAGAATGGCACCTGACTGTAAGAAGGGCTCCATAAAGGTCATTGTTGATGCTGCTCTTTTAAAACATTTAGTGACCACATAGTAGTACATCGTGCATAAGTGGACTGCAGGTTCTCTAATGGATCCTCTAGTCACTTAGGCATTTGTTTATTTTCTTCCATGTTTTGCTGAAGGTACTGTTGGTTTGTTATACTAAGGCAATAATCATGGAGACATGTAAATTAGACATGTAAATTCCCAGAATGTAATGGCATGTTAATTGTTTCTATGCTTTTAATGCATATTCTAGGTGTCCTTATAGTAGGTATCATGACATGCAGTTAATATTCTTTTAACTGCTATCAGTAAATCCTTGTTTTGTGAGAAATATAGGTATCAGAAACCTAAGAGAAATGAAATAAATTTATTTTATGAGGCATATAATCTGGTTTGGATACAATTCTATGGAGAATTTTCAAACAATGTTTGAGCAACCACATCTAAGTTGGTGTAAGCACACTGCTTTGCAGAATGACTAGTTCAAGGGCAAGCTCTAGATATATGAGGATAGGATGGTTTCTGTGTGTGCCTTGTATTCAGCATTTATACTGAATGCTCATTTTCAGAGCATCCAATTCCTGACTTAAAAGCAAATGTCATCTATTCCATAACTATGATTTATATTTGATATTTTGGTATTAGTGTCTCATGAGTTAAATTTATTAACTCTAGGAAATTTGAATCTTGACCATTGCTGTTAGCTAACAGTTTCCCAGGACTTTATGTAAATACGAACTGCTTCCTTAGAAAGAGATGAATGGACCGATTTTACTGTGAATGGCGGAGGTACAAAGATGCCCATTAGGCACACGGCCCTCTCTACAGAGCAGGAGATAAAATTATCTGTGAGTGTCAAATGCATATCTAAACCTGTTTCACCAGCACACAGTCCAAATGAACAGGTCTCTCGCTTTTCATATTACTGGCCATTAAAAATTTTAATCATCCTTGGTTATGAGTTAAAATTACCAAAATCAAAATCTAACACTTTAGTACGGAAAAACAAAGACATTCTCCAGATGGGGTGAGGAGAGAATGGTCAGAATTAGAAGAAAGAACAGATTTAAAAGTAAAAAATACATATGTCCTAAATAACATAACCTTGTAGGGGTAAATTTTGAAACTCTCATGCAATTTTAACATGGTTTTTGACATGTGCTAAAGAAAATGTATATTATTTTCTAAAATGCTGTTAAATCAAAATACATTAAGTTCAAAATTCAGTTTAAACTTGGTTTTCTTACGTCCATAAAACTCCAGTGAAATGCTAATGATCATTTCCTCTGATTCTTACTCTTTCCTCTGGTACTTCATATAGAAATTCCCTTCTGTTTTTGGCTTCACCAATATATTTAGCAGGGGTATCTTCCAGCCTAACCCCCTTAGTTTCCTGGTTTGGTATAAAGAATTGAATTTGGCAAAGCTGGAGGAGGAGAAAATGCTTTCCCTGAGTATATGTTGAATTTAATACATACTTGTTTATGAGTCTGTCACCTCTCACTAGCTGGGGCATTCACTGATACAATCACAATATACAGCCATCTAGGATTGCCTGATAAATTGAGAGGAAATGCTAGAAAAATTGCTAGTTTTAGACATGAGTCACAACAGAATCCTATCTATGCTTATAACATAATTATTAATTTAGATTATATTATAATGTATTATTTGGTATAGGCTACCTTCAGAGGATAACTATATTAATAAGATTTTATGAGAATAACATGTTTATTTCCACAGGACTTATATCTGCCTCATAAAGATATGTTCTTCAGAGGCAAACTATGCTCCCTTAAATAATTAAGTTAAGAACAATCTAAATTAGTGATAAAACTGATATCTCTCTATCCTTTGCCTCCCCAGAAGAACCACAGAAAACTTTTTGTGTACTGAATATTTTAGAGACAATCAAAGACAGTTCTTTTCTATCTTCCACAACTTCAATGTGGCCTGAAGTTAGCCGTCTTTATGGTGTGTGTGTCACATATGGGTTTATACATTATTGTCATATTTATTCTACCAGTTAGAAGATTTGGGAACAATTTAGCTATACTGTGCATGACTCCTAGGGAGGAAACCACCCGAAGTTATTTTTACACTGTAATTGCTAGAACCTTCTGTGGTAAAATAGGTCTAGTCAAAGTTTTCTCATAAAATGCATTCAAAAGAAGTCCTTTATATGCCTTCAATAGATGGGTTCACAAACTAATTCTTAAAGCTGTTTATGATTTAAGGGAGTTTAATTACGATAGAGTTTGTGATTTCAGCTAATAAACAGATCATCATTAGGAGTCTGTATTTCACACTTGCTTTATGAACACACAGTCTGTAAGCAACTGACAATCAGCTTCTCTCTGCACCTACCTCCTACTCACTCTGAACTTCCACAATTGGTGGCAAGAAAGAAATGTTGCTGTTTGAAATAAAAGAATTTGACTCTCCCATCAATTCAGTTCAGCTTAAAAATCTTGATCAAAATTTTCTCATTCTCAAAATACATAGCAGGTATACGACTCTTTGATTTTTCCTGCCAAGACATACTCTGACAAAGGACTCAGCATTCTTTGTAGTTTTCTCCACGAATTTCACAACACTTTATGCACTAATGCATGTTTGTCCTCCCCTTGCCTTTCAATCTCGATGACTTGCTCTCTCACTTGGGTTGGTAGAGAATTCGAACATCATTTTCTTCCTCTGGTTATAATCGGGGTAACGGGTTGTTCACAGAGGCTTTGATGCTATTGTTCTTGCTGTGCTTCAGCTTCGGCATGATTCACGATGGAGAAGGCAATCCCTGCAGGAAGGCTGAGGGCAACATCATGTCTCCCACACTGACCGGAAACAACGGGGTATTTTCATGGTCTTCATGCAGCCGGCAGTATCTCAAGAAATTCCTTAGGTAAGACAAGCCAAAGCCAGGGCCGCTGCCTGGTTTGGAGTGGTGCCAACCAACAGTGTTCAATAGGTGTGAAAACAAACATGCAGTGGAAATATCTTCACCTCCCAGTGAACAGAAAGGCTGACAAATTCCGATGATGATGATGATGGTGGTGGTGGTGGTGGTGGTGGTGGTGGAGATGGTGATGATGATATTGTCATTGTTGAAAAAACAGATTAAAAGCCTCATAATGTGCTGTATGCTCCCCACATGATGCCTCATTCAATCTTCACAGCAGTCTTATTATTTCCTCGCTCTAGAGTTGAGGAAACAGAGTCTTGTGAGGATAGTTGTGTTGCTTAAGGTCCTGCAGCTCGTCAGTTGCAGACATTAGACTCACTTAGGTCTGTTATATCTGTTTCTCCTCTGTGATCCTCCAGAGATTGCTAGATATAAATTGTCCCATTTTATTACTAGTTAATCCTTCCTGTGTCTAATTTATAAACTTCATCATACACATGTATTACAGGAAAAAGCATAGTATACGTATGTAAGGTTCAGTCCTCTCCATGGTTCAGGCAGCCACTGGGGGTCTTGGAACATATCTCTTGCAGATAAGGGGGAACTGCTGTACTTATTTTTTTACTTGTACCACTGCACCTTATTTACAAATGTTTACAGAACTGACAATATACACAGCACAGGCAAAGCTGATTAAATGTTGAGATGCCTACCAAATCACGTCACCAAATATAGTGAAAAATTGACAAACATTTTGCCAATCATAAGCTTTGTCACAAAGATTTTCTTTTTAGTTTTAAATCTATGATTTAGGACCTGAAATTATCTTTTCTATCTTATGTGAGAATAAATCCAGGTCAACTTAGTATTCAGAGTGGGGCAAAAGTAGGTTTACAGTTGTTCATATTAAAAATAATGCGAGTCTCCAACAGGCTGCTTAGGCCCAGACTGGTACATGATCTGACACCACCACGGGCAGATCCAGAAAGTGCATATCAATCTAAGAAGCAGCAACAAACAAGAAGAGTCACAAAAATAGGGAGACAGGGAAACAACCCCCCATCGAAAGGAAAGGAGGAATCCACAGAAAGAGTGCTAAATGAAATAGAGGAAAGCAAACTATCAGACATGGGATTCAAAACATGGATTATAGAGAAGCTCAATGAGCTCAGCGAGCTCAAAGAAAACTACAAAGAACTCCAGGGAAAATACAAGGAACTTACTGAGAATTACACCAGCATGAAAAAGGACATAGAAGCTATCAGAGTCAGAAGGAGATGAAGAACACAATTTCTAAATGGAAGAACACAGTAGAAGGAATTAAAAGCAGGCTAGAGGAAGCAGAAGATTGGATCAGTGAGCTGGAGGACAACATAGAAAAAAATTCCCAGACAGTGCAACAAAATGAAAAAAGACTGAAAAAGAATGAAGCAGTTTTAAGAGAGCTGCAGGAAAACAGGAAATGTAATAATATTTGTATCATAGAATACAAGAAGGAGAAGAAGAGGAGCAAGGGATAGAAAACCTGTTTGAAAAACTAATGACAGAAAACTTCCCTAACTTCATGAGAGAAAAAGTCACACAAGTCCAGAAAGCACAGAGGGTCCCAATGAAGATGAACCCCAACAGGCCCATTTCAAGACACATCATAATTAAAATGGCAACATTGAAAGAAAAAGAGAATCCTAAAAGCAGCAAGAGAGAAACAGCTAATAACATACAAGGGAGTTCCATTAAGGCTATTATCAGATTTCTCAATAGAAACACTACAAGCCAGAAGGGAATGGCAAAAAAATATTCCAAGCAATGAAAAACAAAGGCCTACAACCAAGAATACTCTACCCAGCAAGGCTCTCATTCAAAATGGAAGGTGAAATAAGGAGTTTCCCAGACAAAAGAAGGCTAAAAGAATACATCTCTACCAAATCAGCATTGCAAGAGATGCTAAAGGATCTGCTTTAAGAAGATGAAGAAACAGAGTCAGAGAGAAACATAAGTACAAAGGGTGAAAATGACAATGAATAAGTACCTGTTGATAATAACCTTAAATGTAAATGGATTAAATGCACCAATCAAAAGACATAGGGTAACTGAATGGATTAGAATGCATGACCCACATATATGCTGTCTACAAGAGACCCACTTTAGAACAAAAGATCTACACAGACTGAAGGGATGGAAAAAAGTATTTCAAGAAAATGGACATGATAAAAAAGCTGGGGTAGCAATACTCATATCAGACAAAACAGATTTCATATCAAAGGCCATAAAAAGAGACAAAAAAGGACATTTCATAATACTTACAGAAAAATCCATCAAGAAAATATAATCCTTGTAAACATATATGCACCCAACATAGAAGCACCCAAATATGTAAGGAAAATTTTGAAAGATTTCAGGAAGGATATAGAGAGCAACACACTCATAGTAGGGGACTTTAACACCCCATTGTCGACAATGGACAGATCTTCAAAGCAAAGAAACACCAAGGATATTGAGGCATTGAACAATGCTCTAGATCAAATGGACTTAGTTGATATATATAGAACTTTTCACCCCAAAGAAGCAAAATGTACATTCTTTTCAAGTGCACATGGAACACTTTCAAAGATAGACTACATGGTAGAACATGAAACAAGCATCAACAAATTCAAGAAAATTGAAATTATATCAAGCATCTTCTCAGATCATAATGGCCTGAAACTGGAAACCAACCTGAAGGAAAAAACTCAAAAACATTCAAACTCATGGAGAAGGAATAACATGCTATTAAATAATGAATGGGTTAACAATGACATCAAGGAAGAAATCAAAAAAGTGTCTGGAAACAAATGATAATGAACACACAGCAGCCCAAAACCTATGGGATACAGCAGAAGCAGTCCTGAGAGGAAAGTTCATAGCAACACAAGCCTAAGATTCTCTCATAAAAAATCTAACTCTGCAGCTACAAGAACTAGAGGAACAACAATAAACAAAGCCCAGAGCGAGTAGAAGGAAGGAAATCATCAAGATTAGAGCAAAATTAAATGACATAGAGAATAAACAAACAATTCAACACATCAATAAAACCAGAAGCTGATTCTTTGAAAAGATAAACAAAATTGACAAGCCTTTAACCAAGCTCATCAAGAAAAAAAGAGAGAGGACCCAAATAAATAAAATTTGAAATGAAAAAGGAGAAATCACAACTGATACCACAGAAATACAAAGGCTTTTAAGAAATGATTATGCACAACTGTATCACAAGAAATTTGACAACCTAGATGAAATGGACAAATTTCTGGAAACATATGATCTTCCAACACTGAATCAAGAAGAAGAGAGCCTGAACAGATCAATAACAACTAGTGAAATTGAAGCAGTAATAAAAAAAAACTCCCAGCACACAAAAGCCCTGGACCGGATCGCTTCACAGGTGAATTTTACAAAACATTTAGGAAAGAACTAACTCCTGTTCTTCTAAGACTATTCCAAAAAATCCAAGAAGAGGGGAGGACTCCCAAACTCTTTCTATGAAGCCAGTATTACTCTAATTCCAAAACCAGGTCAAGATACAACAAAGAAAGAAAACTACAGGCCAATATCGCTGATGAACATAGATGCTAAAATCCTCAACAAAATATTGGCAAACCAGATCCAGCAACACATTAGAAAGATCATACACCACAATCAGGTGGGATTCACCCCAGGGATGCAAGGATGGTTTAATATTTACAAATCAATAAATGTAATACACCACATAAACAAAACGAAAGACAAAAACCACATGATCATATCAATAGATGCTGAAAAAGCATTTGATAAAGTACAACACCCATTTACCATGAAAACACTCAGCAAAATGGGAATAGAGGGAGCATATCTCAACATAATAAAGGCCATATATAAGAAACCTGAAGCCAACATCATACTCAATGAGCAAAAACTGAAAGCATTCTCCCTGAGGTCCGGAACAAGACAAGGATGCCTACTCTCCCCACTCCTATTCAACACAGTCTTGGAAGTTCTAGCCACAACAATTAGACAAGAAAGAGAAATAAAAGGCATCCGAATTGGAAAAGAGGAAGTAAAACTGTCATTATTTGCAGATGACATGATAGTGTACATAGAAAACCCTATAGACTCCACAACAGAACTACTTGACCTAGTAAGTGAATTTGGCAAAATAGTAGGGTACAATCAATATTCAGAAATCGAAGGCATTTCTGTACACCAACAATAAAATATCAGAGATAGAAACTAGGGGGAAAATAATTTACTATAGCAACAAGAAAAGTAAAGTACCTAGGAATAAACTTAACCAAGGAGGTAAAAGACCTGTACTCAGAAAACTACACAACACTGAAGAAAGAAATTAAGGAAGATACAAATAAATGGAGCATATACCATGTTCATGGAAGGGAAGAATCAACATCATTAAAATGTCCATACTACAAAGCAATTTATAGATTCAACGCACTCCCTATTAAAATATCAACAACATATTTCACAGACTAGAACAAATGCTTCAAAAATTTATGTGGAACCAAAAAAGACCCTGAATAGCCACAGCAATCTTGAGGAAGAAGAACACAGTAGGAGGAATCACAATACCTGATATCAAACTATACTACAAGGCCACAGCAATCAAAACAGTCTGGTACTGGTATAAGAACAGACATATAGATCAATGGAACAGAATAGAGAGCCCAGAAATAAACCCAGGTCTCTATGATCAACTAATATTTGACAAAGGGGAAAGGAACATAAAATGGAGTGAAAAGAGCCTCTTCAACAAATGGTGTTCGGAGAACTGGACAGGGACATGCAAAAAACTGAAACTAGACCGCCAACTTACACCACACACCAAAATAAACTCAAGATGGACCAAAGACTTAAATGTAAGCTGTGACACCTTAAAAGTCCTAGAGGAAATTTTCAGATATCCCATGCAGCAATATTTTCACTGACATATCTCCTAAGACAAGGGAAATAAAGGAAAGAATAAACAAATGGGACTACATCAAACTAAAGAGTTTCTGCTCAGCAAAAGAAAACATCAGCAAGATGAAAAGAGAACCAGCCATATGGGGATATATATTTGCCAATGATACCTCAGACAAGGGATTGATCTCCAAAATATATAAAGAACTTACATGGCTCAACACCAAGAAGACAGACAATCCAATTAAAAAATGGGCAAAGGAACTGAACAAACACTTCTCCAAAGAGGACATACACAGGGTCCATTGGCATATGAAAAAATGTTCAACATCACTAGCCATCAGAGATGCAAATAGAAACCACAATGAGATACCACTTTACACCGATCAGTATGACCATCATCAACAAATCAAAAAACAAGTGCTGGCAAGGATGCAGAGAAAAGGCAACCCTAGTGCACTGTTGGTGGGAATGCAGACTGGTGCAGCCGCTATGGAAAACAGTATGGAATTAGCTCAAAAAACTAAAAATGAAACTGCCTTTTGAACCAGCAATTCCAGTGCTAGGATTATATCCAAAGAATCCTGAAACACCAATTCAAAAGAACTTATGCACCCCTATGTTCATTGCAGCACTGTTTACAATAGCTAAGTGCTGGAAACAGCCTAAGTGCCCATCCAGTGGAGCACTATGTAGCAGAAAAAAAGAAGGAACTTCTACCATTTGCAACAACATGGATGGCAATAGAGAGAATTATGCTTAGCGAAATAAGCCAGGCAAAGAAAGAAAAATACCATGTGATATCACCTAATACAGGAGACTAATGAACAACACAAACAAATGAGCAAAATTGAACCAGAGGTATGTAAACAAGGAGCAGACTAACAGTGACAAGGGAGGAGGGGGGAGGGAGAGAAGGGGGTAAGAAGGGGAAAGGTCTAGTCAAAGAACATGTATAAATGACCCATGGACGTGGACAACTGGGTGGGGACTGACTGTGGGAGAGGGGGGTGGGCAGGGTACGGGGAAGCAGTAGGGAAAAAAGTGGGACAACTGTAATAGGAGAAAAAAAAAGAAAATGAGTGCAATAATTAATAAATAATATTACAAAAATAAATTGTTTCATGTCCTCGCAACTATAAACCTATTTTTGGCCCACGCTGTAGTTCAGATTTCCGTCATTTATATGTTATAGTTAATTGCTTTTGGATGATAATAGCAGCAGCAGCTAACTTGGAACGCTTGCTGTGCTGTGTTAAGTGCTTTCCTTTTTCTTGGTGATCTGTCTAACAGCTTTGATGGGGGGCATTGTCAGAAATGAGATGTGTAAGAGTTGCATGGTTGACTAGGACCCCCATCTGCCTGACTCCAAAGTCACTTAACCACCATGCTGTTTTTCATCTCTCATTGACATCATAGCTTAATTAAGTCAATGGAGATGAGGCGCTTTCTGGGAATGTCTCTGCCATTAAGGCTCATTTCCTTTTTCTTAGCACATCCCAGTTAAACATGCCTCAGGGAAATTGTTCTGCTTTATGCCTCCATGTGGTTTTTCTCTCCTGACTCCTTTCAAAGCCTTATTTATTTTTTGTACTTGTAAAGGTCATTTGAGGTAAAGCATATCTTTGACTACTACCCCATTGTCTGTAAAAAAGATAGAGCATGATTTTCAACTCCATGAAGACAGGCACTCTCTTCCTGTCCAGTTTACTCTGTACCGTTAGTGCTTAGCATAATGCTGTCCACAAAGTAGTCACTCAATAAAAATTTGTTGAATATTGTTGAATGAGACTATTGGGGACAAATTTCAAATATATTGAACTTTCCCATTTCTTAGTGGGCCAAGCCAGGTCACTTGGAGGTTGTAACTTCAGTGCCATGTGAAACCCTTTATGGGTGTGTAAATTTCAACTTCTTAGACAGGACAAAGCTCACTATTTGGAATGAATATACATTTTAACTTGAAGCCATGTCTTGTTTTCTTTACATGAATGCATTTAGAAGGGTATTATTTTAAGTGGCAGATCACAGATAAACAAGGTAATTAATAAGGATGTGTTATCACTGCAGTACACCTCAGGCTGGGTGTCTGGTGGATGAGCCCAAGCAAACAGGACAGTATAAATATCCGGACAAACTACCAGGACAGATTTATGATGCTGACACACAGTGCAAGTGGCAATTTGGAGCAAAAGCCAAGTTATGCAGCCTTGGTTTTGTGAAGGTATGTTTGCTTGTGATTTGAAACTTACATTAAGATTCTGTAATGTGTCTGTATACCTAAATGGAGTATAAACATTTAGTTTGCTAAGGCCAAGGGTTAGAGCCTGGGTTATCTCAAAAATGTCAGTTGTTTGGCATGATAATTAAGTGGCACTTTTACCATCAATGAATTATCCAGCCTTATCCCCTGTAGACCATGCCTGGTTTTAATACGTCTGACTTGCATCCTTGAAAGAACATTCCTCTGCTGTAGTTGAAGATTTTTATCACAAGTAGTAAATCTGGGTTCAATAGCTTTTACCTACTGCTCATCTCTTGTTTTTGGTGTCATTGTGTTCACATTCTCTTTTAATGTCATATGTTTCAAATAATCACCACCCAAAATACATACAAGTGCCTTTCACATTATACAAAAATACTTTATGGCAAATACTTTTTTTCAAAGATTTTATTTATTTTTAGAGAGAGAAGAAGGGAGGAAGAAAGAGAGGGAGAGAAACATCAATGTGTGGTTGCCTGTTTCACGCCCCCAGCCGGGGACCTGGCCAACAACCCAGGCATGTGCCCTGACTGGGAATCAAACCTGCGACCCTTTAATTTGCAGGTCAGCGCTCAATCTACTGAGCCACACCAGCCAGGGCTCAACTTTTTTTTGATATGTAAAAATTCAAGGTATATCTTGAGGAATCTTAAGATATTTATCAAGTCTTTCATTCAATATCATGAGAAAGATAGATGGGAAAAGGGAAAAGTTGAGAAAGTATAAATGGGAGAAACATTGTTCCAGCAACTACATCACTCAACTTCACTGAAAAAGTAGATTCCTTTTTACGTTGGTTTATTTCTAGTAACCCAAAGAGAAACATGGAAATCCTAGGTCTGGCTGCAGGGAAATTATGGAGTTTTACAGCTCATTTTCCTTCCTCTGTTCCTACTATTCCTCTTTCTACTCCTCCTCTTTTTGTCTGCCTCTTCTTTTCTCCACCCACCACCGCCATCATCACCAATATTTCCATTATTACCCACATCACGATCATCACCGTCACTCCTAACAGCACTACCACCATCACCATCACCATCATCACTATTATTACCACCATCACCATCATCATTACCAACAGCACCGCCACCATCACCATTATTACCGTTATTATCCACATCACGATCATCACTGTCATTACCAATAGCCTCATCACCACCATCACCACGTCCTTACCGTTCACCAGCATCACCGTCAGCAGTTGCTGAGTGAGCCTCTGCTCCACACACAGCCTTCTACAGATGGTGGAACCGAGACAAAATGCACTGCACACACTGATGTTAAGCTTCCTTCTCTCTGTTAGTTAATATCCAGGGTTTCCTAAACTTCAGTCACTAACATTAACATTGTATCAGTAACAGTTACCTTCATTAGTTAAGTTGTATCTCGTTTTTATTATTCACTTGTTGCTTTTCTATCAAACAACTCACTTAAAAAATATTAAGTTCAGTCCTAGGAAATGATAACCATTAAACTGCAGGTTTGATAAGGAAATACATATTTTTCTAATACAATTTAAAAGCATAACCATTAAAAATGTTTACACATATACTGCCCACAATTTTTTGGTGTGTCCCCTATGTTACATGGGCCTCTATGATATAAGTTAACTATTTCAAATTGCCTGTTTAGTTGATGCATGTGGCAGAATTAAGTAGCCATTCTCTTTGTTGAAAATGTTTGCTAACTTTGTTTCCTGGTTACTTCGTTTTTAAAAGATTCACCAGCTTATTCATTAATCAAATATTTAGAAAGCACTTACTATGCAGTAAATGCACAGTTGGTAATGAGTTTGATCTTCTTTAGCAATATAAAGAAAGTTTCTAGAATGACTATCATTCCTTCAGGATCATACATTCAACAAATATTTGTGGGGTGCCTGTTCTGTGTCAGACACTGTGCAGGGCTTAACCATTCTTAAAACATTGATCCTTTTTCTAAAAACACACCATGTTTTGAAAGACAGGATCTCAGTGTTATGGTTTTCCCTGGGAAGCAGAGCAAAGGGAAATGGAGATTCCAGACTAAAGGGTTGAATAAAATAAGGAAAGGCACGTGCCCTGGCTGGTGGCTTGGTTGGTTGGAGCACTGTCCTGTACACCAAAAGGTTGCAGGTTCAATCCCCAGCCAGGCCCATACCTAGGTTGTGGGTTTGATCCTAGTTGTGGTGCAAACTGATCCATGTCTCTGTCTCTGTCTCTCCCTCCTATCCTCCCTCCTTCCATCCCTCCTTTCCTCTCTCCCTTCTCTCTAAAATCAATTAATAAATATATCCTTGGGTGAGGATTTAAAAAGAAAAGAAAAAAATGAGGAAAGGCACAGAGATAGGAGTGCCTGGCGGGGTGGGAAGATTTGCTTAAGAGAGAGCTCATTGCAGATGACTGTGCAGTGAGGCAGCGAAGGGAGGGTTGGTGGGTGGATCCTGAATGTGGAATATTCCCCCACCCCCCATTGATGACTTTTTGGTATTATTCCCAAGCCTACTTATAACTTGAACATGACTACCTCTCAGGGGGTCATAAATAGGTCCCTGCCAGGCCCTAAGTAGGAGGTCTTTTCAAAACAACAAAGCCTCCTGTTCCTCCTGCTGGTCTCAACAGGTTAGACCAGCTCCAGCAACACAAGAAAAGGGTGAGCTTTCTGTTCAGGGTCTTCACTGTCCTATCATTACGTACCCTTTCTGACCTTTTCTCACTGCCTGGTTTTTTCTCTATACCTCCTAGAAAGGCAATTTTGCATAGTGTTTATAGAAGCATCCAAAAAGAAAAAAAAGAGATAATTTTCAAAGTGTCCTCTCTCAAGCGAGCGGAAGTAGTGTATCAGCATCGCCTAGACCCTGGCAGAGTTGCAAATGCTCAGGTCTCCTCCCAGGCCTAGAGAAGAAGAACCTTTGGGTGTGGGGCCTGCCGGTCTGGGCTTGAACATGGGCTCCGGGTGATTCTGATGCATGCTCAAGGCGGGGGGCTACTGAATTAGACAATCTTAAATTTTAAGTGCGCGCGCACACACACACACACACAATACAAAACAAAAAACAAAAAAAACTCTGGCTTTTGGGGTTAGACCTGAGTTAAAACTTTATTCCACCACTTCCTAGGACTATGGGCAAATGACTTCACTATTCTCAGCTTTCATTTCAGTTCACATTTGTAAGGTGAGCCTAACAGTTCTTCCCTGGTCATTGCGAGGATTGATCTTTTGGTAGTTTCACCGCTCAATAAATAATACAGGTTTTCTACTTGCTGTCCTCCTCAGATCTCCAGTAGCGTCATCACTATCACGTCTGGCTGTTCTCCCACAGTGGCTTCCTTGTCAAAGGGCCTGGGGCTGGCTGTTATCATTTGTCCTCTCTTTCCTCCTCTCCCAGCCTCAAATTTGGTCTCTTCAGCATGTCAAGCTGGATATCTGTTCCCTTTCAAAGTGTTCAAGAAAATGAGTTAGTCTGGCTAATGGTAGCACGTTTTGGGATGGACCTAGAGGAGGGAGAACTCGCGTTTGATTATTATGTACTTATTAAATGCTCACTGACTGGATGAGTGAATCAGTGCTTTTGCCAGAATGCTCCAAGCTCTATAAAAGATGGGCCAATGCTTCTGTTCTGGCTATTTTACTGCGTTCAAAATGACCAGCCTGTACTCTGTACCTCAGTAGCCAGCACAGTTGCTGTCACATAGCAGGAGCTCAGCGCAGGTTCTTTTACAGCCACACCAAGAGGGTTTGAAGCAGAATGGGAGTTATGGGGAAGGCATTTGAATTCTCCTGAATATTTTCAGGCCCACCACCTTAGAGAGCATTCCCTTCGAAGGAAAGGGCATGCCAAATATAATAGGATGGACATGCATTTCTTCTTCCCAGAACCGGGCATTGGGATCAAAGAATGGTGAATAAAGAGTAACTTCCTAGCCCTGCCCAGTATTGCTCAATTGGTTGGAGTATTGACCCATAGCCAAAAGGTTATGGGTTCAATTCCCAGTCAGGGGACATACCTAGGCTGTGTGTTTGTGGCTTTGGTTCCCTCGTCCGGGTGCATATGGGAGGTAACCAATCCATGCTTTTCTCTTGCATTGACATTTCTCTGTCTCCCTTCCCCTCTCCCTTACTCTCTCTCTCTGAAAGAAATAAAAAATTGTCCGTGGGTGAGGATTAAAAAAAAAAAAAAAAAGCTTCCTAGTATCTCAATCACACCTACTTTGTAACCTACTAAATTTACTACATCACATTTCAACTTCTGTGAACTTTCCCCATGGACTTGTGTTCCAGCTACATCGATGTCCTGCTCTCGTAGCTACAAGCCTTTGCTTATATGCTCTTCATCAGAGAAAGCCGCACACACGGTCATCCATGTGACAGTTATCTAATCACTTTTTATTGTCGTTCAAGATTCAGCTCAAGTGTTACCTCTTTTTTTCCCCCCAAGGAAGTGTAGACATTCCTTTCTCTGGGCTCCATCTCCACCCTGTGTGTCACCATCAAAACCTTGTGACACTGTATTATAACTGCCTATGCAGTCCTCTTTCCCTAGGAGATGGAGAGTATCTGCAGTGCCTAGCATGCACCTGACATATTAGCAAATACTCAGGAGTTATCTGTTGGATTTTCAATGATAACCAAAGCAAACCTTTTTAGCACGCCCATTTTCATGAAGTGGAGCATTTTGCCCCTGTCCACTTCTCATCTCTCCTCAAGGAAGTGGGAGTGACTTATCTGGGAGAAAGAAAGGAGTCAAAGATAGGTCCAGGATTCACTGATTGAGCACGTAGCAGCCTGGAGGAGTCATAAAATGAGCTGGGGAAGGCGGAATATGGAAGGGGCTTGTGGGGTGGCAAACAGAGAGGGAATTTTGTTTTGGGTGTGTTAAGTTTGAGATGCTTTATAACATTTGATTTGCAAGGATCATTGGCCTTTTTAGCATGTCAGGTTTTACTTGAAGGGCCATCTGTCCTTTGGAAGACAACTGGAGAACACAGCCAAGGAGCAACAAGACAGAATAATGTATGGCCTTGAGAGACTCTTTTCTCAAAAATCACATGTAGGCATCGGGAGACCTCAAAGTCTCTGTGGCTCTTTCTTTTTCCCTTCAATTATGAGTTAAGTCTATGCAATTATAGATAAGGAAAAGTTAGTTGAATATGCTGGAAAAAAAGAAGGAAGAACTAGCAAAAAAAAAGTGCAAACTCTCATTTCTGCTTATGTTGAAAGGGAGCTTTCTCAGAGGGCTCTCCTGGTCGGCAAAGCGTGCAGTTGGCTATAATTACGTTTGACTTCTGTACTTCACCGCAAGAGAAATAACATGTTCGTCCAGCCTGCCCCGTTTCACTACAGATCCCTGTGTTTTTGTGTTTTACTTTATTTTCCTGGTCTTCTCCAGCTGCCCTTTTCCCTTAGCCTGTGGCTTGGCATTGACTGGGGAGTCAGGGCGTCTCTGCTCCGGTCTACCCGGGGGTCATTTCGGTGGCTGCCACATAGGCAATGGGATTTCTTCTGGCTGTAGGAAGAGAAACAGTTTCATTCTGAAAGGCTTTCTCACCGTGGCTTCCATTGTTACAGTGCTTACATCCCACTCTTTTCCTGTCAATGGAGACTGTTATTTTCCCACATGAAATTGACCCCCTCAGACCGGGGGTGGCACGGTAGAGCAGCACACAGGGGCGAGGAACTTGATGCATGGTGTTCAGGGCCGTGCTATGCTTTTCACTAACGTCAGTTGAGGTCAATTTCTATGGGACACTTGCACATACTGTGTCCTCTGAGCTGTCTGGAGATTTGGAAATGGTACGTGTGGTGCAAGCAGCATTCTGAAGATCCTCCCAGTCTCTTCGGGGTGGGGACCAGGATTTTATGGTCTACAGGAGCAGACTCCCTGCACCTGTCTCTGGTTTTCCTGTGTTTTGTTTTTGCAGTTCTGTGGAAAACTTTCTGTGAAATATTTCTAAGCACGTTCTTGCCATATTTTCTAACTGTGAAATCTATATGAGCTGAAATGCTTGGGGAATTGGGGGCCTGATTCACTGAATTTTCAGGGTTACAATAAGTGACCACAGAAATCATTTTTTTTCCTCCTTGGTTGTTAATATTTATCCCAAAACCTATACGGTCTCACTTCCACTGTAGTAAATAGAATGTAGCAAACAAAATGAAGTTACTTTGATAATTCATGAGTTTTGATAGTCCATTAGTGACGTCATTCTGAAGAGCAGCTTCAACTGCTTGAACTAGAAGGAATCTGGTTCAGCCCCCTTACTTTGTAGAAAGGCCACCGAGGCCTGGAGAAGTCGAGAGCTTTCTAACAGCTGCTGATGGCGAATCTAGGTCCAGCACAGTGGCCAAGGATCTGCACTCTGGAATTAGGCCGTTGAGTCCTGCCTTTGCCACTTACCAGCTATGTGACTTCACTGCATTGAATGTGTCTGTAGTTTCTTCAGTTTTCTCATCCAAGTGAGTTATGATGACAAACTGGTTTAGTGTCCACCACTAACTGGTGTCGGTAACACTATTAGTTTCCTACGGCTGCTGTACAAAATTTTCACAATCTTATTGAGTTAGAACCACACACATTAACTTTCTTACAGATCTGGAGACAAACAATCTGGCATGAGTCTCGCTGAGTTCAGGTCAGGTGCTGGCAGTGTTCCTTCTGGAGGCTCTAGAGGAGAAGCCATGCTCTTGCCTTCTCTGGCTTATAGAGGCCTCCTGAATTCCTTGGCTCATGGCCTCTTTCTCCACCTTCAAAGCCAGCAACATCCCCAAGTCTTCCTCACACTGTCATCTCCCAGTTCTATTCTGTCTTCCCTTTCCCCATTTAAGGACCCGTGTGATTACCTTGGGTCCTTCTGGAAAACTGAAGATAGTCTCCCCATCTCAAGGTGAACTGATTAGCAACCTTAAGTCCATCTGTAATGTTAATTCTTCTTTGCTATATAACCTCACAGGTTCAGTTTCCAGGGATTAGGAGGGCATAGTCATTGTGAGTGGGGGGTGCATTCTTCTGCCTGCTGGAGTCTAGCATGGGAGTTTATTTCATAGGTGTAGTGTCAGAATTAAACTGTCTCAATGCTGGGAAATTACTATGAAGATAGAGAAGGCAATGACAGTGATTATTTACATCATTTATCCTTGAGAACAACCCTGTTGGGGCAAGTGCTAATTTTATCATTATTTCACAGAGGAAGTAACTGTGCTTAAAAAGGCTTCTATAACATGTCCATGGAGCATGCAACCTGGAATTCCAGGACAAGGGCTTGAACCAGGCTTCATTTCAGCCTTGGCCTAGTCTGCTTCACTGGTTGCTGTATTGTTACTGTTTTTGTTGTTATTCGAAACCAGGTCTCTTAGTTCCAAGCCTAATATTCTCTAAATTAATTATTGTTACCTCCCAATCATTCATAAACATACATGAATATGTGGGTAGTGTAGAAACTTCATTGATTAGAACATACTACTGGTTACCTGGCTACTACCAACTTCACATGCCTCAGCTTTCTGGGTAATGTCTCCTTTTGGCCACCTCAAAATATATTGTGCAAAAGCTTTGGTTATTTTTGTTTTTATTGTATCATTACCCTTATTAGTTCCTCTTTCCTTTCAGGACATTTGCAAGTCACTTTGGTGCCATCGAGTGGGCCACAGGTGTGAGACCAAGTTTATGCCTGCAGCGGAAGGGACCGTTTGTGGCTTGAGTATGGTAAACTGCATACTTGTTAGTTTTTAGTTCTAGAAGCTTTATGGAGCATAGAACCCAAACTCTTTGTGCTGTGGAGTGCCTCAGCTGCATATATTTTCTGACTTCTCTTTAAATTAACCAGCATTATCTAGCAGCTATTCTAAAACTAAGTGCTAACATAACCCAGTTGGCTCAATTGTTTAAGATTTTTCTTTTTTTTTTTTTTTGCTTTTTGACTTTATTTTCCATTTTTTGATGGAAGTTTGGGTCCAAATATTTCTCTTTTCAATGAGCTGATAGGTTTCATTGTATACTTGTTTATGTTTTAAACTTGATTCCACATAGAAAGGCCTCAAGGAGCAGGTGGCCCTTTGAGTAACAAAGACGAGACTATCCCTTCATACAAGGCCTCTGCTAATCACTTCCCAGGACCTACTGGGGAGCCTGTGATAGGCCCAGTAGAGTCCCATCACGTATAGCGACCCATGTGAAGGGTAGGTCACATCTCTACCTCCATGGTACCAGAGAGTCCTTTTGCTGCCAGCCAATGTCTTCACCCCTAAGAGCCACTCCCATTATGTAAGATTACGGGAGATTTTTGTGTTGTGAATGAAGAACTCTCACATATTAGCTGCTGTTTTTCTCCCCCTTTCCCACTAGATTCAGCAGGGAAAGGTGCATTTGAAGTACAGTAAATGATCCAGATTTGGAGTGTTCCTTTGAAAGACTGAGATAGGGGAGCAATGAAGAACAAAAAAGCATACAATGTTATAGGATTTTTTTTTCTCTCTCTCTGCTTTTGACCCTCTCGAGGCAGCACAAGCCTGCACAGAAGAATTGGTCATTGAAAATGAATTCAATTCCACAATAATTTCCCGACTACTAGATATCAGAGACAGAAAGCTCTGGGGATACACAGATGAATAGAATAAAACTCAATTTTATCTCTTCAAGAACTTACAATCTAGTGAGGAAACCTGTGCAGAAGCCAATAACTCTAACTTTCTTTATCAACACACCTTTAAGCACAGAATTGCTACCGAGGCCCAAATGAATGAGAAATGAATCTCGCTCAGGATCAGCTGTGCACTGAGAATACACTCCAATGGGGGTGCACCAAGGTGGATGTTGGAATTTGAACTGAAGTTCTTTAGTTGAATGGGAGAGTTTCTGTGACAGAGTAACAGTAAAGGCAAGGACAGACACACACAATTAAACCTGTCAGGACATTCTTTCTGATATTTGTTACATCATTTATTCAGCATCTCTTAAAAGATTAACAATTTTTAACTCTCCTTTAAAGAAAAGAATATTTTAAAAATTGAAGCATTCTGTGCAATTTTTAATTAGATGCACCTGTCTTAGGAAATCCCAATAAAGACTCTCACTGAAAACATGCAGAGTAGCAGTTTGGTTGTGATGACACAAAACAGCTAATTAATTGAATGACAGAAAATATAGACATGGCTAAGTCATTTATATTTTTAAAGCATCAAAATTTAGACCTTGCAACTTGTAATAGTTATTTTTGTCATAAGAAAGCAACAGCATTAAGCATAAGAAAAGACTGATATAATAAGTGATAAAAATAAATGCACCCTGGCATAGATCTACAGTTTATTACATAAACACCCTCTATGATCTACTTCCAGGGGGATGAAAATGCCCCTGGATTAGACTCCAGCTAATAAAACGTGAGAAAACTCATGCCAGGAGTTAGAAAACAGATGCCCTAATACCACTTTGCCCCACCCCATTATTTTGAAAGACTAGACTATGGATATATCAAAGGCTTCCCAGAAAGTATCCAGCCACGGGCTATGATAAATGGGGACATTTATTGAAGAAGATACAAGATACAAGAAACACTGTACATAGGACAATGACGCCTCAGTCCCCTTCAAAGTAGGCACCTTGGGACCTCACAGAGTTCTCCCAGTTGCCATCAGCTGCTCATTGTATTTTCCTGAATCTCATTGTTGGTCCAAAATCTCTTCCCTTTCAAAGGAGATTTTAGTTTTGGGAAAAGCCAGAAGTCTCAGGGTACCAAATCTAGGTTGTAATGGGGAACTGAATCACCTGGGTGATCTGATGCTTCTCCAAAAAAAACTCTGCACGGGATGTGATGCATAAAGCAGGCATGTTGTCATGATGAAGCTGCCAATCACCAGTTGCCCATAGCTATGGCGTTCTGAATCATCCCAATAGTTTCTGTGGAGGAATGTTTAAGCTTAACATGAAATTTGATGCAAATTTGTTGCTCTACTCACTCAGCCATTTTGAATGCAAAGGCCACACAGTACATATGCTCACTCAAAGGCGTCTACTGCCCCCACTGACTAGTACAGTGAAGTTGTCATTGTTCAGGCATGCGCATTCCAGTCCACTCTTCCTGGCTGCCAAGTTGCATCAGTGTCTTGCAAACTGTTCTTGTTGTATTAATAATGGCTGGACTTTTTCTGGACAGACCTCATATATACTGGGAGAAAACCCTCAATTGTAAGGCCACCCTCAGTAGAAAGCATTTGGTTAGTTTCACCCATCATCACTCTAGTATAATTATTCTTCATTCCTGTAGATGGTTCTCTGTATCTCCCTTCGCTGGGGGATGTAATTGGCTATGTATTGGACTGTAAACTCCTTGAGGCAGGGCCATATCTTACTCATGCTTTATCTTGAGGGTCTTGCAAAGTTGCAGCTACCCCATATTTTATTTATTTCTCCATAACTGGAACCTGACTGAATCCTTCTCCATCTTTCTGCAGTCCCCCCCTCATTCTTCATGGATATTTGTACCATGAATGCTCAGTATATGTGTGAGGATGTGAAAGCCACATCCTTTCATCAGATTGCATGTGTAAGGAAAGAAAGGTTTGTGCTTGCTGTCTATCATAAAAGACATTTGCCCAAGTCATGGCTCTTCAATTTGAAATTAGAAGCAGTGTTAGAACTACATTTGTGTGGATAGAAAAAGTTACATGTATATCTGTTTTATATTGGATTGGCCAAAAAGTTCATTTCGTTTTTTTCATAAGATGGCTCTAGTAGCACTCAGTTGTCTTTAATTTCATTTGAAACAATTTTGTTAGATTGTATTGTGAGAGCTGTCATATCAGCTTGCCATTAATGAATAAAGAAAAAAAACTTACCAAAATGAGTGAATTTTTGAGGAGCCATTTTAATATTGAAGATGAAAGAAAATACACATTTTGGGCATATTATGCTTTGTTTTTTCAAGAAAGGTAAAAATACAACTGAAACACAAAAAAAGATTTGTGCAGTGTATGGAGAAGGTGCTGTGAATGATGGAATGTATCAAAAGTGGTTTGCAAAGTTTCATGCTGGAGATTTCTCACTGGATGATGCTCCATAGTCGGGTAGACCAGTTGAAATTGATAGCAATCAAGTTGAAACATTAATTTAGAACAATCAATGTTATACCACATGGGGTTAGGTGACGTACTTAAAATATCCAAATCAATAAAGTTATTGATGAAAAATGAAAAATGTGTCTTATTTTACAGAAAAAAAAACCATATGGACTTTTTGGCCAACTGAATATTTACATGTTCTGTGTGAAATTTTATATATACATGTGGATTATGCATGTATAGGTATATATTCCTATATATTCCTGATTCCTATACTAATTGGAAAACTGAGAGGAGATGGTTAGTACTAAGATGAATACTGGAATAAAAGAACGTCAAAATTTCTAAAAAAAGAAATTAGATCAGAGTTCAGATACCCTGGTAAGCAGTTTGCCTCTGAGGTGAAGAGTCTGTGCGTCCTGTCTAGGAGTTTTGACTGCTGAGTTTAAATCCAGCCTCAGCTAGTTGTATAGCTACTTGGGTAGATGTGTGACTGGGAGCAAGTTAGTAAGTGTCTCTTTGCTAGATTTCTCTCATCCAGAAACTAGTTATTAACCCCTACGTGCTTTGTGAGGATTACATTAGATACTGCACGTGAAGTCGGCCCTTCTTCCCCTGCCTGCCCCTCTTTGGGCACATACAAACAACTCCATGAACTGTAGCTCTTTTTGTTGTATTTGCCTTTTGTTATTTTGTCTCAGCCACTCAGCTCTGTCCAGGAGAATCCCGGGGACTCCAGGTAGGGAAGATTCAGATTCATGCTTATGGTAGAGAAAACGTTTAAATGACCAATCGTTTCTCCCTCACTCCCCCGCCACTCAAAGTCCTCAACAATGTTCTATGATTCCGTGCAATTAATCCAAGGGAAAGAAACATTATAAACAGAAGAATTAGTCTGTGTTATGGCAAGAATTTGCAGACAGGAAGTAATATTTTGACCTAGACAAAGTGCACTAGCAACACAATAAACAGCCATAAGCCAAACATATCATGGGGAGAAGGGGGAGATTTGAAAATTAAATCTCCCTGTGATTCCAAAACCGACCCCCCTCTCCTCAGCGGAACCTGGTGCAGTCCACACCCCAGCCCTTTGGGTCTGAGTGAAGAGAGGCCTTAGGCAAGGGTCATGCTAAGTCAGGCAGAACTGGCTCATCATAATAAAGGCACCACAGGAAATAAACCAGTACCAGAGGCTAATGCAACCCCCATGGGCAGAGATGACCAGTGAGACCTGGACTTCCTTACAGAGGAAAACTAAAATGAGAAGGTTAGCACAGAAAGCCGTTCTTGCCCTGTCTCGAGCAGATCATTGAGAAACGCAAGACCCAAAGCTAATTCACAAAAGACACTCAGGGTTCCAAGTCATCCAAGGGTCTTACATAGGGACCTTTAATAAACACAGAAAGCTGTTATCTAAAAGCACAGTGTGGGTAGACTGAAAACTAATTGGTTTTATAAGAAATGCTCTTTAGGTAGAATAAACAAAACTATTTACGTGGTTGCCTCTGTTGTTATGATGAGACCAACACCCAGAATAAAGAGTTCTGTTTCTGTCTTCAAAACCAATTCTCTTTAAGCACAGGGCCCAGATTGCTCTGACTGCCTCGGCTGTCGGGAGGGATCTCGTCTGAACAGTTCACCTCCACAGCTCACAAAGCATCTGTGGGCGACACATGCCCCATCTCTCTCGATGTCAGCTTTTCAAAACGCACGCGGTCAGTGCAGACTAAGCCGCTGTTTATACAGCGCTGCCAGCCAAGGAGTTCCATCAGGGTATCCTGCGTTCCCCTGTTTGCCCACAGACTCGTTTTTCCTGTCCCTGTGCAGGCGTTTGCGTCCCCTTGCCCTTTCCCAGGCGGTTTCTGACAGGAAGCGTGTCGCATATTCTCTCCACAGTGGTGCCGGCAAGGCCAGTGCGTGAAGTTCGGGGAGCACGGGCCCCGGCCCATCCACGGCCAGTGGTCCGCCTGGTCCAAGTGGTCAGAATGTTCCCGAACTTGTGGCGGAGGAGTCAAGTACCAGGAGAGACACTGCAACAACCCCAAGTAAGCCTCCCGCAGGAAGTCGGCGTTTGTAAGGCATTGGCCTTCAGCTGGTGACGTACTGGTGCTGTTTGGTTTTTAGGGGCAGCTTCCTCCTCTCTGGTTCATAGCCATCACCTAGGGTTGCATGTACGGCTGGTGTGCGCTGAGGGGTGGGGGGACAGAAACAGAAAGCCAGCAGAGGAGTTATTCCGCACGTGACTGTGATGATGGAGGGCTCCAGTAATGGTGGTAATGGTCCGCGTTCCTTTCTGAATCTAAATTAGGGCTACAACAGTCCCACAGCCCAAGGACTGTGAGGCGGTGGAACAGAGAGGCTTGGCTAGTGCGGCGCGTGTGCCTCGGACTGATGGACTGGAGAACGGATGCCGATTCCTGCCCTGTAGGGACGGACATCGGCGCGGGCTGCCAGGTCGGCCTGACTTTTCAAGAGAAACCAGAAACCTAAAAAAATGTGTGAAAGTTCCCAATTTCTAAAATATCAATGACAAATTCAATTTTCTCTAAAAAAACAAAGCCCATGAGGAATAAAGAAAACATCTGTGGAGTGAAATTGGCCCGTGATCACCTGTGGGTGCCCTCTGGTCTAGTACTGGGATTCTGGCTACAGTCTGTGCTGTGGAAGAAGGTGGTTTGATGTGATTTTTATCGGCTCTGATTCCCACAGGAGACACATGTGTATTTTCTGATTGGTATGGTTCTGTAGAAAGAGCCCAGATTTAGGAGATAGAAAGATATAACTCCACATGTCTGGCCTGCCGCTTATGAACGATGTGGCTTTGGGAAGGTCACATGAACTTTGAGCTTGGGTTTATGTATATGGAATGGAGATAATGTTCCCCGTTGAAGGTCTGGGGATGATTAAAAAATCACATCTGTAGAATTTCTGACACACTAAGGAGCCTACAATGGGCATTCAACAAAGGTTCTGGCATCCATGTGGTTCTCATCCTTTCCTCTTAAAATCCACTAGAACAGAGGGTAACAGAGGGCCGGCCTGCAGAAGTGGTGGGAGAGGCCTCACTGAAGAAACTGGACTTTGGAGGGTGGTATGGAGTGAGGAGAATGTGACAGGACGTTGGAGAATAGTGGAGTTGCTTTTACAACGTGATTTGAGTGGTGGCACAGCAGGGGCTGAGAACACAGACCTGATCCCAGGAACCGGGGTTTGCCTCCCGACCCTTCACGTCCCAGCTCTGTGGCCATAGACCATGCTCTCTGCTGCTTGAGATTCCTCGCTGGTAAAAATGGGATGAAGATACTACCTCCATCAACTGAGTAAATATTTGTGAAGTGCTTGTGTAAGTGCCTGACAGGTTATAAACATTGCATACATGTTTGGTAGAAGTAAAATAAATAATTAAAAGTAGAGCCTGCACAAATTTTTAAAGAGACAAATGATACTTTATGGGAGTGAGCAAGCTGAGCTGGATCAAAAGGCCAATTTGTTCCAAAATGCAAGGGAGGGTTGGGAGATACATTAACCTTGGCTTCTCAGGAGCAGTTCGGGATATCTCAGGCTAATGTAGGATTCCTCAACTTCGGCACTATTAACATTTTAAGTTGGAAATTTTTTTTGGTGTGGGGGTTGATTCTGTACATGGTAGAATATTGAGTAGCATCCTAGCCTCTCCTTACTAGATACCAGTAGGATGACTCTCCCTCCCCCGAGTCTCCAAGTTGTGACAACCAAAAATGTCTCCAGACATTGCCAAATGCCCTGTAGGGGGCAGAGTCATCCCCAGATGAGACTCACTCACCAAGAACTATGTATAATGGTAAAGAGGTTTTTAACACATGTACAATTTATGTGAGATTTTTAAAACCACCCTCCTCTACTTTGAATGTAGCCCTCATCTTAGACGGAATTGTTAAAATTCATTCTATTACGATTCACTTTTGCAGCATATTTCATGGGTCTGGTTTTCATACATCACAACATTTTACCTTCTCACTGTTTTCCCAAGAAAGCAATGGATTGCCTAATTTAATGGCCCTGCTGGTAGAGCACATGAATGATGTCCCTGAGGCTTCAGTGCAATCCTCTCCCCTGCCTGTGGGATTGAGAGCTTTCACTGGAATAGGGCATTGCTTGTGGAAATAGCATAGTGTAATTTTAGAGGTGCCTAATAGAAGAATCAATCACTAAAGTAGTTTCACTTGGTGCAGTTTTAATTTTAAACAAGATTAAGGCTAATCATGGCACTGTTTGCATTGATTAAACTTGAAGTCACAAATAAAACAAGTAAGTGATTGGCTATCCCAAGACGATTGAATGTAAGTTGTTCTCTGTTCTTATTTCACTTCGTGGTAGTACAACATTTTTTTCCCCCTCCCTATTTCAAGTTACTGATTTCTTTCTGCCTTGAGTTTAAACATTTGGTCTGTTCCCATCACTCAGCCTAACCATTTTTATTTTTTCATGTGAAAGCAATGTGAGCTTTTTATTTCACACGATGATGGTTTTCCCAGAACATATTTTTTGTTTCATAAAAAATGAATTATTCCTGGTTGATTCGTGGGTTTATATCAAGCTTTTCAGCTTCACAAGAGTTTACAGGTTATCTGGTCCTGGGATGGCCAATACGAGTACATATGGCCCTTCTTATTTTCCCCATGTCTGTGGCAGACATTTTTAATTGATGAAGCTTCATTTTCTACTGAGCTCTCAGCACCTTCTCCAAACACTTTCCCAGCACTTGCTCCCAATCAGGTTAGAACAGATACATGAGTTTCAATTTGTCTAATCTTGTTATTTTACAAGTGGGTGACAAGGTGGCACAGGGTCCCATTCACAGCAGCAATTCTCATCCCAGTCGCCAAGCTGGTGATGTCAGAGTGAGGCCAAGAGCCCACAGTCTTAATCCTTCAATATTTTCCCTGGTTCCCTTACTATTACATCATTACGCTTAAGGGAGCCTGGTAAAATTCCCATAAACTCTGTTTAAGAAGACAGTGAAATGAAAATCATGACAATGAAACATGTTAAGGTATTCTAGAAACTTCCCTAAAATAGGCCACTAGAGTCAGAGCTCCAGAACAAGAATTGAATCAAATCTCTGGCTCTTTTCCCAACCAGTGATTTCCAGGCTCAGCTGATTATCAGAATCACCACGTGTACTTTCAAAAGCTGATTTCTGGATCTTCCCATCATCTATTCTTACGGAGAATGTCTGGGGAGGGGCCTGGGAGTGTGTTTGTGTATTTAGCAGAGCTTCCTGAATGGCTGTAATATCAGCTGGCCAGCCAATATTATAACCATTTATAGCGAGGCCCTAATAAATTATGCACAAGCAAAAAAAAAAGTTATGCACAAGCAAATTACGGATATATTTTATAATAGTCTGATATAAACACGATATCACGTGCCTAGACATTTGTCTTCTGTTTATATTTTTGTCTTTAATATTCAAGAACTTCTTATACCAAGGGATGCTACGGTAGAATTTTCTGTTAATTTATTCTAACACTCATGTTCATAGCTGCAGAAAAATGTACCTGTATTTGAAGATTTGATGGAAAAGTCCAAATTCTTGGCAGTCATTAAAAGTAGAAAGCATTTTAAAATAGTTATGATTTATTTGTGATAATTGGGCCCTAGACTTGACCCTAAATTCTTTACAAATGTCGTCTCAGTTAATTGTCACCATTGCCCCTGCTTTACAGATTAGGAGGTTAAATAAAATTGCCTAAAAATAAGCTAGGAAGAGGCAGAGAATAGTTCAATCCAGATCCGCCTCGTTAGAAAAGGCCAGCCCGGAACCACTGTGCCCTGTGCGCTACTTTCTTCCGCTTTCCTGCCTGGGTTGCCGAATTCAGTTAAGTGCAGGCAGAATGGGGCAGGCAAAGACTCCTGCAGAGTCCGGAGGTAGAAGGTCCAGCTCAGCTCTCTTCCGGCCCTGAGGCCTTTGGGCAGCAAGTTTTGTGAGTTCTCTCTGCGGCTTTTCTCTTCAGCTATCAAATGAGGAGGTGGCTATATGAGTTTTGAGGTCTTTTCCACGTTGTAGTTTCTGGGTTGAAAAAGTAACTCATGTGGTCCTCTTTCACATATTGCATTTAAATAATCTAAATGAAGGTTATTTGTAAAATCTCAGAGAGTCTTCCCCGGAGAAAGTTTGACATATGTCTTGGAAAGATGACCAGGAGTAGGAAGACTGTCAGGTGGCACTTGAAAGTTTTTCTAAGTGTTGTTTAGATAATGATTTAAGAAGTCCTCTGGGATTTGATCTAGCACAATGACTGCTGGATGTTTTAGTTACTCCAGAATGTTTTGAAATAGCAGAAAAATCTCCTCCTGGCAGCACGACACTTCCCGTTTCTGCTGAATCCATTTTAGCATGCAGTTATAGGAGGGTCTGATAAAATGTGCTGAAGCAAATCCAGGGTTGTTTTACAGCATTCTTGTGCTTCCTGAAGAGACAAGGAATTTTAATCACGTAAATTTATTAACCTGGAACCTTCTTTCACGTTACATGTTTGCACTGAGCTTCGGTGTGAGGTGATCCGTTGTTGGGTTTAGCCTTTGGAGAAAACAAAAATAAAAAAGAAAGAGCATGCAAAGAAGCCACTGCTTTGTGCCTGGACTAAGCCAGATAAGATGTTATTGGTGATTTTCAGTGTGCTTTGTGCTCTTGGTTTCTTTATTTTTGCTTTCTGGTTTTTGCCGCCTGCCTACTAAGATCTTAAAGAGCTTGCCATTAGATCCTAATTATTTATGTTCTAGTGGGATTCCCTACTCTTGAAATCCATTTCCCATCATGCTTGGCAGGAAAGGAGTGGGCCACCTGCGAAGTTAAAAAGCGGTTGTGCAGATGAAAACAAAGGAACGTTTGGCCTTAGGAACAATTAGAATAAAACACACCGGATTCAGACAGTAATGAAAACATCCGCTCAACGACTGACAAAGATGGATTGGAAAACATGGCAGATGGGGCTTCCTGCTGCTTCTCCCCAGCGTCCTTCCCACGTGTCTCTGTAGCAGCAGGTGCAGGGGGACCTGTAGGAAGGTGATGAGTGTTTTCAAATTGGGGAAAAGCCGGAGAGGTGTTTGGGTCCGCAGTTGAAGAGCTTTGATGCCAACCTGAGGGTGTGTGTACGAAGCCCACATCTACAGTAATAAGAACGCTGAGGTGTATTTACAGATTTCCTAACATGTAAGGTGACAGGATGAGTGTCAAGAAGATACTTTCTTCAGTCGTGAAGGAAACTGCCAGATGTAAATATGGGATCAGAGATGTCCAATAAGTTTGATCTAACCCGCCAATTCCCATTGCTTGATGAGCAGAGGTAGTGGCTACCTAAGGGCTATGTTGAGAGAGATTTTGAGGACACATCAGGCTCTCCCCCACCCCATCTCTGATTGATTGGTTATGTTGCCATGGATACAAGAAGGGGTGTGATAAGTTGTGTGCCACTCACTTCCATTCTCATAGTAGAGCGTATACACTGTGACACCACTCACCTGGATTGTCCCTGCATATATTACTCTCTGTGACTAACAGTGAGCCCTTGGACTGCTAGGGTTAAAGTTCTTTCATTTTATTTTTTAGGCCTCAGTATGGTGGCAAGTTCTGTCCAGGTTCTAGCCGCGTTTATCAGTTGTGCAATATTAACCCTTGCCATGAAAAGAGCTTGGATTTTCGAGCCCAGCAGTGTGCAGAGTATAATGGCAAACCTTTCCGTGGCTGGTTCTACCAGTGGAAGCCCTACACGAAAGTGGAAGGTAATGTGGTCTCTATGCCCCTCACGTAGACCTGTCTCCACAGACAGCAACGTGAATGCACAGCCCAGAAGCAATTACTGCTGATACAAAGGAGTTTCAGTTTTTATCTTTTGTTCCCCAGACCTGTCCTCACCCATTTCTTAATTCAGTTTCATAGGTTTTGTTTATTTTTCCACACTTAATTTTTCACAAGACTCCCCTTGTCACCCACATCTGTAAGCCAAAGTATTCATGTGTTTGGAATGCACTTAAATTTCTAAACTTACCTTTGACATTTCAGCAATTAAGCCTCCCAGGGATGTTAATTGAAATTGGTATGAATTATCCAGACCAAAATGCATGAAACCATATATGCCCCATAGAGACACCATTCTCAGTAACTGACATGTCAGATGATTACAGGCACGGGAAGGCCTATTTGCAGGATATACACACACACACGTACACACACACACAAATAGAAGATGTCTCCATACTAGGTTCTTAGTACTTATTATAACCTAAAGTAATGGCTTGTATTTTACTTCTACATTAATTTGTTTTTATTTTGGTCAAGCATCAAAACATTTATTTTAGTTCCAATATCAAGTGTAATGTGCTCTCTATTACCTGTGTAGTAGAAGCTGTCACCTGCTCTAGCTGTTTCCTTTCCATGATTCCTGTTTGCTGGGTTTATTGGAACTCATTCTCGCTCCCTGGAAAAAGGAAACAGGGACTCCCAACTGCACATGTGTGAAATGGAAAGAGACTAAATTTAATGACAACTCATGGGAAAGAAGACTGCAGGCTGTTCCTGTGTAAAAGTCCAAAATGAACCTCAATGATCCATTCCCATAAAGCAGCTAATGCAATTAGAGACATCATTATAACCAGGAACACCTCCACATCAAAGTGACAGTGCAACTTTGTTCAACACCAGCCCAGCCCATTGCACGGCATTGGCCTGTTTCTGGGTCGCAAGTGTCCAAAACACAGATAAAGACAGACATGAACATTCTGAAATCCTGGTCTTAGGAGGAAACAATAAGGAACCTATACACATATTTCCTATAGAAAAGAAACTGGTTTCCTTCAAAAATTCAGAGAGTTATTGAATAGAAAGGGATTTAGATTTACTTGAAATTGCTTCCACGAATAGAATTAATTCAAGAACTAAGAACTTTCTAGCCATATCACCTCCTCAGACACTCTACTTGCTGGTGTGTCCAAAATATCCTTCCTTCGTATCAATCTTTGAATCCTCAATCTGCTTTATTCTTCATAACTCTTACCAGTGCATAAATTTATATAATACAGTCATTTATTTATTACCTTTTTCCCCACAAGAATTTAGATCTACAGGGGTTTTTGTAACTTTTGGGATGAATGAATAGATACATATCGATTGTCCATAGTGGAAGCGTGTCCCTTTATGAGTTGTAAGCTCTCTATCACTAGAGCCATTCTATCGAGAACCGAGTAGTGGCCTCGGAAGGACACTATACAGCAGGCTCCAGTGGACAATTCAATAGAATAGCAACAGTTGCTGACATTTGAAGATTTATTGCTCTTGGTTGTACTCTCCCATAATTTCATGTTTCTTATCTATGGTTCTTCCTCCAAGACTCTCTTGTCCTTCTTTTCATTTTCCCCTTTTGCTCTTTGCTTTGTTGTCTTGGCTGTTCCTTGGCCTTTCTCACATTCCATCTTTCATTCAAATATAGTGTTTATGGAATCTGTTAATAGATTATCATCCTTTACGTAGGCCCCATCTTGAATGCATAAGGAGGAAATTAAGCAAATGAATTTTGTAACATGTAAGATGTTTTTGGGTCTCAAAGTTCTTTCACCAATTTTACTGGAGTTTTTACTAGGCAAGGAGCATGCCATCTCATTAATTCAGATGTGGATGGAGCAATCATTGCATGGCGCATGGCCTGCCCGATGCAGAGCAAACTACGTGAAGTAAAACAGGGACCCCACAGCTGCGGGACCTCAGAGCCCAGTGGAGGGAGGCAGAAAAGTGACGGCATTCTTGTTCCTCCCTCTTCCATTGATACTTACTTAGAGTTGTAAAAGACGGGCCACGATTGAAGGTCTTGCAACTTTCATTTAGTTTGGGGAAAAACAGGGACAACTTATTCATAAACATAGATCATCTTTGTCTTGCAGTAGCGAGCTTTTCTCTTCTGTGTTTCCAGTGGACTAATTCAGAACTTGCTCAGGAACCTACGCTGGATGGACAGAATTTTCTAGAACTTGTTAATTCCAGCTCCCTAATCTCAGATGCAAAAATTGGCAGGTGTTAAATAAAGCTGCTGTTTAAAAACTTCCTAGGTGGGAGGAAAGAAGTGATTCATCCACACATCTGCCAATTTGGAACATGGTCATTGAACTTTTTTTCTCATTTTTGGCTTTGTCCTTTATTAAGAGGTTTTATGAAGCACAACTGTTTTCAGACTGTTTGCACATTTTCTAAGACTGTTGTCAGGGGTATCACAGTGCTGCCTACCTCATGTCTCATGAGAATTGTCATCTGCAGGTGCTGGCCTAGAACTCTTTCTATTTGAGAAACTGTTTGCACATTTTCTAAGACTGTTGTCAGGGGTATCACAGTGCTGCCTACCTCATGTCTCATGAGAATTGTCATCTGCAGGTGCTGGCCTAGAACTCTTTCTATTTGAGAAACTAGCGTAATAACTTATTTCTGATAAAAAGAGCTCTATAAATGTAATACTTTTTTTTTTTTGTCCGCGATGCCACAAACATAATGGTCAATAAAAATGAATAATTTTTAGCTTTTAGGTTCAGTTTATTTGCTTCCTCTTCCTTTTCATGATAAGATTATTTTCTGTATGTTGTATGAACATTATAGAACCTATCTCTTTTTTCCAAAATGCCTAATTTTTTTCTCTTAATCAATTGAATAAATATATAAAGGAAGCCATCTTCTGAACCACAGGACAGCAAACTATGGCCCATGGGCCAAATCTGACCTGCTTTTTTAAAAAACATAAATTTTTATTGGAGAAGGACAAATACCCTATAATTTTACTTATATGTGGAATCTAAAGAAAATATAAATGAATAAACAACACAGAAACAGACTCACAGATACAGAGAACAAACTAATTGCTGGAGAGGAGGGGGTTGAGGGCTGGGTGAAAAAGGTGAAGGAATTAAATACACATTGGTAGTTACAAAGTAGTCACGGGAGTGTAAATTTCAGCATAGGGAATAAAGTCAGTAATATTGTGATAACTGTGTGTGAGCCAGGTGGGAACTTGAATAATCAGGGGATCACTTTGTAAATTATATAATTGTCTAATCACTATTCAGAATACCTGAAACTAATATAAATTAATATTGAATGTCAACTGTAATTGAAAGATAAAATTAAAAAGTAAGTATAAAGTTTTATTGGGACTTGAAACACTCCTTCATTTATATATTGTCAATGGCAGACCATAGTGCCTATGAAGTTTCAAATATTTACTCTCCAAGGAGAGTAACTATACAATCCATGTGTGTATTGTGGCTATTACTAAGGAATAGAAAAATAAAATTATTACATGTTAATGTTAAAGCAGTTTTGTATGGATTACTAAATGGCATTCCTATTTTTAAAAGCCGTATACATAAGCACACATGTACAAACATGCACACACACACAAATCTGTAAATAACACTTTCCATTTTGATCATGCTAGCATTCTAAATAAATTTAATTCATCCATTTGGAGGTCCTGTCATTTTTCTATGATTCCTCTTGACCATGTCCTGTCTTGATCTCTTTGCTTCTAGAGGAAGATCGATGTAGACTGTACTGCAAGGCTGAGAACTTTGAATTTTTTTTCGCAATGTCCAGCAAGGTGAAAGATGGAACTCCTTGCTCCTCAAACAAAAATGATGTTTGTATTGATGGGATTTGTGAAGTAAGAGAACCTTTCTGCTTTGGGATGTCTGGTCATATTTGTGTTTCCTCATATAGAATGCAAATGTGAGAAGTGCGGCAAGAGGTCCTGTCTGCAGAAAAGCAGGTCGTGTAGGGTTCAAGGGCAACATTTTCAAATCGGACATGAGCACTATCTCCAGATTGCCCACTGACTTACTGTGTGGCCCCAGTCTGCTTTTTTGTTTCCTTTTTGCTCCATTTTTACATAATAGAATGCAGACAGATCCTGATACAGCCTGTCTTGCATAGTAGTTGTAAATATTACATAAGAATGTGTATAATAGTAATAAACTTATTGTGTATTCACTAAATACATTCACTATATGATTAGAGCCTCACAAACGTGTTTGAAATAGTACTACAGTATTCCCTCACTTATCGCAGGTATTAACGTTCTAGACCCCACCGCGATAGGTGAAAATCCACGAAGTAGGAACCTTACATTTATTTTAGTATTTATATATATTTTAAGGCTTTATAAACCCTTCCCACACACTTATAAACCATTCCCAGTCCCTTATTAACCTTTCCAACTCCCTTATCAACCTTTTCCACACTTTTATAAACACTACTTATGTTCTTAAACATATTCTACACTCTTAAACCTGCCTAACTTTAACAACATATGTATACAGTAGCACAAAATCCCACGATATAGTAAAAAATCTGTGATAAATAAAATTAAATATAATGTTTTAAAAAATCCTGCAATACAGTGAGGCTGCAATAAGTGAACTGCGATATAGAGAGGGACTACTGAATTTATTTCTATTAGTTTTCTTTTCTACTTGGTATCTACTTTTTTAAATTTGGTTTTAAGATCTATGAGCTCTTCAGGGGTGTGTGTGTGTGTGTGTGTGTGTGTGTGTGTGTGTGTGTGTTCCAGCATTTCATGTTTCAGCAGGGGACCTGACCCAAATAAGCTCACTTGCCAGTGTTAGCAATGGCAACTTTTTATTCCAGTTTTCCAGATGGAGTCTAAACCCAGATAAGTTATATAGCTCCCTAGTTATGCAGCTAGTAATGGCAGAGGAAGGATTGAACCCTGAGTCAGCCCAAGTTTACACTGTGTTTTAACCATAAAGCTGAATCTCCTTCCTAATGTTCTATAAGTACAGAAAACCATGGACCTCTTGGTTATTCTTAGCCACTGTCTTCTCTAACCTTTGACTTCTCTTGATTTTTTGCTTTTATCACAGCCGGTAGGATGCGATCACGAACTTGGCTCCAAGGCAGTTTCTGATGCATGTGGTGTTTGCAAAGGTGATAACTCAACTTGCAAGTTTTATAAAGGCCTGTACCTCAACCAGCATAAAGCAAATGGTAAGAGAAATGCTGCTGTTTCATTGCTCTCATGGGGTGGGAAACACCTTTTGCTACTGAACAAGTTCAAGTGATGCTGAATACGGTTGAGCCTTTACCTGGCTCATGCGACACACAGAAAAGGGTGACTTTTGGCCCTTCTGTGAGAGCTAGGGAGACGAGATGGGTTTTTAACGTGAAGAGTTTTATCAACGCACACATCTCACAGATGTGCTGAACACGTGCCCTCCTACTAGACAGTTTTAATGTGCTAACTAGCTGACACATGCCCCACAGTTGTTTGTTAAACAAAGAACTCACTATGAAACTTAGGTAATACACCCTTGCAATGTGAGATGAATATTTGAAGCAATTATCTAAACATCTTGAGTAAGATTAAACTTCGAGCCCTGTTTTTTGAATATCACTGGGAGACTACATGGCTATAATTTTCCTGTAGTAGATGAAAAATAAAAAGCATTCCAGAGTTTCATGGCCTTGATGTGTAGCCTCTGTCCACACACACGGCTGCCTGGGAAAGCCACATATATTCCTCTGTCTGGTGTTCCTACCGCTTGGAAAATGAAATAATTGATCATTTTCACTTCCTAAGAGTAGAAAGAGTGTCAGTTAATGAGTCAAAAACCTCTATAAAAATGGCCGCTACAGGTCTCTAAGCATTTCTGTCATCTTCAGTGGAAAACAGAAGTGTCCTATCCTTTCCCTTTAGAATATTATCCAGTTGTCACTGTTCCGGTGGGGGCCCGAAGCATTGAGATCCAGGAGCTGCAGGTGTCCTCCAGTTACCTCGCAGTCCGAAGCCTCCATCAAAAGTACTACCTAACGGGGGGCTGGAGCATCGACTGGCCTGGGGAGTTCCTCTTTGCCGGGACCGTGTTTGAATACCAGCGTGCCTTTAACCGCCCCGAACGGCTGTACGCGCCAGGACCCACCAATGAGACGTTGGTCTTTGAAGTAAGCCCCTTCTGTTCATTCAGTTCTCAATGCCTCTTGCTAAGTGTAAGATGATGATCCCAATGTGAGCTAGTTTAAAGAACTCCGATCCTTCTAGTTTGTGTTTCCTAATAGGCTCCATTTCAGAGTGCAAGTGGGAAGAGACAGCAACTCCATTTTGGGGAAAAGGGCAGGAATCCAATGGGTCTCCAAGAGAATGTGCGATTTTCACATTTACTTGCCAGCCTTTCGCCGTTTCACTTGGCTGTCCTGAATGCTAAGGAGGGTATAGATTAGGAATACTTTTTACATTGTTCCCATTTGTCCGTGTCCGGCATTTGGATTGTCCATTGCAGCAATTCACCACATAGGTCCACTGGCCCAGGGGGCAGAGTGATCCAGTAGCAAGAACTCGTGCTTGAGTGCCAAGAAAGTTTTCATCACGGCAAACTACCTTTCTTTTGTAGGTCGTCGTTTCCTTACAGGTAAGAAAAGAAAAATAATTAATGGGTAATAGTGATCATAAAGTCAGCCACATATAGATGTGTACATTTTCTTTGGTCCTCCTGAGGTTTAGCTTGGGAGATGGGGCTGGTCATCTGCTCTCAGAGGCCAGGGATCTGCTTCAGTTGTGGGGAAGTCCCACTGGCTCCCCCTTACTGAGGACTTACAGAAGCAAGCACTCACATTAGTCATTCTGAGCTTCAGTTTCTCCCCACAAAACTGGGATAGAAAACCTGCCTCACCAACTTGCCAGAAAAATAAGCAATGAAGTGTGAAGAGAGCTTAAAACATTTGCGTAACTCACACAGCCAGGGAGAAAGCAGCGCTCAACATAGCCCAGATCTCTTCCGTCTAGGAATATGGTATCTGCACTCAGTCTGGTCATGCTGTCTTCTCAATTAAAGGAAACACTAGCTTCATTAAATAATAATAGTAATAATTGTTGGTGTTATTATTAAAGGCCCCTGGCTGGTTTGGCTCAGTGGATTGAGCGTCGGCCTGCGAGCTAAGTGTCGCTGGTTCGATCTTCCAGTCAGGGCACATCAGAGAAGGAAAACTCTGACTCCAAAAAACCTCCGCTGCCTTGCGGCATACCTCTTCAGAGGAAAGGCTAAGGGAGTAAACCCCGACAGAAAATCCGGAGCCGGAGTCCCTAAGGCGGTTTGACGTTGTAGTCAACACCGGCAACTCCTGCGGCGCACCTGAAGCCAAGCTGTATTGACTCCGTCTTTCCCTTGGATCCTTCAGCTGCGAAGAGAGGGGGGGTCTGCTGCATGGGCAACAGCAGACCCTCCATATTACCCTGCCCAGGCTCTGTAGCTTCAGCTTCACTGGAGAGGACACTCCAGCGTCATCGCAAGATGTCGATTCAACACGGGAGGAGACAGATACCGTGTCACTCCCGAGTCGGACTGCACAACCATTCTCGGCGGTGCAGATAGACTCTTAAGAAGCTACACCCTTGTCTCTCGAGACGGACGGCTGCCGACGACGACTATTATTAAAGGCATTAGCCTTAAACATTTACTAAGGAAAAGTAATAGAAGTTAAAAAAAATGAACACCTATAACTTGGATCCTAAGTCAGATATGGTTAAACCTACAGATCCTTAACGAGCTATAAACCTGGGCAAGTCTCTTAACCTCTGTGTCACTTAACACCCACATTTGTAAAATGGGCACACAATATTAGCTAACTACTAGGGCTATTATAATGATAATTTAAGATAAATTCAATGCGTACAGAGTACGTGGCACATAATGTTTGTAACCACGATCATCATTTTGCTTTCTGAGCACATCACATATCTATATATTTTTAATCTAAACCTCAGACCATGGCTAGCAAACTGCTGGCTGCAAGCCAAATCCAGCTCCCAGATCTACATATTAAAACAAAATGGATCAATGTTTTAATATAAGATGATTTCTTATATTAAAAAAATACAGATTTTTGACATATTTTAAGAGAAAAGAACTTCTGACCCCAGTAGATACAGTATTTGAGTTTGCAACCTACACCCTAGAACTTTTTTTTTTTTTACTCCTCATCCAAGGACATTTTTCATTGCTTTTAGAAAGGGAGGAAGGGAGAGAGAAAAAAATAATGTGAGAGAGCAACATTGATTGGTTGCCTCCCATAAGTTCCCCAATTGGGGGGTTGGGGGGGGTCAAACCTGCAACATAGGAATGTGAATCGAACTTGCAACTTTTTGGTTACAGGACGACGCTGCAACCAACTGAGCACATTGGACAGGTTCCCAATATCTTATGAACTTAAGGTACTAGGTCCTATTCCCTCAAGGTGACGGAAGGTCCCTCAAAGATTTCACAACACTAACTCTGAGAAAAGTCTTCGTTACAAAATGTTCTTCCAACCCTCTCAGGTCTTTCAAAGGATAAGCATCGGAACCCCAGATCAAACTGCACTAAAGTTAGGGTGGTTGGAATTCAACAATGATTCCAGCCTCTGAAATGAGCACTTCCATTAAACCTAAGGCACAGGAATCAAACTCTTCTTACGGATTTCTAGATTTTTTTTTCAAACCTTATTTTTAGATGCATGTGGTTCTTCTGTTTCTTTTCTATCCAGCATGTAAGCCACAAACATATGTTTTCTTTTTTTTTAGAAAAGGTATATTTTCTTTAGGGAGGTATAGGTAACTTGCAAGGTATATGTTTTAGGGCAACATGGCTTCATTAGTTTTGCCAAGAAGACTTTGGTCCATCTCTAAGCAAATGTACACGCACCACGTTTTGTGGCAAAAAAATAATGTGGATTGGGAAGTGGGGGGAGGCGCCACTCATGGCTTCCTTGTGAGAAATGTGTGTTTTTACTCCTTCGTGACGAGCAGCCATTTTTTTGTTGTTGTTTCTCCAGTTTTGTTCATAAAAACAAAGCTGTTCCCAGTGGGTGTTGACAGTCCTGTTGGTAATTTAAGGTTTGCCGTTAAACATACATCATCTGTAGGAAAACCACAACAAAGAGTAAGGCAAGAATGAGGGAGAGTGCAAAGCAGAATAGCAGAGTTCCTTCTTGCTTTCATCTTCAGAGCCTGACATGTCCCCTGGCACTGTCTGTGTTGATCAAATTAACCAGATAATTGACATATGTATTGTCACTGAAAGTTGTACCAGCCTCAAGCTGGGAATTTCTCTTTGTGCTTTGCTTAATCTAAGCATAGCTCCATATCTTATTCATCTATACTGTTTAGCCTTGGCTAAAATGAAATTTTGGGGTTGTTCACTAGGTCCAAATTTTTTTCTGATGTTTAGGAGCTATTTTTGAGAACTAGAAGGATGACCTCAGTTGGTGCTCTAAAATTGGTCAAGTTCATCAGTCTCTCTGTTTGCAAATACAGGCAGCACCTTGAAAAAAGTTAAAATGTAAGGAGAAATATTGGATAGGTCTAAAAACATTATTAAAAAATCTTTCCTAGATTCAATTGGATATGTATAATATATTTTTTAAAAATTCTACCATAAGAATAGAAATAAGAACTATAATAATATCTCTATTAATACAAAATCATAGTTTCACTGCAATGGACTAGGGCCACATTTGCTTAGCTATTGCTTCACAAAGCCTCACTTTGTATACTCATTCTACTTACAGAATCAATGAAAGCTTAAATTAATGTCCTAGGAATGTGACCTGCCTGAAAGCAATCTAGAGGGAAACTTCTATGATTAATTGGACATGAATTGCTTGTATTTTTAGAGGAGTTGTGGTTTCATTCAAAACTTGCAAATATGTTTGGAGTTTAGGAAAACCAAATCCAGTGACCTCGTATTATGTCTATTTTATCTTTTAAAAATATTGGGGTTAATGTCTTTAATATTTAAATTATACTTTATTCCTCTCTGGAGAACATCAAATTTCAGGCCAGTTTTTATCATGTACTCAGACCTCTCCTAAATCGATATAACACGCTGATTTTAAAAAGTTAAAATCAGAGTGAGCAATAAATTACATTTTTTTCAAAACTAGACTATATATCAGCATCCAAGTAATCCATGGCTATATTCTTTAAAGGAAGTTCAAGTTCGTATGCCTTTCCATATAACTATGAATTGAACCAAAATGAATACTTTGAGAGCCAAAAATATGTTCACTCCAATAGAAAAATGTTGAATGTGTTTTACAGTCCTGTGGGATGCTGAAAATCAAAGTGTGGGAACCTACCAAAATAAAAAATGCTGTTCCAGCCACAGAAAGTATAAGTCTGTGAAAAAAAAAGCACTTTCTCGCTCGACCACTTAAAATATCTGCATATTCACTAAGTTCTTATTATAGTGCAAAATTCAGCAGAAGGGTATGTTTGCCAAAACACATGAGGATGGCATTTGGAGGATCATGTAATGTCCCTATTTTTATCTCATTTATGTGGATTAATTCGATCTTTCCAATATCTTATAGCATATTCCCATCTTCAACCACATTGGTGTGTACTGATTTAGGTAACTACCTTCAAAGTAATTTTCCTCTACTTAGTTCTTCTCAATATCTGGAAAAGATTAAACATTTGCCAGGTCCCTTGTACTAGACATTGGGAACATACAGTGGTTAAGACATAAATGATGTCTCGGGTGTTTAAAGGATGTCAAGACAGAGTTTCGGTGTGCGGATCCCCTTCTTTTTGGAAGCAGCGTAGACCAGAGCAGGGGGCATCTGTATAAATAGGTGGCGATATGGGTCGCTGTGCCCCTACCTGTATCACTGCATGAGTCACTTAAACCACCTGGGTCCCAGTTTTCTCCTTTGTGAAATGATTCCCCAAACTAATGCTAAACTGATGTCTTGCACTAGATCCTATAGCCCTGTCTTCAAGCACTTTAGTAGCACCTGAAACCCTTTATTAGCACAAAGATTACTCACCTTGGTAGCTTCCAGGGCTAGCATAGTACCTAGAACATCACAGATACTCAAAAAATAAAAAATACAGTGGCACCTCTGTTCTTGAACTTAATTTGTTCCAGAAAAATGTCCGAGAAGTGATTTGTTTGAAAGCTCAATCTCCTTTGTCTGTCACCTGGGGGACACATGACTGATCACACAGGTATCAGCATGAAAGGGTTGTTGGGTACACAGTCAAGACCCGAAGTTTTGTTATAGACAACTGAGACATTTTATTCAGTGAACAGTCTGGTTGAGAACCAAATTGGTTGAGATCCAAGACATTCAAGAACTGAGGTTTGACTGTATTTATTGGAGGAATTTAATACATTTAAAAAGTAGAATCTTCTTTCCAATTTGAAAAAGCATGCCTGGAGGCGAGAAATAATGAAATGAGAGGAGAGTTTCTCTGACCAAAGTCAGGCGTGACAGGCCCAGAGACCGGCCTCTCCTTACTCCATGCCTTTTTCTCCTGTCCCGACCCCAGTTGCAACCTGGAGTTCTCTGAAAGGCGCAGACTTCTAAAGTACACACTTAAACAGCCACTGGATTTCATCATCTTTTAGGACTTGTCTTACCACTGGGTAGGATTCAAAGCTGAGTACAGTGAATAGCATTGAAAGTATTGAAATTCGATCTCCTCAGTTGCATCTGAGGAATCAATACAGTTGCTAAAATGCTTGCCTCTCACACAGTGAATAGTTTCCACATAAGTTGCTGACCGGTTGGCTCACAGTAGACTCACCTCGATCTGCCCTCCCAGGGTGGTGGGTGTCCTGATACTTTTGCTTATTTCTGATCACTTGTAGTGCAGGGCAGAGTGATGCCAGCCTGCCCAAGAAGACAGTGTGTGGCCTGACACCACCAAATGAAAGAGTCTTCTGCTTCTGGTTATTTTTATATGTCAAAGCTTTACAGAATGTCTTCATAGGGAAGCTCAGCTTAAATGGAAAACAGACCTTTACTTTTATCACTGAGTCATACGCCCGCCCAATTTTAAAATGCCGCCTCCCTTACAAGCATGCCTTGTCCTCAGAACCTGGGCTCTACTTGCTTCAACATTTGCAAGTGGTGCATGTCAAATGAAACCGCGGTGACCAAGGGAAATTCATAAGGATAACCAAGGATTTATATGATTGTCTTAGATCTTAAAAATTTTAAGCATTATTTAATTCATCAATCAACTTCTTATTTTGAAATACATATATATGTAAATGAGTTGGAGGAAAGGAGCTAATTTTCATGACCCCATATTGTATTTCTGCATTGCCTGGGGAAAAACTACTCACACACACACACACACACACACACACACACGCGCGCGCGCGCGCGTGCGCGCGCGCATGTGCGCCCCAGCACCAAAATAAGTCAATATTGATTTGGCAATCATACACATTCTGAGGAAACTGCAGTTACAGTTATTATAAATGAGATAATTTCCACGTATTTCTTTTATTCAATTCATTCCACACAACATAAGCCTGGAATAAAATCTAAGGAATTTGTCATTGAACTAGTGCACTTGTCAGTGGTCTGAAAGATTTAAAAGTCATGTTCCAGTAGTCTTTAGGATATTGTGTATGGACCACTGCATTGTTTATTTTATTGGGTTTGGGAAGACCAAGGAAAACTATATCTATGCTATGTCCACACCTCACATTTAGTGTATGTGTGCTGGGTAAGGAATTATATTTTGATGTGGCAGAAATGTAAAAATTGAAGATCAGAGTAGAAATTTATGTATGCCTTGTTGAAAAGTAATGGTTTCATCTGAAGTTACATATTGGTGCTGGGCTTTTGAGTGTGGCTGCAAATGTGATGGTTTCCATTTTGAGATTAGCCATAGGTCCTGTAAGGTCACTGACTCCTTTTTGTTTAAGCATGTGCAAAAGGCCTGTCGAATGTGTAATTTTCAGGGACCTTGACAATAATAATGAAAAACACTAACATTCTCTTTTTGTCATGATTCCCTAAGGTGTGCACTTAGAGATATGTAAGATGAGCTTTTCTGCTCGCTGATGCCTCCTCTCTCCTCCCCAGATCCCCACCCACCTGCTGCCTGTCCCATTCTTCTCCCACATTCACGCTCCCTCTGTTGAACTTCCAGAGGTGGCTGGGGGTGCCTTCCCCCTGGACAGTTCGCTCAGGGCCTTTGCACCTCGTAGAATCAGTGACTTAAGTGGGACATCCCTTAACCCTCCTGATTCATTTCATCTTAGGCTCACCCTCTGAGTCATTACTCTCAGTACCATGGGAGCACATCAGTCCCTTCCTCCAAAGAACTCCCCCTTTGGACTGTCTCTGTCGGAACCTCTGGACCCTTCAAATGGGGTCCACTTCCTCTCTCTCTCCCTCATTCTCTCTCTCTCTCTCTCTCTCTCTCTCTCTCTCTCTCTCTCTCTCTCTCTCTCTCTCTCTCTCTCTCTCTCTCTCTCTCTTTCTCTCTCTCTCTCTCTCTCTCTCTCTCTCTCTCTCTCTCTCTCTCTCTCTCTCTCTCTCACACACACACACACACACACACACACACACAGCAGTGAATGAGTCCCATTCTCTATCAAACTGTCACACAGCTGGAGGGTAGGTGAGGAAATTCATCATGAGTGTTTCATTATAAAGTAACTTCATCTCTGACTCGTGAATGGGGATTCGGGGTGACATGACAACACAGGTTACTAGTCTAAGACTGAAATATGATCACCTGTGTTTTTACAGCATTCCTTTTTTTTTTTTTTTTAAGTCTAAAAATATAAGCTCTCCTTTATGTTAAGGATTTTTTCCCCTCTCTTTTAAGTGGCCAAAGGGGTGTTTAACTCTCTGAAACCCCCTTCCCAATTAATAGTGTACAGAGGGGGAATCCTGAAGCTGAAAAGGCCGGCAGCCTTTGTAATGACAGTACATGAGAAATAGGTTAACCACAGGCCCGTTTCAAGGCAGGAAAAAGACATCTAAAGAAAATTACTATAATAAACAACTTCCTCCACTCTCTGGCAAAAGGAGATGATGGAGTGGCGGGGGACCAGGTGGACGGGCACATAGATCAGCCAGATGACAGAGCGTGAGCACCCCTGATGGAGCATCACCTTCTCATTTAGCTCCTTCCCTGTGACCCTGCGGTCTGAGTCCCCCCAGGGGAGGGAGCGGAAGTGAGTGAAGATGAGTGTGGAGATAAACTCGGCATAAGGGAAAGGAGATTAGCTAAGCGGTGTGGACTGCGTGAAGACGCGGGACACGGGAGCGGCAGAGACGAGATGGAGAATTAATTCAGAACAGATGATATAAAACCCCGCCTCCAGGGGACAATTCAGAGATGCTTTGGCAATGCCACGTCATTTGTCTAGAGAGCGCCATTTGCTGTTACAAGCGGGGGCCTCAGTAAATTCATGGCAAATACTTCTGTGATGGGTGGGAGGACACTTATTTCTCCACACTGAACGCCGAGGAATGTTGATGAGTTGAATTAGAACTGGAGTCGGGGTTCAATGTGTCAGCCGCACCTTTGAAGCTGCCTCACAGATGCGCTCGCGAGCCCCCACCCGTGTCTCTGTGTTGCCGTCTGGTGTCAGCCCCAGCTCACTCACACATAATAGTGATGATGACACCCGGTCGTGTTCTTCAGACTTTGCAGCGAACAGGAAGAAGGCAAAGACAACTGGCTCGCTTTTCACATCGTGAGGGTTTCCAAAAATCACAGGAATGTACACAGCCATGAATCCGCACCACAGAAGGATCCCCTTCCGGAGCATCCGTCCACATTCGGTGTAGTTCGTGACCGATGAGGAAGGACTGCTCTATAAAGTGCATTGTGTTCCCGTTGTTAAAACTCTGGTTAAATAACACCTCTAAATAAACATGGGGGAAATGGATTTAGGAGATTAAAAATCAGATACGAGCATGTTCGAGGAATCAAACATTCAGAGTTTGAACCCAGTAAGTGGTATGTAGCATGCTCTTGAATCCTAGTAATAAAATCTTTTCAACAGTCGATGGTTTCTAGAATTTTAAGTTAGAATCCTAGACATTGTATTTCATAGCTGGGGAGTCAGTGTCATGAGAGTTAAGATGCTGAATTTTGGAGTCAGGCAATATTAGAGGTTCAAATCTGGTGCTTCTGTTTACTAGCTCTGTGATCCTATGCATTGGTTTATTCATCTATAGGACTGTTAATAGCACTGCACTTTCTTCATAACGTTAGCGACTTTAAATGAGATAATGCACGTGCAATACTTTGCCTAGCATACAGTAAGTACTGCTATTAGTATTTTGCGAGCCTTCAGATACATTACTACAGAGAAAAGCTGTCTAGCACGCATTAAATAAAAAGCCAGTCTTTCCAGCCTGTCTATAACTTTGATTTCCATGGGAGAATTAGGACAACCTTTTTTTTTTTTTTTTTTTTTTTTAAGGCCTAAATACAGATACAAAGCTGGTTGAAGTCATTTATAGTTTTAACACTAAAAATTAAACACAAGAGCCAAAGAAAGAAGGCTGTTTACCCATGATGACTCAGTGTGTCCTTTGTTTTAACTCTGTGCCCAAAGCAGAAGCTGTACCCTCCTCATTCAGAGGGCACTTGGTAGAATCCAGCCCCCATCTGTGGTTTTCCAACTTAAGAAGCTGTAAATTTTATAGCTCTGCACCCTGTGGTCAAAGCTGCTGAGTGTTGTGTCTGAAGTCAGGTGGTTCGTGTGTTAAAGGTAGACATTAAACAGTTCTACCGAGGACCTGGAAGCATTTAGGGAGGTTGCTTGCCAGCTGTAAATTAGAGACCCAGTGCCAGTTGGCTGGAAAATTCTCTGGACTGAGACCAGTTAAGTAGACTGAACCGCTGGCGGTCTTTCCAAATGTGCGCATTGAACAGCGCAGCAGTGCAGCCTGACGTGCTGCGTGCGGGGGCTCGGGAACAGCTTTAGTGCGATGTCGTGCCATGTCAGAGGCTGGGGAGGGGGCAAGGTGGCATTCTCGTGACCTGCAGGGCACTTGTCTTCACTACTGGCACTGAGAAAAGTTACTGACCGCTCCTGAAAGAGTCACTGAAAATGTTTTAAAATAGACGTGAGTGAGGGGAATGATTTTCAGATGATGCGTCGTCCCAGGTGCGTTCCTCAGCATTCGCAGAGGCTGTGAGTCTCGGCTGTGTGCTCACTCACAGCCCCCAAGCCCTCCTGCGTCCCTGATTCTGGTCGGACCGACTGACTCTGCTCAAGATGACAGTGACGATCATTCTGAGCTGCGTAGGTATAAACAAGCCCACCAGATTAGCGCCTATGGTCTTTGTGTAGGAAGAGCAGGGAAAAGGTGTCATTAGACCACAGGGTCATTTGGAATTCGGAAACTTTTAAATTGTGTTTTAAAACTGCTGTAAATGAGAAAGCCTCCACTTTAAGGCTGGACAGAGCTGGTTTCACGGATGTGGAACCTGCAAAGTTGCACAAGGCCTCATGCTCAGAAGGGCTATGTTTGGTTTAAAGCTTTACTGTCACCAACTTGAAATTCTTTTTTTTTTTTAATTTCTTAATTTTAGAGGGAGAGAGAGAAAAATTATTTGTTGTTTCACCTATTCATGCATTCACTGGTTGACTCTTGTATGTGCCCTGACCAGAGCTCAAACCCTCAACGCTGGTGTATTGGGACGACTCTCTAACCAAGTGAGCCACCCGGCCAAGACCACCAACTTGAAATTCTTAATAACTTTTTTAAACAAAGGGTCTTGCGTTTCCATTTTTGCCCTGGGCCCCAGAAATTATGTAGCCATTCCTGACTGTAGGATCGACATTTTTGTTGAAGTCCAGTCATTTTGAGAATCTGTGTTCTATTAGCCAGATGAACAGTCTGTTTCCCAAGGAAACAGTAAAATTAGGAAACAGATAAAACTACTGCTGTGTGTGTGTATTGCTCTTGGTCACTTCTCTCCTCAATACAAGGTAAAGAAAAAGATGGAGATACACCTTCATTATCATTGAGAAGCAAACATTGTTACAATTGGCAAATGCTCATCTTTTTGGCCTTGGCTTCTATTTGTTTAAATAATTACTATCTTTAAGAGGCATTTAGGAGGGGTTGCTAAAATAAATTCTTAAGTCAGCTTTCTGCTGGTTTGTACAAATATTGTCTCTTAGAGTACGTGACCATACATACAACCCTGGATGTGACTTCACAGCTGCACAGACATTACAGTCAGGCCTGAAGTCATTTGATATTTTAAAGTTGAGAGTCTTTTATGCATTTATGCATTCACTGAATGCATCAATATGTTCAACAAACACATCATAAACAATGTATCTTTTATGCCATTGGCTATAAAACTATAATAGTAATACAACGACATCCAGTGCTATGTATTTTTATGAGGTAGTAATTTAAAGTTGCATAATCCTGTGAACAATTACAGTAAATTGTGAAACTTATTCTCTTCTTGCTTTGGCTGGGTAAATAAACTCGTTATTACCTTGATAATATGGAAAGGAGTCATTGCCTACTTGCTATTGCATATTGTTTGCCACTCTTGTTAATTTTTGCTCCCTAATTTTACTTTTCAGGGAACCTTTACATATGTTTAAGCTGTGAGGGAAGGCAGATGGGAAACTCCATATAAAAGTTTGTCCTTTTGAGAGAACTAGAAATTCTCAAAGAAAACTTAAGTTCTCTTTTGTTCCATGGCTTTTTTGCTGAAATCATTCACCAAAATTAAATGACAGCTACAAAAAACTTCTTCAGGCATGTGGTCCCCTCCCCCAATTTCACAACAGTGTGTGGTTTTTCTTTGCAGGTTTCCAGTACAGTAGCCCCTTGCTATATCGCGGTTCACTACTGTGGCCTCATTGTATCACGAGATTTTTTAAAATATTATATTTAATTATTTATCGCAGATTTTTTGCTATAGCATGGGATTTTGAGGCACTGTATATGTATGTTGTTAAAGTTATGTAGGTAAATAAATGTAAAGTTCCTAATTCGAGGGGGGTCTGGAACGTAATACCCGCGATAGGTGAGGGAACATTGTACTTTGTTTTAACCTCTTAAGTCCCTGTCACTGTATTACTGTGGTGTGAACCTGCCTCACTCCCTCCACTGGAAAGTAGGCCTCATGCAATGTAGAGGGGGCCAGGTCCATAGGCATCAGAAGAGGTGACAGTGGCTTTGATCAGGGCAGCAGCCACCACCATAGACAAAGGGACACGTGGTCTGACTTGAGATATGTCAGAAGTAAAGATAACACCAGTTCCCGATCGATTAGCTGTGGGATATGAGAAAAAGAGGCGATCAAGCTGCCTCCAAATTTTAACTGTGGCCTGAATAGTTAGAAGGACTGGGTTGCCACCTTATGAAATGGGGAAGAAAATCAAGAGTTGGATGTTGACATACCTTTTAAACATTCAAGTATAGATGCCAAGTAGGCAGTTGATACTATGAATATGGAAGTCAGAAAATGGGTTTCATCTATAGCTGTATTGTCCACACATGGTTAAGTTTACATGTTAAGGCATTAGAATGTAAAGTTCTGTTCTTCAATCGCACTAGTATACTGGTGCTCAATAGCCATGCGTGGCTTATGGCTACCAGGTGGAACCATGCAGGATTATAGTATATTATTGTCATTGCAGAAAGTCCTATCGGAAAGTGCTGGTGCAGTGTTATAGATTTGGGAGTGATGACATGTAGATTGTATTTAAAACCACAGGACTAGATGCAATCATCTAGATCTGTGAGTATAGATAAATAAGAGACTTGATCAAGAGGTTGGAGGCCACTTTGATGTTGAATAGCTCAGAGAATAAGGATTCACCAAAGGAGGCTAGAAATGAAGGTCAGTGAGTCAGAAAAAGAACTGAGAAAATGGACTTCTGGTGGCAAAGAAAGAAGAAAGTGACCGACTATATCCAATGCTGGTGATTGGTTGAGTAAGACAAGGTCTATCAACTATTGAACATCACCAGGTGCTGTTGAAGGAGCAGTTTCAGTGATGTGGTGGGGAGGGGCACCTGATAAGAATCATGGGCTATTGAGGAAAGACACAGAGACAGGTAGTAAAGGCAACTCTTGGGAGGAGTTTTTGCTATAAAGGGGAAAAAATTGAACAAGAGCTGGAGGGGTATACGGAGATAATTTTTTTCTTAAGATGAGAGGTATAAAAGCATAATTGGATACATATGGGAGTGATCCAATTGATAGGGAAATGTAAGTAAGGCTCGAGAAAGAGAGGGCAACTATAGTAGTGATGTCCTTAAGTAGGCAAGGGGAGATGGAGTCCGGAGCATGGGGTCAACCTGGACTGACCCCAGCGTCAGGGCAGGGCATCCTGGGTAACAGGAGAGGAGTGTGTGGGTACAGATGCAGAAGCACATTTGACAGGGGGAGATTGTCTCAGTTCTCTTGCTAGCAGCAAGATAACTTTTATGGTTGGCTTTACTGGATACCTGGGGAAACTTGACATTTGTTGGTTTTGCTTGTTCAATAGTGATGACACTTTGATCTTCACAGTCTAATTTTTTTTTAACGCATCCTGCTGTTCACAGCAACATTTGAAATGTTTTACAGTGAAACCACATGCCATGTATGGCTTAAGTTCTACAATCTGTCTAAAAGATGAAAGTAGAATATATTTTAAATGCCCTTTGAAAATGTATTAAGCCACTGTCAAATCACCAGAATATAAGTCCTTAAAATCCCAAAAGCAAGATCTAATGTTTAATTTTCTTTGCATTTCCATTAGGGATCACTTTCCCCTATGGCAGGAAGTAGAAGTCAGGATCTGGTTTGAATGGGGGAAATGGGTGGTCCTCAGAAGAGGAGATAAGTAAGTGGATTTCTTTATCACACTTGCACTTGAATATGACTTCCTTACATGCATGTGTGATGCGACTCCACTGTATTGTGATGTCATCCTGCCTCATGAGCCTTGGCTCACTGTCGCTCCTATGCAGTTCGTTTGTATCGAACTGCGTGGGTGGTGCACTGCAGTGTCTTCTCTACAAGACTTCTGCATTCCTAGTGCATAAAGAAAACAGCAACCCAAAGTGTTGCAATTGAGATACTGTGTTAATTGAAGGAGAAAGTGGGTTGAGAAATCAGTGAGCATCAAGATGATCTTCTGAATGTAAAACTTCCCTCAAAATTCTGGTTTGATTATGGAAAGAACACTGAAGTGTCTGTTTACTTACCAGTGCACAAAGACATTTACAGAAACACTGCAAAAGTCTCAAATAATAAAATAATGCTATTATTCAAAATGTCTGACATGTTATGACACAACCGAACACATGGTTCTAAGAACAGTTGTATGATTTAGCTGGGGAGATAAGAAAAGCAGAGACTAGAATGATCCTCAGAATGAAACAATCCCTAGGACCTCGACCTTAAGAAGGTTTTCATTGGTGAGAATTTGGCATTTGTCTATTTTAATGGCGCTACCTGTTGTTTTTATTTTTTGTTTTGGATGGGGCTGAGGGGAACAAATATCCATCTATTAATACTTTGGTTGTTTCTGGGAGGCACTAAGATTTGTTTTCTTGGGCAAGAAATGACATCCACACCATAGAGTCTTTCAAGTAAGCTGTTATATTCCTGGATACATTTAAGCTAACAGCAAAGTGGAAGCCATGTTGAAGCATCCTAAGGAGTGGTCTGGTATAACAGAGGTCCTTGAACAGCTGCCACCCACCCGACTTTAATTGAGGCGGGATCCCACCAGACCGCGATAGAGCCAGGGGTTTCTTATTTTGAACTGGAAGTCTGCTTTGCTTCTTGAGCATGGATGCCCAATTCTGGTGGAAAAGATTTTCCGTAAGACCCTGGGACAGAGGCAAGCAGCTATTTATATTCATGCACTGAGCTTGAAAGAGGAGAGGAGAGGAGTAGTTAAGGAAAGAGAATCAGGAAGGCAGGCAAATAATGTTTTTCCACACCCAAAACAAGGAAATGTACTGCAGTATTTAAACATGTTTTGCTGGAGGTCCTAAGTTCCATTTTAAGCTCATTCACTAGACCGATGTGATCTTGTACAAGGTCTTCTTTGGTGTTTTTCTTCCCCATGAAAATACAGGCAGCTACATTATAAAGTGGTTAGAGGAATGTTTTGAGATAATGCATAGAGAAAAATTCAGCGGGTACCTGGTGCCTGGGCTGTGCCAGTAAATGATGGCTCTTATTTTAGTAGCAGATCTTACAGGGTCCAGTCTATCCTATACACACACACACACACACACACACACACCCCACCCCACCCCACCCCCAGTCCCTGCTTCACACACACACAAAACCAGCCCCTACTTCTGATCATATTACTTTTTGTCTTAATCTGCTGTTGATCCTGCTACACAGTTACCTGACAAATTCTCTTTGGTTAAGACTTGATATTGTAACCTTTCCTTCAGTATAACAAAATTTGTTTGGTTTATTAATGTAATCATTTTTATTAAAATTATACCTAGCAGTGAGTATTGTGGGCTTATGGCAAATGTCAAGTCATGTTTCCCTGTGTAGCATTTATCTTAATCACAGTTTTGAAGACATGGCAGCACACATTTTACAGTGTCGTGGGAAAACTTTAAGTTAACGTACTTGGGAACAATATTGTGAACCAACTTTAAGGTCAAAGTGTCATACAAAGATCTTTCGAATGTCCAGTGAGCTCTCTGGAATTCCAAGGTCTGACCTGTGTCTTGATCTCTGATTTGCACCTCCTGCTGTCCAGGTTCTGACACAAGGCAAAAACCCGGGGATAGCATGGAAGTACGCCCTGCCCAAGGTGGTGAATGGCAGCCAGCCAGCCGCGAAAAGACACGCCCACGCCTGGAGCACAGTGCAGTCCGAATGCTCAGTCTCCTGCGGGGGAGGTGAGTCCCAAGCCTCCTCTGAAAACAGGTTCTTTCACTCCAGCCCTCTTTAAATTGTATGGTTTGAATAAGCAACAAAAGAACTGTCTTTTATGGGGACCATCACTCTTAAGAAGCAAATATTATTTTATTAGTTGAGGATTTTTCTATGCAGAAAGGAAGGAATTCTCACAAAACACAAGCCAGCCACAACCAGGACTCAAAAGTTATATGTCAGAAACTTACTGGGGGAAATATATAAAATCTATCTATTTATTTATGAGTATATCTACAAATATATTTGTACATTTTTAAATTTTTCCAGCCCACGGTTTAGTTTCTCCCTACTGTGACATGTCCGATGTTGTGAACCTCCCACTGGGACTTGCAGAAGGTAGGGTCGTGACAAGGGATGACACATGCAAGGCAGACATAAGATGGCTCTGAAATGTGGACACTGTGCCCTTCCATCCCCTCAGGTGTGAGGTCAGCAGTCCTCGCAAGGGAAATGGATTAATCTGGGAAATAACCCTTTTAAGGAAAAAAAACAAGTTACCCTGTCAGCGCATAAATACCCTGGCATTTTATCGAGATCCAAAAACATCACATATTTGCTTGTTAGTCCATCTTTGTCACACTTGGGAAAGGGAGCGAAAGTTCCTCCGTGAAGAGGTCCATGAAAGCGAAGCATGATGGCTGGTCACTGATTTCCTCACGTTCAGGGCACCTGGTGACGGCGGGTCTTCCAACTCTCCCCATCCCGGTGAGCAAAATGGGGCGTCTCGGAATCAGAGACAGAGCAGAAGTATAGAAAATGAAAACATTCTTATGTCTGTAAGACCTGTTCTTCATGGTAATTAACAAAATATGAAGAAATACTTCTTTTTAAAAAATATTAAGTAATTTAAAAGGAATACAATTTTATTAATAAACATTTAAAAGGCAATATGCTGAAAGAAGAAAAATAATCTCCCATACCCCTTAATCATCAACAGCCCATATTAAATACTTTGGTCTATATCATTCTATTCTTTTTATTATACAAACATAAGAAACACGTGTGTTTGACCTACTCAGACACATGCCATAGGTATCATTTTGTTTGTTATTTTTACCGAACAGAAACCATGCTATAGACCCGTGATTTTCAATCTTTTTCATCTCCTGGCACACATAAACCAATTACTAAAATTCTGCAGCACATCAAAAAATATATTTTTTGCAGATCTGACTATTTTGATTGTCAGATATGATTTTGATTCATTCACACTGTACAGCTATTGCTGTGTTGGCTGCTATCATTTTTTTTTACAGTCTAAGAGAAAAGAGGTCAGTACCCCTAATTAGATAGTCTACTATTGCATGTTTTAAATTTCTTTTGCAGCACACTCGTTGAAAACCACTGCTATAGACATATCTGTATACTTTCTTACTTAGTTCTGGAGCATGAACAGTTTTCACGTAGCAAGTGTTTTTGGAGATTACTTGCAATGACTTCCTGCTATTTCAGAGAGATCACAGTTCCTTGGGAAGGACAGAGATTCAGTTCACTTTCCATTTACAGGGAATGAGTCCAGCCAAGGTGGGGACGCTGGAGAAGTGCCTTGTGGGATTCCCTCTTGCCTTAAGTGAGCAACACGGTCGCATGACTCACAGGCCATGTTGTGTCAGAGGCCTGTGAGAAGAAGCTTTCGAATGAATACGTTCTCTGGAAGTAAACTCTCAACTGTAGGGAATCCCAGTGTGGTTTTGTTAAGTGTCTCCTGAAGGCAAATCCACTTCAGCCTAATTGTAATAGCAGGAGGGACTCTTCATTGCTTCTCAGATTGGTTTTAAGGAGAGGCACCATGTAAATATAAACAGTTCCGAGAGGAGGCAGGATTTCTATTTGGGGAGATGACAGGCAGTTATTCACAAGATTCAGGCCTCTGATGAGAAGCTGTGAAAGGAACATTGCACGCCAGGCATAGGATGCCACTAAAAGTAGAGTCCTGGCTGACAGGTACGAATACATACATATTCGGTGAGCTCCACTTTGTGTTTATATGTGCATCATACTCTTATGGAAGTAGGAGATGCTTCATGGCAAAGCAGACTCAGAATTTCCACACATGATTCACGATGGTTTTTCTTTGAAGAATAGTTTCCACTGGATGTGTGCAAGTGAGTTAAGGTTGGTGGGATGTTTCCCTTACAACTGCCCTGTTGTCAAAGGTTGTATGCATCACTGTGTGGTTCTAGAACCCACAGTAGTCTTGAAAATGAAGAAGCTACGTGTTAAAACTGAAAACTATTATCTTAGGGGGAAATAGGATCAAATCAGTTGCAGATTTTATCAAAAGGAGGCTTTCTCACACAATCATTAGATTCTGTACCTTAAATAAAATATCAGAACCTTGGTGAATCAGAAGCTGAATTTGGAAACAAAATCAAATTGGTTACCTGTAATTTTTACTTTGTAACTTTTCATGTCTTATTAGGTTACATAAGCGTAAAGGCCATTTGCTTACGAGATCAAAACACTCAAGTCAATTCCTCGTTCTGCAGTGCAAGAAGCAAGCCAGCAACTGAACCCAAAGTATGCAATGCTTTCTCCTGCCCTGCCTAGTAAGTCGTCTGGAAATGTCTTTCTGGTTATAGTTGTACTTTATATGCCTTTATTGTTGGTAGGAGATCATTAAAGCCCATATGTCAATGCTTCTGACCAAAAGTAATATTAAAATAGGTACAATGCCCAAAAAAGTAACAGAAGAAAGTAGGTAGCTGAGGTTAAAATATATAACTTGAAAAACACAAATTTGCTTTAGATATTCATTTACCTCTGGCTATGCAAACCGAATCTTGGGATATAAAGGTGTTTTTTAACCTTTACATAAAGATTCCTCTTCTCTGCATTAAATCAAATAGATATTTAAATAACACAGATTCCTATATTAGTTAAATTTACATGTGGTTGTGTGTTTAACTTTTATATAGTTGTCTAAGAATTTTAAAATCATAATACTATGCAGACCATGAAACCCCAAATGCAAATTACACAGTAGCAGGGCATAAAGTAAAAAGAAAGGGGTAAGAGGCCAAGTGGGAATCCACTTCTGATGATGGTAACTGGTGGGGAGCTCAGTGGGTTTGTTTTTGGATGGATTTTAGCCACACTATTGTTTGAACAAATAATTTTAAGTACTCTTCCCAGCCAAATGGAGTCTTGTCTTGTGTGATTTATCTTCTGCCAAATATATATTTATATAGAACTGACAGAGTTTCTTCTAAAGCAATGGTTGTTCACTAATGTTTTAGACCATCTTAATAAGTAGTGTTTGCTTTGTGGTAAGGCAATGATATTACACAATCTTTTTATACACACACATGTATTTTTTTCCTTATAAGTAGTGTATTTTTGATAATTGCTTGGGGCTTTAGGTATCTACCAATTCCATACGCCCAACTGTCAGACCAGTTTTTCTTTTAGAATCTGGAACCAGCTCTATCCTAAACACAAAAAAGAGAAAGAAACTGAGAGGGGGCTTTTATGGATTTTCCCCTTTTGTTAAGAAATCTCTGGTTCTAAGAAATACATGTCTCTAAGATGTGATTGCCTGGCAGAGTATTGACCCTTGTGGAGTAATTTCTCGGATAGGTAGGAGATGTGTGTGTTTGTTAAACCCCCTCCTCCTCATTGGTTACCTCAGCCAGCCAAAGAAAGGGACCCCATTTACATGCACACACATGAAAAGGGGGAGAGCCTTGGTCCTGTCCCCTGGAACTTCCCTGATGACTCCAGGTAGAAATGATACTCCGGGTGGCAGCACGTTTACTGGTCGTTTAAAAGCAGAAGAGCCCTTTGCAGTGACTGCCAGGTGGAGGTGGTGGAACGGGAAGGATCTTTCATTGCCTTCTCTTCTTCACCACTCTGTTGCTTATATCTCATTATTTTCTGTTGGAATAATGGGGACTGTCAGGGGCTATTCTTTCCTAGGGAGATACCAGAAGTAAAGTTGAGGCTCAGACTATCAGAGCTAGAAGGACAAAGAAACTATCTGTGCTAACTGCATTATTTTCCCACGTGGCAATTATGTGTGTGCACTTAACTGTAAGCCAGCTCTGAGCTGATGACTGGGGTATGGAAATGAGTAACTCGTAGCTCTTGCCACAGTGAGCCTACAACCAAATGGAGCAGATGGATGTGTAAAGAAGTAATTGAGATGCACTGAGATACATGCTATTTAAAAAGTTTATATAAAAAGTCAATGAGAGAGAAATGGACGCTGTTAGGAGCTGGGGCTCTGAGGGAGGAGTGGATGGGGAAGGAGGAGAAGTGCAACGTAAGCCTGAGGCCCGGATGCGGACAGTCATGCCCACCATGCAAAAAGCCTGTTCGTGTTATGCTTTTTCTGCTACTTCTGCCACATGAAGGAAAGAAGCTTGAATTTGGTAGACAAAAAAACAAAAACAAAACAAAACAAACAAAAAAGCCACTTTTATAAATAAATGTTGAAGCTACTGATTTCATACTATGTTTTCTTTATGTCTTATTATAAGATCAAATAATTATACAAACAGTAATTATTTTACGTGGCACAATCTTTAACTAGGATAATATGGATTATATAATGTTTTAGAATACATATAGTCATAGAATCCATATGCTAAATTCTTTGGACTAAAGGTCTTTGATTTCACATGTAAGGCTTGTGGGGAAACCAGAGAATAAATTTATAGGACTAGGAAAGGTGAGAGAAATGCAAAAATATATGAGAACATATTTGTGACATTTTATTTCTTAAAATGATACTTAGAATATTGGTAGAACAAGTTGAGTTTTAGACATTTCTGTGTATTAATGATCATATCTGGTAGATCTTTTTAATGCTATGCCTTCAACTCATAGAATTTCAATTAATCAAAAGTAGTTGTTGAAAAGGATTAATAGTTGATTAGCCTTCAAATATAAACGAAGTCTCACTGCTGTGTAAAGGGCAGTCTGGCAATTTTTAAATAACACACGGTTATATCCCCAACCCAGCAGTAAATTTTAAGGCTAACCACGAAGGCAGCTGGGGGAATTACCTGCTTAGAAATTTCCTCTGTGAGATCTTCCCTGCTGTCCTGCCTGCATGCGTACACACACCCCCTCATTGATCACTCTTCCACGAATCTTATTATTGTAGCTTATATTTGCTGATATTGTGGTAGTGATCAGAAAGTATTGTCTTTATTTGTTCACACGTCTGCCTCTCCAGTGTGTTGTAGGCTCCTTAATGGCAAGAACATGGCCTTGTTCCCTTTTCCAACCCTGATGCCTAGGGGAGTACCTGGCACAAAGTAAGGATCCCAAGAAATTTGGCTGAATGAACGGGTTGCTCAGATTCCCACATGGCATGTACTTCTTCCCCTGCAAGGGGCAGGAATGTATTTTTCCCCAGAACTTTGTGGCGACTAACTGTGACTCCCTATAACTGGACCACATGAGTGTGAGCTTCGAAATCTGCAAAAGTAGAACTAGTATGCACCGCCCTTATTGGCTCTAAAATTGACCAAAGGGTTTCATCAGGTGGTTCATCTTTCACAGTAATTGCTTTGGAAGTGAGGAGCCAAAGCCTGAGCTTCACTGGGAGTAATTTGCTTTCCCCGGACAGTTGGAGGCCGGGCGAATGGAGCGTGTGCAGCCGGCCGTGTGCAGGGGGCCAGCAGAGCCGGAAGATCCAGTGTGTCCAGAAGAAGCCCTTCCAAAAGGAGGTGGCCGTGCTGCATTCCCTCTGCCCAGTGAGCACACCCACTCAAGTTCAAGTCTGCAACAGCCATGCCTGCCCTGCAGAGTGGAGCCTCGGGCCCTGGTCGCAGGTAACTGGGAGTCATTGGTCTTGTTCCCCGTGGACAATGAAGGGGACAAAAATACATGTGCTGTCTTTGCTTCCCAAGAGGCCCTCGGCTGTTTTTACCTTCCTGAGAGCCACACCGAGTTAAGGTGATGGGGCGTTTTAATGAACGTTTTTAGTGGCACTCATGCAATCTGCAGTTTGGGAATCCTTAGAATGCAGAAATCAGTGTGGGGGACATTGAGGCTAGATTAGCAGCACAGCTAGACAGGATTTGAGTGTCAGAGGACTGGCAGGTAAAACTGGCTCCCGGCCTCTGCAAAGCAAATGGAAAAGACAAGTACCGAGAATGAAACATAAAAAGGGTCTTTCGCTCTTGCTTCCATGAATGGGGTGGGGTTAAAGGAATACAGAGAGGAGTCGGGCCTGAAGCTTGCTTTTGTCACAAACTCCCAGTGGCATGCAAAGTTATAAAGTTGGAAGAAGCATAGAACTACCTGTCATTTACGGCTCAGAGGTTCTCAAATTGGGGGTGAGGGGGCAAGTTTTCCCACAGGGGGCCTTTGGCAATGCAAGGAGACATTCTGATTGTCACGGTGGTGGTGGTGGGGTCTGCTGGTAAGATAAACATCCTACAGTGGACTGGACAGCTTCCAGTGCAAGACCTACCTGGCCCAGATTGTGCTGAGGGTGAGAACTTGGCCCTGTCATTGCCCAGCCTCCACTAAACTGCAGATGGCAAGACAATTTTAGGGATAATAAGATTTCAGATGTGTTATTGCCCCTGGACCCCGTCTCTGCCATGCTCGCCTTCGGGGCACAGTACACTGTGGAAGGGCCTTGATTTCCGATGAAGTTTAACAGTGCACTAGCACATCCCAAACAGGGTAGAACAAGGTTTTGCTTTGTTTTCTTAATGCTACAACATTGTGAAAAATATTGTTTAATGTTAGGAGTCCGTCTGTTAGGGGAACAAGGAGCTGGGAGTGGGGAAGAACATCTTGGAGCACGCTTCGGTGTACTTTAAAAATGGGGGCACGTGTTCATTTATCACAGACGGTAAATCTAAGTAGTTAGTGGTGTTGAGTCTGCTCTTTCTTTACAACTGGGAGTGACCATTTACAAAAGGAGAACTCAAAGGAGTGTTTTAGCCAAATATGCGTGGTGGGCATGGACAGAGGGAATGGGGTCACGGGGGTTAGCATGGCAAGGAGCCTTCATTCATGGCGTTTACTCCAAATTTACATGGAACTATGTGGGGAGGATTTTAGTTTTCTTCTTTAATCTTTTTCTTTTTGACTGTTGAAAACCAAATATGTGTGAGAACTTAAAAGTCATTCAAAACTAGCACGCCAATGGCACTTTTTTACATCTCAAGTGTTCCAAGACCTGCGGGCGTGGGGTGCGGAGACGGGCCGTCCTGTGCAGAAGCCCCTCCACGGCGGAGGGCCTCCCCGCCAGCCAGTGTGCCGGCGCCCCCCGGCCAGAGGCGCAGGAGGGCTGTGTCCTGGGACGGTGCCCCAGAAACAACCGGCTGCAGTGGGCCGCCTCTTCTTGGAGTGAGGTACGAGTTTAAAGGCACTGCTGGGTTTTGCGTTTTGTTCTGTTTTTCCTTGTTAATGCTCAACTGATTCACCACCGTCCAGATGCTCAAAGCTTCTTTCTGCTCAGCACTCATGCCAGGTACCTTCTGTTTATTCATCCTTCCTACCTGACTTCCTCATCAAATATTGATGAAACAGCCATCACACAGCTCGGGCAGTGGAGACACAAAACCCCATGAAGCGTCGGTATACAGACATGGGTCAGGTGTGCAGAGCGCTGTGATGGGCGGCCGTCACTCCATGGGGCACCCTGAGGTCCACCCAACCCGCCATCCGGAGGAATCCCTGTCAGCAGAGTCTTTGCCTGATTGAGCAGGAATCAGGCGGATGTGGGGCTGGGGACAGGTTCCAGACAGAGGGTGCCCCGTACAGAGGGGAGGATAGAGCCCACTCAGTGAGGGTGCAGCCGGGGGGTGGCGGATCTGCCAGTGTCACCAGGGACAGATCACAAGGGCCTCAGGTGACAGACTTGAAATATATCCGATAAACGTTAGGAGCCAATTAACATGTTAAATGATGACATGGAACAGCAGCTTTTCATTTCAGAGAGAAGGGGAATGATGCAAAGCAGGCAGAGGCAGGAAAGGCACTGGCGGGGGTATCGCAGCGATTAAGACCCAAGATGAGTGTGTCAGGGGTGGAGAGGAGCAATATCTGTGAAAGTTCCCGGAAAGGCCATTTGGTACCTTCAGGAATAGGTGGGCAGGACTTGCAGATGCCTCCTTGACTCTGGTTTGGGAGCGCCAGTTGCGGTCACAGACACAGGAAACATGAGAAAAGGAGCCGAGCCAAAAGTGGACTCCGGTAACCTGGGAGACGAGGTCTCTGCTCTTCAGGAGTTCACAGTCTGCTGGGGAAGTCATGCGGAGAATGGGAAGGGGTCATCGGGCGTGCGGACTCAGCAGAGGAGGGCTTTGTAGCTCAACAGCTCCGGCCCTTTGCCATCAGGGCCCTTGCACGCAGTCTGATGATTAAGTCTGCAGCAGTGTGTGCGTCTCTTTCCCTCACTCACTTTCGCTAAGAGACGTTAAAACCCTAATGGCTAAGTGCCTGGATTTGAACCTGACTTACCCATCTGGATACAGCTTTCGGGATTTACTGTGGGTGTAGCCTCGGGCTGCCACTTCCCCAGGTTAAGAACCCCGTCCCTGTCTGCACAGCGGAGCAGCACCCACACCTCCCTCCCAGAGCTGCTGTGAGGAGGAAACTCAGTCATCCTTTGCCGTTTTAGGATCGTTACACTGATGCCAGTTCTTACTCAGTTTATCAAGGCCACACACTTCATCCCATAATAATGCTTAAAACACTTTCAACAAAAACAAGTTTTCTCACACTGTTTTCCTCTGTCTCCATCCCCTCGCTCACTCACGCACTCTTTCCTGCCATAACACCTTAGGTTACATCTCAGCCAAGAGAGAGGCGGGCTAAAACAAATAGGGTGGTTCTTCCCACTCCGGAGTCTCTAACTCCCATCTGTATGCCCTGCCTCCCCGGCACAGACGCCCAGCTTTTTAGGGCTCAGGCAGACCTGGGCATCCAAATAAACGCCACACAGTGACCCTGACCTCATCTCCCTGTTTCATCTTTGCCTGGACTTTGTCTCACTCACATCCATAGTGACATCAGGACCATAAAACAAAACGAGACGCTGAGTACTGTAACACTGGTTTTTCTCACCTGGAGCATGTAGGACTTGGTGCCATGTTTGTAGGATCCTGGCATCTGGTCAACCTGCCATCATCCAATCACTCTGATTCCACGTGGATGGTGTGTCCTTAGGTTGGAACACATCGCTCGGCAGACTTGACCATGGGGCTCTGCACGCTGACGCCTTGTTTTTTGGCTCCTAGTGTTCCACGACCTGTGGTTTGGGTGTGAGGAAGAGGGAAATGAAGTGCAGTGAGAAGACCTTCCAGGGAAAGCTGATAACTTTCCCAGAGCGAAGGTGCCGCAACATTAAGAAGCCAAACTTAGACCTGGAAGAAACCTGCAACCGAGGGGCCTGTCCAGCCCATTCGGTGTACGGTGTGGCAGCTGGATGGTATTCATCACCATGGCAACAGGTGAGTGCACACAGATTTACGGGGTTTGGATTTAAGTGAGATTCAAAAGAAGGCAGTCCACCAGGGATTGCTGTTAGAGACCTGTCCACAGGTAAAGAACACAGGGCTTACATTCTTTGGCCAGCCCACCACCTGTGTGGCCTGGAAGGTTATAGAATCTGTGAGCCTCAGTTTGCACATCTAAAAAATTGAGAGGATAATATCTTGCAAGGTACTTTTTTTTTGTATGAGTAAATAAGATAATATAAAGCACTTAGTGCCCAGCTTGTCACATAGGGCTAATGTTCACATTTGCTGCTGCTATTAAATCCACCACTAGAGCCTTCTACATTCTAGAAGTCACAGATTTGACTCATTTGGTTCTTATGTTTCCAAATATTATAATAATAATAGCTAGCTAACATTTGTCAAGCCATTGCTATACACTATGCTGAAGACTTCACATGCATTTGCTAGTCTCTCACTTCATCCTTTTAATGGTCTTATTAGTGGGTGTTCTTGTCCCCATTTTGTGGATAAGGCAGGTAAAGTTCAGAGTCAGCCCAGGACCCTCAGCTTTTTCAGCTCCTCCTGTGTTAGTGCCCCTCTTTCTTCTCAGAAGTCTTAGATGAAACTTTGGCCTCACTGGTTTGGTTCTTACTGGTAGGAGTATGTGATGCTGTCTGAGAAAGCAGTATGTCCCTAGGAACTCAAAGCTGGTCCTTGCGGCATTCTTACCAACAGGTGGTACACAACTGTTCAAAGAGCTCACTGGCCTGAGATGCTGCCCACAGCTCCCCATGAAACACAGGGGTGGGCGAGTACCAGTTTGTCTGTATGTGCATGTGTGTATATACCCATATTTGCACGTACATATATACATGTGTTCATATGTATTGTAAGTACACATGTATGTATACAGTTGACCCTTGAAGAACATGGGTTTGATTTGTGCAGGTCCACTTACACATGGATGTTTTTCAATAATTACTGTAAGTGTATTTTCTCTTAGGATTTTCTTAACATTTTTTCTCTAGCTGACTTATCATAAGAATACAGTATATCATACATATAACTCAAAGTATGTGTTAATGGACTATGTTATCAGTAAAGCTTCTGGTCAACAATTGGCTGTTAGTAGTTAAGTTTTGGGGGGAGTCAAAATTATACATGGATTTTCAATGGCACAGAACGTCAACACCCAACCCATGTTGTTCCAAAGCCAACTACATATGTGTGTGCTTGGGACAATCTGGGAAGTAAAACACGGAGAAAGGAAATCAGCATGACTTTATGTCTCTAACTTGGCTAGGTACTATACCTATGTGGTTACCTCTGTATTAGGTACAGTTCCTATTGCTATGGCTTGCTTTTTAAAGTTTTTGATTATTTCACTCATTGGGAAGTTGATTTTTATAAGATTGTGTAGATCAGTAGAGCACTGCCAGCATGCCATATCTGCGCCCCGGCTCCCACCTGTTTGTGCTACTACAGCAGAGGTGAATAGGTGCAAAAATGGCCCATAAAACCTAAAATATTTCCTATCTTCATCTTCACAGGAAAAGTTTGCCAACTCCTGGTTTAGGTGATTTGATAATAATTATACACCTATATTTGAATTTGGGACTAATTACAAAATCATACTCTTCCTACTCATATTCTTTCATACCAAATACCAGTCTACATAGTGATGGTTGCCCAAAGTGAAGTTTTCGTTTGTCTGCAATAAAATATAAAATGATATAGCGAATTTTTAAAAGCAAACCAAAATATCATCAATTTAAAGGGCTTTTTCCCTGACAATATTTTCTTGTTTAATTTTTGTTATTTTGTTCAGACACACATGAAAACGTAAGAACGTTAACAGTCCTTATGAGTCATTTTTTTAGAAAAACTCGAATTGGACAGCCATAACACTGACTTCTGGGAAGCATCATATCCACCATGCTAACCAGGAATTCGGCTGGGCACCGAGGGCATAATTCCAGAGCCCTCTGAATATCATTTCTTTTGCTGTCCTCGCTTTGAACTATCCCCTCCGCTGCTGCATCTGCAGAGATTTGGAATTCCTTACATGCTGTGATTAATTGCCTAGAGGTGTCTGTATTTGTTTCCACATTCTTAGGGCAGCTTCTGTATTTCTGGAAGCTCTCTTGTCCATGAGTCACTGAATGAGGAGACACACACTATTGGGTGAGACAGCATCAGCCTCAGACCCTTCTGATCAGGCCAAATGGGTTCCACATGTTAGAAGAGATAGCAGGCTGCAAGCACATGCACCTGGTTCTGGGCGATTCGTTTTATCAGCAGGCATCTTGGTAATGTCATAAAGCATGGAGACCCTGATAGCACCGGCACTGAAAGGATACCATCAGCTGCGTGTTTCTGACCCTTTCCTTTCTCCCTCTTCTGCAGTGCACGGTGACCTGCGGGGGCGGCATCCAGGCCCGATCTGTCCATTGTGTGCAGCAGGGCCGGCCTTCCTCAAGTTGTCTGCTCCGACACAAACCTCCAGGGATACGAGCCTGTAATACAAACTTTTGCCCGGCTCCTGAAAAGAGAGGTAAAAGAGGACCCCCCACATTCCATCCATTTTACTAGCCTTCAGAGAATGTTTCAAAAACCCCTCCCATTTGGTTGTGCAACTTGTTCATTCCACACCTCTAGGGGACGCCCTTCACATCAAAGTCTATGGCAACAGTGCTCCTTGGAGGTGTACAAGACACAATTCCAGGGAGTTCCTGCTCGAAATGATCTCACAGCCAGGGAACATTTAATTTTACGATAGGCTTTTTAGTTATTAATTCTTACTTCGAAATGGGGAAATGGTAATCTTGTGAGTCCATTTTTCCAAACTAAATTTTAACTGAACAAACACACGAAAAAGGAAACACTGTGTGCCTGAGATTGTATTAATCAGCGAGAATGCAAGCCTGAACAAAAATTGCCCTCAAGGAGCTCACATTTTAATCGAGAAGATGGATTGCAGTCAATTACACTGAATATGTATTGTTCTAGGACTACGGCTTAAATGTTTTCTTAGTTCAAATGCAGTGCAGTGAGTGCTAATGGAAAAATGGGAAATTCAGTTATCTGAATGAACTACACCGTTTCTCACTAATACAACTTATTTCGAAGTAATCTGACAAGAACCAAGAACTATTTTGTTCAGCCTAATCAGATTTCCCTGGGCTAAAGAATGATCTATCTTCTGAGTCTTTTCCAAGACTGTCCAGTCTTTAACCCTATGCTGTCCAATTTGCAGTGAATCAGATTCAGGACTATGACTCAATTCCCACCTCTCTCTACATTGTCATTTACCTACTTATGTAGCCTTAGCTCCAGGCTCTGGGCATTGCTTTGCCTTCCTCTGCTCTCTCCCCTATCTTATCTGAGGCTAGCACAAGACCAGAAAGCTGGAATAGGCAGTTGCTCAGAGCCAGGTCACCTCTAAGCAATGCTGGAATTCTACAGACCTGCAGCCTCTCTCAGAAGAAAGCTAATGGGGGAAAAATACACACAATTTGAGCAAGTGGCCATGTTTTCCTAGACCATCTCCTGCTTTCTTCACTATCAGTGATTTCAAATTTCTACCCTTTAGTCAGATGGCTCCAGATGCAACCACACACACAAACGCTGTGTGAACCAGACCTGGGGCCTTGTTGGCCAATGTAAAAACCATCTTTTACTCTGAGTGGCTGGGAGCTAATGGAGAGTGCAGAGGCATTGCATGAGCTGGCTTAATTTTTCAAAGGATTGCTGGGAATTTTAGGCAGAAGAACCAAGGCTTGAAGAAAGAACTTGAGGCAGCTCTGAATCATAGAAAGTAAGCTATCATTGGGAGCAGCAGGGGAGCTGAGAGTTTTGCATGCTGTGACCAGCAGCACAGTGGAGAGCTACTGAAGAATGAACTCAGAAGGCACTTGAGTAGATGCCCATGGGCAGTGTGTGCTTTTGGGTGAGGTGAAGGTAAAGGCACCTAAAGGCTTGCACAAAGGAGGGGAAAACCATCCCAGCTATGAATTAGAATAGTCATGTAGAGGACAGACCCTAAATATTAAATAAATAAATAAATACATAAGCAAATAAATAATGCTTGAGAATCCAGTAGAACGACTGGGCCCTAACTCCTCCAACATGTATTATGTTTACATAAAGAACATCTTACTTACAATTTCATGTGCGTTCTGTGTCTCATGGAGGCCCTTCTGGGTAAGAATCCTTGATGTGCAATGTCCTGCTTTCAATCGATAATCACATCTGTTGTCCTATTTAAAGAAGTTAGAAAGGACTGGTGTTGACTTCCATTTAGTTGCAAATTGGCTATGAGATTTACTTAAAACTGTGAAGTGTTGCAGGTGGGCCTCCAATCCAGGTGTTCCAACTCCTAATACATTAGGCTCCTTGTTCCCCAAAGTAATTTGCACGGACCAGCAGCAGTATCTCCTGCATGCTGGTTAGAAATATAGAATCCCAGCACTCTCCATAGAGCCTTCTGAATCAGAACCAATGGTTTCACAAGATCCTCAGGTGATTTTGAATGTGCTGTTGTAGGGACTTCCCTTGGATGCAAAGTGGTACCTCCCAGGCTATTTGGGGAGGATCAGATCATCTGTAGCTGGATATGACTTTTTTTCTTAACACCCACTTTTCCCTCACCTGTTTAAATTTTGCTCAAGGGTCATAGTCCCTTTTCATGTCTTAATGCTGCTTTCCCCACCTTCCTACCAAAGTCCCAATGGACAAGAAGAAAAACCACTCGGAAGCACAGGCAAGTAGATACAAGGCCTTTGATTTGCATGACTTCATCTTAAGAAAAAAGACTGAGCTTTTTCCTAACATGCTAACTCAATTTTCTCCCTTTAGAGGATCCAGCCTGTGTGGATTTCTTCAGCTGGTGTCATCTAGTTCCTCAACACGGTGTCTGCAACCACAAATTTTACGGCAAGCAATGCTGTAAGTCATGCACCAGGAAGAGCTGACGCCCTCCCCAGCACCCGAGGGCGAGGGGCTCACCGTTCAGGTCAAAAGCTGACGCCTGCAGCAGCCCCCAAGCGGTCTGCGGTGTGTGGGGGGCTGGCTCTGAAGAACTGACGGGCACCTTTTGCGGTTTCCCCAAGCGGATGGTACTCTGAAGCACTTGAAAATGGGAAGCGACGACAAATCTGACTCATGAAGAAACAAAAACAAAAGCAACACTGTTACGTGAAAGAAGTGGTGAATCACACTGAGGTATGGCAACTTTTAATTGTGTCAAGGTGAGAATCTGGTCAACTCTGGGACACATCCCCCTTTGAATTGGACAGGGTTCCATGGCAAAGGCATTGGTTTTGAAAAGGTCTTTTAAGACTTCAGGTCGTAGACTGAATGTTGGAGGAATCAAACATGGATGGAACGTTTACTTGGAGCTCACAGTTTGACTGAGACTGTGGACACCCCAACCAGGAGTTGTACAAGAAGCCAAATGGTGCTCACAACAGTGCTTGCTGCTGGACTAGCAAGCTTCATGTTATGTTTATTTAGTGTGCGTGTGTTGTTTATATTATTTTGTTTAAAGTATATTCTGCTTATAGCGAGTCTCCAAGACTAAAATTCACAACTTGAAAAGTGTTCCAAGGAATATTCTAAAAACAGAGCAACATGGACTATTTAAGATTTCCGTTTAATTGAAATTCACACTCTGGAGGAAATCGAAAAGCTCACAAGAAAGGTAAATATTGATGCCTCACACAATATATCAACCTCGTAACTTTTGGTGCTAGACAGGATCCTCTAGACTGCTTGTTGAGAGTCAAAATTGGTGAAATGTTCATTTCTGGTAAAAATCTAGGAGGAGTGAAATAGTGTGCTGAAGGAGAGGAGACCATTATTTGTAATGCTCCCTACTTATTATCATAGCTGCTTGGAAAATTAAAGGCTACTTGTGGTTTTTTTCCTACCAACTGACATGTTTAAATTTGCCCTAGGATTTAGTTAACAAGAAAAAGTCATAGTGGCAATAAAAAAATCCATCTGTCGTCTTGCTACATTGATATTAATAAATCATAATATGGTAAAACCATTCAATGAATAAGAGTATTTTACAATTTTTTAGATGATATTTTCAGTCTTCAAAAGCCAGCTGTTGGTTGGCACTAATGAGCTTAAAATTGTTCTCAATTGCAAAAACACCACACTGTTTTGCCAAAACCAAAGTAACTTACAAGACTGAATCCTACTGTAATTTTTTGAGATGTGGTTATATAATTCTACTCTATTCCTCAGTTTTTTGATGAATGTAACCCAGTTTTACTGCTTTAAAAAGTCTCAATTCAAACAGGGATTTGCCAGCTCAGCACAACCAACTAGACAGTGGTGTATTAAATTTAGACCATCCTTTGTTCCCATCCTCATTAAAACCATGCATTTTTGAACCTCAGAGAAATGATTAGAATATTGTCTCAACTGTCTTGGCCTATAGTAGTGGTCATTTTATCATCAGAAAAAAAGTTCTACATCACCAACCCTCTGAAAAATTACAAGTTATTTGTTTATTTGTTTCTTTATATAATTATCATTTTATTATTTTATGGAAAGATTAATTTATTAATTAATAGCCTATTGTTATGTGTTCTCACTTGCTTCTCTGGGTGATATTAATTCTGAGGAAAAGTGTTGAATAAAACCATGGGTTATAGAGAAAAGTCAAAATATATGTGTAATATTTAATTATTTTATAAGTTTTATAATAAAGTGTTCTGTTTCTTTATCTTTGAAACTTGTTAACTGGCTTCTCACTGATTTATTGCAGAACTTATTTCCAAGGTGATTTGACTGTATAAATGTTGATGAAAAGTTGAACATCTTACTTTACCGCCCTAAAATTTCTCATTAATTATTTTTTCTTGTTTGTATGATAAAAACAAAACCTATCAAACATTGGGATGAAATAGATGACATAAATTATTTTTTATGTTCTAATGATCATGTAGACATTTATGGAAATCATCCAAGTTAGCTAGATAAACCTACCATAAATGTAGTTGGTTTTCCTTTTTCCTAGTTCAAAGTCATTCTGTTAAAATTGTTTTGCAAAGAAAAATAAGGGAGGAAGAAGGAAGGGAAAATAACTAAATTACACCCATAAATAAACTTGTGCCTATATGGCTAATATATGACAAAGGCAAAACTATACAGTGGGTAAAGACAATCTCTTCAATAGAGTTGGGAAAACTAGACAGATATATGAAAAAAAAAAATGACCACTTTCTTACACCATATACAAACGTAAACTCAAAATGCATTAAAGTCTTAAATGTAAACCCTAAATCATAGAACTTTTAGAAGAAAACAGGCAATAAAATCTTTGACATCACTCAGCAATATTTTTTGGATATGTTATATGAAGCAAATTAAAAAAGTATCAAATGAGACTACATCAAACTAAAAAGTTTTGCACAATGAAGGACACCATCAACAAAATAAAAAGACAACCTACTAAACAGGCGTAGATACATCTGGTAAGGGGTTAATATCCAAAAAATTTCTCTCTCTCTCTCCCTCTCTCTCTCTCTCTCTCTCTCTCTCTCTCTCTCTCTCTCTCTCTCTCTCAGAATATATATAAAACACCAAAATATCAAAACATTTGATTTTGATTAAAAAATGAGCAGAGAATCTGAGTAGACACTTCTCCAAAGAGGACATACTGATGTCCACTAGACATATGAAAAGATGCCCAACATCACAAATCATCAAAAAAATGCAAATTAAAACCATAATGAGATACCATTTCACATCCACCAGAATGGCCATCATCAATAATGAACAAGTGTTGACAAGGATGTGAAGAAAAGGGAACCTTGGTGTACTGTTGGTGGGACTGCAAATGATATGGCCACTATGAAAAGCAGTATGGAGGTTCCTCAAAAATTAAAAATAGAACTACCATATGATCTAGAAATTCAACTTCTAGGTATTTATCTGAAGAACTCCAAAGCACCAACTTGAAAATATATATGCACCCCACATGTTCATTGCAAGATTGTTTACAATAGCCAAGATATGGAAGCTACCCAACTGTCCAACAATAGATCATGGATAAAGAACTGGTACAATGGAATATTACTCAGCTATAAAAAAAAAAAAAAAAAGAATTGAGTCTTACCATTTGGGAAAATATGGATGGATGTAGGGGGTATTATGCTAAGTGAATTAAGTCAAACAGAGAAAGACAAATACCGTATGATTTCACTCGTATGTGGAATCTAAAAAACAAAGGAAATGAACAAACAAAACTGAAACCACCTCATAGATAAAGAAGACAAACTGATAGTTGCCAGATGGAAGGGGAGTCTGGAGAATAGGCAAAAAAGGTGAAGACATTAAGTAGGACAAATTGGCAGTTAAATAGTCCCAGGGATGTAAAGCACAGCATAGGGAATGCAGTCAATAATAAGATATTATAAGATATTATAAGAACTATGTGTGGTGCCAGGTGGGTACTAGGCTTATTGGGGCTATGACTTAGTAAATTACATAAATGTCCAATCACTATGTTGTACACTTGAAACTAATAAAATATTGTATGTCAACTGTAATTGAAAAATTAAAAAGCATTTTTTTTTAAAAATGAAAGAATAGAAAACCAGAAAGAAACTGCATTTTTCCTTGGCTGGTCTTCCTCAGATCAGGACCTATGGGAAAGGCAATGGGCTGTAATTGGAGATAAAGCCCAGAGCTGTGTCATCAACCTCAAAAGAAACAAGGTCAAAACAAAACAAAGAAACAAAAAGATGTAGAGTTTCATTTACAGATTCTAATTCTAAAGGGTGGGCCCTGCCCCACTTTAGTTGCAGTGAATTTATTTACCACAATTTAGTACTCCATAATCCCCTACCTATAATTTTCTATCATTTGTACATAATTGTACCAAGCTTAGGATCATTCTGGCCCATGATTACAATTTTTATATACAATCCTTTTTATTGAATACTATACCAAATCCTTGCATAATCATTAGTTTCTCTCCCTAAGAAACATTCAAGTTCTTTTTAAAAGCTAGAAGAGCAATTTCTCTTGGGTTTTTCAAATTTCAAACCATCAGACCAGTAGAGAATAAAAACTATCTGGGCAAAGTGAATCCAATTAACTTGAATAAAAAAATGTTTTCCCTGAATATATGATTACATATATATAATATGTAGATTCATGCATAACTTTAAAATATACTTAAGAGGATTTTAATATGAATTATTGCTAATTGGTAAACATAAGAAATTCAGTTAAGGATGAAAAATGGTATAAATTGCAGAAAGGAGAAAATATCTTTATACTGTTGGGTAACCATATATTAGTGCTTAATGGGAACCAAGTACTGTGCTAAAAAGTTCTTTATGCATTATCTCATTTAATCCTCATAAAAGCCTCATTAGGAAGACAGTGTTATCTTCCCGTTCCAGATGAGGACTCTGGATTCAGACATTTGGCCCAAAGGCACATGGTCATTGAGTGATGGGTCAGAATTCAAACTCAGGTCCATTGGACTTAAAAGGTCATTATTCTCTTGTCACTGTGTTGCATTACCCTGGGAGAGATGAAATAGAAAGGACATGTAGGCCTTAGAATTCTATGCATGTGAAGAGGATCTGTGAATTAGTGGTTTAATAATGAAGAGTTATGAGCAGAGCTGAGATGGCTTACGGTGGGGAATTGGGAATGGGAGGGTCATAAATTCCCACTTAGCCGGTCTTCTCAGTAAAGGATACTTAAAGACTTGTTGCATAACCATCTTTATCCTCTAATAAACTGCTTCTCTCCAGGATGATAGTGTTTCCTGAGCAACAGAATCTGAGATTGGAGCCTACAATGTCAAGTCCATTAGTATAGCGAGAGGGCAAGAAGGAACTGTGGCCTTGGTATGGATTATGTATGCTGACTGGAGGGAAGGATGATCTCACAGCAGCATGTATCATACAAAAAATGGTTCAGGGAATTAATAGCATAGAACCCATTATTGCTAAATGCAGTGACGAAAAGGCCATTTACTTATGTTCTATTGGGTTTATTTTAGTCATGAAAAGTATATCCCATGAGACCTCAATGTCATCAATAAGTTGTGACATTAAATGAAATGACATGGACTTAGAGACATAAAAACAAGAGTGCAGTTCCTACAGCATCTTATCAAGGTTACAACAAAATGAGGTTGGACGAAATGGTACTATTTGAGGACCTGCTATATATGAATTTCATGTTTTGTCTGCCTTGCCTTATCTTTCCCAGTGGATTTTAAGACCTCGAGCACCCCTATGGCCTCTATAGTACTGAGGAGCTTCACCTGAAGTACCTTTTCATCAGCCAACCCTGGGTGTGGGTCATTGTATTTCCTTCTCCAGGGGAGACCTCTCGGAGAAGTGATTCTTGAACAGCTGTTATTCATTTACTATTGTCTTGAGTTTCCCTGTAAACACAAAACACCTCTACTAAATTTTTACTTTAAGTAAAAAATTGTTTGATCTAATAAAATATTATATTTAAAAAGCAAACTTTTTATAACTCCTTTAAAGGAAAATTATATTATTTACAATAAAAAGTAGCTAAAAGAAATTAACCCACTAAATATTAACATTTAAGTTGTTAATTAAAAATAAAATATTGTCACTATAATTGGTTTACAGAATTCATATTGAAAAAATCCTCAATGAGAATAAGTGAACTGTCCATAGCTCCTCTGGGGTATTCCATTTAGCATCACTAAGCTTAGGATAAAAACAGAATTTCCTGTCAATAAGATTATTTTTATCTTGAATCCCATTTTATATTGTACATAGACAAGGCAAAGTATATCTATTAACTGTACCTTTGCTGATAGTTAGACATTGAGAATCATAATAAGTGACTTTTGTGCAGCAGATTTTTGTGTATAGAGAGGAGCCATAAGGAGTGATATAAAAGAATATATTTTTCTGAATGTGTCCCATTATTTGTTAGTTTCTGCAAAGTAATGCCAAGTTGCCTTGCCTACACACAACCGTGATCCTGTTTGCATATTATGAAGAGATACTTGGAAGGTGTATCTGTTTTCCTGAACTGTGTTTAGTGATGGTCACAGTTGAGTTCATAGATCATTCAATAACAAAAACTAACTTATATAATTGTTGGCTCATTTAATGGACAAATGAGGTGCAAGGAGTGTTGCCAGCACCCTAACTGGTTTGAGAAAGAGGCACTGGTGTCTAGGAAAAGGAAATCCTGTGGGCCATTTCTCCCCAAGCCCCCCTGTTCCTTTCTACCCCTCTTCCCTTCTTCCCTACACCGCCTTGGCCTCCCCACTAAGGCTGCCCCTGCCCCCCACAGGCCAGGAGATCACCTGACATCTCCTAGTGTGGCACCGCAGTCCCCACGCCACATGTGAGAAAACACTACTCTGCATGAACACTTGGTACTCCTCAGCCCTCTGCCCGCATGGCTAACAGACTTCCGAAAACTGGTGTGCAGTAGGGAAAGTGGCACTTCCGCTGGAGTAAGTTCACAGTCAGAGCCCTTGGAGGGGATGGGCTTTGAAGGTAAACCAGGGCTGGGGGCCATTCCTGCTAAAGAGGAGGCCCAGACATGTTTCCCTCTGACTCCCCCCGCTTTCATTTTATGTGACTGGAGCACAGAAAGGACAGGGCAGCCCCTCTTGGATGAAGGCCTCGCCACTCTGCTGTCTGGCACTCTCTTTCCACACACTATGGGGCTGAGTGTCTCCCATCCTTGGAAAGAAGGTCCTCTCTCCCCTGCCCCATCCCCTTTGAAAGCAAGTTGAATCTAGAGTATGTCTCAGTACAATAGTTTCTAAATAATTAGTAACATCACAATCACAAGAATATTTTACAAAAACTTCCCAGGCCCCATTTTATAAATGTAATTAATTAAGCCTGGGAATTTATATTTTAAAAGGGATTCAAGTTTCTCGAGGAACAGCCGGTCTAGGGCAAATAAAGAAGTGCTTTGGCAGCACACCCTCAGGCACAGCTCTGAGGAGGTGGGGGCCAAACTCAGTAACAACAAAGGGGCCTTGACCTGTTCTCATCCTCTGCACCCGGGAAACTCTTAGGGTGGTAAGTAATGGGTCAGGAGGAGGACGCACAGGCAGGAACCAGTTCCCTGGCCAGCTTTCTCTCAGAGCCTTCTCATTCCCAAATGTGTCACTAGCCGACAGCAGGGTTTGATGGGCCCTTGATCAGCAGGATGGGGGGCAGTTGGCCATTTTTCTCAGTCAAGCATCCACATGCAAGAGCTAGTGCACTTTCTTTCCTTTTTTTTAAAGGAAAAAGCATGCACTAGCAAAACCAGTGTCTTCTGGCATATCATTCCCAGGATCTCGTGTATGTGTGTGTGTGTGTGTGTGTGTGTGTGTGTGTGTAAAAACCTGCAGTGCATGAAAACAGTTGTGCTCCTGAGATCCTGAGTCAAGGGAGAATGAAGGCTCCTATCCTATTTCCTGCCCAGTCATTAGGTGCCAAGAGGTAAATTAATCATTTTTATGAATTGGGCCAACTATTGCTTCCTTACAAATTGCCAGAAATGCACTAGCTGAGCCAACTGAGTGAAAATAGTAAATTTAGCTTTTGTACTGTGGAAGACAAAAGAAACAATATCTTTGATAATATAGAGAAGACACACACATTAGACTGATGCTTTTTGACCATGCTAAAGTAAAAACAAGTTTATTTCATGATTTGTGCTGGTATGGGCCTTTGACTTCTTATGTTTAATGGTTAATTTCATTCATTTACAGGGTTTGGGTTTTTTTTTTTTGTTTTTTTTTTTTTTTTGTTTTTGAAGATTGATTCAAGATATTTAAAATAAACATGTCTGGACTTGCACTCAAGACTGCAAAGTAGGTAAACTCTGTGCTTGCCTTCTCCCATGACCACATCAAAATTACAACTAAATTAAAAAACCACCATCACAGAGAACCACCTGAACACTAGCTGAACAGAAGTATAATAACTAAGATATAAAGAAGAAGCCACAGGGAGACTGGTAGGAGGGGCAGAGTTGCAGAATGGGCAGGTCACACACCCACAGTGTGGTGAAGAAGAATCGGGAGGAATATCTCATCTGGGGAGGTCCCTTTTGAAGAGTGAGGGATTCCAGCCCTACCCTGGGCTCCCCAACCTAGGGTACCAGTGTCAGGAAGTGGAGGCCCCCTAACATCTGGCTGTGAAAACCAGCAGGATGTGTTTGCAAAAGACAAAGGGATGCTAGAGACCAAGGCTCTTCTCTTGAACTGTCACAGAGTCACTCACTCACAAACTCATTTGCTTTAAGCTCCAGGGCAGGGGCAAGAGCTCAAAAAGTGCCAGCAATGGATGGAAGGAGCTAAATTCACTCCAGGGTGAGGCTGGGGGCAACTTTCTCTGGGGATGGAAGAGCTGTCAGGTGCCATATGTTCTTGTGTTATCTCTCTTCCCATCCAGCCAGCCCAGTGCATAGGGTAACCACATATGTGTGCCCCATGAACCTGGCAAACACTGTTTCCCCCACCCCAGTGAGTCCCTGAGATCCTGCCCCACCCGATTAGCCATTCTGGCCTCACTCAGTCTCTTCTAGTGGTTTTTCCGCACGAAAGGCTTGCCTCAGTTCAGATTGAAACTTTCCTAAAATCTGTCAAAAGTTCACAAACGGCAGACAAACAGTGGCCAGCCTCCCCATGCCCTGTAGCTGTTGCTAAGTGACCCCAAGCCCAACACAGATGGTGACTGGTCTCAGCTTGTATCGCAAACCCCATCAGATAGCTTCCACTAAGCTGACCGCAAGCCCAGCACAAGTGGCCTCCGTTTATAGCCTAGCTTCTCCCATGTACCACCAAGCCCAGCAAAGCGGCAACCACCTGCAGATCACTTTGTAGCTCCAACCAAGAGGGCCGAAGCCCGGCAAAAGCAGCAGCTGACCCTGGCCTGCACTGGAACCTCCCATAGGATTCCAGAACTAATTCAGTGGCCAGCTTCAGACCACACCAGACCACCACCCAATGAGCATCACAAATGCCACACCTTAGGGGTGGACTCAGCTAGCACGAGAGCCCTGCTTAAGCAACTCTTCCTCTGGATTCAGCCCCTGCACAACTCGGCCGATGTAGTCACACCAACACTACAGTCAGCCAGCTGAGATCAGCCCCACCCACGCATGTTCCAACAGTGACTGAGTCTCAACTATGAAAGGAAGGCATGCACAATCCACATAGGGGACACCCCTGGAGCACCCAACTCAGGTGATAGGGAGACTATGTCACTGGGACCTAAAGGACACCTTTGATATAAGGCCACTCTGTCAAGACCGGGAGACGTAGAAGGTTTACCAAATACATAGAAACAAACACAGAGAGTCAGCCAAAATGAGGAGACAAACATGTCATAAATAAAGGAAAGAACAAGACTACAGAAAAATAACTAAACAAAATGAACACAAGTAATTTCCCAGATATAGAGTTCAAAGCGCTAGTTATAAGGATGCTCGATAAACTTGGGGGAAAAGTAGATGAACTCAGTGAGAAATCGCAGGACTTCTGGTCACGATGGCAGCGTAGGCAGACACGGCTCGCCTCTTCGCTCAACCACATCAAAAGTACAACTAAAATATAGAACAATCATCACTTGAAACTGTCAGAAATCAAGCTGAATGGAAGTCTGACAACTATGGAATTAAAGAAGCCACATCCATCCAGACTGGTAGGAGGGGCGCATATGTGGAATGGGCTGGTCCCATAATTACATGTGGTGGGTAAAAATTCAGGAGGGCTATCTCGAGAGTGAGGAATGCCGGACCCATACCAGGTCTTCCAGCCCAGGGTTCCAGTGCCAGAAACATAAGTCCCCAGTCGTCATTAACTTCTGGCTGCAAAAGCCAGTGGGGATTGAGTCAGTGAAAGAAACTACTACAGCATCAAGCAGTTCCTTTTAAAGAGCCCACGCATGAACTCACCTACTCAGACTCCCTCCCTCTGAGCGCCAGGACCAGCGTGACAGCTTGAAAGGCACCAGTGGCGTACAGGGAGAAACTGAAGTGTCTGGCATCAAGGCCAGCAGAGGCCATCGTGTCTTTTCTAAACTCCCCCCACAGAACTGGCAAGCTAGTACCATATCTGAGACTCCATCAACCAGCCAACACCGTTTCGCTCACCTTAGAGCTCCCCAGAAACTCTGCCCCACCCAACTTATGGGTCCACCCAAGCTGCTTTTCTGTATGAATGGCTGGTGTTGGCTCCTGCTTCACAACTTCCTGAATCCTATCAAACAAGCAACAGCCCACCTCGGTGAGCTCAAGCCTGGCACTGCCAGCAGCCAGCCTAGGTTCACAGCTTGGCTTTGCCTGGGAATCTCCAATCCCAGCACAAGTAGCAGCCATCTCAGACTGCTTTATAGCTCAGGCAGGGTGACCCCAGACAGAACACAGATGGGAGCTGACCTTGGCCTGCGCCACCTGGGAAAACCCAGGGCCCGTGCACCCAGTGCACAGCTACAGACCACTGTGGAGCACACCACCCTGCCCCTGCACAGCTGGTCCTCCACAGAGGGCAGAGGTTGGTGGTCAGTGGTCACAGCCAATCCTTGCAGCTGACTGGCCTGGGTCAATCCTCCCATTGATCTGCCAACAGCAACCATTGCTCAACTACAAGAGGAGGATGTACTCAGCTCACATGAAGGGCGCACCTCAAGTACCCAGCCTGGATGATAGGGAAGGCTATGCCACTGGACCCTACAGGACACTTACTACATAGGCCACGCTACCAAGACACGGAGTCAAAGCAGCTCTACCTAATACACAGAAACACAGGGAAGCTGCCAAAATGAGGAGATGAAGAAACGTGGCCCAAATGAAAGAATGACTCAAAACTCCAGAAAAACAGCTAAACAAAATAAAGAGAGAAGCAATCTATCAGATGCAGAGTTCAATCTAAATTCACACTGAAAGGAGCTAGAAAAAGAACAAAGCAAGCCAAAAATGAGTATAAGGGAGAAAATAATGCACATCAGATGGGAATAGGAAAAACACAGAACCTAAAACACAGAGCCTAAAAAACAATAGAAAAGATCAATGATGATACCAAGAGTTGTATTTTTTGTAAAAGATAAAAGTTGATAAATCTTTAACCAGAACCCCCTAAAAAAAGAGCACAGCCCCAAATAAATAAAGTCAGAAATGAAAAGGAAGTAGTGACAACTGAATACAAAACCACTTTCATCACTTTTATTCAACATAGTATTGAAAGTCTTACCCACAGCAATCAGACAAGAAATAAAATGCATCCAAATTAGAAAAGAAGTAAAACTGTCATTATTTGCAAATGAATGATACCATGTAGACAGAACCCTAAATATTCCATCAAAAAATATTAAAACTAACAAATAAATCAGTAAAGTAGGATACAAGACTAATTCAGAAACTAATTGCACTTTTTATACTAATAAACTATCAAAGAGAGAAATTAAGAGAACAAGACCATTTAAAACTGCATCAAAAAGAATCAAATACCTAGGAATTAAATTTATCCAAGGAGGTAAAATACCTGTACTTGGAAACATTAATACACTGTGGATAGGATTAATTAACATTGTTAACATGTCCATGCTACCCAAAGCAATCTACAGATTCTGTGCAGACCCTATCAAAATGCCAATGGAATTTTTCACAGAATTAGAACAATCCTAAAATTTGTATGGAACCACAAAAGACACCAAATTGCCAAAGCAATCTTGAGAAAAGAAAAGAACAAAGTTGGAGGAATCACGCTACCTGATATCAAACTATATACTACAAGGCTATCGTATTCAACAATAGCATGGTGCTGGCATAAAAACAGACACATAAATGGAACCAATAAAGACCCCAGAGATAAACCCATGCTTATATGGTCAATTGGCTTATGACACAGTAGGCAAGAATATACAAAAATAAACCCAAAATGGCTTAATGACTTAAATATAAGGCTTGAAACCATAAAACTCCTAGAAGAAAACCTAGGCAATTAGCTCTTTGACATCACACTTAGCAATATTTTTATATGTCCTCTTGAACATGGGAAACAAAAGAAAAATAAACAGATGGGATCACATCAAGCTGAAAAGTTTTTGCATGGTGAAGAAAACCATCAACAAAATAAACAGACAACTCACTAAGAGGGAGAAGATATTTGCTTTTGATACATTGAATAAAGGGTTAATATCCAAACTATGTAAGGAACTCATACAACTTACCATAAAAACAAATCCAATTTAAAAATTTGGGCAGTGTTGAACAGGAAGTTCAGTTGGTTAGAGCATCATCTCGATATGCCAAGGTTGTGGGTTCAATCCCTGGGAAGGGCACATACAACAATCAGCTAACAAATGCATTAAAAAGTGGAACAACAACAACAAAAACCCAGTGTTTCTCTCTCTCCTTCTCCCCCTTCCTTTTTCTCTCTAAAACCAATCAATAAAAACTTTTTTAAGTGGGCTGAGGTCCTGAATAGATAGGTTTTCCAAAGAAGACATAGAAATAGCCAACAGACATACAAAAATATGCTCAACATCACTAATTATTAGGGGAATGCAAATTAAAACCACCTCGTACCTGTCAGAAAGGCTGTCATCAAACAAGCTGTGGTGAGGATGTGGAGAAAGGGCAACATGTGCGCTTTTAGCAGGGTTGTAAAGAGGTGCAGCCACCATGGAGAACAGTATGGAGAATTAAAACTAGAACTACCGTATGACCCAGTGATTCCACTTCTGGGTATTTATCTGAAGAAATCCAAAACACTAATTCAAAAAGACATATGCATCCCTATGTTCATTGCAGCATTAATTTCGATAGTCAAGATATGGAAGTAACCTAAGTGTCCATTGACGAATAGGTAAAGTGGTACGTATATAAAATGGAATATTATTCAGTCATGTAAAAGAATGAAATATTACCATTTCTGACAACATGAATGGACCTAGAGGGTATTATGCTAAATGAAATAAGTCGGGCAGAGAAAGACAAATACCATATGATTTTGCTTATATGTGGAATCTAAAAAAATAAATAAACTCAAAGATACAGAGAACAAATTCTCAGTTGCCCAATGGGAGGAGGTTTGGAGCAATGGATGAAAAAGGTGAAAGAGATTAAGAAGTAAAATTACTAGTTATAAAAAGTCACAGGGATGTAAAGTACAGCACAGGGAATATTGTCAATAATATTGTAATAACTATATGCAGTGAGAAATGGGTATTAGATTTAGCAGAGTGATCGCTTCATAAAGTATATAAATGTCAAATCACTATGTTGTACATCTGAAACTAATATAATGTATGTCAACTGTAATTGAAAAAGAATTTTAATTAAAAATAAATGAATAGAATGAACATATCTATTTATATATCTGCATAGTCCTAAGCCAATACAGGAATAATTGTTATTCTATTCAACAAATTTCTTCCTTTGTTACAATGTCCAGGGCTTTTATTATTTGCAAATAGATCTGCTCAGGGTCCAACATTTCACATTTTCTTAGAGATTAGTATTTGTGTTCATGCTAAAATCTCTGACATACAGAGTCACATTCACCCTTTTGTCATTTGGTCTGTGTAAACTAACTTTTTCTATATTTTTCCCATCTCAAGTATATTTATTCCTTCAACAAGCATTTATTGAACATCAGGTGCCAGGTGAAATCCAAGCATAGAAACAGATCTTGTTCCTATCCCGAAAGAACCAATACTTTAAAATATGAGCCCTGACCTGGTAGTTCAGTTGCTTAGAGCATTGTCCTGAGTCACCGAGGCTGTGGGTTTAATCCCCAGACAGGGCACAGACAAGAATCAATCAATGATTGCATAAATAAGTGGAACAATAAATCCATCTCTCTCTCTCTCCCCCACACCAAATCAATACATTTTTTAAAAGGAAGAAAGAACTGTGGGTGCCGCCTCATAACAATTAGGCATTGGTCCATGGTTATACAGTCCTAAGATTTTATTTTAATTCCTCACTTTTACATTCATGCCAGTCAACATTAGATAAAGCTTGTTTTTTAGTCTTTATTAATATTGCATATGCAAATTAGGGTTACGAGACTGCAGACATGTTATTTTGTCCTCCTTCTGAAATAAAGAAATCACATTAAAGATAGAGAAGTCTACTTGCAAATTAATGTATAGAAGTTAAGAACTGGAAGAGAAGTTAGTTATTTTATTCTTTCTCTCAAATATAGAAGCTGAGACCCAAACCTCAAGAGGAGCATTCCTAAAATTACCTATTGAGTTCATGCTAAGTCCAGTTATAATGTCAGCTTTAGTGATATCCATGTAAATATACTTTTCCCTGCCTTATAAAATATTTCCCATTAGTCTGAATTTGTGTAGTTATCTGAATCTTAAAACATGTGAAATTATTAAATCCCCTAATTTTGCATATGAATCATGGCTCACAGACATTTCATACGATGACATTGGATTCATCAGACACTATCATGTTGAGTAAGAGAAAGGAATTTGTATCCAGATGAACCTCAAAGTCATATCATGGGATCCCCAAAAGACTCATCTGGTCAGTGACAATGTCACTTCATTTCTTTGAGCCTCAATTTCTTCACCTAGGAACAACATTTTATCATTTATTCAACAGAGTTTGCATGACTTGTGTTGGATATGACACAGTTGAGGGGAAACAGGGTTCTGCCCTTATTGGGCTTATGATTCATGAATGTGGACAGCCATTAGCCAAGCTATCTCATTGGAAAAACACAAAATTGCATAAAATAAGGGCTAAGCAGAAAAGCTGCATGGTTGTAGCAGAAGCCACATAGTCACCAGAATTTTGACTTATTTTCTCACACCCCGGTCTTTGGTGTGATTTTACTCCCGAAGCCAGCACCCACATTTTCCCCCCAAGGTCATGCTCTTGCTGCTGGCACCCACTTTACTGCAAACACAGAGAACCACAAGTGCCTGGAAATGTACTGGTCCCTCGACCCTGGGAAGACCCTCAACCAATGTGTAATTCATTTCCTAGCAACTGACCTAGTCAGGAGTAACTATAGTAACTAGAACAGCTTGAATGCTCCATAAGGTGCAGTATTGTGCACGAGCGGGAATGCCTGGCACACACTGATACTCAACAACTGGTAACTACAAAAAGAAAAAACCAAGAGAAAGAACCAGAATAGTGAAGAAGGCCACCGATGTTCTTGCAACAGTGAAGGAGACTTGAAGCATCAAATTCGAGTTTTATAATTTTGAAGCTTTTCAGAAAACAATGAGAAGCAAGTTCATTTGAGGCCCTGGACCTGACACTCCCCCGGCAGCCTCCTGGCACAGGTACATGGCCGAGGTCCTCAAAGGACCAAGTGCTGCCAGCCTGGGGATGGCCCGCTGCCAGACCCCTCCTTTCCCCGGAGTGCGAGGAGGCTGGTTCCTGTGTGACTATTAATTAAATCCTAAGTGGGTGGGCACTCTTAACGTCTTTTCCAGTGGCAGTCTTACTAGCAGAGTTCATAACTGAACTGCAGCCAGCCTCAGCCGGGGAACAGGAAACAACCTTTGGCTGGGGCCAAAGCGCTTGTTCTCCATCCAAATGTACTCACCCAGGTAGAGGTCTGAGCTGAGGTCAGCCTGTGATTCTCAATGGATCGATTGTTCCCACCCATCTCCCCTCTGCAAGGTCCGGAAGACATGAAATAGGATTTGGGAAGATTAATGTGCTGCTTTACCATATTGTCTATCTGGAAGGCACACTCTGGGTATTGTTTGCTAGCACAAAGAGTCTTTCAGAGTTACTCTGTAAAGATTGCTTTTGGGAAGATTATGTTTGGGAGTTGGGTGTCTCGGGATCCCTACTACAAAGTGGCAGGGAGATTTAGCAGTGATCTAGATAATCTTATCAACCCAGATAATTCAGATGTTAGTTTTTACTGCCTTCAAATGTGGTAGCCAAAGAATCACCAGGTAGTTTAATTTCTTTCCAAAGCCTTACTGCTACACAAAGAAAAGTGGTTGGCATTTACAAAACCCGATCACATGCCAAATATTGTCCAGGGTACTTTATTGGCACTCTCTCCTTTAACTCTCATATCAAATCCCTTATTATAAATTCCGCCCTTTTAAGGACAAGAAAACTGAGCTTCAATAAAGGTAAATAATTCACTTACGGTCACACAGTAAAACATGACATTATGGAGCTTAGAATACATGTCTGTTTCAGGTTATAAAATCTTTCCACTTAGGAAAGAGAGGAGCCTATTTTTAAAAAACAAGGCATTAATAAGATTTGTTTAAAAATTGTCCTGTGGCTTCCACTTATAGGATGATGGTATAAACCTTCTAAAAACTAACTCTGATAGACAAATTTTGGACAAAATATGAAAAACACCTGCCAAGGGACCTGGAGAGTAAACAGAAGCAGGTACACTGTTGAAGGGACTCAAATGTGGAGAAGCAAAGAGTAAAGGGGTAAGTTTCTTTTCCATTCATTCCCTTTCCATGAGGAAGCCCAGATGTTAAGATTTAGTAAACAAAGGTTTTAAATCTGCTATTTCAAATACTTAAAAAATGGGGGGAAAAGCTTGTCTAATGAGCTAAAGTATAAGAGCGATGGTAAAGTATGAGAAGTGTCCCAAATACAGAATGTCGATAAAAAGACTGAAATTATAAAAAAGAAATGAGTACAAATTCTGGAGTTTAAAATGTTCAATAACAGAAATGTAAAAAGAAAAAGAAAAAAATACATGAGAGGGGCTAAGGAGCAGATCTGAGCAAGCAAAAGAAAGAATCAGAGGCCTTTAACACTGGTCAATTGAGGTTACTCTAGCTCTGTAATATAATTTAAAATCAGAAAGTATGACGAGTCCAGCTTTGTTCTTTATTTCTCAGATTTGTTTGTCTATTTGGGTCTTTGTGGTTCAATATAAATTTAGGGTTGTTTTTTCTATTTATGTAAAAAAAAAAATGCCATTGGAGTGCTGATAGGTATTGCATCGCCTCTATCGATCACTCTGGGTAGTACGGACATTTTAACAATATAATTCTTTGAACACATAAACACAGGATACCTTTTCATTGTCTTCAATTTCTTATATCAATGTCTTATACTTTACAGTGAATAGATATTTCACCTCCTTTGTTTAATTTATTCCTAAGAATTATATTGTTTTAGTGCAATTAAGAATGGGATCTTTAAATTTATTTTTCAGATAGTTTGTTGTTAGTATAGATACAAAACTGAGTTTTGTACATTGTACCTGCAATTTTACTGAAGCTTTTGATTACTTTTGACAGTTTTTTGGTGAAATTTTTAGGGTTCTCTATGTATAACATCAGGTCATATGCAAAGAGAGACAACTTCACTCCTTTCTTATTTGTATGCTTTTTATATTTTACTCTTGCTTAATTGCTCTGGCTAGGACTTCTAGTATTGTGCTGAATAGAAGTGGTGAGAGCAAGCATCCCTATTCTTGATCTTAGAAGAAACTTTTACCATTGGGTAAGATGTTAGCTGTTGGGATTGTCATGTTTGGTCTTAATTATGTTGAAGCATATTCCTTCTACACCTAACTTGCTGAGAGTTTTATTTTTATCATGAAAGAATGGCGAATTTTGTTATATGCTTCTCTACAGCTATTGAGACGATGTGAGTTTTAGTCTTCAGTCTATTAATGTGTATGTTACATTTATTGATTTGCATATGTTGAACCATCCTTTCATCCCAGGGATAAATTCCACTTCATCATGCGGTATGATCCTTTTAATGTGCTGTTCAATTCAGCACAGTGTGCTAGTATTTTGTTCAGGATTCTTTTTTCATCCATATTCATCAAGGACATAGGCTGTAATTTTCTTTTCTTATAGTGTCCTCATCTGGCTTTGGTATTAGGGTAATGCTGGCCTTTTAAAATGAGTTTGGACATGTTCCATCCTCTTCAACTTTTGAAAGAATTGAGAAGGTTTGGCATTAATTCTTTGACAAATGTTTGGAAGAATTCATCCATGAATCCATCTGTCCTGAGATTTTCTTTGTTGGGAGGTTAATTAATGCTTCAATCCTCTGGTTATTTTTCTGTTTAGTCTTCCTGTTTTTCATTATTTGGTCCCAGTAGGTTGTATGCCTAATGGCCAAAAATTGGAAACAACCCAAATGTCAATCAACTGAAGCATGATTAACCAAGTGTAGTATAACCACAACATAAAATATTATTTAGCCATAAAAAGGAATGCAGTACTGTTACCTGATACAACATAAATGAATTTTGAAAACACTATGCTAAATGAAAGAAGTAACTCACAAAAGATTACGTATCTATTCTATTCATGTGAAATGTCCAGAATAGGGAAATCTGTAGATTCAGAAAGTACATTAGCAGTTGCCTAGGGCTAGGGGGACGCTGAGAGTCAGGGACGTGCCAGCTGAAGAATGTTTTGAAGATGTTCTAAAATTGGCTATGGTGATGATTGCACATATCTGCGAATATACCAAAACCATTGCATTGTATACATTAAATGGATGAATGATATGGTATGCAAACTATATTCCTATAGTACTGTTTTTAAAAAAAAACACTTAAGCAGTGTAGCATACACCAGAGCCATAGAAATCTTTTCACCACAGAATATGAGAACTGAAAAAAATGTTCTCTGGAGATCACTACTCCAGGGATTTTCAACTAGGGATGGACATCGGGATCACCTTCTAATATACATATTCCCAAGTCACTTCAGATTTTCTAAAAATGAAAAGCTGAAGAGTAGAGTCAGAGCTTTTATATTTTTTAAGCTTACAGAGGTGATTCAGTAAGCAGCCTGGATAGAGCACCACAGTCCCAGGTTGAACACATTCAACCTATGTGGCACAGCTGGTCTACGGCAGAGCTGATACGAGAACTCAACTTTACCTGACTTGCAGCCCGGCGTGACTTCTATGTGCTCTGCTGCCTCTCAGAAGTACTGGGTTGGTCAAAAAGTTCGGTTAGTTTTATTGCATAAAATAAAAGATACATTTTTCATTTTCACTAATAACTTTATTGATTTGGATATTTTGAGTATGTCGATTATCTCCCCTTACTGGCTTCTAGTGGGTAGAGGCCAGGGGTGCGGCTAAACACCTTCCAATGCATGAGACAGCTCCACAGCAAAGAATCATTTGGCCAAAATGTCAATAGTACCAAGAAACTTCACAAACCACTTTTGACACATTTGATCAGTCACAGTACCTTCTCCATACACTGCACATATCTTTTTTTATTTTGCATTTCAGTTGCGTTTTTACCTTTCTTGAAATAATAAAGCATAAAATGCCAGAAATGTTGTGTATCTTCTTCCATCTTCAATATTAAAATGGCTGCACAAAAATTCATCAATTTTGATGTTTTTTTTTAAATGCACGCTGATATAACAGCTGTCACAGTACAATCTAACAAAATTGTTTTGAATAAAGTTAAAGACATCTAAGCACTACTAGAGCCATTGTATAGAAAAATCATAACAGACTTTTTGGCCAACCCAATAATACACTCAGCCCAATTATCAACAAGTATTGGAACCCAATATTCTGGTGACTGAGAATCCTGGATGCCTGAGGTTCATTACTTAAAGAACAAGATTTTAAGATTTACTGCCTCTAGTCCCTGGATTAAGTATACATTAGTAAGTGCATTAATTACTAAATGCATTACTGTGGTGCCTTTAAAAGAAGGCAGGCAGAAAATCTGGAGTTGAAACTTTGCTCTGCATTAACCTTCTGGATGAACTTGTTTTATTCTCATATCCTCCTTGAGTCCAGGATATCGTTGGATCTTGTGATACGCAACCCTGGATGTACATCAGAATAACCCAAAGAGAATGTGAAAAATCTTATGCCCACGCCTCACCTCCAGAAATTCTAATTTCACTGATTTGAAATAGAGCTGCGAGTTCCCCAGGTTATTCTTATTCAGCAGGGCTGGGAACCCTTGGTTCAATTCCAACAACATTGTAGATGAGTCATTTAAGGGCTCTTCCAAGCCCTTGAATCGTCCATAATTTTACGATGGTTTCTATTCTTACTGAAAATCTAAGAATGACTTCAGCCTATTGTGTAAGTGGCCTGAAAGCACAATTGCTAAAGCAAATTATTTATCTTCCCTGGGTGGGTTCAACAAACAAAAATTAAAAACATTTGTGCTGAGTACTAGTTGCTGCAGTGAGAATGGCGGGGGAGTGGTTCTCAGGGAGCTTGTTCTTGGAAAACGCAAATCCAGACCTTTTTAGATGTAAGTCACTGGTGCTTTGATGCTAACAGCAAGGGCCCTGCCTGCGCCTTATTGGTGGCTTCCGTAGAGCAGGCACTGGAGTCCTCTGGTTTCACAGACACCTTATTCTCCTTCCCTTGGCATCTGAAAACTCACATGGGTGTCGGCACAGCTCTCAATTAGGAGGAACAACTTGTGCTATCTGGGGACAGTGTAGGTCACAGAGGAACGAGGCATGGGCGTAAATGAGTCCTGATCTCCCAATAGAAGAAAATAAAGCTTATATTCAAGATCGAGTTGGAAAAAAAACAAGTGTTCTTGTTCTGTCCCCTTTCCATTTTCCTCAATTTCCCACTCCTAAAAGAAAGCCGGTCTTATTGTTGAAGGGTAATCTCCAAGACTTGCTTAGAAGGCATTTGCCTTTGTATTTATTTTTCCTTCTCCAGAGAAAATCCTCCCCATGCATGAAGTTAGGGTTCTGCGTCAAGAACAGAGAACACTGGAGCTCAGAGGAAGGTGAATAAGCCCCTTGCAAGTTCTCTGTCTTTCTAAAGAGCTCTTCTCTACCCGTGCCTGGAACCAAATGCCCGAGTCTTTTTTCAAGTTTAGGAGTTAACATCTGCTTCCCTTGTCCCCTGGGACTCATCTCATTAATTCACTCTATATTGCTCTTCTGTAAGGAAGACTCATAGGGATGAAATTAGAGAAGATAAGTTATGAAAGAGATAAAAGAATAAAAACCAAAGCTACTCAAGTGACTTAATTCTTTTCTCTCTATCAAGGTTAGTTAACCCACTTTTCCAGTGTCTGTCATGAAATACACGTATTACAATCAGACCTCAATTTTTTTCCATTTCCAAAGGGAGAAATTTGGGCAACATAATTTTTAAGGCTTTTTTCCTGCTCTAACATTTTTTATTTCCATTTATCTCAACTTTTCCTCATAGACAATTGTTTCTTATCAATATGATATGTAAGTTGAGGGTTTAAATGAAAAATAACACTTGGTTATTTTTACTTTGTCTTAGGTACTATTTTGCGTTTTTACTTCCTTAGTATTAATTTTGCCCCTGGAAAATGCGTTAGAGATGGTCATATGAGGAAAGTAATGTTAATTTAATTGATATATTCTATAAGTACCTGTTATTTTCCAAATTTAACTCCATTTTAGAAACATTAGATAAGATATGGCCCTTTCTTTTACATACCTCTTGGCTCTTTCTTTTCTATGTCTCTTGGTGGACAGATAAAACTGTACTTTACAATAAAATGCATCTTTTTATAAGAGATAACCTAATAGAAATATGTGCAAAGTTCTATGGGGAAACAGAAAGATGGTCAGTTCTGTTGAATGGCTTCAGAGAAGACCTCACCAAGGCAGTGGCTCATGAGATGATCCTAGAAGAAGGGCTAGGAGAGCTCTAGGTAAAGAAGAGGCCAGGGCAGTTAGGGCAAAAGGAATAGTGGGTTCAGCCAGCCTCCAAGAAAGCCCCCCATGACCTCTGCCTCCTGGTACCCATGCCCTTGTGTAGTCCCCTCTCATACTGATAAAAGCTCACCTGTGTAACCTATATCATACTGCCAGATTAATTGTGTATGATTTCCAAGGTCAGGCCATAAAATTATTGTGGTGTCTGTCTTGGGCCCTGTTGGATTTCACACTTTGGGGGAGTCAGTCCCCTTGTTATGGTGATGCTCAAGCAGTCCAAGAAGAGTTCAAGCAGCCCAAGAAGAGTTCAAGCAGCCCATGAAGAACTCAAGCCTCCTGACAACAGCTAGAACCTTGGAAGCAGATTCCCCTGCTTAACATCTTTCATGCCACCTCACGAGAGACCTCAAACCAGAGCCACACAGCTAACCACTTCTGAATTCTGGTGACTGCTGTGAGCCTCTGTGTGTGGGGCTTATTTGCTGCACTCTTACAGACAGCTAACTTAGGTGGCATCCAAGTTTATGTTTGCTCTCAGATAAGAAGGGAAATGGTAAGGAGTAGGGCTACTAAGGGAAAGGGGGAGAGCCAATTGGAAAGGTTTTGTATTCAGGGTGAACCACAGAGAATTACAAAAGGGGATTGTTGTTGATTTTAGCAGAGAAGTGATGGCATTGGATTTGTGAGTTAGTAAGTAAATGCCTAGACACTAGACCGTGATCTGAAGAAAGGTGTGGGTACATATAATGTTAGGTATTAATTATAAATTTTTTCCTACTAGATTTCCTATGTCTACCTTTATTAGAGGTTGACTTTCAGAGCTGCAAGAGAATTTATGGGTTACAACCCCATTCCCTCTTCAAGACTCATATCCACAGCCTATTTGATAGATGACCTTCCTGCCCAGGGGCGGGAAGCTAACCACTAGCTGAGACAGCTATCAACATGTTGATTTGAAGATCTGTATGACTCCCTACAATTCCGACAGACTAGCGGACTCGGCTTTAGGCTTGCTTCTCCCACTAAAGAACTGGTGACCTTCAGACTAGAACTTTTAAGGTCAACATGAACTTGAATGGGGTTCAAGATTATAGTGCCTGCCACCAGTCTGCTCATTCTCCTGAGATGAACTCCCATAAATCAGTAATAAAATAATGATTCTGAGCTCCACCCCTGGAGATACTTATTGACTCTAGGCTGGGGTCTGTGAAGTAGAGTGATTGAGTCTTTGCCCTTGCATTTGTAGACCCGGCTTCACCAAATTGAAAGACAGAATCAGCTGGGGGAAAGCTGAACCCACCTCTGTCTCTCTGCTTGACATACTATTTTGCAACTATTTTAAAGCACTGGATTGAGAAGACTTTGTATTAATTTGTAGTTTTCTGAATACTTCAGAGAGTTCATAGTGTAACAGATCCCATGCCATCCCACTCTGATGGCCCCCAAGTGGCCATAGATGGAGATGATTGAAAGGCTGCAGTCCCAGAGTGTCTATAATGAAGATGAGGTCATGGTTAATCAAGACTTGGCTCAGACCAAGCTCTGGTAGAGGAAGCATCAGAAGCATTCCAGCTTGTATAAATCCCCTGCCTTTGCAGTCCAGGGCTACAGCACTTGGCCACCGTCAGAGCCCTCCCTGTTAAATGATTTGGATGTCCTACAATTGCTTAATCAGTAGGTTCAATCATCTGGGGTTTTAATAACTTTTAATCATTCAGTATATTATAGAATCCCTGTAAGGTTCTGCCAAGACACAGTTTTAAGAGCAAGGAAACAGAGCAGTGGAAGCAAGATTGTGAATGAGAAGGTCACCTTGTATCTTGTTTTTCAGAGGGACTTAAACTCTAGTGTCATATTTAGTTGGTATTGTACTGACCTTGGTCATCCGTGTGATCTTTAAAACTATGTAATAGGAGGTGCTTTAAGTCGGAGAAGTGTAGTGTCGTAAAAACTGGACTTTAAAGTCCGACTGACCCATTTTCAAATCATGGCTCTGTTGGGACATCTAGATTGCTTATGGCAAGGAGTACAGTTCGCGGAGAACTTCAGCTGCAGTACCTTCATTACCATTTGTGCTCAATGTAGGGCATCTCTAATGGTAAACTTTTGCTCTGGAGTTCCCTGTTGAATTGGCCTATATTTTTTCAAAGCCTATGCCCCCACCACACAAGCATGCACACACATGCATGTGCATGTACACACACACACACACACACAAAAAAAATGAACATTTGAATTATTCATTTCATTTGTGTCTACTTCCGAAAGGATCCAACTGACAGAGTTACTTAAACTCTCTGAAATTCAACTTCTTCCTCTTTCAAACTGCATTGCTACCATATACGTCATTAGAATTTGAAGAGGTGGCATGAGGTAGAATACATAACATGCTCTGGCTCATAGGAGACTGCCACCAAAATTTTTTCCCTTCATTCAGCTCACTAGTTGGATCTTTCTCATCATGGATGTGTAAAAATAAGATACACTCTTCACTTTTATTCACCAACTGTGCTATGCCCACAAGACTGTTTAACCACCACAGGGGGATGGGGTGCTGGCAACATACGATTGAGGAAGAGTATGACACATCTCTCACAAGCCTGTGAGCATCTTGAAGGTGGACTTCGGATTTCCTCAGTGCTCGGACAGATGTAAATACAGAGAGGAGCACTGAGCAGGGAAATCTCGCCTGGAATGTCAGGAAAAAACTCCCCAGGGAGAAAGCACCCTGAGTCTGAAAGAATGAATATACACCTGCCTAGCAAAAGAGGAGGGTTGTCATCCCAAGATGGGACAGCCCTCGCCAAGTGTCAAAGACCCTGAGAACAAGATAGAGTGAGAGAAAGCCAAGATGTTCCACAGGTGTTATACAGAAAACTGGGGAAGGGGGCAGAGGTGCCCCAGCAGAGCTGCCCGTGAGGGGTGCATGACCAGATGACCCGCTCTACTGTACGGAAAAGGAAGCTGAGTAGGGCTCAGAGGGTTCAATACCTGGCCCAGGGTCACAGAGTGGTGAAGTCACTGCGCCCCCCAGAGACACAAGCCCAATGCTCCTCTACCTGCAAGTGTATGGAGACTACCCCATCTCCAGGAAAGACGGACAAGTCCCAAGCAGGTCTTAATTCACTGATAGCCTATGGAACAGGGAGAAGGACACAGGAAACAACCTCAAAATCAACACTTGAGGCTTTTTCTGAAGAGCAGATTTCTGTGTTCAACAGTTCATGGAATGTCAACTCTTTTAAAGCACAATTTTCTAGAAACAGAAGCCAATGTACACATTCACTGCATTCAGTTCCCCGAAATCAATTCTGCTTAAGTGATGTTAAGGCCTGACAGAGCCACAAAAGAGAGAACAATCTTTAACCTCAAAAACTGAAGCTGATCCTCATGCCTTACTCTAATCCATTGTGTCAGGCCCTACTTGCAAGCCTAGGTCTGGTTCTCATTGCCTTTGTGGATTTAAGTAAAACCCTTTCCATAATTTAAATTAGGTTTTGTGTTGATGATAGTTCTTTTGTTATAATATGAAAAGAAGAAAGAAAAACATCCAAATCCCTAAAATCCAAGCACTTGATCTAGTGGACACAGGCTGTCCCAACAGATGGAGAGAGCATGTTCCTCAAGAATGAGGGTGACATCCATGTGGGTGTGGCACAGGGGTGTGAAGTGCAGCCCCTTTTAAAAGAGCCAGATGGGCTCGAGCTGTTCCCGTCCCCTGCTATTGCTTGTCGGGGCAGAGGGGCTAATGCAAACCACTCAGGATCGGACGTCCACTACAGGAGACTGCATGGACCAACTGTGGGACTCTGGATCAAAAGCAGGCTTCAGATGCCAGTTATCTAGAAGAAACCACGTTTCTGCTGGGTGAGAACACAGAGACCAATCTAGCTCAACTTCTCGCCTTCTAAGATGGCGAAATGCAGGATTTGATTGGACAGATGACTTGCTCCAAATTAAGGTCAAGTTCATGGCACAGGCAGCACTAGAATCCGAACTTTCTGGTTTCCAGACCATCACTTTGATTTGGCTCAACTACTTAGAAAACAATGGAAGGTTTCTTGTTCCAAGTTTTTCTTTCCATTTGGGTGAGAAAAATGGGATACAATTCTGAAAGAAAAGGTTTCCCAGGGGACAGTGAAAAAAAGAAAAACAAACAGTTTTGGCAGTGATAAGAATGTTGTGAAATGCATTTCTAGTTTTTGTATATTATCATCTTCTTCGTGTACACACTGATGGGTGTGTATTTTACTCATGTGGCTCTCTGTAAATATAGACTTGTCAGTTGCCTGTGCCCTGTGCTTTGGGATTGACAGATATGGCCCCTATCAACAAGGAACGATATCCCCACTTGTACCTGAGGTTGAAACCACAGAAAGAAACATCACATGTAGGTGTGTTGATGGAGAGAAAAGATTGTCAATGTTGAAGAGCTCTTAGAAAATCACTGAGTTCAGCATGTCCCAAAGAATAATTGATGGGAGGGGAATCTGCTGTTATGGAGAGCAATGGGTCCCAAGGTCAAAGGACTTTGGCAAACTTTAGTTTAATACCAAACAAACAGGCTTATTTACTAGAGGACTCCTTTACTGCAGGGTATTTACCACTGCATTGAGGATTTCTAGGAAACGAACATAAGATATAAACTTTCCCAGACTTCTATGTCCGCTGAACTCCTTTCCATTCTAAGGATAACCTCATGAAATGAACGTTTCTTGGAAAATACCTTTAAATGTTGACCTTTTCCAATATCCTCCTTTTACATAGGAGGGAAAGAAAGCTCTAATAGGAAAAGTGACTTTGCTTAGGTTACACTAGTCATCTGAACCAGGACTCTAAGCTAGTCCTCTAGACAGTAGCCAAAGGGCCAAATCCCTTTTTTGTAGCTACATCCTTATGTTTTCAATAGAGTCATCAATAAGTAGTAAGGCAGTAACTAATAAATAATAGCTAAGTGTTTTACCTGCATTATCTTACATCTTGATTAAAATCCTAAGGGACAGATACTCTTATTACCAGTTTTACAGATAAGGAAATAGAAACTTAATATACCAACCCTTTGACCTTGGGCAAATGGTAGCACATGGAAAATGAGTGAGTGAATGAGTAATACAGGATAAGATACTTTTTACTACAGATATAAATGGTTACCCCCATATTCTCCCCCAACACAGGAAGCTATAAAAGGGAGAAATAATAAAGGAATATAGCTAGCCTTTGATTATGACCGAGATCCTTCTCTCAAACATGAGCAGAAGATCACACTCCAGATCCAACAGCTAACTCAGCCCCATGACCAACACAAAGAGGCTATGCAGATCTTGCAACATAATGTCTGTCATTTTGAGCCTCCCAGACGAGAGCCTGAGAAGTCCCATCAGGAAGGCATTAGCCTAGCCCTCCTACACTTCCATTGTCTCTTGAAAGTTGCTCAAGTCTTTCATGCCATCACTAAAATCCCATCTCTTGGGAGTTCACATTGTTTCCCATCCTTGACTTTAATTCTGTGTTCCTTTCTCACAGTAGAAAAACCTTAAAACTTAAAGTCAGAACTGCTGGGACTGGACCTTACATGATATGTGAGCCTGGACAAATCATTTAAAGGATGAGAGAATCACTACTATCATCATCATCATCATCATCACCAAAGTGTTTATTGGTTGACTTGATCTACCCTTATCAGCTTTGAGCTTCACAACAAACCACTGAAGCAGCTGTTGACATTGTCCACATTTTATAAATAAGAAAATGTGACACAGAAAAGCTGAACTAGTTCTTCAATTCATAAGTGCTTTGAGGTGCATGTATTGTATGTGTGACTGTGTAAGTGTGAATGAATTCTCTTCTGTTGTCACAAGCCTGTGAGGTGGGTATATCATCCCCATTAGAAAGATGGAAACACTGAGTCTCAAAGAGATTTAAAAATCAGAGAAACATCACGCCCATGGCAAATGAGTGGTGGGGACAGAACTGGAGCTAAGACCTGTATGTCTGCAAAACTCAAGCTGCTCTGATTCTATGATTCTGAAGTTTCTGAACCACAATTTCCTCATTTGCATGTGAAGGTAATGAAAATGCCTCCCTCTTGGTGACTGCAGCAAAGATGATGGTGCGTGAAAGATCTCATAAGTTGTGTGCCCGGTGATGGTTGCCTATTTCTCATCTTTCTCTATGCAAACCAAAAATGAGGAGCCTCTCTGGCAGGCTGCCATTTGCTGACTCTGGGTTCATGTGTTGGCTGCAAGTTAGATTCACTCACCTAATTTTTTAGGGCCTTTTACAACGTATGAGGTCATTTGTCTTTGTTAGCAAAAAAGATTTAGTGATGAATTCACCCTACAGCATAATTAGCCCCAGGCCTGTCGGTCCTTGAGGGAATTCCTCCTATCTTAGCAAAACAGAGGCAACCTGAGGCTCAGGGGCATGTCTCTCTATTGAGTCTAGCTAATCTAACACGAAATGCATTGAATCAACAGGTCTTTATTCCTGCCACCTCTAGGAGACTCCACTTCTCTCCAAAGCAAAACAAAGGAGTCATTTTTTTCTTCTTCTTCTGCCAGCATTAAGGTTGATTGAACAACATAAACCCCAATTGCCAACTATTCAGAATGGCTGTATTCTTGGTTTGCATTTCTACAGATGCTCCTTTGGGTTTAAAGGAACAAAGGGGCAGACTTAGGAAGCGGAAGACGCTTGTTTTGCTTGCTATGGCTTCTAGAACATGTCTCTACTTGATTTTTAAAAGACTGTCTGAACATAAAGGCTAAGTGGTTGCCAGCCTGACTCAAAATGACAGAAGGATTTACTCAAAAAAGAGAGTTTTCACTTTAATTTTCAATCATGCTTTGTTCCTGCCCACAGAGCAACCAAAAATGGGAGGAAATGTTTGCTATCCATCCCCAGTGGCTTAGATCACTTGGCCATCATATGACCTTGGGTGATCTAAGTCACCTCTCTTATGGCTTTGCCAAAAGGTTGATTGCTGTTCAGTTCTTTCTCTCAAAGGTCGCTCAGCAATAAACTGTCTTCTCCCTACTGATTGACAATAAATAAGGGGGGAAGCCTGTGGAAATCCAGCTGGCGGTAGATAAGAGTTGGCTGAGATGGCCCCTGCCCTCATGTGCCGAAGGCCACGTGCTTTCTTAATGTCCTCAGAGTCACTGGTTCGGTGCTCGCATAGAAGCCAGGAGTGTTTGCAGCCAGCTACAGATCAGAACCTCTCCTCCACTTCCAGTGAAGAAACATGACCAAAAGAAGAAGCAGGACTCGCGGAGATGATCAAACCCGGGGACGCAGCAAGGACGGGTTACCAGGGTTCTGACCAAATCCGTGGGAATGAAATAATTCTGAGGGTCCTTTATGCAGGGTCTGTGAAATGACACTTCAGATATAAAAAAACAACTCATTGTCTAACCCCCCTGGTGAAAATATTCTCTTGCTGAGCTGTTGACCATATGAGGCCCTTCATGACCTCATGTTTTCCAGATAGGATCAATATTTACTGGTCACGTCCCAGGCAGCCCTGTGCCTTGGGGGACACTGCTGGATGGAACACTGCCCTTTTCCCGCTGGGTCTCTGCCCACAATTGCCCCCCATTTGTTGATACCAAACCCTGTGAACTTCTCCACAGTTCCGCCATGGTCTGCCACACTCTGCCACCTCTCCCACCTCTCCCTGCCGTACTGTGCTCTCCTCTGCTCCCTCAATGAAATCTTAGTCATCCTTAAAGACTGAGCTCAAGCTTCACCTCTCTGGAGACACTTTCATTGAGTCTAGTTTGGGTTTTCTCAGCATGATTGATATATACATGACCACAATATTCTGTAGTGCCTTCTATCAAAAGTAGGAGTCTATTTTCTTATTCTTTAGCCTCATTTGTTTTGATCAATAGGATGTGATGGAAATGATACCATATGAGTTCTACAACACAATTCCCAAGATGCCTTGAAATGTCCCTCTTGAAATGCTGGCCCAAGACCACAATATAAAGAAGATAATGTCTATCCTGCTGAAGGGTGCAAAGCACAGTAGAGAAGAACCAAAGTACTCTCAGAGAATGCTAGCACCATCTGCCAGAAATCTGAGGCCATCTGAACCATCTCCCCGGGTGGGCTAACAGGTGATGGGGGCCCCTGAGTGATCCCCAGATGAGCCAGGAGAAGAACCACACAGCTGAGCCAGGCTCAACTGCAGAATCATGAGCAAATACATGGTCTGATTTTAAGACACAACACTTTGAGGTGATTCTTTAGGCAGCAATAGATAATAGATACAATAAGACATTTTTCTTGGTATTTTAGAAAGATCACATACATATATAATGGCACAGGAACCTTTGTGCTTGGGAAAGCAGATTATTTCCATGGAAAACCCTCACTTTCTTCCATCCTCCTTTATTTTTTTAATCCTCATGTGAGGGAGAGGGATGGAGAGTCCGGGAGAGAGAGGTGCGGGGCGGGGAGTGGGAAGGAGAAACAGACAGACAAGACACCACTGAGAGTGGGAAACATCCATCAGTTGCCCCTTGTATGAGTCCCAACCGGGGAGCAAACCCCAACCTAGTTGTGTGCCCTGACCAGGGATCAAACCTGCAACCTTTTGGTGGACAGGACAATGCTCCAACCAACTGAGTCACCTGGCCAGGGCCTACCCTCTTTATCTAACTCCTATTTACTATTAAGATCTTAAATAGACAACCTTTACTGGGACTTCTTCTCTGACTCCGCTAAGATGGGGGCAGGTGCTTCTCTGTTGCTCTCTTTACCTCCCTGTTACAGCATATTTTACACACCATGGTTGCAATGCCCATACCCCCCATCAGACTGGCAAGGACAGAGCTTGCCTAGGTCATTATTGTGCTCCCAGCCTTCGTTTAGCACATGCCATATATGGAAAGGATTTTCTGCTTAAATATCTCACCAGCTCATCAAGTGTTCAACATTGATCCCTTCAGCAGGCCACCTTTTCCTCTTGCCAAAATGTGGCAACAAGATCTTCACAGCACCAGGAATGATCTGACCAAGCTGGAATAGAGGAAAATTATCACACCCATTATGTAGAACTTTGGTTTTTTTTATTGCTGCCACTTGAGTTCATCTAGATTTCCTGGACAGACTCACTATGCAGATTACAAAGCAGCCCTCAATAGCCTGTGAGAAAAAGACCTCTGGGTGAGCATTCATTCCCCTCTCACCCTGACCTGAGACTATGTGGTTGATTTTGTGTTAATTATTAACATTTTAGAGAACAAGCATAGCAACATTCATTTAGCCTTGTTCTAAAATGTGTACAGTAATTGGACTTTTTAGGTGCTATTGGGATTACAGAAAATGGTGCATTCTACGATGCTCCTGCGAATTCTCAGTAAGCCAGAATTCCACATTGCATTCCATGTAACTAGAACTTGCCCTCGGTAGAAAAGCTTCCATTTAGCACTTGGCAAAAGTCTTTGTTTAATTCAACTGTATTCTATTTGGAAAAGAAAAAGCAATTGCACATGACACTAAGTTCCTTTCAGAGAATTAAATATTTCTTCAGAGATTTGAATGTTCCCATGTTGTAGAGGAAGCAACAGAAAAAAGCTGTAGAAAAAAGTTTGGAATCAGATAAATTTGGAATTGAGTCTCTTTTCTGTCACTGGGCAGTTTATGGCAATGGAGAGGTAACTAAGGAGTGACACTGAGAATCAGTTGCCTAAAGCGTAAAGCGGGGGATCGAATTACTTCTCTCACAAAATTAGCACGTCTAAGACCTCACTGGGTATATTCTGCTACAATTACCGCGCCAGGCGCATAGAAGCACAAAATCAGTCCCTGTTCTTGATTTGCTCTGGTTTCTTACTGGATCCAGCCTCTGTCCATCTGGTACCCTGGTTGACCTCGGAGTCTAATATGTTCTGCCACTGAAGCGTGTATCTAATGTAGAACATTTCCTGTGATCGCCAAAGTGTAAAGAAGTAGATAAAGAAAAATGACAGCTCCCTCCAAACCTTGAGATTTGGGGCTTATTGGCCCTGTCTCAGATTGCAAATTGTGTGTGTGTGTGTGTGTAAAATAGCCAAGTTTTGTAGACAATCACAGGACCCTCTTTGTGTAGGTGAGTGGGGGCAAGGTGGAGAGAGAGTAGTTAGATATATAGATATAGATGATAGATAGATAGATAGATAGATAGATAGATAGATAGATAGATAGTGTGGAGACACAGGATGACTGTTTCCTACGACGAGATCCTCTTAACCAGGGTACTCTAACCAGCAGTGAGCGCTTAGAGCCCCCTTGTGGTCCGTGAACATATTCTGCGGTGCTGTGAGGTGAGAACCGGGCTGGTTGGTGCATCTCTAGGCAGATGCTGCCATCCCCTGGTTAGAGTCCCACTTAGCAAATCCCAGAATGGTCATGGTTCCAGGCTGGAAGCTGCAAGGACTGGACCTCGTGCACCTGAATCCATGGAGAGGCAGAATCAGGTTTTGGAAGGCATGAAAATACAAAGGAAAAATAAACTGTCAGCAGAGCCCATGATTCCTGTAGGACATAATCTGGGCCCATCACCCGCTACACAAATCTCTGCCGTTGTACTTTTCAAACTGGCCTGTGCTGAAAGTTCTCTTTCTGGTCTTTAAAGATCCTATGTGAGAGGTATGGTTCTGAAGCATCAATGTTATGTCAAGATTTTGTTATTGTTGCTGGGATTTAGGCAACTTTGCCAGATAGTAATTTTTTAAAGTTCTTCCTACACTGAAACAGGTGATCCAAAGTACTGTCAAACAGCCTGTAACATACCAGGTATTTTTTACATATTAACTCTCTAACTGCTCCCCAACACACCATACCCCAACCAAGCCTTCTATAGTAACATACCAACTATTGCACACATCTGGGGCTACACACTCATCAGCTGCTGCCTAACCTGTTTGATTACCTCTGCTGATGGAGCTCTCACTACCCATTGTGGCTGCTGAGTCTCCTGTTGGACAATGGTATTTGTTAACAAGCCCTCATTTGTCTCACTGGTTCCTTTATTCACATGATGTCTGTTCAGATGTGCAAAGAGGATTTTAGTATCCAGATCTCTGTTCATCAGAATAAATATTCTTAAATTCTTCAGTTTTAGCACTCATGACATAGATTTCAAAATCTTTATCATACTTCCCCTAATTATTTAGATATGATTCATTTTGTAATATTCATCTCAAACTGAGTTTATCAGAGGTTTATAAAATGCCCTGAACAGTACTAAATCATCAGAACTATGATCTCCTTGTTCTGAACACTAGAGTTTGAATCAATGGGTTTAAAGATGCATAAATATGATTTTAAAGGGTTAATAAACATGCTTGCATACCATCCAGATCTTTTTTCATAGGAATATCTGCTAAAATTTCTATATACTGACTGTGGTCTTTTAGCTTGCATGAATTATTCACACTCATAGCAGGATAAGGTTGGTTCTGGCCTCTGTTTTCAGACTTCCCATATAGTCATCCTCTCTCCCTGATTTGACAGTTTAAGGCTGTGGTTTCTGTTTAGCACCTTAAACTATGGGAAATACTGGCTTGAACACATGCCCTCATTGGTCACAGTAGTTCATTGTATTTCAAATATTTCTTTAAATAAACTCATTTTTTACTTAAATTTATTTAAAAGATCCTTTTTATTACTACCGTATATGAAAATCTAGCACCACTTGTTTTTAGAATGAAAATGCAAAAGTAAATAGAAGGAAAACTAAACAAATACATTAAGTTCTAGAAAAATATAGTTGCTTGCCAAAGGGTTTATCAAAGCTGGGGGAAGGAGAGGGGACGTTAGAAGTTTTAGAAATTATTTTAGGCATTTTGAACAAAAACAAGAGTGTTTTTCTGAGGGGAAACTGGGGAGTTACTGCTTAATGAGTACAGTTTCCATTTGGGGTGATAAAAAGGTTTTAATATAGGCAGCAGTGATGCCTGCACCACATTGTGAATGTGCTTAACACCACTAAATAGTCCACTTAAAATGGTTAAAATGGTAAATTTTTTACTATGTATATTTCATTATTAAAATAGTGCAAAAAAGTCTGTTTCTTTAAACATATTTAACCATTTAAAAAATTTTGAAAGGAGCGTAACATCTGCACCGTGGGATTCAATGTCATGAACTGAGTCACCCGGGCCACATGGATCGAGAGTGATGTGAGTCCCATACCCGGCACAGACATGGGCCTAAGCCACGAGTAAAGGATATTTATTATGTTTTGACAGATATATTTAGCATTCAAAGCTGGCATTGAGGGTGGACATATAGATATGCTTATCATTCCCATTACTGCATAGACAGCATATTATAAAATAGTGATCCCCCAAATAGGAAGCGAGGGAACCTGACATCTTATTTCATCCTTACAATAACACTAATAAAAACCGTTATCTCAATTTCTATTTACAGGTGAGGATGAGACAGGGCAGAAAGAAATGAGGGGAAAATCCACTTGAGTACCATGAGGAAGCAGGAGCCAACGTCACAGGCTGCTGAGCGGCGAGGTCCTCACATCAGGGCCCCCTCCTCCAGGTGTGATCAAAAGGAAAGAGTTTATGGCAGGAATCCCCTGCAGTGGTTGCGGAAGTCAACAAACCACCAAAACTGGCTAAAACCGGATCCAACCAAGATAGAGGAAAAATTGACCAGAGACCCCACAGCTCATTATACCATCACTCTAATGAAAACTGACACAGCAACTAGAAGGGCGCCAAAGGGGACAAACGCCATGACACATCCAGAATGGACCATGTTAGGAATAGGACCAACCCCCAACCAGAAGGCCAAGTCAGAATTTGGTGACACAAAGTTCAGAAATATTCTACCTTGGAAACACAAAATCCCAAGAACTGGCTGACCCAGTGTGCCACTCACTGGCGAGCTGGCCCCCACCCACTCATCTGTGCGCTTTTGCTGCTTTTATAGTGGCACACACGTGTCCTGGCCTCTTTTTCTCTACCTGAATAAACTTGCTTTCCTTCTCTTTCTGACTTGTTCTTGAAACCTTCCCTGCACAGGTCAGAGTCAAGAACCTGGAGGTCCCAGATGATGCCAGGGCCAGGCAGGGTCAGTCACCCCCGACCCCCGCATCCCACCCTGCATGGAACCCATCTGGTGACAAGGTAACAGAGATTAGAGAGGAAGATCATTTTTTCCTGGGTCACGTTTTTAGCTGTGAGAATCCCAGGCTTGAACCTAACATCGTCTGCCTTCAGAAGGCTATGGTTTTCATTCCACCACAAGAATAGACATGAAAAGGTGGAAGAATTCAGAAGCTTTTCCTTGTGGTAGTTTGGTGGTTCTCAAATGCAGTGGGTAAGCAGTTGGTGAGCGCTCACATGGACCTCCCTGCCCTTTCTGTGCACATGTGAGGAGAAGCGTAAAGCGACTTGCGCGAGGCTGTGAGAGCGAACACAGACTGCCCAGTAGAAGAGACAATTTCCCTCGTTGAAAATAAGGGATGAGACTTTGCCTGTCTTTTCTTAGAGCATCTACTTTAGAAAACTCAACATCTGTCTGTCTTTCTCTTTGAGATGTTATACAAATCCTTCTAAAAGCTGTGGATGAAAAAAGGGGTTCTGCAGAAAGTAGCCTCACAGCATGATCCGATCATAAGTTCCAAACAAATGGCTGCCAGACGTGAAGAAAATAGTCTCTCTTTCTCTCTCTCTATACACACATGCACACACACTAGTGTATTACTCAATTTTTGAGAATTCACTTATCATTGCTCAGTTAGAAAGTAGTAATTTCATCATTTACACTTTATTGTAGAACCCTACATTATATTTTTAGAAAATATATCTTGATCAAGGATGCATGTGTCGTAAGAAACCGAAGGGAGGAGGTTTCTCATGGACACATACAGCTCCGCTCTTTAAGGGAGCCGAGGCATGATTTTCATCCATTTAGTCTCTGCAGTGTTCTAAAATTCATGGGAATAATCAACACTCACAAAAGTTACATTTTTGACAATGAAAAATACATTAAAATGTTTTGTAGTCTTTGCAAGCTGCTGCTTGAACTTATTATTTATGAACTCTTTGCTCCTTAAAACTGAGAACAGAGCAATTAACTACAATTTCACACCTTCAGGAAGGCTAAGGACACAGCCTGCCATCTATTGTAAATTCCAAAGTGTGTTCTTTCACTTAAATTTATAGTTCCATTATGGGAAATTTTCCTCTTATTCAAAAGAAAGTTTGAAAGTGAAGCTTTTACTTTGTTCACTGAAAACGGGCACTGTGTAGCAATTTTGTTCTTAAGAAAATAAGCTTAATTGGCCCCATTGTAAAAATAACAGCAAGACCAGTATTTAAGAACATGATACACACAGGCCGACCATATCAAGTGGGACAACATGCTTCTTGGTTTGTTCACTGAATGTGGTGATCAGGATTTTGGGAAAACTTGTACCACCAATTCAACCAGTGCCATGAATTCTCTTCCCCCACCTCCGCCAGGACTCCTCAGCAAATGCTTACTAAGATCCCTCTGTGTTTAGTGGTCTGGCACAGGCACTTTGATAACTGCAAATATAAACTCTATGGATATCCTGCCCTCGAGTCACAGATATTTAGTTATTGGATGAATCATGCACACACCCAGCTGAAATAAAATAACCCGGAAGAATGACTGGAACTTTGGAGATTTTACTGGATTCACTTAGGAAGTACTTAACTCAGCTACTTCAATCACCTTAACAACTAAAGCAAACTAACATGCCAGCTGTGAAAACGGTACCAGGTTTCAGACTGGGGAAGAGCAGGGTCATGATGTCGATCTTCCTCCCCCATCCATCCTTCCTACATTTCTGCATTTATTTAATTTTTTATTGAAATTTGCCTCCAATACGCTTTTTTACTTTTACACTGTTGGTCACCCAGTCTTTCTGGCCTAGATTTTTTTCTCACTCTCTTCTTATTCAAAATATATTGTAATATAACATACGAATCTATCAAAGTTCAGCATGCAGCCCATGTCATGGTGAAATGACCATTCCCTTCTGTGAGACCCCATAGCTCTCACTGCCCCCTTAATGCACGTATCGTTACAGGGTTGGGGAAGCAAAGCATTTCCTTCAAACTGAGATCACATCTAATAAATCTGCAACCTTGTCAGAGCCTGTATCAGGTCCCTAAAATTGTGTCGTTCAATAAACATTTTCCCCTCAAATTTTTCCTGTCATATTATTTTTTCTTTGTATTTTCTTTTTAAAAGCAACTTATCTTTTATTTGCTTTCTCTTTTTACCCTTCAAAAAAAATTCCAAATGACTTTCAATGCCAAGTGCTGCAAACACTTAATCTGTTAAATCCGTTTTCTTATCTACAGATTAGAGATGATATTGCCTAAAATACAAGATTATTAGGGAGTGCAGTACACAAGGGGTATGAATCATTGGGAACCTGGATCCCATAGTAAAATTAACGTAAGTGACCCATACCAGAATAAGTATCTTTATCTTAGTAGGTGAGTTTTATTTCTGATAATAACCAGGAGATATGTGGCGCCAATCAGGATGAATAAAGAGGGTGAACACGCTGGGTGATACTGGCTTGGGTCAAAACAAACTATCAGTTTGCAGCAGTCATTCTATTCTCAAGATCAGTGCGTGCATGCCTCTCCCTTGCTCACCACATCCATTTCTTTCCTGACCTGCAAAATACTGCCCATTCTTCAGTATCAGTTCCAATCTACTCCCTCCATCAACATGTTAATCCTCCCAACAAAATGCTATTGCTCTCTCTTCTGAAACCCAACCCCCACCCCAGATGTTTTTCCTTTCTCTTGCACCAACTTTTTCCTGTATTGCAGTTGTTAATCTAAATAGTTCTTCCTACTGATTTTCAATATTTTGAGAGGAAGGACAGTGTCATCCTTACTAGATGTCTTGCATAGCAGGTGTTCTAGCAATTGTATAAAAATAGTGAACTACTATGTAAAAAAGGATTTATAGACAGCACACTATCAAAAGAACTAAAAAAAAAAGAAAGAACGTAAAAGATTGGAAGACATGAAGGCCTAAATGGTAAAGAGAAAAATAAATTTTGAGATTGAAAGTAGGGCAAACAAATAATTATAGAAATATGCTTTTGATGACAACTCTACCCACAATATTGATCTATCCCACATACCTTATCCCCCAACTACTCAAGTAAATGCTCCATGTAACTGGGAATACATTTGGTACAGTTCTTAATTTTATCATTTTTTACATATATGTATGAATTATAGCTTATGAAGTTCATGTTTTGTCGTTATTAATTTCCATATTTTTGAAAGTATATAGATCCAAACTCAAAAATGGTTCCATCTCCATTACATTATCAATTCCTGAATCCTGCTTCTCAAACCATCATAAGAGTAATATGTCACATTATATCATAATACATATCAATAAATTGAGTTTTTTTCAATTCATTGAACTTCAAAAGAATCATGTGAAAGATTAAACATAAAATGAGTTCGAATCTGTTTCCACCACTTAACCTTAGTCTATGTCATTTTAAAGGTATTATCATTTCCTTTGGCAGGTCAGCCCTATCACAACGTCAGTTCTTTTCCACTGGATGGTCTGAGATTGTTTAAACGTGTAAGTAGATATATACTAATGTATACAGAACAAGAGAAGTTAATATTTTATTCAATAATGTGTACTTACTGAATACTTCATATTGAATAAGGAAGTAATACCAATTAGTAAAAAAGAAATAAAATTACTATATTGACCTATTTTTTTGTATATATTTCAAACATCTTACTGTGATTTACTAGACCTTATATAATCCAAAACTACATATTCCCTGGCTTCAACTCTGCCTCTCAGTACACTGGTCCATTTCCAGTTTCCAAATATGCTAAAGCTTCAGCCAGCTCCAGACTTTTGCGTATGTTACTCCCTTTCCCTAGGATGATACTGCCAATTTTTTACATGATGGACTAGTCATTTCACTGAGTGTGGTCTAAATTCTAATTCCTTTGAGGGACTTGCCATAACATATTCTGAAAAAAGATCCCAACTAAATTATTCTCTATCATAACATTCATCAGATATATGTATTTTAATATAAAATAAAAATTTTTATTTGCCCAACTTCTTTATTGATTGAATCTCAGATTGAGTAGGGCAGTGGTCACGGTTTCTATTTTTGTTTTTCTTTAACCAACTTATAACTAAGCATAATACAGTGCCTCAAAGGTACAGCGCCTGGAGGGCATTTAGAAATATTCTTGAATAAATGAATGAATAAATATCTCATTAATCAAACTCAATCTTTTACTAATCCTTTATAAAATTTCACCCTGCACTCTTGTTTTTCCCAAGCAAACACTTTAATTTAGTTTTACCGTTTTATGTTATCATTCACTCAAATGATCAGCCTGTCTAAAGCACATTTTAGGAAATGAAGGCAAAGCCATCCCAGAATGGGACCCATCACAGTTCCCTTCAGTGGACAACATGCCATCACCTAGTCTAGAGTGGTCGATAGCCGCCACCCTGAAATACAGCGATTTCCTGAAGCTGAAATGCAAAGAGCACAAACAATATATCTCTTTTTAAGAGAATGAGTGAAACTGCCAGCTAAACATCTATTCCAATAGACAATTTCACTGCAGAATGCTGGAGATATTTCTTTTTTTATTAAACCACATGGAAAAGGCTGTAAAAACCTGTAAGTGGCCTACGAGCTGCACAGCTGCCCAGCCAGAGTGATCGGACCAGGCCGAGTGGCCCCGTTTGCACCGCCGCCCTCTCCGCTCTCCTTCACCACGTACCGGCCCGGACACGCGGCCGCCAGGGCTCAGCGGCCCGCGCTGTGATGACCCCGCCTGCGCACGACACGGCCGCCACTGAGCGCTTACAGTGGGAACCGCGACGCAATGGTCACTTATTCATAAACTTCTAGGGGAAGCTGTTTAGAAATTAAGTGCCTTAACAACTGAGTCTGAAAATTCTTCTGGTTCTACAAATAACGGTCAAAAGTTATATTTTGAGGTTATTTCTATATCATATTCTTATAACTATAAGAAAAAAAACAGGCATTAAGGCATCACTGATATTCTTTAAAAACAAGTTCTGGAAAAATACATACACACACACACACACACACACACACACACACACACACATACATATGTACATTTATTCCTGGCTGGACGAATTTTGTTTCAATGTAAGAATTCTGCTCTTTATTTTCTTCAACCAGAGAAAAGCAGAAATCAGACTAGTTTAACCAACTACATTTACGACCTGTCTCCTAGGATCAGAGATTAAGTATCAGCTATTTAAAACTCATAAATAAGAATGAAAAAAAATGATAATGTGTAAATACTCAGAGGACATTTCATTTTAGTCTTGTATAAATATATAATACTTGGAGTAAAGCTGGAAATACATGCAATTATACTAAGGAAAATGTATTTGAAAGAACTGTGGGAATTATAAATTTTTTAAATTTTAATATATATTGGTTCCTATTAAATATACTTGTTAAAAAGTAATACTGACATTTTATATATATATTTTTTCTTTATGAGTACAGGTTTTTATATCCTAAGTTAAATTTATTCCTGGTATTACTTATTAATAGACTCTTTTCTTTTTTCCTATAATGATCCGGGGAACATAAAATCCAATTTGTCCAAACTGATATATTAAGAGATCAATCTGCAATCCTAATGTTACAAGTGCAAGAAGTAAACACGCATCTTGCATTCCATTTCTACATGACCAGGCCTAGGCAGAGGTTCCTATTATGCTACAGTCTCAGATACCCTTTAATTCCAGCACACGAGTAAATACAATTTCAGACAACCCTCCAAGTCACAGTGTGAATGTGATTAATGGGACATGAGCTGCTCTCCTGGAGTGACTAGGATATGGGGACTGGCTGAGGGAGGGGAGGGGGTGGGGCTGGAGGGAGGCAGGAAGAGGGAGTAAAGAGGAAACAACTGTAAAAGTGCAAACAATTAAACAACAACAGAAAACCTAACAATTGTCAGAATGACCCCTGCACAAAGGAAAACCTACACTTACATTATCATCATGTGACAGTGGAAGAGAAACCCTAAAAATGGTTAACAGGTGGTGGAGATAGAAAATAAAGGACAGTGTTAATCAAGGAAGGAAAATATTACTGTATCAATGATTTCTTTTTCTTTTTTAGCAAAATAATACCTTCAAAAAATTCTTCTATGGCAATCAACTGAAATAGATAGAAATGCCTTGAATGATTGTGGGGAGGTGTAGTGATAGGTGAAGAAGCCAAATTTCTGGGTACAGAACCTCCCCTGTATCTTTGTAGGTTGCCCCCCAAAACAATTCCAGATTTTAAATAGTGTTCTATGATGAGGAAAATAGATGGAATAACCAACATTGACTATCCACCACAAACAACCCTCGGAAAAAAATCCAAGGTGAAAAATATTGTTCAAAACCCTCCGATATCTGTTTATATATTCTTCTCTCTTATTCCCCCACCACTCTTATCTACAATTGTGCTGACAGTTGCTCAAGCCCACCCACATAACGCCCATGGGCCTGCTCTCCCCAGAAGGCAGATATTATATTACAGAGCTCTTTACTACTACTTTGCAATTCAGTAACAGGTTACCGGATGGCTACCTGCTACAGGGTCATGTGTTCAAGACCATGGAGGAAAAATGTAAGAACCAGACACCTTAGAATCCACTCCATTTGACCTGAGGCGAGCACCACTACTTCTTACTGCCGTCCATCACCTCCATAAGAGGGAAGGGCGTTCTCTAGTAATAACTCCTATTATTTAATGAGAATCCACTGTGAACTCTCATACACTGTAAGTTGAAGTGCAAATTGGTACAATCACTTTGGGAAACTGTTAGGCAGTATATACTAAAGCTGAACATGTGCATAACCTCTGATCCAGAAACTCCATTCTTGGCGGGGGGGAGGGGTGGTGTGTGTGTGTGTGTCTTCAAAGTAAATACATAAATACAGTCAAAGGGACCTGTCCAAGAATGTAGATATACGCACTGCTCATAACAACCAAAATTAAACAAATAAATAAGATGCAAACTAAATGTCCATAAACAGTTGAACAGGTGAATAGATTGTCACATATTCATACAATGGAACACTATCCAGCAATGAGAATAGAAAACTATAACTATTATACTTATAATAAAGATCAATTATGCAAACATAATTTTGAATAAAGGAAGCCAGGTGGCCCCCCACCCTATGCCCCCACCCCAAATAAAGCAAAATTGATCTATGGCATTAAACGTCAAGATACTGGTTACCTAATCGCTACACTGAAAGGAGTCATAGTCTACCGCAGTGGCCTAGGGACGGTTTGTTTCTTCACGTGAGAGTTGAGCACTCTCATTTCATTTGTCAAAATTCACTGGGACATAAGTTCATGATTTCTGCACATTTTCCCCAAAACAAAGGAAATAATCAATTTTAAAAACTTGCCATGTTGACAAAATAATAGAGAAAAGAAAATAGTCCCACTGATGTAGAAAAAGCTTTCATTGATGAAAACTTTCTTAGCAAACTTGAAATAAAAGGGAACTTCATTCATCTGATAAAGGATACAAGATATTTTCCAGCAAACCTCACATTTCATTGTGAAATATTGAAAACTTTCCCTTGAGATCAGAAATAACTAAGCACGCCTGCTTTCACCAATTCTCTCTGACATCTTGCTGAAAGTCCTATGTAATGCAATAAGGCAAGCTTAGAAATAAGCAAAACTGCCATTATTCATAGTTGACTTGGTGCACAAAGAACATCTGAGTGAATACAGAAATAAGCTACTATAATTAACATGTAAGGTCATTGGATAGAAGGAAAGTATAAAAATCAATTTTATTTTTAGATAAACACAATAAAAATAGAAAAATGTAGAAATATATAGAATCAAAATACATCCAAACTTAGGCACTGATCCATTCAAAGCAACTCAGGAACACTACACAGAACATTTATTTCAAACCACTATGTTTAGAAATGAGAAAACATAGAAGAAATACTTTACTTTAAAATTCTTTTTAAAAGGAAAGAATACTCTATGACACCCTATGTAGTAAACTTTGGACATAAGGTTCTTGTTTTAATATAAGTGTGGATCAATGCAGTTTTGGACTTTTTCCTAATTTCATTTAGAAATGATTCATTGCCACAGACTTTCACTTTCCTATTAATATCTACTTTTTCTTTTTAGCAAGGAAATGACTTTCAGCTTTCTTCAAAACACTTAACTTTTTCACTTAAGACAGGAAAATAAAGGTAATGTCATAATTGGAACTACTCAAAACAATGAATCTCACATTCTAAAACAAATTTAAGAATTTCAAAAAGGGTTGTGTTTGAGTCTATCATTGTAGCATTTGGAGGGCCTGGGACTCATCTGGAGGATTAGGAATACCCAGTCATTTATAGTCACCCTTGATCAGTGATGTTCTCTTGAACTTCAGTCATCTTTTAATCAGTCATTTATTCAACACATATTATGTGTGCTTATCTGTGACAGGCACTGTGTTGGGAATTAGACAGAATATGAGTTTGGTCTTCCCTTAAATCCCTCTTCTCTGTCCCTCCCTTTCCACTTACTCTTTTGCTCTCTCGCATATATTTCAATTTCCAAAAAGGGCTGTGTTGTCACATGGTCACAGTGTTGTTTAGCTACTGACATCCATGAGGAGTGTCTATGTTCTTCTTCCAAATTAAGAAAAGTACTCAAATTTAGTTCCCACTAACAATCTAAAGGAATTACCAAAGATATGAAGAAACTTATTCCAAAAAATTAAAATTATGAGGGAGAAAATATTTCAATAGATTATGTAGTTGCTAAACACATACCATCATGAAATATATTATGACTTGTTACTATAGATCACAATCTTAGATATAGAAGTTTTCCAATAACCAATTTTGCTATGCAGAACATTACTTATCATCACAAAGTAATCTGATAAAACCTGCAGATTATATTTTAAAATATTGAATTTGAAAGCCCTGGAAAGCAATGGAATGGAGTTCTAGTAAATACTGAGCTTCAGGTTATGGTGTTAAACAATTAAATTTATTTTTGAGGAATTTGTAATACTATACAGAAGATGATATACTGAACCATGTGTCAGTCACCTCTCAGTTTCCCTTAAATTTTATTTTCATATCTATATATAAACTTTACAAACAAAAAGAAAAGGGAATAACATTTCTTCTGTGTTTCTTACTTTAGATAAAATATTTTTCTTCAGTTTTGTTTGTTTCTATCATGGCATTGATGGTGTTTTTTTAAATTGCTATCACCAGTGAGGGGTTTGTTTTTTCAAAAATTTGTTCATATTTTTGCCGCTCGCTCTCTAGCATTGGGTCAGTCAAAAAGTCCATTTAGCTTTCTCTGTAAAATAAGAGATACATTTACCATTTTCACCAATAACTTCATTGATCTGGATATTTTGAGTATGTCAGCTATCTCCCGCTATTGGCTTCTAGTGGGTAGAGGCCAGGGGTGCTGCTAAACGTCTTCCAATGCATGAGACAGCCCCACAGCAAAGATTTGACCAGAATGTCAATAGTATCAAAAACTTCACAAACCACTTCTGACATGTTCTATCATTCACAGCAACTTCTCCATACATTGCACAAATCTTTTTTGTGTGTTTCAGTTTTGTTTTTACTTTTCTTGAAATAATAAAGCAGAGTACACCGAAAATGTTGCCTATCTTCTTCCATTTTCAGTATTAAAATGACTGCACAAAAATTCACCAATTTTTACTGTTTTTTAAAATGCACGATGATATGACAGCTGTCACAATATAAGTTAACAAAATTTTGATGATGTTAAAGACAACTAAGCACTATTAGAGCCATCATATGGAAAAAACTAAACCAACTTCTTGGCCAACCCAATATTTTTACTGCATACTAAAATGTTCCATTGACTCTATAGAGTATAAAACACACAGTTGGACTTAACTTCTCATTTCTGATATTTGAGGAACAATAAAGTCTGAATTATCTTAAAATAGCATATTATCATGACTTAGATTAGTATTGTTGAACTTGAAAATCTATAATATACATATATTGTAGGATCTGAGGAAGATGAATTATGATACTCTCCCTAAATAACCTTTTGAAGGTTTACTTCAGATCAAAAAGGGTCTATTTTCTTCTTCTTCTTTTTTTTTTGTTATTTAATTATATTTTATTGATTATGTTGTTACAGTAGTTCCAATTTTTTCCCCTTTGCTCCCCTCTGCCCAGTACCCCCTTCCCTCCAGCAATCCACCCCCCTTAGTTCATGTCCATGGGTCGTGCATATAAGTTCTTTGGTTTCACCCTTTCCTATATTATCTTAACTTCCCCCTGTCTATTTTGTACCAATCAATTATGATTCTTAGTCCCTGCACCATTTCCTCATTTCTCTCTCATCCCTCTCCCAGCTGATAACTCTCCACATGATCCCCATACCTATGATTCTGTTTCTATTCTGGTTTGCTTATTTGGATTTTTTTATTTTTTAGATACAGTTGTTGATAGTTGTGAGTTTTTAGTCATTTTAGTGTTCATAGTTTTGATCTTATTTTTCTTAAGTAAGTCCCTTTGACATTTCATATAACAATGGCTTGGTGATGATGAACTCCTTTAGCTTTACCTTGTCTGGGAAGCACTTCATCTGCCCTTCCATTTCAAATGATAGCTTTGCTGGATAGAGTAATCCTGGTTGCAGGTTGCCTTTCCGCACATTGAATACTGCTTCCCAGTCCCTTCCTGCCTGCAAAGTGTCCTCTGAGAAATCAGCTGATAGTCCTATAGGCACCCCACTGTAGGCAACTCTCTGCCTCTCTCTTGCTGCCCCCAGGATTCTGTCTTTATCTTTCACCTTTGGCATCTCAGTAATGATGCGTCCTGCTGTGGTCTTCTCTGGGTCCAGCTCACCTGGGATCCTCTGTGCTTCCCAGACCTGTATGTCCATCTCCTTCACAAAATTTGAGAAGTTTTCCTCATTTTTTTCAATTCTTGCTTCCTCATTCTGCACTGGTTGACTGTTTTTTTTCAAGAAGGGTCTTGAAGAGTGGGAAAACTTGCTAATATCTATTTCTTTAGAATATAAGGTGAAGCAAAAGGAGGTTTACAGTTGTGAATTCATGAAACACAGAGTTTATCCTTGTATTCTATTGAATTGTTCTGCATACAAACAACTGTAAACCTACATTTGTCGCACCCTGTATATCTGATAAGAATAATTTATCACTCACATCAGTGGTCCCCAACAATGTCTAAACCAGCCATAGAGATTTGAAGACATGCTTAAATCTTTAAAAGTCTAGAGTTTGAAAATTGTAAGCCAATCTGAAAATGAAGGAATTGAGCCAGTGAGAGGAAACATAAAAGCAAGCAAACAAACAACTAACTTTTAGAATTAGTATTAATATTTCATTCAAAGCTCATAACCACAGTTTTTGATCTATAAATCTGTATTATTTAACTTTTACATATGAGAAAATTTAGACATGGAATTTTACAAGATTGGTATATTAAGGTTATATTTCCATTTAGAAATAAGCCAGAATTTGAACTAAAAACCTTTCTGTGCCCTGTTTGATTCTTTTTTTTTAGGATAATTAATTCAGAGAGTCCATCTGTAGTGGGATCAATAGTGTCCCCACAAAGTTCATGCCTACTCAGAACTCCTGAATGTGACCTTATGGGGAAATAGCGTCTTAGCTGACTTAATTAGTTAAGGATTGAAATGAGACCCTACGGGATGAGCGTGGGCTCTAAACCCCACGAGAGGGTCCGTACGAGAGCAGAAGAGGATGCGCCGAGCACAGGGAAGAAGGCAGTGTGCAGGGGGAGGCAGGGCTGCAGTGCGGTGTCCAAGGAACACCAAGGCTGTGCTAAGCCCACCAGACAAAGGACGGGAGCGTGGGACAGTTTCTCCCTCACGGCACCCACAGGACGACACTGAGCCTTGCTGGCACCTGCATGTCACACTCCCAGCCTCCGGAACTGAGAGGGAATACATTTCTGTTGCTTTGAGCCAGCCAGTCTGTGGTATTTTTTTCTCAGCAGCCCTAGGAAGCTAGTACACCATCACTTACAGAAAAAAATCTTTATTTACTAATAAAAACCATTTTCTTCATGAAACCAAATGCCCCTTGACTCCAATGTCTCTTGAAATATGAAATGTAGATTTTTTATGGTAAATCTGGAAGTTGTGAGCAATGAGAATCTTTTATAGCATTTAGATTAAATCACTACTTCCATTTGCAGTTACAAATGAAATAGCTAATGTTATAGTTGCATTTACTTGAGGTATACAGCTTCCTTCTAAATTTCCCTCCAGACCGCAATTTATTTTCTTATATTTTTATTCAAATGTTTTTCCTTTTCAAAAGAATTGAATTATAAACTCACTGAGGGTGAAAATCATATTTGTGTGAATTTAGTTGATTACCTGTTGGCCTGAACAATTGAAATACCATTCGCTGCCTTCTTACCAAACCAAACGCCAGACATGATTTATATTATTCCATTTATCTAACTTTCTGAACCTCATATAACAAAATCAGGAAAAGAAACCTTTCTATGGCTAGGAAATAAAACATAACAATACCTTCTTTGAGATTTTTAAATGCTGTGAATGCATACAACATGCTGTGAAACTACATTGCCCATGTCTCAAACGTGTTCTCTTTCGGTAGGCGTTCACCCTTGACACGTCAATCATAGTTATTAAACCACATGGGGTGGAGTGCACTCCCGGCGATCTTCTCATCTTCTTACCTCGCCTCCCCAATCTCGCGCATCCTTTTCTTTTTATTTAAAAACGTATCAACGGCACTTTTTCCTGAAACTCGTTTAAGCAAAAACCTAGGACTTGTCTCTCCTGAGAAATAAGAAATAAGACTAGATTACAACCCCAGCTTTAATGTTTAGAATCACGTCACTTGGAAAGCGCCTAAAAGCCACACGGTTTCTTTCTTGGCCACTTTTTTGGGGTGAGAGACCGACTACACAGACGGACAACAGCCCAAACGCTGATGAAAACAGCACTGACCCGCCATCTGCAGCGACTACAACCTGCAGGAAGCCAGCCTGCCGCCCACGACACCAGCAGCCAGTCCAGGAAGCCAGACATCACCTCCTTCAGCAGCTGTCCCAAGGCGGCCAGGACTTGATTAACAAGTGACAGTTTCCCTAATTTCTGTCATTTCCAATTTAGGAGCCACAGAAGAAGATCTTACTCAAGGCAGCAGGAGAACGCACCCCTCACCAATGACAGAGGATGCCCACCAGCATTTAGCCCAATGACAGCTCCGGTGACAGCAGCCTGGAGTCAGGGCACACCGGAAGCCCTCTCTCCTTGTTCACCACAAAGCTGCCCTTCTCCGCTGCCTGCCTTGGAGTCCCTGCCAAACGCAAAGGCTGGGGGCTGACTCCCCTGCACAGAGACCTCTGAATAAACAGCCTTTGCTGGCTCTCACCTGGGTGCCCCTCACTGATTGCCGCGGGCTGAGAAACCATGTTTCCTGCCTGGTTGGCACCGAAAAGCAGATGTCACTGTGGCTGTCCCATAAGCAGAAACAGACTCTGCTATTGCCGTTTTCAGGGGCTGATTCTTCTCGGTATCTTGGGCCTCTCCAATATGTTGTCCCGTTTTTGTGTTCTCTGTACTCGTCAGCCACCTTTATCACATCCATACAGGGCAACTCGATTCCTCTGATGTGTTACTTGATACACGGTTTCATTTTATTAGGTTCTCTGTCCTCGTACCTGCTTGTATTTTTATTTCTACTCTTCCACAGGGATTCCCACTTACCCTCATGCCAACGGGCTGTGCCTCAGATGTGATCACGTGAGGACTGACTTGTTTTCAGTTTGTGCCACGTTCCCAAGGGACCTTCAGGAACTATTTCCCAGGGAGCTTCTGTTGTCTTTGCCTGGGTGCCTTACAATACACAAATTGAGGCTTAAAAATTAAAAACGAATATTAAGTGTTACTGTTTGCGGGGGTGGGGGGGTGGGGGGTGTGCAATCCCAAGGGAAAGAGAGGGCAAGGAGAGAGGAGCTGCAGGCGACCTCGGGTAGCAAAGACCACCTGGCGTGTCCCTCAAGCGGCAGCCGCTCCACAAGGGGAAGAGCTGGTCCCCCGCCACACACGGCCTCCCTGGGCGTCTGCGCAGCGACTGCCTACCTCAGACCGAGCGTCAGAGGACAGAGGAGGAGCAGCGTGTCTGCGGCTCCCTCTCACCTCCTGCCCCGCACTGGCCAAAATCTGCCCCACTCACAGCGAACTCATCTGCCGCTGTGGCCCCTGGCCTTTTCCGACACCCGATGGCGAGGCCACAGGCATGTGCTGTGCCGGGCACCTCACTCCTCCCCAGAAGTGCTGGGAGCAGCCAGAGCCTCGGGGATCTGTCAGCTCAGGGCTGCCTGCTGGAGTCCCCGTCTCCCAACCAGTGGTGACACAGCAGTCCCTCCAGATGCCAGCACTCACCCCAGGGGAGGACGGGAGAGCCTGTGCAGCTCTTAGAGCAGGTGACTGTGGCCAGCACACACAGGTGGCAGCAAAAGCTGGGACTCTTTCCATGAACAAGTAGCCAAAAGCCTAAGACATACCAAGGCCAAGGGAAGTGTGACCCAGACAAGTGTCACATGGGAATGGCTGACAGATGAGGTGTCAACACAATAAAGCTTCCTGAGAAAAAGAAATTCTGCCAAAACTGGAACAGAAGGCTGTAGTAAGTTATTGGGATATATAGCTTCCTGTGCTCCCAACAGAGTGGGCAGAATAAAATCATAATATGTAATAATGGTGACCCCCAAACTGATTGTCTTCTGCTGTTGTGAGCACAGAGAAGCAACAGTGAAAATCAAATCAACCTTCCCTGAGATTAAGGATTTTAGTTTGACTGATGAGGACTAAGACACAATATACAGAGGACATTAGACCTTTTTATGCCTAGAAGTAGTTATTTTGAGGGAAAAGATCACTGTTGCCTGTGAGTATAAACACATCCCTACACGAGACAAGGAAAGCGCATTCACTGAAGAAAACGTCATGCTAGACGAGAAGCCACGATGTTTTCAACTGTTTACTTGCAAAAGATGCTTTCATATTTAATCAATATGAGTTAAAATACCAATTCAAAAATGATTACAAAACATGTCTCTGCGTGTGTCTCTGAGTTTCGAATGAGTAAGGTCCTGGGGCATGTGTGCTCTTGCAAGACTGTCATCATCAAAGGTGTCCCTGAAACATGTGATCTGAGGACATGAAAGCCAGCACACATGGGACATGCAAATATGGGGGTGTTAGATGCTTTTCCCCCTGTGTGTCTGTAATCCCTGTGGCTCGTGGGCAACAGCAGACCCTCCATATCACCCTGCCCAGGCTCTGTAGCTTCAGCTTCACTGGAGAGGACACTCCAGCGTCATCGCAAGATGTCGATTCAACACGGGAGGAGACAGATACCGTGTGACTCCCGAGTCGGACTGCACAGCCATTTTCGGCGGTGCAGATAGACTCTTAAGAAGCTACACCATCGTCTCTCGAGACGGACGGCTGCTGACGACGACGACGTGGCACTGTGACAAGTTCCCGTTTGTGTTCAGCAGCGTGGATGAGAGAGGACACCGCTGCTACCTCTGCTCCCTGTACCCCTCCCCGGACTGCCCTCCGCTCTCCCTGTGATGACTGCCTTCTCCAAACTGTGTCATTTCTTTAACAGTAAAACATTTCCAGGGACAAGACCACTGTGCCTCTGTTAAATCCCCAAGTGGGAGGCCAGTACTGATTAATGACTGACGGACCGAGTGATAGGATAGCAACAGGATGTATCGGAAATCACAATGGACTGGGAGCTAAAAGCTGTGGCTTATCATGCTCAGGCCTGTGGTGTTGGGAAAGTATTTTGCCTCTCTCAGCACTGGTTTCCTCACTCAGACAAGGGAATTCTGTTATCTAATTAGAATGCAGAGACAATTGTAACAGAAACTCAAAACAGGAGTAGCTTAAACTAGGTAGACAGATGTTGATTTCCCCTCTGCCTAGTAACAGGAGCACAGGAAGTCCAAGCTCCACTGCGCTAGCAACTCAGGCTCCTCCTTTCCTGTCCTTCTCCCATCCCCAGTGTAGGCACATCTGCAGGCGAAAAGGGGGCCGTCATCACGTCTGCTGGGCTCACCGTCCTGCTGACAGGAGGAAAATGTGGGGAGAGGAACGCATGCCTCTCTCTCCCCCTCCGGGGCAGGAGCCTTGCTGTGCAGGGGTGGCTAGGACCCGCTCATGAGAGCCAGTTGTTAACTTTTCAGGAATTACACGAGCTGGTTGTTAAACACGGCCTTTAGCAGGAAACTAAACTACAGAAACTCACAATTAAACAAATTAAATTAAAAACAAGGGCTGTAGATACTCAAAACTCAACCCACCTTAATTCTGCTATCCCATCTTACCATGAGCTACGCTGTTTGCGCAGGGAGCACTGTAGAATGGTATGTGACCGCGTGTCTCCCTGACAGTGAAGACTCTTCAGGCTGGTAGCCTGAAATCCATCCTGACCTAGTTACACTGTGGAAATTGACAAGCGCTGCCTCCAGGCCTCATTTTGTTTAATTGATTGTCTACACTTGGACCTGCCAAACCAGCCCACACCTCTTTTGGTGCAGTCCTTAAAATAAGATTTTTTTCTTTTTACACTTTAAATACAGAAGGAAGGAATGGAGCGGGAGGGAGAAAATATGTAACAGAGACAGACTGCAGGTGGATGCAAAGCCTGAAGATATTTACTCATCGGCCCTTACAATAAATGTTTCACAAACCCGACGGAGAAAGTTTTAGTAACTCAATGAAACTGAAAAGCTTCCTTGCTGGCTGTCACCCTCAGCTTACAGAAGCAGCCTCACTCCTTGTCACGTGGCCCTCTCGAGCTTGGAAGCCAGAAAGGGAGATCATGGCACTCACTTCTAGAGTATTCAATCAATCTGCTATTATGCAAGATTATGCCATTTCTGTTAAATGGTTCCCAGAGACTTACGAAATAGGTTAACTTTGTCCTAAATGTGGATAGATTTTCTTTTTGTAGTTTTATTTACATATATTGTGAAATGATTACCAAAGTTGGTTCAGCTAACACCCATCTTACTCTGAGCTCTGCTCCTGTGTTTATGTGCTCCTGCTGTCTGTGCAGGAAACACTATAGAATGGCATGCGACCATTTCTTCTTGCTCTTGTTGGCAAAACAGACGGTTCAGGAAACCGAGATGCTGCAGTGCTGATGGGGTGGACCTGGCCCCCACTTACTCATTGAGCCGCTCGGGAACGTGGACAGCACTGAGCTTTGCAGAGAGCCCACCACGGGCCTGGGGCAGGTCGGTGGAAGCCCCACCCAGAGTGCCTGGAGCCTGGAGCCCTGCCTAGGTCCACCCTTCTCTACCACCCCCAGGGCCTCCCGGAGCACAGATTCAGCAGAGCAGGTGGAGGACTTTCTGAAATCATTGCCTTTATTTCTTGGAGGGCCTTGAAGTTAGGTGGGGACCGGACGGGTCCCACTGGCCTAGCGGGGCGTCAGGCCCAGCTCCACCGGCGGCTCCAGGTCCTCCTCCTGGCGGGCGCAGAGAGTCAGGCGTCGGCCTGGGGCTGCCTGTGCCCAGCCACCGTCACCACGGGGGTGCCCCGCCCCCACAGACCCTCTCCCAGAGGGGCTCTGCGGACATGCCCGCCCCCTCTGCCTCCCTCAATGCCCGCCTCGCCTCCATCCCTGGCTCCCCACCTCTCCTTCGTCGGCCCCGTTCTCTGAGGTGCTCTGGGCCTGGGTGGGAACTTGCCCCCCGAATTTGTCCAGCTCCACCTTCAGCCTGCGGAGAAGGGGCAGAGAGAGGCGGAGGAAGAAGAGAGCAAGAGTGCAAGGAATCACGGAGGAAGCCACTGAGACACAGGGGCCCCGCTGACCGCCCCAGAGCCTGCCCTTCTGGGAGCGGTGGTGTTGGGGGGGAGGCATTGGCCCCTTCCCTCCCTTCTTGCCCCTTCCCCTCGCCAAGGCCTCCGTCCCCCTCTCACCCTTCCTCCACTCCCGGAGCGCCCTCGACCACAGGCAGTGAGCGCAGCCTCTGTTCCACCAGCTCCAGCTTGGCTCTTGCTGAGTTCTCTGCGGAGTTGGAGTTGGGGGTGTCATGGGCGGGGCCTGGAGCGCCCCAGAGCCGACCCCGCCCCCTCGCCCCTCTCCGGCCACCCCACGCTGGAGTCCCACCTTCAGTGAGAAGCTGTTCCTTGCTGCCCTGCAGGGCACGGATGTCCCAGGCCAGGCGCTGCTCCAGCATCTGCCAGGAGAAAGAAGGCCTGTCCGTCTTTCTGTTCCGTCCTCCTGGCCCCTTCCTTCACGCTTCTCAGAAAAAGTCCTTACTTGAATCAAGTCATTTATTCATTCCACTGTATTTATTAACTCAACTGCAATTTCTGCTGTGACTGAGTGCTGATGGGGACACATTTCCCCACAATCACTCCCCATGTCCCCGTGTACCTCTCAAACCTCATGTCTTGCCTCTCTCCTCACCCTCGCTGCCCACCCTCCAGTTTGCTCTTCCTCAAATGCTACAGGTATCTTTCAGCCTCAGGGCCTTTGCACTGGTCTTTCCCTCTGTCAGGAACATTTGCACGCAGATGCCTGCATGGCTTCCTCCCTTACTTCTTTCATGTCTGCATTCAGATGTCACATGCTGAGGCCTTTCCCAAATGATATTACATGACCTGTCTTACTTATTTTCTTATTTAGAGTCTGGGAATACCTCCCCCTGCTCCCAACCATCCTGGGACAGGCGAACACTTGGCCGCTTGGGTTTCCTACTGTCTCCTCCTGCCTGGAATGCCGCAAAATGCATCCATCGGCATTAGTCGAATGAAGGAACAACCTGACCACAGCTCTTTCAGGGTTCCCATTTGCCACTGCAAGGTAAGCACACTTTAGGTGAGCAGGAGGAGAGCAGGATCAGCAATGGTTACTGCGCCAGTTTGAGTAACCATGGGGCAGTAGAGGATGGAGAGAGGTGGCCAGATTTAAGGTGGATGAGCAAAAAGGATGACAGAGTCAAGGACTATTCCATGAAGTTGGGCCTCAGCAGTAGGTGGACCTGAGCAGTCAGCAGAGATCTTGAAACCAGGTGAGGAGGGGCCCAGTAGGTGGACCTGAGCAGTCAGCAGAGATCTTGAAACCAGGTGAGGAGGGGCCTTGGTTAGAGGCAATGACAATGGCTCACCTGGAATTCCCAGAGGTCCTTGTGCTGGGAATTCAAGTCCTCCAGCTGTTCTTCCACGTGCAACCTAGGGGTCAACACCCAGGAATGACAGAGCACCTGCTAGGACCAACACATAGTCCAGCCAGTCTGGGTTTTCTCCCGCACAGGCCTTTGGGTTTTTGCCTAGTGCTGCCCCTGCTAGAAACCCCTTTCTGGGCTTTATCCTCTAAGCCTTGGTTCCAGTAGCTCCTCTTCCAACAAACTCTCGCTGATATAAGCCCTACTCCCACTCCCACTCCCCACCAGTGCCACACCAGGGCCTAGACTTGAAGGGGCCCCCCAGTGGTTACCCCAGCTTCCTCCATTTACAACTCTCTTCAATGTGAGAGTTATGAATGGAAATTTGGTCCATGAACTCCCACAACCTGTGCTTCCAGGGAAGAGAAAGACAACTTCAATCATGTTCTCTGAATGACACCCCCCAACTCCTCCTGCAGGAGTGGGGCTTGGGGTCTGTTCATAGCCTTCATCATTTGCCTTACTTCTGGTGATAGAATGTGAAACTTTATGGGCTCCTGCCAAGACCATCACCCTGTCCATCCTGCCCCCATCAAACCATGAAGTTGGGCCTGAGCAACTGGTGAACCTGAGCAGTGAGCAGAGACCTTAAAGCCATAGAGGAGGGGCTTTGGTTGGAACAAAACTTTATAAGGGAAGCAGTAATTTAGTTTTATATATATTAAGGTCCTGGCTTAAAACCTGCATCTACTATTCTACTGTGATTCTGGACAAGCTACTTAACCTCTCTGGGTCTCAGTTAACTCAGATGTAAAATGGTGGTAATGATGGAAGGATGACATTAGCCCTCCGCTCATTTAATTGTCATTGTGTTATGTTGGTAAATAAACTAAACTGCTTATCAGACTGTGTGTGTGTTGTAGTTAAGCATACACATACTTGAACTATCTGCACAATTAAAATTATGGTGCACCAGAGTGTGACATCGCTGGTCACAATAACGTGTTACATAAAGGTTCAAATGATGGAGAGGTGGGCAGATGGATAGCTGGATGGACAGTTAATTGGATGGGTGAATGGCTGGCTGAAGAGATAATGGCTGGTTAGAGAAATGATGAATGGAGGGAGATGGCTAGGTAGAGAAATAAAAGGACAGCTGGAAGGGTGGACAGATGTCTGGGTGGATGACTGGGTGAAGAAATGAATGACTAGATGAACAGATGATTGGAAAGATGGAGAGAAGATAAATGAATAATTCAACTGATAGAAGATGATTATATGGAGGGCTGGAGAGATGTCTGGCTGGATGACTAGATGAAGGGTTGGATAGTAGGGCAGATGTATTGATGGGTTCATGGACAACTAGATGAGTTGGTGGATGTGTGGGAAGGTGGATAGGTCAGTAAATGGGTGACTGGGAAGCCTAGATGAGCAGACAGATAAACAAATGAATCAATGGCAGAAGACCTGGGTAACCAATAGGAAAAGACTCAGAACACCAGTGGATAAAATTTATAAAGAAACTAGCAAGGAATGATTAAATGAGTGAGCTCATCTTAACACCACTATTTCATAGCAGAGATGAGCATAGGAGTCTTTTGTCTAGCTAGTTTGTATTATTAAAAGGGGAAACGAGGAGCATGTCCAAAATTTATCTTTCCTAGCTCTTGCTCCCCTCTCCTTCAAGCTGGCAAATAAGGTCGGGAAGAGCTTGGCAGTACCTCTTACCTCTGAGCCTCATTTGCCTTCATTTGGCCATGCAGCTGGAGGATCCTCAGTGCTTCTGTGGAGAGAGGAACCAAGAGGGCCATGTGAAAGCTCTGGGGATTCAGGCTTGGGTAGGGGTGATGGGCATTAGAGGGCACTAAGGGGACTTTAGTGTTTACTTCAAGTCAGGTGGCAGCCAAGGGAGAAATTTGAGCAGAGAAAGAAGCACTCAGGCTCAGGTTTCAGGCGGATTCTTCTGGCCATTCTAGGGATTGTGGGCTTTTGTGGGGTGATGGGGTAAAATAATGAAGACAAGAGAAGCCTGTAAATACCTTGCTTTTTTCTCAAGACCTCCTCTAGGTGCACTTTCTCTTCATTCACTGGAAACACAGTGACACTTTGAGCCTCCAAGGAAGGAGCTATGTTTTGTGCCCCCACTGCAACTTCATGCAAAGGGCATGCCCAAGGTCACACAGAAGGTCCGGAACAGCCCCAGGAGAGGGGAGGTATGTTCTTGCACCCTGCACCCATCTCCCACTGGCGACCCTCCTGACCCAGCTCTTCCCCATTGGTGCCCATATTCCCCGTAAATGCCCAAGGAGTAAAAACTCTGCAGAATGCACAAGGTTTATCCTGAGGAAAGAGAGGACTAGAAATAAATAAATGCACCAAGTTAGATGAAAATAAAGGCTACAAAGAAACAAATCATGCAGGAGAATGAGAGTGGCAGAGAAGTGATAGTCTATTTTCACATGGGACTATCAAGGTAGACCTGCTGGGTAAAGTTTGAGCTAAGAGCTGAAAGGTGACCTGAGATAGCAAGAGGCAATCTGGACTTCAGAGAATAAGAGCATCACAGGCAGAGGGAACAGCCCATGAAAAGACCCTGAGCTGTGCAAAGGAACACCAGCAGTGGTCATGGGATCTCTGGGTCCCTTTGTCAGTCTCACATACAAGAGTCCAGTTCCCTGTGCAGGGTCTCCCAGAGAGCTTGGGCTTCTCCCAGTTCCTCACTGGATTTCTTCTTTGCTGGGCCAAAAAGCGAAAGAAGACACTATGTGAGTGTGGCCTCCAGCCATGCTATTCTCTCTCAGACTGGGATACTGCACACTCATCTTCAAACAACCTGGAGGGGCCTGGGTTTTATAGGTGAGGAAGTGGAGGCATTCAAAGTTCAGGGCCCTCCTGGCCAGCTGGCCAGCCTAGGTCCCAGTTTACCTTGCTGAAGCTCATTAATACGTTTAATCAGGTCTTCTATCTGTGGCTCCAGGCTTCCCTCTGCAGAAGGAAAGATTGAACCAGAGAAGAATAGATGCCTGACTGTCCAATGCAGATGGAGGGGCTGGGTTGCCACTGTGCCTCTGCGGCTGTCGGTCAACACATTTATTGACTGTCTGCTGTACGCTGGGCTCCGTAAGAGGCCCCTGCAGGGTTTGCATTCTGGGTGGGAGAGATGGACATTGCACAAAGGTATATGATATCAGTGCAGGCGGTTGTAACTGCTGTGAGGGGATTGAAGAGTGAAAACATAGAAGGTGCTTCTTGAGATATGGAAAGGCCCCAAGTGAAGAGAGGGAAGGGAGCCCTGCAGTTTTGTCAGGGTGGGGACTGTAGAGGGAGGAACCAGGCCAGGCAGAGGGATGAGTGCACAGTCCCTGCAGAGAGTGCGCGAGGCGAATGCCCGAAGAAATGGCTAAGGGGCTGGTGTGGCAGGTGAGAGTCTGGTGAGCCTGTGGAGAGTAGCAAGAGGCAACGTGGGGAAAGTGAGGGTGCAGATCACTTGGGGCATCCTGGGAATGGTGGAGGCTTCCAGATATAATTCTAAGTGTGGTGGGAGCCAACAAAGACCACCTGCCTGTCCCACCCTGTTAAAAGCCTGGCAGAGCAGTTGTTACTTCTGCCCATCTGGACTCTGGTATTGGTCTCATTTGAGAAATGGAGAAAATGAGGCTTTAATTGGGGGGGGGGGGCAGCTTTCAAGTTCTCCAGTGACAGGGAGGTCACTGTCTCTTTAGTGGAGTCATCTCTACCTGCTAGCAACCCCAATATCAGTACCTTCTTCCTCTTCCCTCTTGACTTCAAGATCAACAGCACAGAGTTGGGAAAAAAAAGCTTCCCAATCCTTGCTGGGTCTCACTGCCAGCCACAACACTTTGGATTTAATAAGCTCAAGCCCTGGATTTTCCAAGGCCACCAACTCCAGCTCCTGTGACTTCTAGGACAGTGGGTGCTTCCAAGTTGCTAATTATGATGGACAAATCTTCAGGCGTCTTGGTTTTACTGGTGGTGGTTCTGCAATTTCTCTAATTGTAGCCTAGGCAGGAGCCCCAGTGCACTTCTGCAAGCAACGGCGGAAGTCGGAGGGAGGTTCCCTTTCAGTACGAACAGACCAACAGACTGTAGAATTTAACCTGAGGATGGCCTGGAGAGGGGGTGTGTCCAATCTCAAACCCAGCCAGCACTCTGCCCAGCCCTGAGGTAGGCTGGCTCCCAGGTCCCGCTCAGCAACCAGAGCAAGGCAGAAAGCTGCATATCTGTATTGCCATTTGTATACTAGAAGGGCAAGCAAAGAATACACACCTATGAATGTATTTTTTTAAGTCTCCGGAAATAAAAAACAGAAATAATTGTTGCTGGTCTGTGAGTCAGGGAAATGGTTGGGTGGTGTGTGTGTATGTGTGTAGGCATGAGTCTACTATCCTACGATTTTCCATCCTCTTATACTTCTTGAATTTTGAAGCTGTGTTTTTGGTTCAAAGAAAAAAATGTATTAGAAGGAGAAAATGCCATGGGATAATTTCCCAAGGTTGCGAGTTGAAGGACCTGCCTTACTCAGAACCCCAGGGGAGCCTCAGATACAAGGAGACACATGACCTTTCTGGAGCTTTTTCACCATTGCCAGCAAGTCTTCAGTCTTCAAAGACTTGGTCTGCCCTGTGGAGATGAAAATCAGAATTACAGGACCGAGTGAGCGTGAGAGGGGACTGAAGAAAGGTCCAGGCTTATCTGGGAAGGGAGGAGGTAAGCGCCATGGGTTCTGCAGACACCCCCGGGCTGGAACCAAAGGCAGGCTGAAGGATATGCTCCCACCTAGAGCAGGGCCCCTGCAGGACCCTCTCCCTTGTCCCTGAGGTTTATGGTGTGTGCTGGATGAATTGGGGCCCCTATGGCCAGCTTCTCCCTGAGAGGTCAGGTCCCTTATTGGAGGTCAAGGGTGAGAGAAGGGGAAGCACGTTTGCTGCTACTATTCAAAATCAGTATGAAGTTCTCATCAATGCGACAGAGCAGAAAGATTTCATGTGAATTTCTTAAAAATCATTATAGGCCACAATTTGCAAATTCTTAAAGAATTTATGGGTCTAGAAAAATAGTTATTAATGACTGCTAACAATAAAAGACAACCAGATAATATGAGCTTCTTGATGGAAGAACATAACACCACCTATGAAGAATTCTTGCCAAAAAAAAGAAATCAAGGTTTCCATATTTAAGCACCAATTCAAAGGAAATACAAGGCGCAGGGAAACATGTTATATGATATCATTAGGGATATTATCAGCATTATAAGGCTCTGGCAAACTTCACAAGACAATCTTGTTTCTTCAACAAATAAATTGTAAAGAAGAAAAAGGGAGAGGGAAAACTGATTAAAAGAGACTTGAGACATATATCAACCAATTGTAATGAAGAGACCTAATTTGGATCTTGATTCAGACACTTTTCACCATATATACTTCTATATATTTTTTAACATGAGCCCGTGTTACTTACAGAATTATAACAAAAAAAAAATAAGAAAAATTTATTGACATCTTCTTTTTTTTTTTTTTTAGGCACAAGTTTTATTTATTTTTATGGAATGAGTCCACGCTTTCCAGTTGAAAGCTCTTTTAAGAGAGAACCTTTCTATCCATGACTCACAATCTTCAGACACAGATTTTATGTATTATCTAATTAATCAGATGGCAACACAGGTGTTAACCTAAGATTACCCTAATAGATATTATTTGCTTAACTAAGAGCAACAGTGACCACAACAGGTTGAGTGTCAGTGTGCATGTTGGTGATGATCTGTAAAAGAATTTGAAAGCTTCACAGTCATAAATGCTGTCTGAAGAAACTTATGTTTATTTTCTGGAGTAGAGTTTGAATATTAGTCTTTCTGGGTCATCCCTCCTATGTCCACTACCCCTTTCAAGGCTATAGTCAAAGTGAACCACAGCTCTTGGACACAGGAGTCATGGACACAGGAGTGGATGTAGAAGAGGACTCTTCACCCATCTAACCTACTACATAAAATCATCCCAATGGACCCTGCCTGGCCTTATACTATGACCACCTTATTCTTCTTCACCTCAGTACTGAGGATAATACAAATAAGATAGATTGGAGTCTCATTTCATCTCTTGGCTCAAATTTAAGGGCATCAAGGTTTTGAAGACCTGGTGGCTTAAAACCAACAACCAGCTAAATGGAATCTTAGCCAAACTCTGCATTATATTGACCACACTGTGCTGTGTTATAAACAATTCAGCACAAGGGGCACTTATACAGCAGATGAACTTAGGCCGTTTTGTAGTATTAACTCTGATGCTTTTGTCCACATGTATTTTATTTTATTTTATTTTCTTAAGTATATTTTATTGATTATATTGTTACAATAGTTCCAATTTTTTCCCCTTTGCTCCCCTCCGCCCAGCACCCCCCTTCCCCAACAATCCCCTCCCCAAGTCCATGCCCATGGGTCGTACATACAAGCTCTCCTGCCTCACCCTTTCATATATTCTTCTTCTTTTTTAAAAAAATAATTAATTAGTTAAATATTTTAACAATAAAAAATAACAATCCCTCCCTCTCAGACTTAAGACCCTTTACAATCTTATAAAGGACAATGGATGAAGGTCTCGAGCTCCTCTAGCTGCTTCAAGCTGGACATGGTCGTCGTCCTACATACCCTTGGGTCAAGAAATCTCTAATAAGAGTGGGGGTGTGGAGGGGAGGGTGGCCTTCCCACAAGGGGAAGGATCGTGCAGACTCCAGGTTGGTTGGCTGTCTCTGGACAACGGCATGCTTGGTTTAACAGGCTGGCATCCTTGTTGTATTCTGGGGGCAATAGGGTTAAAGGACATCATTCAATCCGTAACCACTAGATGAAAAAAGACAGGTATTAATTTTTCAATGTCCCACATTAGGGAAAAGAAGGGCTTCTTTGGAGGAAGGTATGCCAGGTACATCTCACCTGTCCAAAACCCTTTTGCCCATTATACTTAGTTTGGACTGAGGGAAATATTTTAGGTTTCCCCCCTCTCAGGCCTCTGGGCTCTTTCTGTCCAAGCCATTAGGATAGAAAAGAGAAACCAGTTTTAAAGTGAAGCCCACAGACCAACCCGTTCTTCACCAACCCAGCCACTTAGTTCAGCCAAACCATTGAGTCTCAGGAGGCAGGAATGCAGACAGGATTAAGTGAGGCCTATACGTACAGACAATCACTCAGGTAGTGAGATCGTAGGCTTATGCCCTTTGAAAACAGAAAACACATATTAATTTATGTAACATAACCCACATACAAGTCTCTAAATCTGTAGGACTGTCTTATCGGAAAGACATCCAGTTGCAAGGCATTTGGCATTCTTCTTGCCTCTGGTTCAATTTTGCTCATTTGTTTGTGTTGTTCATTAGTTTCCTGTAACAGGTGATAGCATAAGGTAATTTTCTTTTGTTGCCTGGCTTATTTCGCTAAGCATAATTCTCTCTAGTTCCAATCATGTTGTTGCAAATGGTAGAAGTTCCTTCTTTCTTTCAGTACTTATTCATTGTCATTTTCCCCCTTTGTACTCCTGTTCCTCTCTGTCTCTCTCTGTTTCTTCATCTTCTTAAAGCAGACCCTTTAGCATCTCTTGCAATGCTGGTTTGGTGAAGATGTATTCTTTTAGCCTTCTTTTGTCTTAGAAACTCCTTATTTCACCTTCCATTATGAATGAGAGCCTTGCTGGGTAGAGTATTCTTGGTTGTAGGCCTTTGTTTTTCATTACTTGGAATGTATTTTGCCATTCCCTTCTGGCTTGTAGTGTTTCTGCTGAGAAATCTGATGATAGCCTTATTGGAGCTCCCTTGTATGTTATTAGTTGTTTCTCTCTTGCTGCTTGTAGGATTCTCTCTTTGTCTTTGAATGTTGGCATTTTAATTATGATGTGTCTTGAAGTGGGCCTGTTGGGGTTCATCTTCATTGGGACCCTCTGTGCTTCCTGGATTTGCGTGATTCTTTCTCTCCTCATGTTAGGGAAGTTTTCTGTCATTAGTTTTTCAAAGAGGTTTTCTATCCCTTGCTCTTCTTCTCCTTCTGGAATTCCTATGATACGGATATTATTATGTTTTATGTTGTCCTGCAGCTGTCTTAGAACCTCTTCAGTCTTGTTCAGTCTTTTTTTCATTTTGTTGCACTATCTGGGAGTTTTTGTTTACGTTGTCCTCCAGCTCGCTGATCTGATCTTCTGCTTCCTCTAGCCTGCTTTTAATTCCTTCTACTGTGTTCTTCAATTCAGAGATCGTATTCTTCATTTCCTCTTGGGTCCTATTGATAGCTTCTATGTCCTTTTTCATGCTGGTGTAATTCTCAGTAAATTCCTTGTAGTTTTTCTGGAGTTCCTTGTAATTTCCTTGGAGTTCTTTGTAGTTTCCGCTGAGCTCATTCAGCTTCTCCATAATCCATGCTTTCAATTCCATATCTGATAGTTTGCTCCCCTCTATTTCATTTAGAACTCTTTCTGGGGACTCTACCTTTCCTTTCAATGGGGGGTTGTTTCTCTGTCTCCCCATTTTTGTGACTCCTATTGTTTGTTGGTACTTCTTAGAATGATCTGCACTTCCTGGATCTGCCCCTGGTGGCGTCAGATCCTGTACCAGTCTGGGCCTAGGCAGCCTGTTGGAGACTTCCAGGGATCTACTGCCTTTGTCTGACTCCTTTAGTTGTTAATCTATTCAATCTGTGATTAGCCGTCAGGCTAAAGGACTGTGGGTGTGGCAGCTTAATTCCTGTAGGCTGGGCCTTTGCTTCCCCTCAGGCTGACGCCACTTGGCCGGGAATGGTCTGCCTGCAGCACTGGGGATGAGTCAGCACTGGGACCCGGCCGGCCGCTTCCCCAGCTCTCCCCTCAAAGCCACCACACCAAACTCTCCCCAAGCGTCTCCAGTCCTCTCTGTCTTCCCTCTGCTTGTGTCCAGGGTAAGTAGGGGCAGAATATTTTCATATGTGATCTGCTTCAGAGCTCTTTTTCTCCAGCTGTTTCTCTCCGGCTAGCAAGAAACCCTGTGGCTTTTCGCTTTTCTCAGCTGGATACTATTTTACTTTCCACTCTGTTGCTGTAGGCTGGGAAGCTCAGCTGGGGGTTTAGACCCTGCCCTTCTCAGGGGGAATCCCCGGCTGCGGAGCTGTTTCTCAGTCCCTTCAGCTGCCACCCGTGTGACGCCAGCCAGCCCTTCCATGTCTCCGCACTCCTACCGGTCACGTTGTGATGTAGCGGCCTTTTCTGTCTCTCCGTGGTTATAAGACTTCTCTCCAGCTGGTGTTCGGTTGGTTATTCCAGATGATTTCTCCAAAATTACGTTGTAAATCCAGACTAGTTCTGGGAGGAAGTTAGTGTAGCTTCCACTTACTCCTCCGCCATCTTGTTTCTCCCCGACATCTTAAATTCTTGAAATCAATGATAGAAGGTCAAATCCCAGTGGCCTACCCCTCTCCAAGGAACACTGGGCAGAGGATATGAGAGGCAGCTCACAAATCACACGATAGCCATAAAGTGGCATACAGTGATATGCAGCTCCCACCCCAAGTTCCTCAATTCTCCTCCTCAGAAGTTGCTAGAGTTACAAGCTATTTGTGCATCCTTTGAGATAATTCAATTCATATACAAACATATTCCTACTCTTTCTATGTAAGTGGTATCACACCATAAATAATGTCCCATGGCCTGTATTTTTCATTTGATAATGTATACTGGTGATCTTTTTAGTTTTTTTTTTTTAGTGGCTGCATACTGGTCCATTGAGTGAATATACCATAATTTAAGAGCAGTCCCCTAGTAGTGTACATTTAGGTTGTTTCCCTCCTTTTGCTGTTACGAACAGGCCTACAGTGACCACCTTTATGCTTTCTTAGGCTGCCAGAACGAAGCACCACAGACTGAGGCTTCCTTTTGTGTCTGTTTTCATTTTTCATTCTCTGTGTCCAAATTTCCTCTTCTTACAAGGACACCAGTCCCTGGACCTGGACCCACCCTAATCCAGAGTGACCTCATCTTAACTAGTTATATCTACAAAGACCATGTTTCCAAATAATGTCACATTTTGAGGTTCCGGTGTTCATGACATTTTGGTGGGGACACAATTCAACCCAGTACACGTATCCTCATACATTTTTCTTTGTGCCCACAGGGGAATATATTACTGGATAAATTCCTAGAAGGCTACCTGCTGGATGAAAGGGCATGTATATTTTTAAATTACACTGGTATTATGGAATTGCCCTCCACGTGTTTTTGGCAGGCCCCCCAAAAAACCCCCTTCCCCATACTCTTACCAGCCAAGCATGTTTTCAACCTATTTTATTTGGCCAATCTGATAGACAAAAACAGTAGTTCATTTCAGACTTTCTGGTAGTAAATATCCAAAACTTACTCAACTCCTATGGATCAGAAATTCTACTTCTAAGAATATATCTTAAGGAAGTAAGTAAGGGTGATGGGCAAGGTGTTCATTGTTTCATTGTTTGTAATCTCAAAAGATGGACAAAACCTAAAGATGCTTTAGTTGATTATAGCACATTTGTAGGATAAAATTCCTAACAGCCATTAAAAATCATGTTGTAAACCAGGGGTTCTTAACCTGAGCTTATTAAATTTTGTTGAAATATTTAGTGGTATATTCATTTTCTTCACATATTTTTTGTCTTACTTGAAATCTTATACAAATAAGAATGCATTTATTTAATTTTGCATTAAATTTAAAAAATTACTTATTAAGCAAATGTAGAACTTGGAATAAAAAGTCAGTCTCTCCACACCAAAAGCCCCTGCCCCAAGTCACTCCTCTTCCAAGAGGTAAGCATGCCAAAAGTTTGGTGAAGACGCTCAGATCTTTTAGTAAAATATATTCATGTATTGCTTTAATTTTTATTTTCTTATCCAAGTAACATTCTAAAAACATTTCAACACTACACAAACATATGAAGTTAAAAATGAAACCTCCCCTTCTCTTTGGTTCCTTATCTGAGCGCCTTTTTCTGATAATAGACTGGTATGTATCCTCTTGAGACTGTAAACATTTAAAAATACTCTTAATACTTGGAAATTAAACAAAAATTAAAGCTACTTTAATAATGAGAGATATTTGTTATTGTTTTCTTTTTCAATATTTCATTATGAAAATTTCCAAATGCACCTGAAAGTAGGGAGAATACTGTGATGACTTCTGATTTGCTCATTGCCAAGATCTGAAAGTCATTAATATGCATGCATATTTGCTTCAGCTGTTTTTCCTGTGAAATTTTTTTTATTTATTTATTGCTTTTAGAGAGACAGAGGAATGGAGAGAGAGAGCTAGAGAAACAAGTACTTTCAAGCAAGATTCAGGCTTCATGCCATTTCATCCCCAGATACTAAGTCTCACTACTTGAAGGTATTTTCTTAGAAGATTCCAATCCTATAATCACACTGTTACAATAATCACTAATCAAAGGATTATTACTCTTATCCAGTACCCAGAACACATGTGATCTCCCCTGTCCCCAAGTCTTTCACAGCTGGTTTTTACAACTGTTTCTGTGAAAGCTCCATCTGTGTTTTTACTCTCTCCTCCATTTCTAGTCCCAGTCATGGGGTAAGATCATGGCTGACCAGTAAACCTTTTAAATAATCCAACTAACATCTTGATAAAATTTTTTTTTTAAATCCATGTTAAAAAACAACCTATAGCACATGAGCCCCTTTTAAACATTTTATTTTGAAATAATTTCAGATGTACATAAAAGTTGTAGAAATAGACCACAATTCTCCTATTTGCCCTTGTAGCAGGTTTCCCATTTGTAAGCATTTCTGTCCCATAAGTTGCAGGAATCCTGGCCCTTTATTCTTTAATGATCCAGTGTATATTTCCTCTATACAAGGGGCATCTACCAGGTAACCACAGAATAACCATCAAAACTGAGATGTTAATATCAGTATCAATCAATATTAACATATGATCCTCAGATAACAAACTTTCCCCTTTCTCATATTTTAAAATTATATAGTATTACATATTTTCCTAAAATGAACAAAAAAATCACAAAAATGCCTCTACTTTTGCACAGCCCCCAAGATCAAATTTCCTTGTTAAAAGTCATCAGTTAGGCCTTCCACCTTTAGAAATTTTTCTGTGCAACCCTCACTGGGTTATAGTTGACAGTAGCCCTACTTTATTTTTAAAACCCAAACTTGCTTTATCTTTTCATAAAAATATCTCTTTTTAGGGTTCATTCTATGTCAATAAATACTAATCTTACCCTTTTAAAATTATTTTAAATTAAGTTGTAGTTTATTTTTTCCTGCTGAAAAAATTTAAAAACTTGCCACACAAGTATTCCACAATATGCATGAATATACTAAATTCAGCCATTTCCATGACCATTCTTTGTGTTTTGCTTCCATCAACAACACTAATGACTTCCTGGTCCACACATCTATGTATTCTGATTACTAAGAATGGTGACTGAAGACATGGAATTTTAGATGCTAAAAAATGTTCTGCTGAACTGCCTCTAGCAAAGCCTTTACTGCTCAGCTCTCCTAATGAGACAGGATGGCCTTTTCCCCCAGAGTAATCAATACTAGATTTTATCCCCCTCTTTATAAAAGCCAAGTTTAATGGTTAGAAATGGTAACTTGATATGCTTTTAAATTTTCTCCCTTGTTGATGAAATTAATAATTTAAATTTTGACAAATCTGAAGAATTGATACTAACGGATTTTTAGTAGAGGCAGCTATAGTAAGTGCTTAATAAATGAGATCTATGTGCATCTCTCATTTCTGTCTGTCCTTTGTTGAAAGCTGGCATTCAATGTGTGGTCCTAACCTAAGAGAGCTCTCCTTTAAGTTATTTCATTATTCATACAATAAACAAAGAAAATTATTGAGCACCTACTATATGCCAAGCAGCTATTGTCTGTGTTAGGGAAAGAACAATAAATTGTTTTCCTGGAGATCACACCCTAAGACAATAAACAAGTAAATAATCATTTCGTTGATGTCTGCATAGATAGGCCTGGAAAAGGGCAATCAAGTATGTTTATTAATATAGTGTTTAAAGGCTGTGCAGGAAGGGGTGTTATAGATGAAAGGAAGGCAAAAAAATTGACAGCTGTTGAAACAGATGGGTACATGGGCATTTATCATGCCCATGTATTTTGTATCTGTATTTTGGTAGTTTAAAAAATTCCTATAATTAAAAAAATGCTAACGGCATAGTAGCAGATCATTGTCTCGGGAGGTTTTCTTCTTTTGTCTAAACTGCAATTCCCATGTTTGTAGGCAATTTTCTCCCCACTCAATAGGGTCCAGGTATCACAAAATGCCCTGGAGAAAAGCTGTCTGTGGGAGTGGCCATTCTTCATTAAGATTTAAGAGTCCACACAAAGTATGGTATGTGCTGGGGGGTCAAACGGTATTGGGGAATCACTGTTAATTTTCTTAGATGTGGCAGCAGCAGAGTGATTTTTGTGAGAATGTCCATCTCTGTTCGTTGCTTGAAGAGATGCATACCAAAGTATTATTTACTTTAAGATACTAAGCAGTGTGTCAAATAAAGCTGACAAGAGTTAATCCAGGTGAAATTATGCATGTTATCTCCACGTTATTGAACAGTATTTCATAAAAGGCTTAAAATTTTACTTCTGTGTGTGTGTGTGTGTGTGGTACTGCTATCAATATTTCATTATTGAAGTGGGACAGCCGCTACTCCCTTCTGCCTTGGCCAAGAAAGGCCAGCTTACCCTCATTGCCTTCACCCTCCTCGGCCTCCTCCAAGGCCTCCAGCGGCTCCACTCCCAAAGGCTCCAACTTCCCCGCCATTTTCCAACGCAGTATTTGGCGCATGCGCCTTGGAAAACTGGTTGGGGGGGTGGGGAACTAGAGGGCAGAACGGCTCTGCAGCGCGCATGCGTACAGTGCGCATCTGCTCATCAGTTGACCAGGAAGAGAGCAACGGGGTTTCAGCGAGCCTCGCATCCAGTTAGTGGCATGCGCCTTTCACGCCATCTTAGAGAAAGCAAGCGCAGAACTAGGGTCTTCGTGGGCTAGGGAGTGAGTATTGTGAGAGCACACAGACTCACCAGGTCTTCCTCTCCGGGCTGCTCGTGTAGTGCAGGTTGTGAGAGTCCGGGAGAAATGTGCATGTGCTATGCGGTGGTATGAAAAAGTTCGAGTCGCTTTTTTTGAACACAAATCCCCACTTAACAGCCTGTGAAAGGTTAGTTATCTCTGTTTCACGAAGCAGAACGGGCTTCAGAAGCTAAGTGCACCTCCCAGGTAAAATTTCTGGATCTCGTCTACCCTGTGAAGTCAGAGGCTTTGTCCTGGGGTGCATGGACAGGTAGACTGTGGAGGCCACCTTTCTCATTAACATTAGCAGCAGCCAGTATTGATGGGGGGCATTTTTGACAGGGTAAAGGTGAAGTACATGAAGGGCAAAGGGATGTCCTTGTGGGGAGTGGTTTAGGCCTTTTCTTCAGTTTTTTTTCTTTAAAGTAGCCTTAGGCTACTTCCAGGCACAGGCTGGCCCTGCGTTCACAATCTCCGAATCCCCTGTGGGCCACCCGAAAAGCCCTTGGCCAGCCCTGGACACTCAGGGCGAAGAGCCATTGACAAAGCTGACTCCAGATGCAGGACAGAGGGTGTGGTGCCCAGGACTGGAGGAGAAAGCCCCTGACAGAGGCTGGAATATCACCCAAGCGGAGGAAGTGACGAGGCGGGAAGGGAAAAGGCCTAAGGATTTCTCCATAGGTGGACGTGCATGAGGGGGCTGGGGAAGCAGCCTGCTCACCTGTGGGCAGTCATGCTGCCACCCATCTCACATTCCTGGGAGGGCCCTCAGCTCTTGCCCCATTGCCCAGGAGGAGACCAGCCACAGACACCACCACGAACTACTCCATCCCTCCCACCTGGCCCATTTCCAGGGGGGAGACAAGGTAACAGCCAAAGGTGGTTGTTCCCAGCACTGCCCAGTCTGGGAGTTCTGCCTCTCAAGGTCCAGTGAACAAGCCATTATGGGAAGCTTGGTCTGCAGAGGCAGATGAGGCTGCTGGGGGTGTGGAGTACTTGGGTGGGTAACGAATGAAGAGCCGATCCTCCTCCTTCTTCACCCAGCGCAGGAGTTTGGTCACTACCAAGATGGCACCTGCCTTGGTCACCAGGGGGCTGAGGCAGGTATAGAGCTCAAATTTGGAGGTCACCTGTGGGTTTGAGAGGAGACAAGAGTCAGTTGGGCTTCAGCTGGCCATGCATCCGACCCTAGGCACGTGCCTGTCTCCTGTCTGGGAGATGCACCAGGCAGCAGCTCCCACGTGGTACTGCCTGGTCACTCAGCTAAAGCAGGTAAGTTGGTATTATTATGTCATGGGTGGGCCAGGGGTTCTCAGTTTAGATCTAGTGGCTTCCATTGGGTGATTCTGGCTATATGTGTGAAACTGTTTGCTCATCTGTAGAACAGGTATAACAGCAATACAAGGGCCTGTTCTAAGCTCCATATACCTATGTCTTCATCATCTGTACCCTAAGTATAATAAGAAGATTAATTCAATTTCTCCTCACACCAGCCTTAGAGAATTAATGTGACTAGATAACCATTACCTTTCCACACCACCTCTTATTACTCCCCACTCCCTCCCTCTGTTCCAGCCACTCCAGCCTGTCCTTGCTATTCCTCAAACATAAACCAGGCCCAGTCTCACCTCACAGCACTTGCACAGTCCTTTCCCTCCGCCAGCTGTACTCTTCCTTCAGAAACCCATGGCCCGCTATCTTCCCGCCCCACTTAGATGCCATCTCTTTGGTGAGGCACCCCCTAATTTAAAATCCTCAGCCTACCATATCTTGGTTTTGAAATACCATTCTTCACTAAAGAATTAACAGGCTACTTGGACAAATGAACTGACAAAGAGAAAGTACAAGATGAGCTTGGAACATCTTGTTCTGCAAAGTAAGAAGTGCTCCAGCAGTGATGGGGACATATCAAAATGACACAGAGGCCAGCCTGCCTCAATCAAAGCTCCCATTGGCTAAATCAGAGACAATCTGAGCAACAAAATAAATGATAGAACAGGCTTTTAGCCCACTTAATTAAAGAAAAATCCACAAGACCATACTGATATATGCATAAAATTAAAAATTCAACAAACAAATGTAGGAAGAGGAGAAGTTCTCTGAGACAACAGAATCTCAATAACTGTAAAAGAAATGATAGGGTTAGAAAAATCATCTAGTAAACACCAGAGTATAAACTGTTGCAGGCAAGAATCATTAATGGATATTAAAATTAGTGGATGAAAGTATAACGAAAAACAGAATACTGACATAATCACCTCATGCTATGTACTCATTATTGTACAAAGGGTAAAAATACTAACTTTATAGTGGATAAATCTTGCAGACACCACCTTAACTAAGTGATCAAAGTCAACATCATTAACAGTGGGACAAAATGACACTGTGGGCCTCCTGAGATGATGCAAGAGGCGCACAACATCACTTCTGTGATAGTCTTTCCAAAAATGCATAACTGCAGTTTGGTCATAAAATATCAGAAAAACACAAGTTGAGGAATAGTCTAAAAACTAACTGGCTGGTAAGGTCATAACGGACAAAAAAGACTGAGAAACTGTTCCAGAATAAAAGACTAGGAAGACACAATAAAGAAATCCAACATGTGATCCTGGACGGGATTCTAGACCAGTAAAAAAACATTAGTGGGACAACTGGTGAAATCTGAAAGAAGTCTGTGGATTAGATATTATTATACTGATGTTAATTCCCTGATTTTGATAAGTTACTGTGGTTGTTAATATCTGGAGAAACTAGGTGATGGAATTATTTATAGTAATTCTTTGTACTATTTCGTGACTTCTTTGTTAAGTCTAAAATTGCTTAAAAATTAAAGTTTAAAAAATTAAAAAGAAAATAAAGTCCTTTGCCTAGAACAGTGCCTGATACACAAGAGACACCAAAAACATTATTTAATAAATGACCACTAAATGGCAGAGGGGGGGAAGGTGTCATTTCCAATGGGGTCACCTTGACCAAACTCCCAGAATGTCTGGCTTTTAATAGACCCACAGGAAGCGAGGACAGGCGCCCTGAAAAGACCCCAGGGAACGATATCCCAGGTGGAAGGCATAGCATGGAACCAACCCTACAGTGTTCAAGGAGTGCTGCGGAGGGACTCATGGAGCCAAAACTGAACTGGTGCCTGCAGACACAAGGACAGACCTAATGGGAAAATGGGAAATCAGCAGACAGTGATGGTTGTTAATGGGGCCTCCTCAAGGTCGAAGACACTGTACCAATTACTAATGGGGGCACAGCAAACAGAATGATGGGGCTAATGGGGTTTATAGACACTGTGATTGACCCTTATGGGTTTCAAAGGCAGGTGTGTAGTGGCAGGGGCACTGTTAAAGGCAAAAGTATACAGAGCCCAGGCAAAGGCATGGTGTGCTTGATGGATAGTCTGTTATGCCTGGGGGGATACAATGGAGGGGAAAAACACTGAAGCAGAGAATTAACCCTTTAGAGCCCTACCCAACTCACCCAGGCCAGCAGCGTCTCCTTCTCAGCCACGTGGTAAATGAGGCGCAGGGGCCGGGAGGTACTATGCAGGCGCGCATGCAGACGGTGGTACAGGTCCGACAGGCGCTGCCCTTCCTCCTCTCTGCTGTATGGGGCCTCTAGCTCGGGGCTGCAGTGAGGGATGGAGGCAGGGGACAAGGTCAGTCGAGGGCTTTCTTGGCTGGCCCATCTCCCTTAAGTCAAGGGAATTCAATTAACTTAGGGAGCTAAGCCTTCCCTATTAGTCTTGAGGAATCTCCATGGCTGGAGGCCCAGCTTCTCCATCAACCTACGGGATTCCTTGAGTACTGGGGCCCTGTTCTCCATTAGAATAAGAGATTCCTTGAGATTGGTGGTTGAGCCTCCCTCATCAGTCAGAGACCCATTCTACTCCATCTTTCTAGAGCATGGCTGGTTCTCTTTCCAGAGTCTTACCTATGAGATGCTGAACCTTCCAGTTAGATAAGCCTTCCTGCCCTGCCAACTGCCCACAGGGTCAGGACCCACCTGGTAAACTGGGGCAACTGGCGGTGATGGTCGGGGATGTCCAGCGGCTTATAGAGGAAGTGTCGGAGGCCAGGTGCCCCCACCGCCTGCACACTGTAGGACGGGGCATTGGCCGATGGGGCATCAGAGAAGCTGGCAGCCTCCCCAAGCGTACGCATGGCACCAAGGTTGTGCATGCCATCTTCCACCAGGCGCCGGCAGGTGGCCATGTCATGGAAGGCCTCAGGGTCGGTGCCAAGCAGCAGCAGGCAGACAGGCATGGCGTCCAGGCGGGCCACATAGGCGTAGAAGAAGCCGTCAGGGTTGAAGCGGGGCAGGCACACAGGTGCCCATGCCTCCCCCGCTGCAAAGGCCGGGGCACTGACCCAGTTGAGCAGCAACTGCAGGTCAGCTGGGTCCAGCCGGCACTCAGCCAGCACACTCCGCTCCTGGGCTGCTGTCACCAGTTGACCACCCACCGCCAGCACGGACAGTGCCAGGCCAGGTGCCGTGCAACGTCGGAGCAGTGCTCCCAGCGCTTCCCGCAGCGGGCGAGCAAGGGGCACACAACGCACGGCTCCCAGCAGCAGGGCGCCTGGGTCTCGCTCCACACCGTCCAGAAGCCGGTCTAGTGTGCGCTCCGAGCCAGCCAGCAGGCGGCGGAGGTCGTAGTTCTGCTTCCGGGCGAAGATGCGGGCCACACTCGCACGTGTCAATGTGCTCACGATCTGTGCGTGCACAGCGAGCAGCTCCTGCCGAAGCTGGGCTGCTGACTGAGGCGTCCTTGACACAGCCACCAGCAGCAGTGGGCCCTGCTGTAGGAACACCAGCTTGTGGTCCTCTAGGAGAGGGAACGGGGTGGGCAGGGGGTAGAGATGAGTCAGCGGTGACTGGAGGGGATCAGGTGAGGTTCTTCCGCCCTTTCCCTGAACACACACACCTCTGACCAAAGCTTGTGCGGTCACTGGCCACTCGGACTAGGGTAAGGACAAGCTGGGGGAGTATGAACATTTTAGAGGCATGATAGGATGGTCAAAGAAACAGGTTAGACATACAGCATGAAGTGGAGGAAGATGAAACAAGGGTTGACAAAGCCAAAAAGACACCCAGCGCATCCACACAGCCCACAAAATTGTCCTGTCAGATAAACAAGGAAATATCCAGCCACTCACTTAAATCCCAGTGAGTTCATCACTCAGAACCCAGAAGGCCAAACTGACAGATGGACAACCCCCACCACCCTGCACAACCATCCACATACACTGACCCACACCTGGCTGGCTGGAGTGTGCTCCAGGAAGTCAGACAGACCTACAGCTAGCCAGGCGGCCAAAGGCATATTCCCAGTCCCTGCCCCCTGTTCTGCCTCCTGCACCTTTGCTCACCAGCATAGATGGCACGGATGGCATCTCCTGCACTCTGCACGAAGGACACGAGGGCTGTCATCACACCCATGGTAGTTGACAGTGCCTCCACACTGCCATACCTCGAGTAGATGGGCTTGCCTGCCTCGCTCAGCACAAACACGTGCTTCCGCTTGCTACGCCAGTCCTCGTCACTGGGGTCTCCGCCCTGGCCCCCAGAGCCACTCTCAGGGTCACCCGTGGGACTATTTTCAGAGGCTGAAGGATCCCAGAGACCACAAGTACATGAAGGGGACTCTGATTGGGGTAGTGGTGACAGCAGGCTGGGTGACTTGTCCTTGGTCTCGGATCCTGAAAGAGAGCTCCTGGTGGGTCACCTGCTTATGGACTCCCACTAACCCCATGTGCCCAAGGATCCACCAAATCAAACCCCTACCGGATCCCCAGTGACCCCTGATGCTGACATAGACCTCCAGGTATCTCCTCTGTCCCTCAATCACATCCCATGATCCCCTTAAAACCCTGATAATCTAAACTTTCATTGTCATAATTGAACCCTCTATGTCCCTAAAGACCAATTATTCCCCTTTCAATAACTGCCATTTTCAAGTCTTCAAAGTACCCCATTGCCTCTGAATGACCTTTATCTTCAATGATCCCCCATTACTAACCTTTGACCCCTCATTATTCTCCTGATATCTACTCCCCCCTCAATATATATAACAGCTATGATTAAATCTATTAATATTTAGGTCTTTGGCTGCTCCCTGTCCCCACTATCCAAACCCCTTAGTTATTATCATTGGTGTCCACTGATCCATAATGACCCCACTGACCCTCTTGAGCACCATTTACATTACTGATCATGACCACTAATTTTCTCAATGACTGCCACAAATATCCACTAATACCCAGATCTTTAGGACTCTCTTCACCCCTACCACATTTATTCCCACTGTTGTTTTCCAACATTCTAATGACCTCACATTAACATCACTAATAACTGGGTCTTCATTGACCTTCAATGATTGCCTTTATCCACAATCTATTCTACTCCATGTCCATTCCATCCCCACCATGAACACTATTTACCTATACTAACATCCAAGACTTTCAGTGACTTCAGCTGACTGCCCCGACCCTCCTTTATTCTCAGTGGCATCCACTCCCCTTGTTACAATAACCATCATAATATACACCAACACGCAGAACTTTAATAATGATCTCCACTGCCGTTCCCCATGATCATCATTAACAATCACAAAGGAAACCCATGACTTCAATGCCTCCTACTGACTCCCCTGGCACCCTTCCCATCTATTCCACTCGATGTCCATTGATCTCCCAAAGACAATCATTATTATCCATTGGCAACTACATCTCAACAATTTTTCCATAAAATTCCAATGACCTCACATTCCCTCATTCTCTGACTCCACATGCCCTTAATTACCAATTACTTCCTCCCAATATCTGCCATTACTTGCCAATAATTCCCAAGTTCTCAAAGATCCCACCACCACCACTTAGTCTTACAGATGTCCACTGATCCTTCTCAGTGATTCCATTAACAGCCACTAATTCCAAAGTGGTCAGTGAGCAATGCCACAATGACTCCCATTGATTCTCCACAGAATACCTTTACACATCCACTTGGGTCTTCAAAGAACCCCCTACTGGTCCTCTAATGCACTGATGTCCACTGTCTCCCCACTAATGATCATCAATAACATCCACCAACATTTGCATTTGGTTCCTTAAAAGGCTCCCTCCAACAACTCACCATTGTCTCCTCAGTGATAGACTCTGAGTGCCTATTGGCTCCCATTGATCCTCTTCCCCATCTCAGTGACTTAAATAAATAACACCTTAGCCCCTAAGAAATTGATTTCTAAATAGTCCACATTTGACTCTATTAACTTCCTTTTGGTCAGTCATTGACCTATATATCCTAAACCCCGAATGCTCCTCTTTGATCCAAAAGACCTAAACTCACTCTAAGTCCCCTGTGAACATTCACTGATGCCCACTGACTTCCTTTTCATTCCTCGATGACTTAAGCTACAACGTGATCAATAATGACCTCCTACTGACCACATGAAACCCTGTTATACCCAAAGGACTCCTCGATGGTCCCTCATTGACTTCCTTCAACAATGACACCCTCTATAAATGCTTTCCTAGACCCCAGCGAAGACAAGGCATACCTGTTTCCTCCAGGCTCCCGTCTCCGAGATCTGTCGGGTCCTCGTGAACCCCTCCACCGTCTTCAGCCTCCTCACTGGGAAACCGCGTGTCCTCCAAGTCCTCTGCGTCCCCGGGGGCTGGGGCAGCAGTGTCTTCTCCGGCCTCCATCTGCACATCCCTGTGCGGGAGGGGAATTGAGGGTGACGGGCAGCAAAAGAAACTTCTTAAAAGCCTTTACTGAGCTTAGCCCTCTGGTACACGCTCCTAGTGCGGGTTTCCCCTCGATTTTCAACAGGATGAGACATTTAAAAATATGACCAAATATTTGCATTCTCCAACACTTGCTGAAAAGGAAGGCTCTACCGAGCCCCAGGAAATAAAGATACAAAAACACTTGTTTTAACCCGGTATTTCAATTGGTCAGGTACCATTACTTCCCGTAGCCGCCGTAGCATCACACTTCCGGGTGAGACTGATGTCTTGCCATACTTCCGGGTGCGACGACGCTCTGAAAGAACTTCCCGTTGCGGAGCTGCATTTGCTCCCCGCGGGACCCGATCCCTCTCTCCCGCGGCCCACTGGCCTTCGCTCACCGTTGAGATGGAGCGCACCACTCCCGGATCTACGTCGGATTTGGTTGGGAACCAAGCGAGGCCCCTGTGCACGCCTTTCCACCGCACAGTCTCGCCCGGCTATCCTAGGCGAGCCGGGCCCATTGCTGGTACTGAGGGCTTTTGGCGTGAGGGAGGCGCGGCTCAAGTTCAGCCAATCCAGAGTACGAGGGCGGCACTGCCTCCCGTATGGCCCAATCAAGAGAAGCCGGCTTCACTTCTTATCTCTACCAACACTGTGTGTGGAATTGTGCTTACACCCGCCCATTCCTTGACTGACATTTTCCCGGACCCAATCGAAGGTTTCAGCCAATTCCACCCTTTATTTGAGGAAGTTACAGCCTAAGTGAGAACTGATACTGGTGCACCAACAGTAGACGTGCTTCCCTAGAAGTGAGGCAACTTCACTCTCCCTTATCCACCAGCAAAGGCGTGGGGACGAGGGTGGAGTGGAGTCTGGGCAGAAATAGAATGCTTGACGGGCAGTCACCGCTTCCAATTGGAATGCCATGCGCAACCCTGCTAGCCTATAGTACTTGGCTGCTAAAGCGGGAGGCGGACCTCACAGAAGTAGGAAATACAGAATGAGTCTCTCGGTATTCAGCCAGGCAAAGGGCTCGCGGCCTCTGGGAAAAAAAGGAAGCGCGAGCCCTGAACATCCTCACGGCGCGGGATAGTGAGCTTGAGAAGGTACTGTGCAGGCTGATCAAGGCTTGCCCAGTCGGGCAAAAGGCGGAGCTGCCCTCACTTTCAAATACACGACTTTGTAATAGGAGCTGTAGAGATTCGAAGTTCAGGTTTAACAGGGTTGTGTATGGGCATGGCTCTGCCAGCCTTCTGAGTCGCACTGGTTGAGGAAAATGTCCATCGGCTGCTGCGTGTACTATTGGTTGGGAGAGGGCAGGTCGCGACTCTCGCCTCTGGGACCCGCCCCCTGGAGGGTGTCAGTATAGAAATAACAGTGCAGTGGCTACATCTGATCTTCTTAACCTGGGGGGCATTAGAGCGGTCCTAGCGCACTATTTTAGAGTGAGGGCGAGCGCGGGGGTGGACGCGCCTGCTCTGGACTCTCCCTCCCCCTTAGCTCTGTATGTCTCTGCCTGCGGCTCCCTGTCTATTTCTGTCTCAGTGTCCGGGTGTCTCTGCGTCTGTCTGTGTCTCTCTTCCGGTGTTTGTGTCTCGTGTGCCCGCCCTCCCAATCCCTTCAGTTCTTTCTGTCTCTGTCTCTTTCTCTAGGTCTTTGTGTCTCTCAGACGTTCCTTAGTTTCCTCTTATCCAGGATGTCGCTTTCTCTCTCTTACTCTCTGTCGCTCTCAAATCACTTTCTCGTGGTCTCTGGCTCCTCACTGTCTCCCCCCCTGGCCAGTACAGGGCACCTGTTCAGAGGGCTGCAGGGCAAAATCTCTGTGGACCAGCTCTGTGGAGCACCCAGCTCTATCGCCAGCAGGATTCCTCTTTATTTTGGGGAATCTTAGGAGAAATAGACTCTGATCACTCCTCAGGAGATTGAGGTGTAAACTCATCCGTTCGCAGCAGGGGTTTCCTGAGTTGCGATTCCCTTTCCCTCAGTGTGCTGTGCTAAATTCCATGGCCCTTGTCCTGTCAGCGACAATATGCTTTTTCATGAATCAATATCACCAGGTAAACAAACCAAGTCTTCCCACATCCATGTTCCCACCAAAATACAACATTAAAAAACAGTCCTGGCCAAAAAGAATGGAGTTTCTGGATTCCAGTAAATCCTGGTGAAATTGTAAGACCCTGGATTCACATAAATACTCTTCAATCCTCAGTACAGAGTACCAAGGGCAACAGAAGAGTATTTGAGTATATTCGTATGACTGCTAAGGAGTACAATTGTGCTTACAACCCAAAATGGGCATCCCCAATGAGATTTTCCTCATTTGGGGTGATTTGATCAGTCTCCAGACACTTGTCCTCTCTGTTAAACACTTCCATATTGGGCCCCATCCACAGGCCCAGGAAAGAGTCCTTCCCTTGCATATTTTCTTTCATGAGGTCATTACAATATTATGTTCCCAGGTCTGAACAACCATGTGTACTTCTATGCTGGTCTGGGATGTCTTGAGCCTCTGAAACTGACAGGTCAAAAACCACATTAGGAACTTGTCTGTGCTTATCTGAATACATTATGCTGCTGACTCTCATGCTATGGGTTCTTTTTCTTCTAGACTTCCCGAATGCTAGGAAATTGAACTTGAACATATATGGTATGAAATGGGATGGGAAGAAGAACATGGCCATGAGCAGAAATAGAAATGTTATAGTGTATTTGTGTAGTGTGGTTGTGTCTAGTTCCCTCAGTTGTACCTACAGTGCAGGAGCATTTGGTGCCCTTATTTCCCTGTTACCTTCCCTATCTAGCTGTTCCTTGTCCGGTCTCTCTTTTCTATGCCCCTCACCTCGTTCCATACTCTCTTCTCTGATTTGATCACTTCTCCCTGCTCGTACTTTTTGTTCCCTGCCCCGTCATGCTGTTTTCTGCTGTCTCCTCAATCCTTGTTCCTCACTGTGCTTTGCCCTTTCTGTCTCTACTTGTCATTCTTCTTGTCTTTGATCCTTTGCTTTTATTATTTTCTCCAGATTATGCTGTGAACAGGAATTGGGAGAAGAGGAGTAATGATCTTAGCTACATTCATCTCATGGCTCAAACAGACTTCCACAGTAAAAGTGTTGGATACTTTCCTAGATACATAATTTTGAATGGAATACCGCCTGCCCTGAATTCAGGTGCAACAAGACTAGCATCTGCCCACTCTGTGGGACTAATCAATTTAAGTGAAACCACAAATTCAGAGCTTTCTGCATGCCACTCTATTTTACTCAATAGGGTGGTAGCCCCATTCCCAAACCTACCATCCTCTCTAAGCCAATCAACTTCTTTAATTTTAAAATCCCCAAATCTACCAATTTAACCGCTCTTAAACACATCCTAAGTTATTGACCTCTGTAAAACACTCAATGTGTCCAATTCCAAATTCTCCCCTAACACTGTCTCCCCAAATATGATAACCTTTTCCAAAGCTCATCCTGACTGTATTCAACAGTGTTTCAAAAACTCTGAAACCCTTAAAGCCCAAGAAAATATTCAAAACAATCATCCCAAACACCCTAACATTCATGAGCCTCCCTACATCCCTGAAGCTACCAACTTCCACAAATCTGCAACCTTCCAAAAATACTATTCTCCAAAACGAAACACACCAAAATCTCAACCTTCCCAAACTCACCAATGTCCCCTGCCCGTCAACCTCTTCAAGCCCAACAATGTCCCAGGCCTGTCAGCTGCCCCATATCCACCAGCTTCTCTATGCTGTTCAACTTCTCCAAACCTGCAAACATCCTGAGCATAACACATGGCTCAAATCCACCTGCTTGCTCAAACACATCAAACTCTCCAAACCTCTAACTTCCCCTGACATAGCAATATTTCCACACTTTCAAAGCTCCTCAAATCCAAAATTCTCTGTGAGGCTCAAATTCCCCATGTCCACTTACCTCCCCAAAGTTACCAAACTCATTCACTTCAACTGTATCAAGCCCTAAAACAATCTACCAAATTCCTCAACCCCCAGATGCCCAGTTTATTCAAAATTCTCTAAATACACCCAGTCCCCTAATCTCACATCCTCCACAAGTCAAAATATCTAAGCCCATCATCATCTCCAAATCCATAATCATTCTTAGTCCTCTAGCTTTTTCAAATCAACATACACAGTTTCCCCAAACATACGAACCCTTCAATTTCTCAGAGCCACTGGCTTCTCCAAGCAAGCGACCCTCCTTACCACACAAAACTGCCCCTGTACCAGTTCCCGCAATTCAACCAGCCTTTTCAAACCCTCCCACCTTCCCCAGACCATTCAGTACCGTTAGTTTGAGGTGCTCTCCATGGGCTGTCTCTTCCTCTGGGTGCTAGTAAGAGGAGTTTGTAAATTTTTAAAAAATCACAGATGTACACCTATCACATTTACACATTTGTTTCTGTGGCTTATATAGCTGTGGATGAGGAGAAAAGGGGGTTCTATGGAAAGTAACCTTCCAGGGAGATGTGATCATAAATTCCTAAGTGGGCAGGTCATGGTGGGTAGTCAGGCCCCAGACATGTAACTTCTTTACTAAAATGCTTATCTTTGCCTTAAGCAAGCCCTGTCCATTGTTTCTGTGCATCTAGGCTCACACACCTTTGAAATACCTCCTTTCAGAACCTTCCTTTTAAAGCATTCAAGAGAGTGCATACCTTAACTATCCAGTAATACAATCATTGTCTTGCTTTCTCCCACCTCCTTGTAATCTTCCTTAGTCTCCCTCTTTAATCTCAAATACATAAAAGAAACTGCAAACCTTTATTTCTGAGAAGCATTTATATAAATCCATTGAGATCTTGCTTCCAGGTGTATCCTCTGTTTGGTTCAAATACATTTTTATAAAAATCTTTACAGGTTTGGGTGTTCTTATGTCAACAGGAACTATACCAGAAAAGCTTCATTCATACTTGAGCCTTATCTAGATGATGAGATTCTGGATTTTTGAGTTTATACTTTTAATAAGATGAAAATTTTTTTTGGGGGGGACTTGGAAGTGTTATGAATTTGGGGTGTCAGAGAGTGAACTGTAGTAAGCAGCCTCTAATATATCCTCCAATTACTTCTGCCTCCTGGTATTCATATTTCTGTGTAAACCCTTCCATTTAAGTGTATACAGGACTTAGTGATTCAGTTCTGAGGCATAAAGTATGGTAGAATGATGGGCTATCTTTTTCTGATTAGATATAAAGACTGTGTCTTCCTTTTTGAGCAAACTCCTTATCTCTCTTGCTCTAGGGGAAGCCAGATGCTATGTCATGAGATGGATGACGTGGCTCCCAAGACAGAAACTAAGTCCACCAAGAGCCAAGTAAGTTTGCAGTTGAGTCTTGAGATAATTGTAGTCCTGACTGTCACCTTGGTGCAGCTTCACAAACACCCTGAGCCACAGTCACCAAGGCTAAGAAGGAAAATGTTGATACATTGGACTTCATAAAAAAAAAAAAAAAAAAAAGGCTGCTCTTTGAAAAGCACTGCTCAAAGAATGAAAGACAAACCACAGGTTGGGGGGAAATCACATGTTAATAAAGGACTATATCCTAAATACACAAACAAGAAAATAAATAATCAAGTACAAAATTGGCAAAATTGGACAACTACTTTACCAAAGAAGTTATACATATGATAAATAAGAATTACTAGATGCTCAACTAATCAGGCGATGGAGAAATGCAAATGGAAACCATGAGAGATACCACTGCACCCCTATCCAAATGTCTACAGTTAAATAGTAATGACATTTTAAAAATTCAACATGCAACTACAGCAACAACACACAACCGTGGGAATGTTAGCAACATAGGTGGGAGATCTATATCCAGGCTACGATAAAATGTTGCTGTAAGAAACCACGACTATCTAAGTCAATCAGGATTATACTATCATCACTGATTGGAAAATTCCAAAACTACCACGAATTTTTTAGGAAACATGATATTATCTTCATATTTACATGAAAATGCAAATACTTTAGCTGACACCATTTTAAAAAATGATAGACCTACGCTAGCAGTTTTGATCACATAATGAGATTGCAGTAAAGAGCATGTGGTATTTAGAAAGTTTACACATATGTATCAGTAGAACAGACTAAAGAGCTCATTCTCCCCACACTTACCTCTATGGCACAACAACATACCAAGATAGCTCAAGGATTTTTATATAGAAAAAATTTTCAACCCTAGATTAACACTGTAAATAAATTAATTCAAACTAGATCAATCACTAAGCATAGCATAAAAACCAAAGTTATAAAATTCCTAGAAGAAAATGTAAGAGGAAAATTTTCATGATCTTGGGTTAAGAAAGATTTTTCACTTAAGTCACCAAAAAGCATCGATCATCAAAAAGAGGATGACTTAAAAATATATAAATATATCAAGAGAATAAAAATAAAAGACTGGTAGAGATAGATAAATAAACAGATAGACAGTTGGACAAAGAAATCTTACCAAAGGAAGTATACATGTGGTAAATAAGAACATTCAAGATGATTAACATCATGAATCAATGGGGAAATGCAGTTTAAAATGTCTAAAATTCTCAAAGAATATATTAAAAGAACTTATAAACTCAATATGACAACCCAATAAAAATGGGCAAAATATTTTAATAAAGATACTTTAAAAAAAGAATTTATTATTTTTAGAGAGAGGGGAAAGGAGGGAGAGAGAGAGGGAGAGAAAGATCAGTGTGCCAGAGAGACATCTTTTGGCTGCCTCTTGCATGCCTCCAACCAGGGACCTGGCCCACAACCCAGGCATGTGCCCTGACTGCGAATTGAACCAGAGACCTTTGGGTTTGCAGTACAACACCCATCCCACTGAGCCACAGAAGTCAAGGCAATAAAGGTACTTCTTAAACTAAAGTATATGTATGACTAATAAGCACATGAGAAATGCTGAATATCATAAACCAGACTGGTAATTGAAATTTAATCCAGAATTAATCTGGTGGGTGTGGCAAGTCCCTGCACCCTATGTCAGCAGGAATATGCCTTTTCATGAAATCGACATCACAAGGTAAACAAACTAGCTCTTCCCACCTCCATATCTCCACCAAAATACAAGATCTTTAAAAATAGCTTTGACTGAAGGGGTGGGGTGAATTTCTGAAGTCCAACAAATTCTCATGAGATATCCATCCATCAATGCCCTTATATTAATTACCTATTGCCGTTGTAATAATTTACCACAAATTTAGTGGCTTAGAACAGTGCAAATTTATTTTAACATTCTGTAGGTTAGAAGTTCAACATGGGTCTCGTCGGGCTAAAAATCAAGTTGTTGATGTATTTTTTTTTCTGGAAGTTCTAGGGGAGAATCTGTTTTTTTGCCTTTTCTAGCTTCTCTCATCTTCCTGCATTCCTTGGGTCACAGTCTCCTTCCTCCAACTCCAAAGCTGGCAATGTTGCATCTCTCGGACCATTCTTTTATAGTCTCATTCACTTTTTTGAGAACCAAGAAAGCTTCTCTACTTTTCAAGACTCATATGATTAAATTTGGCCCACGCAGATCATCCAGAATAATTTCCCCAATTCAGTGTCCTTAAATTTACTCACACTGGCAAAGCCCCCTTTTCTAGGTAAGGTAATATTCACAGGTTTTTGGGACTAGGACATGGATATTTTAGGGGTTTGGGGAGGACATTATCCTGCCTACCTGGTATGGACTGAAATATGTCTCCCCCAAATTCATATGTTGAAAGCCTAACCCCCATGTGATGGTATTTGTTGATGGACACTTGGGAAGGTAAATAGGTTTAGAGGGTCATAGGGGTGGGTCACATGATGGGTTATTGGTCTTATAATAAGAGATCAGAGAGCTTGCTTTCTCTTCTCCACATGAGGATACAGCAAGTAGGCAGTGGTCTTCAAACCACGAAGTGGGTCCTCACCAGATAACAATTCTGCTGCCACCTTGACTTTGGGCTTTCTAGCCTGCAGAGCTGTGAGAAGTAAATGCCTGTTGTTTAAGTCACCCAGTTTATGCTATTTTATTATAGTAGCTTGAGCTGATGAAAACACCATCCTACTCCTTAATTCCATGTCACACGCCTACCTTTCATTACAGAGGATTAAGGCAACTGAAGGGCTGGGTTCATTTATATGAGTTCTAAGGAGGATAATTGTGTTTACATCCCAAAGTGGACATCTCAGAAGAAATTCCTCACCTAGGGTAAATTGATCACTCTCCAAATTCCTACCCTAATCCTTGGCATGTGTTTCTAAAAAGTGGACCCCACCCATCTTTTCAGGATAAAAGGTCCCCCTGTGTGCACATTATTCTTCATGAGTCACCCAGGACACTGCACTCCCAGAACTGGCCAACCATGCACAATTCTACACCTGCCTCAGGTCACCCTGAGTCTCTGCAATGGACTAGTTGTAAACCACAATGTGTTCTTTTTTGTGGCTATCTGCACACGCTGAAGTGACCTCCAGGCTATGACTTCTGTTCCTGTTAACCTTTCTGAATCATAAGTGGTTAAAACTGAATATAGGCAGCAGAAAATACTGCAGAGAAGACTCCTTGCGGGGAACAGCAACAAGGCAAAACTGGGTCTACAAGACAGAATGCAATTATGCTCTTTTATACTGTACCTCAGACATTTTGGGTATTATATGACACAATTCCTTCAAAGTCTTCCATTTCAGTGAGGGATCAACCTGTGCTGGATTGTACAATAGCATACACTCTGGCCTACTGCTGGCGGGACTGGAGCTCAGCTATGCATTTAGCTTTCAAAGCCTCTGTAGTGTGATTCTGGTCTCCGTCACTTGTGTGCTATGCACAGGCCAATTCTGAAACCAGTTCAGTATTCTATATTGTGGTTCACTTCTCAAATCTTGTCCTTGTGTTGGTTCTGGCCATTTTCATTCAGGCACCTCGCTGAGGTTTGCCAGGACATTATATACAAATGTAGTGAATCCCTTTCTCTTGCTTCATCATTTCCTTAAAGCTCCCCATATTCTCTAGTTAGACTAGTGATGAATGCCATCTTCTTACTGCAGGGCAGTAAGAAGGGTGTAGGGATGGGATTCCAAGTTCTAGGCAACCAAATGACCACGGTCACACACACACCGAGGAGGAAGCGTACTTTACAGGATGAGTCCATGTCAGTCCCTACACAAACTGACAAACAGAAATCTAGCAACCACAACCATCCACGAGGTGGGAACAGAATCCAGAGTTCGTATAGTAGACAAGTATAATCTATGTGGGAGACTGGTATGTATGGTACAAAGGGCTGTGGTCGCCGTGTAGAGCCAGAACCGGAATATGGACCTATAAGCCTTAACTGGCTGGCAAACGGGCCCCACATACCGTACTGCTGGTCCCACACTCTGGGAGGTTTTAGAAGTAGAATAGGAATGCCATGTACTCTTTGAAGCTAATGAAGCCTGCTTGCTCTGTGTAGCCCCAAATTCTTATCAGTAGAATGTGAAAACAAAATGTTTAAGTAATAAGAAGCTTCTGGAGTTCTATGATATGCCTCGGCGCCTCACAGTCTTGCTACCTATCTCCCTAGGCTGATTTACATTTCCCTTTGTTGTTACTCCCAACCATTTGATGAAGGTCTGCATGCTTACCCCATGTATTTCTCCACATAGCAAACTCAATAAAAACACTGACTGAGAAAAGAGTGATCAGTGATCTCCTATGAAAGACACTCACCCTTCTCTTTCCTTAAACAACTCGTTTCTGAGTCAGTTCTTTCACCCATGCCGAGGGAGCTGCAGGACAGGGAACCTCACAAATCTACAATGCCAGTTTTTCAATAATGCATGCAGAGAACTAGGAAAATGTGCCTTATACACAGGAACAAAATTTGTCAGTGGAAATGCTCTCTGGGGGTGCTAATGATGCTGGGCTTAGCAGAAAAGGACTTCAAAACAGCTACTATAAGTATATTTTAAAACCTAATAGAAACCATATCTAAAGAATTAAAAATACAATTGTGTCACTCATAAAATAGGCAATATGAGTAAATAGATTGATATTATAAATATGAACAAATAGGAATATCTGGAGTTTTAGTAGTATAATCATTGATATGGGTAATTTACTAGAGGTTCAAAAGCAGATCTGAGCTAGCAGAAGGAAGAAACTGCAAAACTGAAGGTAGATCAATGGAGGTTGTCCACTGATGAACAGAAAGAAGAGAATGTAGAAAAATGAATGAATACTAAGATCCTTGGGAAACTGTTAAATATATTTCATCAAACATGCAATGTGGGGAAAGAGGTCGAGTGTGGGCAAAATGGGTGAACAGGGTCAAGAGGTACAAACTTCCATTTATAAAATAAATAAGTCATGGGATATAATGTCCAGCATGGTGATTATAGTCAATGATATTGTATTGTATTGTATATATAAAAGTTGCTAAGACAGTAGACCTTAAAAGTTGTCATCACAAGGAAAAACTCTATAACTTCGTATGGTGATGGAGGGTAACTGGACTTCTTGTGCTGATCATTTTGCAGTGTATACAAATATCGAGTCATTACATTGTGCACCTGAAACAAATATAATATTGCATGTCAATTATTCTTCAATTTAAAAAAATGCAATATTAGTTCCAGAAATAGAAGAGAGCACAAGAGTCAGAAAAATTTAATGGCTGAAAGTGCCTCAAATTTGAGGAAAATATTTAATATTTGCATTTAAGAAGTTGAACAAACTCAAAATAGCTTAAACAGAAAGATACCTGCACCTAGTTCTTGTGGGCAAGATGCAACTAGTCTAGGCCACTGTCCTAAAGTCTTTCCCTTTGGCTGTCTTGGCTGAGCAACTCTAAAAAGTTCCCACAGGGCTCTCAAGCTCCTTGGAGGACAGTTAACTGCATTTTATTTTCATCTCTTGTGTGTATCTATGAGAAAGATAAGGCCAGATCAAAAGGAATAATTCTTTGTAGTTTCCTTTACAGGAGTCACAAACCCCCTGCCCTTGGACTCCTTTGCTTTATTTTGTTTATTCTTTTTATGGCCTTTTTACAATTTTGTTTTTACATTTTAATTTATTAAATAAACTTTCAATTTTGGAATAATTTTGAATTTACAGAAAAGTTGGAAATTTAGTATGAAGAATTCTTGTATACCTTTCATTCGATTTTCCAAAAGTTAACATTTTATAATAACCACAGTACATTTGTCAAAACTATGTAATATTGGTACAATACTGTGGGCTAAACTATAACTTCATTTGTGTTTAATCTGTCTTGCCACCCATATCTTTTTTCACTTCCCTGGTCTAATTCTGGATAACAAATTACATTTGAGTCTTCACGTGCCATTAGTTTTCTATGACATGTGACAGTTTCCAGTCTTTCCCAGTTTTTTATAAACTTGCCAGTTTTGAGGAGTACAGGTCAGGTATTTTGTAAAATTTCTTTCATTGTTGGTTTGTCTGGTGTTTTCTCTTAATTAGATTTGGGTATGGGTTTTTAAGAAAAATAGCACAGGGGTTTATTCCACTTCTCAACATATCATATCAGGTGATACATGTTATCCCTATGAATTATCACTGGTGATATTATATTCATCTTGATCACTTAGTTAAAAAGGTGTCTTCTAGGTTTCTCCACTGTAAAGTCACTGTGTTTACCTTTCCACACTTTATTCTTTGGAAGTGAGTGAGTTGCTAAGTCCAGCTTGCACTCAAAAAAGAGGGAAGAGAAATACTGGACAAGTATCTACACATGTTATTTGCACTTTTTTGTAGGAAGGATTTGCCTCTTCTCATTTTTTTGTTTATTCAATATGTTTACATCCATAAGCTTATGGATATGTATTTTATTCTTTTGGGGTATAATTCTGTAGTATCATATATTTTAGGCAACTTCAGGCTTTAGCCTTTAGGAACTCTTTTAGATATGCTCTTATGTCATTTTGGTATTTTTAAAAATATTTACTTATTTAAAAATTGTACTATACATTCTTCTAAACCATGGTTACCTGGGGCGAGAAAAATAGGGAGAGATTGGTTAAAGGGGACAAACGTTTAGTTATAAGATAGATAAATTCTAGGGATCTAATGCAATGGTGATCTAATGCTTGAAATTTTCTAAGAGAGCAAATATTGCATTCTCAGTATGCCAAAGAAAGGTAACTATGTGAGATAACGTGTTAATTTAGCTTGACCGAGGTAATCATTTCAAAATGTATATGTGTATCAATCATGCCATACTACTTAATAATATACCACTTTTTAAAAAAACATTTATCAATTATACCTAAATAAAGCTGGAAAACAATGCACACCCTTGATTTATGGCACTAGATGATGCCCCAGGAGGTTTTTTATTTTCCTTGATCGAGCCCTACAATCGGCCAATTCTCCCCAGGGCTGTGCTCTTGGCCACATCCTGCTGAACTTCTTCCTCATGCGGAGCCTTCCAAGGGCTTCCCACTAAGTTAGAAAAAGTCATAATATATCCCAGCCAGGGACATGTGGAGCCAGCTAGTAAGATAGGGACAACATCTCAATATCCTGACAGTACGTGATGTCACGTACTCACAAGAGCCAGGGCGTGGCCATGGGATCAGAATCTGAGGTTGCTGGCCAAGTGGCATTGAAGATTAAATTTGAATGGTGGGGGGCGGGCAAGGATACAGCATTTAACGCCATGGCAGGAACCGCATCAGTTAGTATGAACACATCTCTAGGACGGCTCCTAGAGATGTGGAATGACTAAAGCACTCGATGGAGAAATGGCAGAATTGCAGACGGTAGGAGTAGGAAATCTAGAGCCACCGAGGCAGCCATGTTAGAGTGGATAAACTATGTAAGACCCGGTCATTTTTGTCCCAAGTGTCTGAGGGTTGCCGATGTGCCTTGTAGTGTTTTTGAACAATGCCTACCACTTTTCTGACCTGCTCTCCTGTGCTGACTTCCCAGTTAATTGAAACAGAGATTGAACAGCTTGCATCAGTATTTCTGATACCGGCGGTCCCCCCCCCCCCCCCAGGTTTGAATGGACACACGCAATAATTTGCAAATACTGTCTTCTCTCTTCCTTTCTGAGTCAGGGACCAGGGTGACTGCCCGGGAATGTGTGTGACTCCTGCTTTAAAACTGCTGCATAGTCTGGGAGGGGGTGGAACCAAGGCAAATAAAATCAGCACAGGCCTTTTCTACAATTTCGAAGTTACATTTTTTTCTTGATTCAGCATTTGTTTGGTTGCTATAAGTTGTGGACTGATTTTGCAGAGTTCTGATAAAATTGGTTCTGACATTTTCTGCTTGTTTTTGATGTGTCTGTGGGGAGATGAGAGCATGGAGCTGCCTACTCTGCCATTTTGCTAACATCACTCCTCCAGATACTGGTTTTTAAATATCATTCTCTGATTTAAAAAAAAAAAGTATGTGGACTTGGCAAATGGAGACAGAAGCCAAATATGGACTTGGAAAAAATATAAATAATATTAGTACTGCATTATAATCTAAGAAGCAAAATAATGTCCATGAGTCCATAATAACATAGATGAATAATTGAACAAATAAATAGACATGGGGAAAAGGGCAGATCTTATTTATGGGACAATTTGAATTAATTCCAATTACTTTCTCTCTACCCCTGGAGTGCAAGCTAGAATCAGTGACTCCCTTCCAAGTGATCGGGTATGAAAAGGGAAAATAAAAAGTGTTTTACAGTGTAGAAACCTGGAAGGAACACTGAACCGAATAATCAAGGTTAACATCACCAGAGTTATCATGTGCATATAATGTACCCTTGATATGATCTGAAGAGAAGGGCACTTCTTTTTCTGTGGTATTTTTTCCCCCATAAAAACCATAACCCCTGTCTAATAATGAGAATATGGGAGACAAACAAAAATTGAGGGATATGGTACAAAATATGTGATCAAACCTCTTTAAGTCATCTTAGTTATAGAAAACAAGGAAGGACTAAGAAATTGTCACAGGTTAGAGGAGGCTAAGGACACAGGGTGACTAAAAGTCATGATATTCTGGATTATTTTCTGGCACAGGAAAAGGAAATCAGTGGAGAAACTGGCGAAATCTGAATAGAGTCTGCCGTTTAGTTAATGGTAGTGCATCTATGTTAATTGTTCAGTTTTGACAAATGTATCCCAGTCATGTCAGACGTTATTATTAAGACAAACTAGCTAAAAAGGCATAAAAATTCTGTATACCATCTTAGAATCTTTTTTACAACTCTAAATTTATTCTAAAATCAAAAATTGAATAGAATAAAAAAGAGAGAATATACTGGTTTTGAAAGACTGGAAAATTTTGAAGTTGATAAATTATGTTTAAAAAAAAAAAAAGAAATTTAGTCAATTCCCCAAAATATGAATTGTTCAGACCTCCTTATGCTGAAACCCTCTACAATCCCATCCTGGGTCTGCATCTCAGAGTGTTTTCATAGTGTTTATGGTGCTTTATTTTGGCAATGAATGGAGCCCTGGCTGGTTTGGCTCAGTGGATTGAGCGTCGGCCTGCGAGCTAAGTGTCGCTGGTTCGATCTTCCAGTCAGGGCACATCAGAGAAGGAAAACTCTGACTCCAAAAAACCTCCGCTGCCTTGCGGCATACCTCTTCAGAGGAAAGGCTAAGGGAGTAAACCCCGACAGAAAATCCGGAGCCGGAGTCCCTAAGGCGGTTTGACCTTGTAGTCAACACCGGCAACTCCTGCGGCGCACCTGAAGCCAAGCTGTATTGACTCCGTCTTTCCCTTGGACCCTTCAGCTGCGAAGAGGGGGGGGGGGGGGGGGTCTGCTGCATGGGCAACAGCAGACCCTCCATATCACCCTGCCCAGGCTCTGTAGCTTCAGCTTCACTGGAGAGGACACTCCAGCGTCATCACAAGATGTCGATTCAACACGGGAGGAGACAGATACCGTGTCACTCCCGAGTCGGACTGCACAGCCATTCTCGGCGGTGCAGATAGACTCTTAAGAAGCTGCACCATCGTCTCTCGAGACGGACGGCTGCCGATATATGATATACGATATTTTGGCAATTACTAATTGCCGTCACATTCTGTGCCGTTTGTATGTTGAAGTCCTTCTTCTCCTTTGTGTTATTATAAAGTCAAAAAGCTTTGTGCTGTCACAGAAAGAATATCCTCTCTTCTCTCACTGCCTGAATCTTGGTTCAGAAAATCATCTGGGTAAAGTTCACGACCTGTCAGGTAGCATTTGATCCCAGGTCTCTGCATTTGTTTCTTCGTATAGGCTTTGTTTTGCTTTGGTGGAGCGAGGAGATGACAGGAGTTGGGGAATGAGAAGGATTAGGGTCAGCCATGAGGTTGCTAGATGAATAAGAGATAAAAGATGAATGGAGCCCTGGCTGCTGTGGCTCAGTCAATTGAGCACTGGCCTGTGAACCAAAGGGTTGCTGGTTTGCTCCCCAGTCAGCACATGCCTGGATTGGGGGCTCAGGAGAGGCAACCTCACATTGATGTTTCTCTGCTCTTTCTCTCTTCCTTCCCCTTTCTAAAAATAAATAAATAAAATCTTTAAAAAAAAAGATGAATGGATAATTCAAAGGATCAAGGGGATTTTTCATCAGGGTGGAGTTTGTCATCCAAAGATATATTTTTTGTAAATTATACTGATGCATATACTAGCAGAAAGTGAACAAAACTTAAGTGTATAACTCAATGAACTTTCACAAAATTACCCCAGCTAGTTTTTCATATCAAGGAACTGAACATAAATCCCTACAGTAAAAGGACTGGCTAAAGTTGCCCTGGGTTTGGAGTTGTAAGTGGGCCAGCTGGTGGATTCCGGACTGAAAGTTAAATGGGCTCAGGCAGTTCTTGCATCCAGAGCGGTTGTTAGTGGACTGGAGGGGAGAAGGGTCATTGGATTTGGAGTTGGATGGCCGTGTGGGCTTATTGGGTGAGATGGTGGAGCTGTATCCAGAGGGGTCGTCAGATGGGCTGGAGGAATTGGTGGAACTCAGGTGGTGAGTGGGCAGGAGGGCATCAGGATTCCTCTTTGAGGGGCAGGGCACTGGGCTCCACATCAGCCTGGGTCCATTGCCAGTGGTCAGATTCTCAAGGGACGCCTGGGGAATACAGACTAGTTTCATTCCCTTATATTGTCATAGTTTCTTGGTTTCCACACATTGTGTGAAATCGGGTTCAGAGCAAGTGCTCCCCTGTGATAAATAATTGTGTTTGATCGGAAGTTCTCAGGTTGTAACCTCGGTCCTCCCATGTGATGGGTGGATAGGAATATTGGATCCGTGGCATCCCATGGGAACCTTGAGTATCTGTGATGGAGAGGTAGAGGGGTGATAGAGTCTTAGGTTGTCACCATACATGGTGAGACACCAGAGACCATCAAATCCTCCAGAGGGAACAGTGAAAATGGAGGAGAAGGTTACATTGATTTTGAAACCTCATTCATCCTTGGTGTTGTTTTCCAGTCCAACTTTTCCAGCTAGTAAGACTAGGAGGAGGAAGAAGTGGACCAGGGAGCAGAGGGGATTCATGGATTTAAGATTCCCCCTATCTCAAGTGTCTTGGAGACTGTTCGGATCGTAGAGCTCCCCCACTTCTGCCGTTTTCCGAAGTCCTTTCTCCTGGTGAGGACTTGTCTGGTATCTCCCCGGGACTCACAGCCATTCTGCTCTATCAAATACTGGAAATTTGCTCAGAAGGTATATTTCAGATGCTCTCATCACAAAACAAAATGGTATCTAGGGCAGGAGCATATCATTCATAAATAATTATTTGAATCTTTATTGTGGAATCTAAATTTAGAGAACCCCAGACACTATGTATCTTTCCATTCCTTCAAGTTTATTTTTATATCTTTTGAGAATATTTATAGTTATACTCATTTATGTTTGGACTTATTTGCTGATGTTTTTAATCTTTTTGAAAAATTACACATACATTTTACTGCTAAACCACTTTGAAAGTAAATTGCAGGCATCGAGATATTTTACCCCTGAATACATGCATCTTGTAAGAACTAGATATTTTCATTTGCAACCAAGAAATTATACATTGATTCAATAAGCTTACTTAATATATAATCAATTTTAAATTTTTTATAATTCCAGTAGTGACTTTATAAATGGCTTTTAAAAAATCTAGGATCCATTTAATAATCACCCATTGTATTTAGGGTTCTTTACTATGAAACAGCTCCTTTTCTTTTTTTAAAAAATTTCATCACCTCCACATTTTTTAACAGTTCAGTCAGCTTATTGTGTACAAACTTTCTCCCTTTTAGTGTGTGTGATATTTCCTATGACTAAATTAATATTATTCATATTTTACATAATCAAAAACATTAGTTAAGTGATGTGTATTTTTGTGCAGCTCCTTTTGTGTTTGCATTTATGCCTCGTCATTTATTTACTTATTTTCTGTGACTGTTAATGGGGTATTTTCCTCCATTATATCTTCTACCGGTTTATACCGGTATATAGCAAGTGTATTGATTTTTGTATGCTGATTCTATAACTTGCTATTTTAATAAGTACTGTGGTGGTTTGTAGTGACTTTTCAGTTATTCTTTCGAGTTTTCCACAATTAGAATCGTGTTATCTGTTTTAGCTTATGGTGTAGGGCATAGTCAGCCCTCCTTCAGGGCTGAGGCATTTTGGGAGGGGGTGGGAGCTGACATCTCAGATCTGAGTCAATCTCAGGGAACTGCCCCTGTTGGACAGGGATCGCACCCGTCCTGTGTACGCCTGCTTCTTGCCGGTGGTCTGCGTTGAATGGCTTGTCTAGATGGGGATATGAAAGTCCATAGACACTGATACTGAAACTATATGCTCCATTCCTTAAGCCTACGGACCCCTACTTTCTACCCTACACCCAGAACCACTGATCTTACAGACCCCATCTGACAGTATAGACTATCCGTCACCCGCATACTGACCCCACAGCCTCCCATTACTGAGCCCAGGGACCCCATCACTATGCTCAGAGCTGACCATATCAGCAAACTCACAGACTCCCGTCACTACCCCAGGATCCCCAACTTCTAACACAAGGCCCCACATCCTTGAGCCTCCAGACACTTATACCATAGATAAAATAGATTCCAAATCTCAGATAGTTCAATCTCCATTTCTAGAAATTACTTCTAGAGACCCCATTACCAACTCTGGAGAAACATATTTCTGATACCACAGCCTTTCAATCACGCAGCCCTCAACCCCACCCCCTGACGCACAGACCCCGCTACTGAACCTTTAGACGCGCATCCCTGACTCCACGCATGCTCACCGGTGTCTCCATACGCCACCACATCAACCTCGGAGTTCCTGTCACTTATTCCACAAACCCAATTTCACACCCCACAGTTCCAGGGAGGTGTGTGGGCAAAGCCCTGGGTGGGCCAAGAAAGAAGAGAGACATCCAAGACCCCACCACCTTTGCTCACATAAAGACTGTTGTCCTTCTCAAAATTGGCCAGCAGATGGCAGAAAAATCCATGATTTTGGTGTGCACACACCTGCTCCAAAGATTATAAAGCTCCGAGTCTCTATATAAAGTTCTTTTCTGAGGAGACCAGCTCACCTGGTAAATACTGAGAACCAGGGACTGTTGTGATATGAGAATATTTTCCAATGACACTTTCTCTTCTCAGCCCAGCCCTTATAATATAACCCACCCCACTCCCACGGCATTCAACCAAACCTGTACCTGTCTAAAAAGTCTTGTGGTTAATCTCATCTTTCTCTTCATTAAAACCCATTAGTGGGAAATAATCTCCTTTGAAAACTACTTCATAAAAGGCTTGAGTGTGGTATTTCATGTTTCTTACTAGAGTTTTCTGCATTACCATAGAGATTTGGCAATCCAAACAGATGAATCTGTAATGGCCAGAATAGTGTGTGTAATATTTTTGGACAAGCGAAACACTCATATTCTAAGAAATTTAGTTGGTGGGGGCAGCCCTATACTTTTTGTAATAATAATAAGAGCTTATATTTATTCAGCACTGACTATGTGCTAGGAAGCACTTTATGTTGTAAAGTTTAATCTTCATAATAACTTTATGAAGTGATGGGTATTTAACATTTTTATTAAGACATACACTGATGCCCAGAGAATTCAAGTAATTTACTTGAGGTATACAATTAGAAAAGTGATTGGGACTATTTCTTTTTATGTATTTATACCACATGCAATTAACAATATGGTACTTGATGTTAGCATTGCTGGGCTTTAAGAACTCAGATTGTTCTCTTGATTCTGTGACACCTGTTAAAACCTTCTCATTACTAGATCTGGGACACAGTTTTAACTGTGTTACCACAGGTAAGGATGAGCATATATTCTTAAGGGAGAACAGTGACAATACCTGGGCTAATGTTAGCAGAATATTTTAAACCTTGACTGTCCTGCTGGCTCCATGGAGTGTGACCCTCTTCAGTGCAGTGAAGGGTTTACTTCATCCCAGCTGCTGCCAGAGACCAGCTCATGTCTATCTTCTCCCTCCCTCGCAGGCAAAATATCACTTAATTCTGCCAACCTGATGTGTTTCTCTGGTGGTACAGTTTGATGCTCAGGAGCTTTGTGGAGTAGCTCAGCATCAGCACCCTCAAACATGGTCCACACAGCTTCTGGGAGCCTGTCCCTACTGTGAGTGGGTGAGGGGCACCACATGAGGGTACAGACTGACAAGGCTGGGACAGAGAAGCTCCTCTTCATAGCTCTGCTTTGCGTAGACCTTGTCCAGAACAGTAAAGGAGTAGTGATGGTGGGTGAGGCTCCGTCCCGGGCCAGTGTTAGGCCCCTGAGGATGATTGCCATATGGTCAGAGGACACTCCCGCATGAGAACTTCTCCTCCCTCCCCCATACGGCCCTTTTGGTCCATGAATCACTCAGCCCTACCCTTCCTGGACAGAGAAGCAAGCCCTGAACATGATGAGTGCTTGGTGAAGGGCACATGACCCATGAGAGTTCTTGAAAATTGTTAGGCTTAGGAAGAGAAAAGGCTGCCTTTTCTCAGTGGGGCTGCTCAGCTGAGAGGTGGGAGGCTGTCCGAGTAATGGTGCCAGATGAGTTAAGTGGAGACCCTGGCCAGGAGGCTCAGTTGGTTAGAGCATCCTACTGATACATGAAGGTTGTAGGTTCGATCCCTGATCAGCGCATAGACAAGAATCAACTAATGAATGCATAAATAAGTGGAAAAACAAATTGATGTTTCTCTCTCTCTCTCTCTCTCCCTTCCTTTCTCTCTAAAATCAATACTACTAATACTACTACTACTACTACTACTACTACTAATAATAATAATAATAATAATAATAATAAAGTTAAGCAGAACTCTGAGGTGAAGAAACAGACCAAAAGCCCTAAAGGTCCTGAGTCAGGGGGTCAAGCCAGGCCAGAAGCCAGGGGGCAGTTCTGTATGAGCCAATTATGAGCGCCCATAAATACCTCCTCTTCTGCTTAAGTGACTTTGAGCTGGTTTTCTGTCACTTACAACCTAATGTACTTGCTTGTATGTCTCAACCCACCACAGGCACTGAGAGTCCCTACAGGCCCTACTTAACCATTCTCTTAATGGTTATTTTATTTGTAAAGATCTTCAAAGAGGAGAGTCTAAGCAGCAGCAGGGCCCCAGAGCACCACCATTCATCACTCTTCAAAGTGGCCTCAATATCTGGTGTTGGGATTCCTGTTTGGTGTTGCATCTGAAAGAACGAATAGATATAGCAATGTTATCTGTTTTCTCTGAGATGAAAAATATAGGGACAAGACCATGAAATACTTTTTATAAAGGCAAATTGCCTAACTTGATAGGAAAATCCACTCACATTTTTTCAGTTTTAGTGTTAGTAAAGCCTAAATACAGATCCAAATGTGAAAACGAGTAATAGTTATACACATGCTGAAATGTTGTGCTGTAAAGAGCATGAGTTAACTACTCCTCAGCTGCGCAAATTAGTGTGACTGGTCTGATCCCTATTATTCGTTTGCCATGCTCACCTCCTTGACAAGCAATGATAGGATCAATTAATGTTAGAGATCCCTAAATTCCCCTCAGACTGCAAAACCAAAACCTGAGTTCAGAGTATGCAATAGAGAGATGTTTGAAACATTTTTTTTATTTTTTTAAAGAGAAGCTGGAAGTGGCCAAGAACATTATTTTTCAACATATATATGCCAAGCACCATGAAGGCAAAGACATGCCCACCTTCTGCTGTTAAAATTGTGAACTGGGTATCTCACAGGAAAGTACCTAATTTGAGTCACATTCTCAACAAGACCCCTGTACTCCAGTAGTCACATTTTGAGATTGCTTGCTTTGAGTTAGTGGGTCCTAGATGAGAAAATTGAAAAAAAAAAAAAAAGATAAATTGCTAGTGGTCAGTATTTCATTTTGTTGCATTATTTTAAAGTTGGTGAGTATATAAATAGATATAGTCATAGAAATTTAGGAAGTTATGACCGAAACTTACAAAGGAATTTTAATTAAAATGGGTTAGCAGTTGACATGATGCTGTGTAAAGAGAACTCTAGGGAATATACCGAAAGGCTATTAGAACCTATAAATGAATTCAGTAATGTAGCAGGATACAAAATTAATATTCAAAAACTGGTTGCATTTTTATATATCAACAATAAACTATCAGAAAGAAAAATTAAGAAAAAAAAAACAATTTACAATTGCATCAAAAAGAATAAAATACTTAGTAATAAATTTAACTAAAGAAGAAAAAGATCTTTACTTGGAAAACTGTAAGACACTAAAGAAAAAAATTGAAGATACAAATAAATGGAAGGCTATATGGTGCTCATGGATAGGAAGAATTACATCCTTAAAATGTTCATACTATTCAAAACAATTTGAAGATTCAGTAAAATCCCTATCAAAATACCAATAGCATTTTTCGCAGAACAAGAACAAATAATCATAAAATTTATATGGAATCACAAAGAACCCCAAATAACCAAAGCAATCTTAAGACAGAAAAACAAAGTTGGAGGAATCACACTACCCGGTATCAAACCATATACTACAAGGATATAATAATGAAAAGATCATGGTGCTGGCATAAAAATAAACCGTAGATCAATGGAACAGAAGAGAGGACCCCCAAATAAACCCATGGCTATATGGCCAATTAATATATGACAAAGGAGGCAAGAGCATACAATGGGGTAAAAACAGTCTCTTCAATAAGTGATGTTGGGAAAACTGGATAGATTCCTGCAAAAGAGTGAAACTTGATGACTTTAATACCACATATAAGAATAAACTCAAAATGGATTAAAGACTTAAATGTAAGACCCAAAACTTTGACATTGCTTTTAGTAATATTTTAAAAATATGTCTCATCAGGAAAAAAAGCAAACAAACAAAATGAACAAATAGGATTACATCAAACTAAAAAGATTTTTATGCAGCAAAAGAAACTATCAACAAAACAAAAAGACAATCTACTCTATGGGATAATATATTTGCCAATGAAAGATCTGATAAGGGGTTAATATCCAAAACATATAAGGAACTCATACAACTTAATACCAAAAGCAAACAAACAAACAAACAATCCAATTAAAAAATGGGCAGAGGATCTGAATAGACATTTATCTGAAGAGGACATACAGATGGTCAACAGACATATGAAAAGATGCTCAATGTCACTCATCACCAGAGAAATGCTTATAATAACAACAATGAGATATTATCTCACACCTGTCACAATGGCTATCATCAATAAATCAACAAACAACAAGTGATGGCGAGGATGTGGAGAAAGGGGAACACTTTTGCACTGTTGGCAGAATTGTAAATTGGTGCAGCCACTATTAAAAACAGTATTGAGCTTCCTCAAAAAGTTAGAACTAAAACTATCATATGACCCAGCAATTGTACGTCTAGGTATTTATCTGAAGAAATCCAAAACACTAATACAAAAAGATATATGCACTCACCAGAAGATATATGCACCTCTAAGTTCATTGCAGCATTATTTACAATGGCCAAGATATGGAAGCAACCTAAGTGTCCACCAATAGATAAATGGGTGAAATAGAAGTGGCACATATATACAATGGAATATTACTTGGGCATAAAAAAAGAATGAAAACTTGTTATTTGTGACAACATAGTGGACCTAGAAGGTATTAGTGAAATAAGTCAGACAGAGAAAGACAAATACCATATGACTTCTCTAATATGTGGAATCTAAAGAACAAAATAAATGAACAAATAAAACAGAAACAGACTCATAGATGCAGAGAACAGATTTATGGTTGCCAGATAGGAGGGGGGTTGTGTGGCTGGGTGAAAAATGGAAAGGGTTAAGAAGTACAAACTGGCAGTTATAAAATTAGTGAAAGAGATGTAACATGCATCATATTAAATATAGTCAATAATATTATAATAATTATGTATGGTGTCAGATAGATACTAGACTTATTGGGGCGATCACTTCATAAGATATATAAATGTCTAATCACTATGTTGTACACCTGAAACTAATATAATAGTTCATGTCAACTGTAATTGAAAATTTTAAAAATATTTTAAAGAACTTTAAGGAAGAAAAAAAGAAGAGCTACTTAAGAATTAAAAGATATAACCACTATGCCTTGGCTGGTGTGGCTCAGTGGACTGAGTGCCAGCCTGCAAACCAAAGGGTCACTGATTCAATTTCCAGTCAGGGCACGTGTCTGGGTTGTGGGCCAGGTCCCCATTTGGGGGTGCACAAGAGGCAACTAAACATTAATGTTTCGCTCCCTCTCTTTCTCCTTCCCTTCCCATCTCTCTAAAAATAAATAAATAAAATCTTTTAAAAAATTATATATATAACCACCAAATGCAATGGGGTGTGTGTGTGTGTGTGTGTCTTATCTACATTACAATTCAATTATTTAAAAATCAGGCAGTCAGAGAAATTTGAACATAATTTCAGTACATTGTTAATTCACATCAGCATGACATTGTAACCATGATTAGTACTATCCTGGTGAATCTTGTTGTTCCTTCTTAATCCAAATGAAATTGAGATAGTTACGATGAATCATTGATGTTATTTTTTTCCCTTCATATTAAAGTATAATTGAAATTAATACTGCAATTAGGACTGAAAAGATACTTGCAAATTAGGGTATAAATCCATATTTTTATTAGTATTATGAGACTTACAAGAGATAGAACCTTATTTATTAAAGGAGTGTTCATTATTGCTCAAGTATTAATAATAATAACTACTAACCATAGCGTATACAATGCCGATCAAAATGTATTGAGTGCTTACTTGACTTCAGGTAATACTTGAAGTGTATTCCATGTATTTAATATTTAATCTTGGCAGTAATTCTGTAAGAGAAGTTCTGTAATTATTTACATGTCACAGTTGAGGAATCAGACGCAAAGCGCTGTTGAACAAGCAGCCCTGAGGGGCTACAGCCAGGAATGAATACAACTTGGATTTGAACCCAAATAACTTGAATTCAGGTTCCACTTACTTAACCTCTAGTTTCTCATGGTGATTAAAGGAATACTTATCACCAGTCACTAATATTATTTATCCGCATGTTGTCAATATTAAAGTGTTTTATCATGAAAGACAAAGAAACTGTAGGAAGGTCTTTTCATAAATCCTTCCTGTCCCTCAGGCTCCCAACTGGCTCCCACCTTCTTGGTGGCCTTTGCATCTCCTGACCCTGATCACCACGTATGGACAGGCCTGCTCTTATGCACTGCGACACCACTGGGTTGTTTACTTAGAAGACAGGGAGTCTGTTAGGAAAGCAGAATCCCTCACCGTGTTTACAAGGGGTGAGAATTCTCCCTGTTCTGGTGAAGAGTGGAGATCTTGAGTGTGGGTGCAGTGGGGCTGTATATTTTGTAATTTTGAGACTTGGCTGGTGACACATAAATGACATCTTGAGTAACTAAACACCAGGGGTCCCTTGCATATTCTCTGTCCTCTCAATCATTATTGCTTTATTCTAGGACCAGGCCATGTCTCCAGGAAAACGCAGCTCTCAGAGATCAATCACCTTCCCAGGGTAACCCTACCAGCTCCTCCCCAAACGTATCTATCTCCCTGTGAGAAGAGAAGAGTTTCCCTCCTGCTCTGACTGAGAGAATACACAGTGTCTGGAGTCTGACAGATCCCGGTTAAACACCAGTGCTCCAGCCCCCACCCCATATTGCTCAGTGCCAAATCACTTTCCTCTTTCCTCTGCAGAGGTTCAACTTTCCTGGGAGAAATGTGAATTTACTTACACTAGAGATGAGGAAAAACATCACCATTATGTTCATGTGTGGGTATTCTCAGCAAAACATAACTCACCCAGGGCGAGGTCACACAACCCCAGCCCTTTGCCTTCTCTGACCCCCTGCATGAAACCCTCAATTTTGGCCTACAGACCAGAACACAGTAATTGTTTCTCCTTAGTAACTGAGGACATGTTGCTCCCAAGACCGCCCTTGCATGGCTGATTTAAACCACAATATTCACACAGTGTCCTGACCTTCCAAGTTTGACTTCTGTCCTCCTGAGCAGCTCTGATTAACAACAAATTAAAACTGAACAGAAGTAGCCTAAAATTTGGAAAAAAGTACAACTCAGAGGGAGGAGAAGCCATCCTGATTTCTACAGGGCAATGGGTTATTCTACCACGAGTGACCCATCAGCTGTCCTTTCAGCCCAGGGCCTGTTGCTGCCTCTCCCACTGCGCCTCACTCCCTCTCTGTCTTCTCTTCTCCTTCTCTCTTTCCCCTGTTGTGTGTCTTCTCTCTGTTTTTGCCCTTTATTCCTATTCAATGAGCCTGCTGTTCTTCCCTGTGCTCTATCCTTTCTGCCTACTTGAACTCTCTATCGTTTGCCCCACCTGCGGTCTCCGTGTTCCCTCCCACTGCTCCATGCTCCTTCCCTCTGCTCACAGGACTCTCTTCCAGTCCCTCATCTCCTGCTACACTTTTTCCTATTGTCTACGTGCTAATCTTTGTCTGCTTTCTGCACCCTCCAGAGAGACTTCCATAGAGAAAATTGGTCACTGCTTCCTCCCGCCCATACAATCATGCAGCCAAGATTGCTCCTGCCCTGTATTCAGGGAGTATAATTTACCTAACCACGCACCTGTCTACACCCTGTGAACAGTCATTTTGGTATAACACTGATAAGACCCTCCCAGAATCCATGCCAACCTCTTCAAATCTACCAACACTCACATGTTTCATGTTCACCTTCTGGATCTGGATTCTGGTGAGAAGAGTACTATAAGGTGTCAGACCTGACTGAGCTGAGTCCTTAAGAAACTCATATATTTCTCCATGAAGTTATTTATTTTTTTTAATTGGTAAATTTAAGAGTCTCAAGGACTGCAGTAAGAATTTTTGTCTTCATCTTATGTGTAATAGGAAGCAATGTTTTGGTTAGTAAGGGCAAGGCTTACTAACACCTTCCCCCTCTCCTGTCCCCTTGTCCCCACCCCTCAGTAGTCTCTAGTATTGACCATGACATTCATGGGAAAAGCCTTTTGAAACTGGCAAGGTATTTATAGGTGTGAAGAAGCCCTCAGGTAGCAAGTGCTAGGAAAGGTCATTCTTAGGGATCCTCATCCCAAACATTGGGCCGAGACTGTATTTAAACCCCATAGTATCACCCATTGTCTGGGCTCATTTCCTCTGCACTTGATCTTTTTGAAAAGATGAGTTTACTGCTCTGCCTAATCTCAGGATCCTCACTGTCCCTGGCAGAGAGTTGGGAGTAGTAACTCATCGTGTAGAGTTAGTGTGTAAGTCTGCCCTGGGTCTGAGTTTGTAGTTCACAACAGAGGTAAAACGGGGAGAAAAATCCACTGAAGGGGAAAGTTTGGACTTAGGATAAGGTGAAATTCACATTTAAGAACCACCCTTGGTCAAACTAAAGATGGAAAAGGAAACATACTAAACAGAAAAGAGAAGAATAGGCACCACACTATTGGGAATAAAGAGGGGGCATAGAGTATTGTGAAATGATTAAAACTTCATTCAAGTCTTCTTGAAAGCCATTGTTCATAGCTTGGTCAACTGAGGTAAGACTACATTTTACCTGGGTTGGCATAGCATGTAATCTTCACTTCAGTGACATTAAGCCTACAATAACCTGAATTTGGGAGTAGGTTGAGGCCACTGGTAAATTAACGCCTAGGATAATTAATTTATCCTCTGATCAGAACAACAGGACATTATTTATTCTGCCATTAAAGCTCTCTTGTATGTACATCAAACATGACCTACTGACAACGTTTTCACACTTAAAGTTGTTGAGAAGAATGATATAAAATACACTATGTTGCACACATTCTAAAAATTAATTTTTTAAAATTGTGCCAAAAGTACTTGTAAATTGGGGGTGAAAAAGATAAGTAAATAAATTACATAAAATGCAAGCCAGATTATTTATTGTCAGAGGAAAAGTGTATAATAATCAATGATTGAGGCCTAAAATAAATCCTGTATTACTACATAATTGAAGGTAGTATAAACTCATGATAATTTTAACATATATTGAGAGGGACAGAGAAATAGTTATAACTATGGGTATATGCATGAACTAGTAAACACATATATGCTTCCTAGCTCTGTCTATTGAGAGGGCTTAGAAGCAGTGGCACCCCAGCAGCAATGAATAACCCAGGGCCCAGGCATGGGTTTCCAAATTCCATTGTCCAATTTTTAAAAAATGAGGACAAGGTCAATGGAGAATAGAAAAAGAAAAATGGTGGCTTTACAGTGGAGCAACCTGGCCGGTACCACTTGAACCAAGTAAGGAATGTTAGCACCACCAGTGATATAATGTCAATGCTATGTTGTCGTGAGATGATGCAATGAGAAAAGTACTTCCTTTTTGTGGTATTCTTCCCCAAAATCAATAGTCACAGTCTAATCATGAAAATACACCAGACCAATCCAAACTGAGGGACAGTCTACAGAACACCCGTTCAGTACTCTTAAATATTGCCAGGTTGTCAAAAACGAAGTTAAACGAAGTAGTTGTCACAGCGCAGAGAAGACTGAGAAGTCAGGATGACTAATTTTTGCAGTGTCCTGGATTGGATTCTGGCACAGAAAAACTGAAAAGCTGTAGAAATCTGAGTAGAATGTCATGTAGTTAATAGTATTGTACTCGTTACATTTCTTAATTTTCACAGACGTCCTGCAGATACATAAGATGTTATCATTAGGTCCAATTAGGTGAAGGGAATGCAGATGCTCCTTGACTTACAAAGGGGTTATAATATAATAGGTCCAAAATGCATTTAATACACCTAACCTACCGAACATCATAGCTTCCTCTCACCTGCCTTAAACTTGCTCAGAACACTTACGTTAGCCCACAGGTGGGCAAAATCAGTTAACACAATGAATACATGGTAGCATATGGATGGACCCTCATGACCACGTGGCTGAGAGCTGTGGTTTGCTGCCACCGCCCAGCACCATGATAGAATACCGTATCCCATATTGCTACCCAGGGAAAGGTCAATATTCAAAATTCAAAGTATAGTTTCTAAGTTGAAATATCGTAAGTCAGGGACCATCTGTACATGAATTCTCTGTACCAGCTCGGCACAGAAGAGACTGATTTTGAAAGGACTGGAGAATTTTTTATTATGTTCAAAAGCAAACTTCAATCAATTCCCGAAAACCTACATTGTCCAGACTTTTTACCATGAAGTTGTAAATCCTCTACAATTCCATCCTATGCCTGCATCCTATATTTTCACAGTTTATGGTACTTTAGTTTTGAAAAGATGTTTTGTTTTAAAATAGTCAAATTTGCCAATGTTTTCCCTTCATATTCTGTGCCTTTTATGAATTGATGTCCTAAAAATATTCCCTTCTGTGTTTTTATAAAAGTTGAAAAGTTTTTAAATTTTATTCTTAGGACTTTAATATGAAAATACATGATTTTTATATTTGCAAAGGGGTCTTGATTCTGTGGGAACAAGGAATACTCTTTCTCCCTCATCCAGTGATTTTTGGCTCTGCAAATCACCTGGGGAAGGGTTAGGGCATGTCAGGTGGGGTCTGACCCTCATCTTCCAGGATGTATCCTTTTGTCTGGGTCCAGGGCCTTGGCTTTTGGCAGGATGAGGAAATGCAGGAACTTTGGAATGAGAAGGATTAGGGTCAGTTGTGCTGTTACTGGATGAATAGAAGTAAAATATGAAGAATTGAGGTAATAAAGGAAATTGGTCACGGATTGTCAGCTTGGGATTTATTTATTTTTGTAAGTTTTATTGATGCATACACTGCTTGCAGAAAGTAAACAAAACTTAAGTGTACAACTCAATGCATGTGTACAAAAATAACAAGAGTTCTGTTAACATTAGCCAGATCAAGAAACAGAATTTTAAAACTCTAAATGCATAGCCATAGGGGTAGTCATTGGAAAGTTGCTAGAACTGTGGTTTTGTAGTTCTAGATGTTGGTCCATCCACAGTGACCAGATGTGGAGGGGACACACATGGAATATAAGGAGTGGTTCCCTTTCCATATATCATAGTCACAATCTTGTTGTTTCCACACACACTGTGTGAGTTCAGATTCAGGTTCAGGGCAGCCAAGTGAGCAGAGGAGGCAGGGTTGAACCTAGAGGTGGAGGGAGATACAGGACTTGTTGCTATTCCTACCCCACTTGTTGTTCACATACCCCCCTCCTAAAAAGACAAGGGTGACAGGGTTCTGTGTACAGGGAGAAGCTAGAGGGAGGAGGCCAGGGTCATCCAAAGAGGGAGATGACAAAGAGGAAGCTCTGGGGACAAGGAAGTGGGACAAGGAGAAAGCCTGAGCTGCAGAGAAAACATACTCAGGAGCTTACTCACTTGACATTTGCAACCTGTTCTGTATGCTGCCTCGAAACCTATTTTTTGCTCTCTGGTGAGATTTTGCCAGAAATATGCCAGGTGGCATCTTGTGAAGTTCACTCTTCCGGCCCTCAGATAGCCTGCAGCGATGGAGAGCATGGCCTGAGAGTCAGCACCGCATGTATGAATGGCCCCTGGGAAGGACAGGCTATGGCCTTTAGGTAGTCAGCCCCAGAGAGTCTGGGAACCCGGAGGCTTTACAGTCAGCCATGAATCATGGTCCGGAACTTTCCTAGGAAGTGTCTGTCAGATTATGCAGAAGCAGCCCTTGGTCCTCCCTGGAATTAGAGTTGCAGAAGGAGAGTGGTCCTTTCAGGGGAAGGCGGCAAGGCTGAGTGGCCGTATGTGGATAGGGGGCTTACCTGCAATCAGTAATTGTGATTGTTGAGCAGTCAGCTCATAACCACAGTCGCTCCGGTGCATAGGTGTGTAGATATGATGGATTTGCGTGAGGCCCCTGGGAGCTCTGAGTATCTGGGATGGGACGGAAAGAGAGGGTAAGACCTCAGGTTCTCCTAGAAGTTGCTGGGCTCCAGAAACCATCCAACTCCCTCAGCCCGAGAAGATTGGGAAGTCTAGTTTATCTGGAAGGGGAGGGTTAGGAAGGAAGGAGGTACTGGGTTTACCTTAGTAACACTGACTTCGAAACTTCGTTTTCTCACAGTGTTATTTCCTGGTCCTAGGATATCAGCAAGTATGACTGGGAGAAGCAGGAAGAAATGAGTCAGGAGCCCATAGGTTCATTGGTTTAAGTTGTTCCCAGAGACATTGTTCAGATCAAAAGAGATCCCGACCTCTGCATCTCTCCACCCCAAGGTGAGACCCTCTTAATGGAGACTTCTCTGGTGTTTCCCTAGACTCACCAATGTCTGACATGCAGTAATATGTCTGAGGGTGCTGAAGTTTACAATGACAAGCACTACAAGGTGTTGACAGGGCCAGGAGCAAGGGAAAGGTCAGCAGGAATGAGGGATCCATGGCGGGTCCTGGGACACACAGGACATGTGTTAAATCATGACATTTTTCTAGCCCAGCTCCCCCATCCACCTACAGTTAGAAACCGAGCTGGCTTTGGAAGACTGTCTACCTCTCTTAATGTCTAGGGACCTAGAAAGACTGAGTCCAGCTCCTATGATCTCATGGCCCACATGCACGAAAGTCTGTGCCCCATGTCTAAAATGTCTTACCTCTGTCAGGCCGAGCCAACATGTACCACAGCTTCTACAAAACACCCAGCAGCACAAAAGAGTCTTCTGAATTTCCTTTTCACCCTGGGGCTTATCCATCAGGGAGGTACAATCTGATTACAGGATGTACCAGTCACTTGGTATCATTCTTCTCTCCTCTGCATTTTCTTTTCATCTTTCAAGCATATCAACCAGGCAGGTGTGGTCTGACTAATGGGTGCACTTGTCACTTGAAATTTTTCTCTGTATGATTATTCAAAGAGCCACCAGCTCCACCTATTCCTGGACAATACTATGGGCTCAACTGCACCTCCCTAAAATTTACAGGTTAAAGACCTACCCTCCAGTCCCTCAGAATGTGACTATTTACAGACAGGGTCTTCAAAGAGGGAATTAAGGTAAAATGAGGTCATTGGGTTGCGTCCTAGTCCAGTGCGACTTATCCTGATACAAACAGGAGATTAGGACACAGACTCTCATAGAGGGAAGCCCACGTGAAGATACAAGAAGATGGCCATTTTTGAACTAAGAAGATATTCAGAAAAAAACAAACAGTCTTGACCTTGGACTTCTAGCCTCCAGAACTATAAAGAAATACATTTCTGTTGTTCAGACCACCCGGTCTGTGGTACATTGTTATGGCAGCCATAGGAGACTAACAGACTTCTTAGTTTTATTTTTTAAAAATATATTTGAGGTCTTTATACAATTTAAATTTGTATTAGGATTTTGAGAAAGCAAAATCATCTCCCTTATCTCTACCCCCCCCCAAAGGCTTCCATTTATTATATTATGATTTATCCTCCCATTGCTTTTTTAATGAAAAAATCTGTAAGCACATTCAACCTCCTTCTTACAGAACTTTTCAGCATACTGTATACATGACATTGGTATGCCTTTTTGATTTTTATAGCATATTCTAAGATGACACTATGGTAGTATGTATTCCTTATTCTTCAGATGGTTCTATAATGCTCCATGTTGTGCCGTGGATTATCCAACCATTCCCTAATTATTAGTTCTTTCATCAGTTTTCTGTTGTTTGCTCTCACAAATAGTACTTCAGTGATTAGGCATGTGAATATATCTCATATTTGAAAATGTGATTTTAGAAGTGCTTTGTAGAAATAGGACTGGAGCAGGAACCATTTCCTTTTTTTCTGTGATTTATCCATTTCTTGTCCTGCTCTTTTCTATAGAATTGGTTGACTTTTTCTCTATTTTTTAGAAACTACATTAAACATACTAACCCTTCACAGTATCATTGCAAATATGTTGCTTATGTAACATTTTACTCCACTCGAATTTAAAAAGTTATTTAACATAACCAGTTTAATAATGTTTTGATTAACTGCTTCTGGAATTTTAGTCATAGTTAGCAAAGGTTTCCCTTACTAACAGAAATTAGAGGATTTTACTCATGATTTCTTCCATTGTTTGCAGAATTTCCACTTTCCATATTTAGATCTCTAAAGCATTTGGCATTTCTCCTGTATCAGTGTGATTCATTGACACAATTTTATCTCTGTCCTCAGATATATTCAATTAACCCAATACCTTTATTGCAAAGATACCTTTTTCCATACTTACTCGAGATGTCACCTTTATCATATACTAAATTTCCTTATTCATTTGAGCCTCTATAATGATATTCTGCTCATTTAGTCTATGTGTGTATTCCTTCATCAATACCACATTCGGAGAAGGGTTGGAACTGAGTAGTGAGGGTGGAGGGATTTAGCAAAAAAGAAAAAATGAAAAAACTCAAGGACAGGGACAACAGTGTGGTGCTTGCTGGGTGGGGAGGGGAGGGGAGGGCACGGAGGATAAACGGGGACGGAAGGTGACGAGAGGACTGGTGAACGCACAGCACAGTAAACAGATGATGTGTTGAGGAATTGTGCATCTTCTACCTATATAATTTTGTAAACCAGTCTCACCCCAATACGCTCAATAAAAAGGGGAAAAAAACATAATCAAATGTGTTCTAGGTGTTTTAATATATTTCTAGAGGAGAATTTTTTTCTTTTGCAGTTTTTCCCTTTTCCAGCAGCTGGAAGTGGCTCCGATATTTTGTCTTATGGCCCCTTTCCATCTTCAAAGCCAGCAATGGGTGACTAGTCAAGCCCTACAGCACACAGAAGACACTGCCTCTTCTATTGTGCATTTAAGGATCTTTGTGATTACAGGGGCTCCACGTTGATAAGCCGGGATAATCTCTTTATTTTTAAGTTGGTTGATTAGCAAACTTAATTCTATCTGCAACTTTAATCCTACTTCTCATTTAACATAACATTTACAGATTCCAAGGATAAGGATGTGGTTATCTTTGGAGGGGCATTATTTATTTTGACTACCATAGGGGTAGACAGGCACACACACACACACACACACACACACACACACACACACACACCACTTTTCCCATCCAGGGACAGAAATCGGAGCTTCACCAGACACACTCCATCCCTTACTCTTTGTGAGGCTTTTGATTGGAATGCTGACTCCAGGCCAATGGAGAAACACTGATTACTTCAAGAAAGAGATAATCAGTTAGGTGTAATTGTTTTATTTTTCAGCTTTACTGCATGAAATATTCACCATTTTCTCTTAGTTTGACTTGTTTTTCTCCTCACAGTATCTTTTGAATAAAATAACTATTTTCTTTTAGTTAAGTAAAACTTATTTTTAAAACCCTTCATGCTTTTATTTGGGGTGGGGGCAGTGTGTCCAGTATGGAAATTCTTTACCTATGCCAAGCTTGCAAAAATGTTCTAGTTTCCTAGAAGTTGTAGGCATACACTTTTACACTTAGTCTATGATTCATTTCAAGTTAATTTTTGTGTATAGTTTGGGGACAGAATCAAAGTTAATTATTTTCTATATAACATCAATTATTCTGGCATAATTTCTTGAGAAGACCCATTTTCACTTTATGACCTTGGCCTGTCTGTTGAAAATCAGCTCACCTTACATATTTGGGTCCGGTTCTGGATATTTTCTTCCATTATCTATATACCTATTCTCATGCTGACACCAAATTTTATTACTGTAGCTTTATAATATACTTCAAATTTGGTAGTGTAATTCTTTCAAATGTATTCTTTTCCAAAGCTATTTTGACTATTTCCACTATATGTATTTAAGATGCTGTTTATCAATATCTATACAAACGCATAATGGGCTTTTGACTAGGATTGATTAGAATCTAGAGATGATTTTAAGGAGAACTGACACCACTCTTGAGTCTTCCAGTCTATGGGCATTTTGTATCTCTCCATGTGTCATACCATTTTACATTTCTCTCTGCAATGTTTGGTTTGGGCAGTGGTGTGAATCTGGCACATATTTTGTTAAATTTGTTCTTAACTATTTCTTATTTTTATGCTACTGTAGTAGGTATTAATTTTTAATTTCAATTTGTAATTGTTCTTGTCATACATAAATATGTGAATTTTTTACATTGTTCTTTCTTGTTCACACAACCTGGCTAAATTCACTTGTTGATTATAGTAACTTTTCTTCAGATTTCTTAAGGATTTTTACATACAAGATTATGTCATATGTGAATAAAGACAGTTTTTCTTCTTCCATTCCAATCACTATGAGTTTATTCCTTTGAATTGTCTATGTACTGACTAAAACTTTTGTTACAGTGAAGAATAAAGGGACAAGGGCAGAAATCTTTACCCTGTTGCTGATATTAAGGAGAAATCATTCAATCTTTCACAGTTATGCATGATATTGGTTTTAGAGTGTTATTGTTACATTACTTAATAGGTTAATAATGGTCTCTTCATATCAAGAATGATGAATTTTGCCAGACTATTTTTCTGCATCTATTTAAATAATTAACTAGGTTTCCTTGGACTTCTGGTCAAGATGGCTTGCCTCTTTGCACAACCACGTGAAAAATACAACTAAAATACAGAACCACCATTCCTCAAAACTATCATAAATTGAGTTGAATGGAAGTCTGACAACTATTCAATTGAAGAAACCATATCCATCTAGACTGGTAGGAGGGGCACAGATGCAGAACGGGCTGGTCTCTCACCACATGTGGTAGATAAAAATTTGGGAGAGATATTTTAGGAGTGAGGAGTCCCAGCCCCACATCAGGCCCCCCAGCTCAGGGTTCCAGTGACAGGAAAATGAGTTGCCACAATTTCTGGCTGCAAAAGCCAGCAGGGATTGAGAAGGTGGGAGAGATTGAGTCAGTGGAAGAAACTGTTCAAGCCCCAGGCAGTTCCTCTTAAAGAACCCACACAGGGACTCCCTTCGCAGACTCCAACATCAGGGTAGCAGCTTGAAAGGCACCAGTGGTGTACAGGGATGAACTGAAGGGTCTGGCATCAAGGTCAGCAGAGGCCATTATCTCTTTTCTAAAACCTCCCCCCACAGAACTGGCAAGCTGCTGCCATATCTGGGACTCCATCAACCTGACTAACACCTTTTGACCTGCCTTGGAGCTCCCCAGAGACTCTACCCCACCCAACTTATGGGCCCACCCAAGCTTCTTTTCCATATGAATGGCTGGTCTTGGCTCATGATTCACAGCTTTTTAAATCCTATTGAAAAAGCAACAACTGGCCTCAGTGAGCCAATCTTTGCAGCTGATTGGCCTGGGTAAATCCCTCCCATTGATCTGCCAACAGAAACCAAGGCTCAACTACAAGAGGAGGATGTACTCAATCCACACAAAGGGCGCATCTTGATAAGAGATGCTCTGCTACTGGACCCTACAGGACAGCCGCTACATGCTACCAAGACATACAGTCAAAACAGCTCTACCTGATACACAGAAACAAACACGGGGAGGCTGCCAAGATAAGGAGACAAAGAAACATGGCCCAAATGAAAAAAAAAAAAAAAAAAAACAGATCAAAACTCCAGAAAAAGAGCTAAACAAAATGGAGATGAACAGGCTATCAGATGCAGAGTTCAAAACACTGGTTATATGGATATTCAAGGAACTTAGTGAAGACCTCAGGAACATAAAAAAGATCCAGTCAAATAAAAGATAAACTAGTTGAAATAAAGAATAATTTACAAGAAAACAATAGTAGAGTGGGTGAAGCAGAGAATCAAATAAATGACTTGGAACATAAAGGGGCAAAAAACAGTCAATTAGAACAACAAGAAAAAAGAATCCAAAAATTTGAGGAAAGTATAAACAGTCTCTGGGACAACTTCAAGTGTTCCAACATTAGCATCATAGGGGTGCCAGAAGGAGAAAAGAGAGAGCAAGAAACTGGAAATCTATTTGAAAAGATAATGAAAAGAACTTCTGTAATAGTCATGCAAGTCCGGGAAGCACAGAGAGTCCCAAACAAGATGAATGCAAAGAGGCCCACTCCAAGACACATCATAATTAAAATGCCAAAGGTTAAAGATAAAGAGGAAATCTTAAAAGCAGCGGGAGAAAAGCATTTAGTTACCTACAGGGGAATTCACATAAGACTGTCAGCTGATTTCTTAAAAGAAACTTTTCAGGCTAGAAGGAATTGACAAGAAATATTCAAGGTCATGAAAAGCAGAGAGCTATAGCCAAGATGGCTCCACCCAGCAAAGCTATCATTTAGAATCAAAGGACGGATGAAGGGTTTATTATATGAAATGTTAAAGGGATTTATTTAAGAAAAGGAAGAGCAAAACTATGAACAATAAAATAGCAAAAAAAAAAAAAAAAAAGAAAAGAAAAGTATCTATCAAAAGTTGAACCTAAAGAACAAACTAAGCAAACAAGAAGAACAGAAACAGAATCAAGGCTATGGAGAGCATTTTATGGTTGCTAAATTGGAGGGGGATGTGGAGGAATGGGTGAAGAGGTGAGGGGATTAATAAGTATAAATAGGTAGTTACATAACAGCCACGGGGATGTAAAGTATAGTATAGGAAATGGAGTAGCCAAAGAACTTACACGCATGACCATAGACAGAACAATGGTGGGGGGGATTGACTGAGGGTATAGTGGGTGCTGTGTGGAGATGGGCCAAGGGGGAAAATCAGAGCTACTGTAATAGCATAATCAATAAAATATAAAATAATAAATAGCTTTTCTTTAACAGTTTGTTTCATTAATGTAGTAAATTACATTATTTGATTTTCCTAGAGATAAATCAACTTTGTTTTTGGTGCTGAAATCAGTCATGTATTGCTGGATTTTATTAGCTAACATTTTCTTGTGGAATTTGTGTGTATCTTCATGAGAAATGTTAATGTTAGAAAGTATTTATTTATTTTTTTGTATATTCTTTGTGTCAGGATAAATTTACACTGGTAAAATACTTTAGAAAAGATTTAGTTATCCTCTGTTTTCTTAAAGAGTTTATGAATGAATATATTATTTTTCCTTAATGTTAGAATTAACCAGTGTAGTTTTTAGATTGCAAGAAAAATTCGATACACGAAGTCAAGTTCTTGAGTTGTTACAGTGCTATTGAAATTTTCTCTTTATTCTTGCATATATTTTGGAAATTTTTATTTTTCAAAGGATGTGTGCAATTCACCTAAACTTTCAAATTATCAGCACAAAGTTCTTTATAATACTCCCTTATTCTACCTTTTTATATATAAGATGTATGCAATAATATCCTTTTATTATCCCAGAAAATGGTAATCTGCACATTTCCTCATTTTTCCTTGATTAACATAGCCACTGGGTTGTCAATTTGATTGCCCTTTTCAAAAAACAACCTTTTGGTTTAACTGATATTCTCTATTTCTCTATTGATTTTCACTCATATTTATGTCCTTTTTTCTCTTGAGTTTTAATACAATATGAACTTCTTTTCCAACATTTTAAGGTAGAAGCTTGGGTTGTTGATATTAGACATTTTTTCTTTTTCTAATATAAGCATGTTGAGCTATAAATTATAGTCTAAGCACTCTTCTAGCTCTATTGCACAAATTTTAAAATGTTTTTGGGTTGGTTTTTTTTTTTTCAGTTCAAAATATATTCTAATTTCCTCTGTGATGTCTTCTTTGTCCCAGAGATTATTTTGAAAGTGTTGTTTAATTTCTAAATATCTTGAAATTTCCAAATAACTTCTATTATTAGTTTAATTTTCTGTCATCAGAGAACAATCTGTCTGATTTGAATCTTTTAAAATAATTTAAATTTACTTAATATCACACCATATTACCTATATTGGAGAATGTTTCATTTGCAACCACAAAGAATTAGTATTCTGCTGTTGTTTGGTGGAATGATCTGTTATTGTGCTGTAGGTCATGTTGGTTGACATTATCCATGTCTTCTAAATACTCAGTAATTTCAATTTACGTTTAAGGTACTGAAGGGGAAGCTGAAATATCTAAAATATATAATTCATTTACTATTATAGAATGTAATTCACCAAATTCATGCTGGTAGTCTGAAATTGGTGATGAGACAATGAATGTATTTATACATTGGAAACTGGCAAATGTGAAAAATCAGGGTTGTTCCACAAGTATTGGTTATTAACTATGTAATACCACTGCACTGAACAATTCCTACAGAAGGGAACATGAGAGCCTACTTTGGATCTTCCCATCTCACCTAGAAACAGTGCCCCTCTTGCTTCGTCAGTGTGTGCAGTGTGTAGAAGGCCTGACAGGTGGAATGAGGACAAGGCCTTAGATAGTAGGGAGGGAGCAGTAGCATTAATAGGAACTTACTGAGCTCTCACTATGCTGACCACCAGTGAGATTAACAATAATAGGGGAAGGGTAGCTTTTTGCTCTTCAACTCTCTGGCACCTTTCAGTTCTCATTATGGCAATGTGAGAGTGCTCAGTGTTTTAAGTATTATTCCTGACTCACTTAATGATCCTTGATCCTTCCTCATCTCATAGGCATAGCAAGTGTTATCTAATCATAGTCTATCATTACTTGTCCTCATCTACCACAAATCTTGCAGCAATGATGGATAGAAACATGTGTCATACTGGTTGGGTAATACGTACCAACTTGTCACTGTAGCATATGTTTTATCCACTAATTTGGATATCAATAATTAGTCTTAATTTCACCATGAAATTTCTTTATAATAAGGGACTGTTTTGATTCAGTTCTTTTCAGTTTAATGCTGTGCTAAATGATTTTCAGCCATTAGAGAGGGAAATTTCTTTCATATCTATTTATAGAGAGCAAAATTAACATTCAGTACAGCTGGTTTTGAACACCTAAACTCTACTTTGAATTGGGAAACTCAGAATTTGACCATTTTGCTATGTTTTACCTAAAGAAGAGTAATTAATCTGAGTAAAGATAAGTACCAATTAACATGTTTAAAAACAGAGAGTTTTATGATGTTTAAACTGAAGTGACCAAGAAACAAAACTGTGAGAGAGATGAAAACAAGTTTTTAATTTTTTTTTAATTTTTTTTTTTTTTTACATTTGCTTCATTGACCATAAGAATAGTGTCCACTGATTCAGGTGTTACTTATTGAGTATCTAATATAAGCCAGGTCCCAAGGAAACAGGACAAAGAAGTCTTTCCTCTTAAGGACTCCAAGTTAATAGAAGGGTGTGTTGGTGTTGGGAGGTAGAAAGTGTATCACATAATGTGACAAGTGTATTAGGACACATAAGAGACACTTTATTTGGTTTTGGGGTGGGAGAGAGCAGAAGAGAATTTAGTCTAAGTTTGAAATTTAGAGAAATATGCAAAAAGTAATAATTAATAGTTCATCATTATGTTTTGGTGGAATCTGCTCTAGAATGGGAGATAAAGTTGACCAAGTTGATGACAAAGAAAGAACCAATCTTCCCATAACTATTGTTCATATCTATTAAAATTAAAAAAAATAAAACAAATACAACAGTTAAGATCTTGTTTCTATATAAAAGCTATCTTTTATATTCTCAAAGGCATGAAAAAGAAATTAAAGACAGAAGGTAAAAGGAATTTGTAGGTCAGAAGATAATAGGGACCCCATGACCATAAGAACCAAGAACAAGCTTAAATAAGTATTGAAAATAATTAACATCTGAAACTTAGAAATAAAGCAAAAGATGACAGCATGTCCTTTCAAAGTCATACTAGGTCATTGTTAAAAGGTCTATCCAAAGATCATTTAACTAATAGAATACATTTGTGTTTAACTTTGTTCTTTATTATTTGATGGGATCATGGATGCTATGACTTTATATGTTAAGTTTTAGATTTTTCACTTACCAGAAATCTAAACTCCAAAGGTTTCAGGGAACCTGAAGAGCATTGATCAGTTTTGTATCTATTAACAAATTCATTTCAGAATTCCTTTGAATGACTGTTTAAATTTATGTTCCTTGAATACTACATTGAACCGGGCGTATCATCTGATTGATCCCTTCATTTATTAATAAATTGAATTAAATCGTCAGCATGTCCTTATTGTATATTTATGTGAAAGTCATGTTTTTAATTTTTTCAAATTATCCTTCAACAAAAGTCATTACTTTAGTAGTGAAGTCCAACAGGAAATACCGATGTTTTTCAACACTATTTGATATTAGACAATTTACAGCTCCTCTGTCAGAGTAATCCGAAAGCCTAATCTGCTACTGATTTACAAACTGGACGAAAAACCTAAAGTTCCCAATGGGTATATCTACCCCAAAGATAAAGCTCTAGAGATAAAATGGTCCACAGTCACATCAAGATCAAGTGTTACTGTTGAATGAAAAATCATTATATATATATATATATATATATATATTTGAAAACAAAAGAAATGTATTGTCTCACAGTTCTAGAGGTCAGAAGTATAAAATCAAGGTGTCAGCAGAGCCACGCTCCTCCAAAGGTTCCTCACCTCCCCAAGCTCTTGGTGGCTCCCAGTATTCCTCAGCCTGTGGTAGCCTCACTCCAATCCCTGCCTTTGTCTTCATGTGGCCTTCCTTTGTGTCTTCCTAAGTCTTCCTCTTATAAGAACACCAGTCATAGGATTTAGGGCCCATCCTAAATCCAGGATGTTCTTATTTTCAGTCCTTTTTTAAAAATTATATTTTATTGATTATATCTAGCACTATTTTTTATATGTACAAAAAAACAAATTTGAGAGGATAATCACCATATCTCAGCAGGAAAGTATGAAATTATAAGAGAATTTTACTTCCTAGTTTATATAATTATATCATTTATATATTTGAAAATGAACATATATTAATTAGCTTTAATAAAACATTGAAAAATGTCAACTTCATATTACTTTTTTATAATATTAATTATTTCTACAGTAACCACTACTGTCATCATAGATAATTTGTAATAAATGTTTTCTTTCATTGAATGAATATTTAAAGATTGATAATAATAACACTACTATCAGCACCCCTCCCCTCATCAATTAATTGAACCAATACTGGGTATCACCTATAAAAGATGTTTGATATATGTATGGAAAAAGTACAACTATTGTTAATATAATGACAATAGTTTGCGCAACATTGTTGTAACCTGGCAGCCATGGAGAGTGGACTGGAATGCACATGTGTGAACAATGATGACTTCCTGTACTAGTCAGTGGGGGCAGCAGATGCCGTTAAGTGAGCATTTGTAGTGTGAGGCCCTCACATTCAAAATGACTGAATGAGTAGAGCAACAAATCTGCATCAAATTTTGCATTAAGCTTAAACATTTCTCCACAGAAACTATGCAGATGATTCAGAAGACCACAGCTACGGGCAACTGGTGACTGGCAGCTTCATCACAACAACATGCCTGCTCATGAATCATGTCTTATGCAGAATATTTTTGTGAAACATCAAATCACCCAGGTAACTCAGCCCCACTACAGCCCAGATTGGGCACCCTGTGACTTCTGGCTTTTCCCAAAACTAAAATCACTTCTGAAAGGGAAGAAATTTCAGATCATGATAAGATTCAGGAAAATACAATGAGCAGCTGATGGCAATTGGGAGAACTGTGTGAGGTCCCAAGGTGCCTACTTTGAAGGGGACTGAGGCATCATTGTCTTATGTGCAATGTTTCTTGTATCTTGTTTCTTCTTCAATAAATGTCTCTAGTTTTCATATTACATAGCTAAATACCTTCAGGACAGACCTCGTATATTATCTTTTTTAATCCTCAGGACTCCTTTGGAATAGATATAACTCCTATTTTAGTCATAATTAATGGGGTACAGAGTGGGGGTCCCCTGAAAATAGCAGAGCATATTCCCCACAACCCTTGACTGGTGGAAGTGAGAAGTGGATGATACTGCATATAAGATACTTTGCATAACAATGGTAAGTTAACAGCCATGCCTTTCCTGAAGAGAAGGGAAGTGCCACCCAGGGCAAAAGGTGTACATGACTTTAAGATCATATGATGACTTATAACATAGCAGGGGAGGCTGATGCCCACCCCAGATGTCCCTGTGTCACTGGGAGCTCTTGCCCTGACTAAAGATGGCAGCTGAAAGAAGGTAAAAGATACTGGGGAACAGGCAAAAAAGGCACACCATAGGAGGGGCCAGATATAAGGTCACATAGGAAGTTCCGGGCTGAGCAGTTAAAATGAGGGCAGGCCCTGACTAGTGTGACTCAGTGGGTTGGGCATCATCTCACAAACCAAAAGGTTGCCAGTTTGATTCCTGGTCAGGGCACATGCCTGGGTTGCGGCCAGGTCCCTGGTTGGGGGCATTCGGGAGGTGGCTGATCGATGTTTCTCTTGCACGTTGATGTTTCTCTCCCTCTCTCCCTCCCTTTCCCTCTCTCTAAAAATAAGTAAATAAAAATAAAATAAAATAAAATAAGGGTAGGTTGAAAGAGAGGAGGGCCTGCCATGAGGTCCGGTGTGTAAGGGGAAAGCCACGAGGTTTGGAGTAAGAGCATGCTGCAAGATCTAGAGTAAGAAAGAGGAGGCCTGCTGGGAAGCCTTCCTGAAGAAGATCGCAGCAGAGCTGATGGAGCTGTGCAGGGCCCCACCTAAGCAAGCATGGATTCGTGAGGGATGCTTGGAGCTGAACCATGACCAGGAATGCTGAGCTGCAGACTTCTGCTTTTCTGAAAGACAGTACCTCTGACTGGCGTATTCTGAAGCTGGCCTGGTTTGGCAAAGGGAGGCAAGATTATGCGTTTTGGGGTGTTTTAAAGGGAGTGGGACTTAACAGCAGAGATCTGCCATCATTCTAAATCTGAATAACCTTTAAATAAACAACCCCTTTCCTTTTTAATCGAACTCTTGCATTGGGAGTCGTGCTTCTTGGCGGCAGGCAACTGAACCCCACAATTGTTCCAAAACAGCACTGGTGGGGTTCTGTAACAATAATGTTAACAGAAGCTGAGAAAGGTTAAATTTTTTTGTCGAGTCAAACTGGAATTTGCATCCCAGATATCACGGTGTCCAATTCTATGCATCTTCCCTATTCCACACCTCCTCTGCCCTACCACATAGCGTTCATGTTAAAATGCAAAACCATGAGCCAATTTCCAGAATTCAACGCCACAAGCATCTCATTATTCCTTTGGATAATCTGGTCACCCCAAACTCAGAAGGTGTAAATTGCATGATGATGGCGATGGTGAGTGCCTGTTTTCACAGGCCTCAGAGCCCCAGGTCTGTTTCCCTGGGGGCGTCGTGGAGCAAGTCAGCGGAGTCACTCCTCAAAGAACCAGAAAACAAGAAGGGGCACAAAATCAGTTCCAAGTCACCTACTGCCAGTAAAATGAGATTTGAATGGATTTCCTAATGTTTCAAAGTACTTCCTTGTGGATGGCTAAGAAATTCATAAAACCAGCCAGGAGGGTTATATTGCCTGTGAGTGTAAACAGTTATGACAGGGGAGTGACCGCCTACACCCGGAGCGCCTTTTAAAAGGCGGCTGATAAAGGAGAGAGGAAAGGGCCCCTTTGATCATTCTCATGCAAATCCCCAACAGCTGACAGAAACTGCCTTCGCTTGTGCCATATTTTCTTTTTAAAATGCATAGGAAACAACTAGCTTAGAAGTAATACTTTTCCCTTTGAAGAGTTTTTTCTTAAATTGGAAACAATTACCGGAGCGAAGGCTCTTCCTCTTTTTTAAATAGAAATTTTCTGTGTAACTTTTCCTCTGGAAAATTCTGTTAGAGGTAAGAACAACAAAACAATGGAATTAGCTTCTGGATTTTGTTTAGCAGGTGGAGCCAACTCCCCTCTTCTCTCTCTCCATCTTGTATGTAATCAGAAGAAAGAAGCACAAAACATCTTCACCAGCTGCCTCATTTCTTATTCCTTCGATTTCAGCTGAGACACACCAAATGGTCTCTGGATGCAGCTGAAGGACTGAGAAACTTCCAGTTACCACCCACCCCCACCCCTTTTGCTGAATTTTCTGTGACCTGTTTCTGCAAGCACAGTCCCTTCCTGGTATCCTTTACATCTCTGGCCACTGGGATGGGTCATCAGTTGCCAGGTGAGGTGGGGCCCCTTGTTGGTTTCTTCACCCCAGCTCTCTCTCCAATTATTTGGGACAGGGATATAATTATGCAAAACCCAGTGGTACTCCCCAATCATACAGGGATGCAGGAACACTTTTCCTTGGGAGGCCATATCCCAGCTTAGAAGGTTAGTCCCCTTCATGCACTTTTATTTTCAAGATGCAGCCTCAGTGCTGCCTCTTCCCCTGACAGAATGTTGTTCCCAACAGGCATCACAGCACTTTTCAGAACTTTTGAAAAACTTCATCATCAGGCCCACAGAAGAGACTTAATTGTTCTCTAATTATCTTTTGATGCTAGCTTTCATTTATTTATTTCTTCATTAAGTGAAAGGATGGTCCTTGGGGATTTGGGGGGCAGGCCGCAGATGAACACAGTTTCCCAGGGATGGTAGGTAAGTGAGATAATGAGATAAGTGAACAATTTTGCAGCGTGCTTGGATAATTCTCCTCAAATTCAAATTGTTTCACATGAACCTCGTCTCTTTCCCGCAAACTCTCCTATTCTCTTAGTAATGGCAGTAGCAGTCCCGAAGTGACTCAAGCCCATCCCTTTGGAGTCACCCTTGCCTCTGCCTTCTCCGCCACACTCAGGTCCAATTTTTAATGACCAAGTCAGCACCCCCAGGATCTAAGGAGAACTACTGGGCTTTCACCTCCACTGTCTGTTCAGCCTGAATATTCTCCTTCGGATTGGTGATATTGGAAGACGAGAATCTACTCGGACTAATGCAAAATATAGGGAAAGTTTGCATGGGGCCTATATGAATTATGCTTATCATTATTATCATTACTGTTATTTCAAAAGACAGAAAAGCCAATTCAAATTGCCTTAAATAAATGAACTGTATTGGTTAATAGAAGACAAAGGCAATGGTAGCTTCAGGTGAGGCTTGATCCAGGGCTCCAATGATGTGACCAGGATTCACCTTCTCCACTTTCTGCTCTTCGTCTGTGGTGCTTACTCCAATTTCTTGTAGTCTCACCCCTGGGATTCCAAGATGACTCCATCAGTTTCTTTGGATACATATGTCCTCTTCACACCCAGCAGGGAGGAGAGGGAGTCTAACTCTCAGGAGCCTCCACAGAAACCCCATTGACTCAGGCTGATCATGTTCCACCCGTGAACCAATCACTGTGGCCAGGATAGGGGTCATTCAGAGTGGCCTAAGCAATCAAGATTCACTCTGGCCTTGGAAGTGAGGTCAAGATTACTCAAACTACAGCAGGAAGTGATTTTCTAGAGAAGATTCAGGTTGCTGCAGCTGGAGCGGGGCGGGGATGCCAAGGAAGCAATAGACAGATGTCCTGGGAAGGGTGCAGCTTTGGACTGGAGGATGGCAGCCATGGGAAGCCAGTGGGATCTTAATTTTCAGATTCCTCTGTCTTAATTATTGGATAAAATCATTATGAAGGGAAAGAAGAGATTTCAGAAGCAGGTCGAATGTTAAAAAAAATACACAGTACTCCTTTTGGGGAGGGTTTAGCCAGTGCTGCGTCACAGCAAATGAAAAAATTCCAGGTAAAATAAATCCGACAAATGAATAAGTACCTGTGTATTACTCTGAGTAAAGCATTTCTGGCATTCATTGAAAATTATCTGAGTATTAGAAAGAAGCCTCTTGCTCCCTGTTGTTTGCATTTAACTTACGGACTTTAGAGTAAATGAATCAATAACTCACGCAGTCTTTACATGGCAATTAAAAAGGGAAATCTTCCCCAAGGGGAAGATGGTGTGAGAAACGTTATACTTATCTGCCTTATCTCTGTTGTCCTAGAGCAGCGATTTTCACCTGGTGTGCCACAAGAATTTTTAAAACATGTGATACCTACTCAATCAGGGGCACTGCCCTCTTCCCCCTTAGAATGCCAGATAAAAAAGTGACAACAGCGAGCTCAACAGTAGCCATCCAGGCGAATGAATCCAAATTACACCTGGTTTTTGTCAGATCAGCAAGAAATACGTGTCTGCGGTGCCGCGGAATTTTAGTAATTAGCTTATGTGTGTCATAAGATGAAAAAGGTTGAAAATCTCCCTCCTAGAGAACAGGAAATTCATTGTTAAACAATTGTTAATTGTTTAAATGTTAACGTTTCTCTCTCTGATTCTTTAAACAAAGATTTACAATCGGAAGGACAATAAAACCCCAGGATATGAGAGCTGGCAGGGACCAGCCAGTGTGATTCATGAGAGAGGATGAGAACCGAGGTGAGGAGAGAGAAGCCACAGGCCTGGGACCACGCAGAGACTCAGTGGCTAAGCTACTGGTCTTCAAATAGGCAGCCTGGGGCTGGATCCTCCCTGCAGATCCATCCTTTGTGTTTCTTCCTGCTTCCTTTAGGGTCTCAGGTGCAGCCCCTGGAAAGCATAAGCTGAAGAAGATGCCCGGGAGCCAGTGAGTGGGGCTGTGTTAACGGCTTTATTAATGTGTAATTGATATACAAAATCTGTACATATTTAATGTATGAAATTTGGTGAGTTTGGACACAGTTTCAAGCCTATGAAGCCATGATTCCACTTACATGAGGTACCCCAAATAGTCAAATTTATAGAAGCCAGTGAGGCTCTTATGCCGTCCAGAGTGGTGCAATGCCTTCCTTGCTCACATGAAGACGGTTGTCCTCAACAATGACACCACTAGGTGGCAGAAAAAATCCATGTACCTGAGGGGAGGTACCTGCTCTAAACTTCTGGAGCTCTGAGTAATTCTGCTGAGACTGGCGCATTTGCCTGGTGAGGAGACAATTAGGGACCCTGGTAACATCAGCGCACCCCCATGTCTCTTTTCCCAATCTGTACCTCTTTGGGGGGCTGGTTGGTTAATTTCATCCCTCTTTTCATTAAAACATACTAGGAGGAAAGACTCTATGTTGAAAACTATTTTATGAAAGGCTGGAACGACTACTAGGTAGTATTTCATATTTCCTCCTAGAATTTTCTTCCTTACAGTAGATATTATTTGACAATCCAAAGTGATGAATCACTCATAGCCAGGGTGGCATCTAAAATATTTTTGGACAAGGGCGAGGTCATCTGGAATGAAAACAGAGATGGGGGCAACTAGGAACTTCTAGTAGTAATAATAATAATTATAATAACAGAAATAATAGCTTGTATTTTTTTACCACTTACCATGAGCCAGGCATTATATTAAGCATTTTATATTGGCAAATGTATTTAGTATTTACAATAATCATAAGTACACAGAGGCCCAGAAGATTTAGGCAATTTGCTCATGGTCATATAATTAGAAAAATGTAAGCAACTTAAAAAAACTTACTTACACTTCATGGAATTAACAATATGTTGCTTGATGTTAACATTGTTAGGGCTTTATGAATTCAGATGAAAAGTAATTGTCCCTTTGGCCCTGTGACATATGTATTAAAATCTTCCCATCACTGGACCACTAGTAAGAGCAAGTCTGGAAAAAAGTTTCAGCTCTGCTACCCTGAGTAACAGTGAGCATCAGTTCCGAAGGGAGCATTAGGGCAATACCCAGGCTGAATATTTTAATCCACGAGTGTCCTGCTGGCTCCAGATTACAAGGTCAGCTCTGGGGCGATGGAGTCTTTGAACCACACACCCCAGCTGCTCCAAGAGGCCCACTCAAGTCTATCTTCTCTCTCCTCCAAGGGCAAAGCACATCCAGTCTGATGTACCCTCTGGTTTATAACTTGATGTGCAAGAACTTTGTGCAACATATCAGCACCCTTGGGAGAGAGTGAGGGTTGTCCATGAAGTGGTGCCTTGTGTCAGAGTTCAGTGCCTAGAAATAGCCTCTCCACTCACTGGCCTATTCCCTAAAAGCTGCTGTAGTTAGGGTTCTTGGTAGAAAGTGAGAGAACCCAACTCTGGGCAGCTCATTAAAAAGGTGGCTCTGAAATCCGCATGGACCTCATGGCACATAGGATGGAAGGCAGCTGGACATCACAGGGATGAACTCAGAAACCAGGAAGGTCTTGAGATCTTTCTTGGTCCACCTTCCACCCCACTATACTTCTCTTGGTGCATCTCCATTATTTTTATTTCTTATCCCCGAATTTTCCTGCCTCTTAGTAAATATCCTGGGTAACCAAAGCTCCGAAGTCCCCATGTGATGTGTTGTGCAACCCAAGAAAATCTGACTTGTTGGCCCCAAATTCCAAGTTCCTCATGAAAATATGTAATGGGCTCATTGTGAGACAATATGCAAAGACCTTGGTTTTTCTTTGTCTAGGGCCACAGCATTATTTACAGGTATTTTTGTTTTATTTTTCCGTCGTAATGGGGCTGTTTTTGCTCACTTTTAGATAAGGATGTCTCTGCTTTGCTAATATAACCTGTTAATTTCAAAGGGCTTTATAAGTTGGCTGTAATTCACATTCTCAGAATTGGGAAATCTGTGTCTTTTGAGATAGAAGAGTTCTTTTTCCTTTTAACTTTTGTTTTATTTTTTTCCCCTCTAAAATATCAGAATGTTATTTTTCCAGGTGCCATGTGGCTCTTTGATAACACAGAGACTGTTTTAGTTGTTTTTAATAAACATTATCGCCAGCTGCTCAGCTGCGAGAATTTTTTTTTTTTCACTTTTAGGGTGACGGAGAGCCTCTTGTAAGAAGTGCCCTGTGAATGTCACAGTCTGATTCACTGACGTCCTCCTGGCTACCAAGGACTCTGTACTGCAGGAGGCGCTGCCTCTTCTCATTTCTCTAAACATGTGAGCACAAAATGCGTCCAGTAAAATTGTCAAATGGTCACCATATATGTTTAAAGCCCAGCCCCCTCTCTGCACTGCCCTCTCTCCCCTGCATGTCCGCCCCAGCATGATGGGAGGTTGTGGGTCTTGTCTGGTTGCCTAAGAATTGATAAATGGGACCCAAAGCTGAGGAAAAGGAGGCATAAAAGACTGCACTGTATTCAGATCTCAGGTTCTCACACAAGTCTCCAAGCTGGTCTCCTTCCCTGCCAAGCCTAAATAAACAGAAGATTGGGAAGAGGGGTAGAGGGATGCTGTGGCTCTTTCCCTTGGGATTTTTCACTTACACTTCAGTCTTTCAGAGATTCTCCAAGACCATCCTTTATAAAGCAGAGAGGGTTTAAGAGGACAGAGGGGCAAACTCTTTCTCTAGCTGTATGTGTCTGCTCTTACAGGAAACTGTCTTGAAGAGTCGGAAGGAGAACTTGAGACAGGCAGCAGGAAGGAAGGAAAACAGAGTGCATTGTAACCCCAAGTCATTTTGTAAGGTCAAGGTCAGGAGAGTGTCCCACGGGTCAAGAAGAAGCTACTAAAGGATGAGCTGGTCTTGAGTATCCTTGCTGGTTTTATCTTATAATCCACAGGTATTATAGATTCCCTTTTTTATACTATAAACAAAAATCCATTCCAGGCAGGCTGTAGGTCAAAATATGAGAAATAAAATTATAATATAAGAACATAATATGAGAGGTACTCCTCATGACTTGATGGCTGGCAACAATCATACGCACAGTGGCAATGCTTTACGGTGTCAGGTGTTTTACAGAGTTTATTTCCTACTCATACAATCCTGTGAGGTAAAAACAACTCCCCACTTCTGAATCTCAGAAAATTAAAATTTCACATCTAACTGGCTGTCGGCTTTGCAACCTGGTGAGTATGTGATGAGAAGTCTGATTGGTGTTTTCATCTGATCTCTCATCTCAACCCACAAGTTGACCGCAATGATTTCTGTAGTAAGAGTCGGGGCTCTTTTCAAACAGAAAAGTTAAATATTCTCAAATTAAGAGAAAAAAAATCTAATATTCATCAAACATCTATCATAAACTAGCTCATTTATATGCGTTACCTTGTTTAATCCTTAAACAGTCCTATGAGGCAAATATAAATATGCCCATTTTAATAGTTGACGAAACTGATTGTTAGAGAAGTGAGACACATCCCGCTTGAAGCCGCAAAGCGAGCAACTGGAAGAGCCAGGGCTGGGATCCAGATAGTCATCTTTACTTACTGTCCACAAAGCAGAAAGGGCAGAGGTTATTTGGCTTGGACATTTCTCAGAATGTATGCTACTCATGGCAGGCCTCCACATGGGACAGTCTCAGTTTTCCCTCCATTTAACCACCGGGCTTCCATGTTCTTCTTTTCAACCACCATCCAAAGGGTTATTTTCCAATTAAACTGAGAGTTGCTGAGGGCTGGATTCATTTGGCTTTTGGAATTTTTTGCTGAACGATTTTAAATGACATATCTAGCTGCAGAACTACAGATGTTATATGCTTGATGTATTGGAGTAGTGCTCAGTGCTTCCTTTAGAAACAGATTTAAATTTTCAATTTTATCAGATTCACAGAACTGGAAGAGGTAGAGAAGAATACCATGGGGTATAGCAGAATATTTGTTTTGTAGTTTCAGAAAATATTTCTTCATTTCCCCAAAAATAAGAGTTTCAGAAGCAATGAGCCTATCACTGATAAAGATCATTTATCCTACTCTTTGATTCAAACCTTTATATTTTTGCCTTTCCTATTCCCCTCCATGGTTATACACAGACTTTTCTGTGAAATTCATTTTTCATTCACTCTCTTACCCCACCTCTCTCCTTACTCTGTCCCCCATTCTCTGTAAGCATCCAAGACTCAGAACAAGAAGTATGTGGTAGACTTGCCAATTGCTGGCTTGAGAATGGTGATTTTCACCATGTAAAAATGGTGAGAAAGAAATGAATTTTTCCAGGTTCTCCCCTTCTGTAACCAGAATTGTAGAAATCGGAGTGGACATGACAGGCAATCATTGCCATCCCTGTGGGACAGTCTTGTATATAATATCACAAACTAACTTTAGAAAGAAATCTTGGGACACCAGTGACACCAGAAATGGCCCGCCCTGGAGTTGATAAACCCATCCACAACTTTTTTAGGTTATATTCATGTAACCTTATCTTGTAGTTTAAATTATTTTAGACGTTTGATTGACAGTCACAAGTGAGTGACTTTGAGATGTGATTTATCCTGGATGGAGAGCCACAGAACAATGAAGTTATATAGTTGTTGAAAATACTTAGAAGGATGGGCTCTAGTCATGAGAAGTTTAGAAATGTGGAATGGCAGGGTTGTGGTAACCTGTAGAACCAGCAAATTTCTTTCAACTTTGCCTTACCTCAGGGAGAAAAGTGGCAGAATGAACCTAGAGGCAAAGCTTTGTCCGGTATACCTACGAGGAAGGACAGCCAATAAGTCCCAGAATGCTTTACGGAGACCATGTCCCTTGATCCAGAAACTTCAGGCAGCAGGACCTGGGAGAATAGGGCAAGTCTGTGATGTCTGTGCGCAAAAGAGGACAATAGCTTCCTAACATCAGAAAGCATCAGTTTGATACGCGGGAACTGGATGGAGTTTTAAAAAGTGGTACCTAACATACCACTTGTTGGCTTAGTGTACCTATCCTTGATGAGAAGTCTGTTTCTTTAACTTGTGTTTCACATGTTATTTAAGGCTAACATAAGAAATAGGTTATATTTGACCAAAGTTAAGGTGTTTTTTAATTAACTTAATTTTTTTAAAACAGCAACAACAACAGCAGTGAAACAGGAAGGTGTGATGAAATTAACTAGAGTTTGAAATCAGGTTTTATTGGGAGTTTGAAACCTTGACTTGCCATTTCTTAGCTACGTGACAGTTAGATTAATTATTTTGGTTTTGGTCTTTTCATTTGTAAAATTGGGATTCTGATATTTAACTTTTAGGGTTACTGTAAAAAATGAATGAAATATAATAAATGAAAAACCTAGTTCAGTGCCTTAAACTTAGTATGCAATCAATCAATAATTTTGTATGAATAAATACTACTTCGTTACATACACCAAGGCAGTTATACTTATCCCTGAGTCCTTTCTCCCTGACTGGCACCATCCTTTCTAACAAATACAAAATTTACAAGTGTAGAGTTCGTGAAGAAACAACCAATTTCTTGATAACTTATTCTGCAAATGCAAGGCATTTTATTAATAGCAAGTTCACCGCTCAGAGCCACAAAACTTATGTTATTTACATTAACTGTCTCCATCCCATCATAAAATGCTAGAGAGATTTGTATAGACTAACAGTTAGCATTAGTGAGAGATCATGACCAAGTCTTTAAAACCTCATAACAAGAGGAAAGTTGGGTGTCCTCGGGAAGGAAAAAGGCCCTCCTTTACCTCAATTAACCAGGCAAAACCACCAGTATCCTGCCTGAATAACAAGAATAATTAAATTTTCATATATGTCATAAGAAAACAGGTGCTTTTTTGAGGAGCAAACTTACCTTAAAGATAATTTGAAGATATGTAGGTGTAGACACACCATCAAAACACGCTTTTATAAGAAACAGTTCAAGTGAGAACTCGCTGTGCTGAGCCTGGGGGAGTCCAGGCCACCCATCCCATCAACTGCCAGTTCCCAGCGCGCAGCCTCCTGGCGTGGAAGTGAGGTCTGCAAGGCACTGGTGGGACTCAGCTCTCTGCTCGAGTGAGCTAGCCTGGGACCAGGTTTTTACAAAGACAAAGCTGAGGCTATGTTTCAAAAATTTCTCTCTTTATTCTATCTGTTAACACTAATATTTGCAGCCAGGCATAAAGGTCATTACATACTTTTTACAATATTTCACTGTTTTGCAAAATCAGGATAATAATACAGAGGGCTGTGGCTGCAAAGAATGGAAAATGTCTCTATGTAGCTTAAATGCAAAAGGAAGTTATTTCAAGACTACTGGGTAGCTCATCAGATTGAAGGAAGAATCGGAAATCAATCAGGCACAGTATCAAGGCAGCTCTAAGAATCCAGTAGCAGGAGTGATTGGTCAGTCTCCTGTGGAGACTGATATCCAAATGGCTTAGATTATGCCTCCATTCCTACGGTGTGCCGTTCCTCTCGAGAGTCAGGTTCTGGGAAAGGGAGTCAGGTTATCCTGAATGTCCAGCAGAGAGAGGAAGAGGGGAGGTCACTGTGACTGACACAAAGGCATTGATCTGTTTTGCAAAGAAAAAACAGAGCACTGTATGGAAGTATTCTAGGCAGGCAATACCTGCCTACAAGTCACATCACACTGGCAGGGAATGATTTTTCCTGGAGTAAAGCTTTCCCAGTAAATCAGGTGCTAATGATGAGTGAAGTGTAACAGTAGCTAATCATTTAACCGACCCTTCACTCTTATTAGATCTCAGCAATGGCAGACCACTGTGGCACAGATGATTTTACGAAAAAGAAAAAAGAGGAAACTAGTGAGGAAGAAGAGGCCAAAGGAGGGAAGGGTGGAAGGAAGAGGAGAAATTGGGGCACAGGGGCGCTGGGAGAATGACAGTTTTTATTGAACTCCTTTGGCTCCAACTCAGAGGCTGATGTGGATTGTTTATAATTTTTTAAACAGTAGTTTTTTTTCCTTATTATGACCATAGTATAAGCTTAATGTAGAAAATTTGGGGAAAAAAATAGGTTGGCATCACAAACACAAGTAAGTAAATAAATGGAAGTCACCTGCATTCTAGTAATCAGTAGAGGGGAAAAAATTTTAAAATTTTGAAATTTCAGATATTTTATTCTGGTGTTGTTTCTCTCTTTTTAAAAAAATGATTTTATTTTAAAAATATTTTATTGATTATAATATTACAGTTGTCCCAAATTTTCCTCCTTTGCTCCCCTCTACCCAGCACCCCCAATCCCTCAAGCAAACTCTGCACCATTGTTTATGTCCATGGGTCATGAGTATAAGTTCTTTGACTACTCCATTTCCTATACTGTTCTTCACATCCCCATGACTAGTCTGTAACTACCTATTTGTACTTCTTAATCCCCTCACCTCTTCACCCATTCCCCCACACCTCCCTCCCACCTGGTGACCATCAAATTGCTCTTCATATCCAAGAATCTGTCTGTTCTTCTTGTTTGCTTAGTTTGTTTTCTTTAGATTCAATTGTTGATAGATATGTATATTTTTTTACCATTTTATTGTTCATAGTTTTGATCTTCTTTTTCTTAAATAAGTCCCTTTAACATTTCATATAATAATGGTTTGGTGATGATGAACTCCTTTAATTTTTTCTTATCAGGGAAGCTCTTTATCTGCCCTGTGATTCTAAATGATGTCTTTGCTGGGTAGAGCAATCTTGGCTGTAGGTCCGATTTTCATGACTTTGAATATTTCTTGCCAATTCCTTTTAGCCTGCAAAGTTTCTTTTGAGAAATCAGCTTATGCAAATTCCCCTGTAGGTAACTAACTTCTTTCTCTTGCTGCTTTTAAGATTATCTCTTTGTCTTTAATCTTTGGCATTTTAATTATTATGTGTCTTAGAGTGGGCCTCTTTGTATCCATCTTGTTTGGGACTCTGTGCTTCTTAGACTTACATGTCTATTTCTTTCACCAAATTAGAGAAGTTTTCTTTCATTATTTTTTCAAATAGATTTCCAATTTCTTGTTCTTTCTCTTCTTCTTGCACCCCTACGATGTGAATGTTGGATCTTTTGAAATTTTCCCAGAGGCTGCTTACACTATTCTCATTTTTTGGATTATTTTTTCTTCCTGTTGTTCTGATTGGTTGTTTTTTGCTTCCTTGTGATCCAAATCATTGATTTGATTCTTGGCTTCATTCACTTTACTGTTGTTTTCCTGTAAATTGTTCTTTATTTCATTTAGTGTATTTTTCACTTTTGGCTAGATCTTTTTTATGCTGCTGAGGTCTTCTCTAATTTCTTTAAGCATCCATATAACCAGTGTTTTTAACTTTGCATCTCATAGCTTGCTTAACTCCATTTCATTTAGCTCTTTCTCTGGAGTTTTTATCTGTTCTTTCATTTGGGCCATGTTTCTTTGTCTTCTCATTTTGGCAGCCTCCTGTGTTTGTTTCTATGCATTAGGTAGAGCAGCTTTGACTCTGTGGCTTGGTAGTGTGGCCCAAAGTAGTAGGTATCCTGTAGGGTCCAGTGACACAGCCTCCACTATCACCTAAGCTGGGTACTCGAGGTGCTCCCACTGTGTGGGCTGAGTACACCCTTCCCTTGTAGTTGAGCTTGATTGCTATTGGTGGGTTGATGGGAAGGATTTACCCAGGCCAGTCAGCTACAAAGAATGGCTGTGACCACTGACCACCAACCTCTGCTCTCCATGGAGGCTAAGCTCGGCTGTGCAGGGGCAGGGTGGTGGTGCTCTGAAGTGGTCTGTAGCTGTGCACTGGGTGGGCAAGCCCTGGGGTTCCTCAGGTGGTGCAGACCAAAGTCAGCCCCCATTGGTACTCTTCCCAGGGCCAACCCACCTGAGCTACAAAGCAATCTGAGATGGCTGCTACTTGTGCTGGGCTTAGAGATTCCCAGGTGAAGCCAAGCTGTGAATCTAGGCCAGCTGCTGCTAATGCCAGGCCTGGAGCCACCTAGCAAGAGGTATAAGGGCTGGGAGCTCACTGAGACTGGCTGTTGCTTGATTGAAAGGATTTAGGAAGTTGTGAAGCATGAGACAAGACCAGCCATTCATATGGAAAAGTCCCTATTAACAGGTTGAGTGGGACAGTGCCTCAGGAGATCTCAAGGGTGGGACAGTGTTAGCAAGGTTGGTGGAGTCTCAGATGTGGCACTTGGCTCTGTGGCTCTGTAGAGGAAGGTTTCAGAAAAGGGACAATGGCCTCTGCTCACCTTTCTGAGAGAAAGCTGTTCCCCAGCTCTCGCCTTGATGCCAGACACTTCAGTTCATCCCTGTATGCCACTGGAGCCTTTCAAGCTGTTACCCCAAAGCTGGAACTCAGAGGCAGTCTGAGTAAGTCCGTGTGTGGGTTCTTTAAGAGGAACTGCTTGGGACTCCAGCAGTTTCTTCCACCAACTCAGTCCCTGCTGGTTTTTGCAGCCATGAGTTGTAGGGATTTATCTTCCTGGCACTGGAACCCTGGGCTGGGGGGCTTGGTGTGGGGCTGGGACTCCTTGTTACTGAGATATCTCTTCTGAACTTTTATCCAACACACATGGATGTGGGACCAGCCCATCCTGCATCTCTGCCAGTTCTACCAGTCTGGATGATGTGGTCATTTAATTCCATAGCTATCAGACTTCCATTCAGCTCAGTTTTTGACAGTTCTGAGTGATGGTTGTTCTGTATTTTAGTTGTTATTTTGATGTGGTTGTGTGAGGAAGAGAATCATGTTTACCTATGCTGCCATCTTGACCAGAAGTCCTCTGGTGTTGTTTCAAAATATGTGAATATGTTTATTGTTTTAATAAGATTATACTGTACAATATATTTTATAATCTACTTATTTTTACCCTTTGCCTCACTAAGTCTGATGGGTAAATTTTGGTTTCTGATCATTCTCCTGGATCTGCAGGGTTGCTTCACATGGGTCCTTTCTCCCTGGCCTCATGTTCCAGCTAAGGCTGGGCCCTGGGTGCTGGGCCCTGGGTCACCCTGGGTGCTGGGCCCTGGGTCTCCCTGGCAAGAAGGCATAAACCAGTCACTCTCACTTCCACTGACTTTCCTGAGGGACTCAGGAATGAGAATCCAATAGGTTAATTCTTCAGAATGTACAGAAGCTTGCTTTCGCCTGCTGGACAGTTCCAAATGTAGCCAGGAATGTGTCTAAGGGTTTCTGTGGGTTTGGAAGAAGGGTATTTACTATTTTGGAGCTTTAGAGGAGGTGTTGGAAGGAAACAATGAGTTCAACACATGCATTCACCCAATATGCAGTGGGCAGACACAGTTACCTGAAACCTAGGACCCTGCCATCTTTTTCCTCCCCATATTCACCCCAACAGTTCCAAGAAAGTCTAGCAAATAGGTGGTGAGACCTGGTTTTCCCCTCTTTGGGGATATAGAACCTAGGTGGGCCTTGGAAAGAGGAGCTAGTTGTCTCAGTGGTATTGGGGGAGGGGGGCAGTGGGCGATGATGTCCATGCATATCTACCCCTGAGAGTTCATGTTCCTACTCCTTGCTGGAGCAAAGAATCAGGAAGCAATTAATTATATTTTCACACTAACATGCACCAAGAAACTGTAAACATTTCTTCCCCAATTTTTTTTTTTTACAGATATTTGTTAACCTACTCCCAAAATTCATTATAACATGTACTGATGACTGTAACAGAGAAGCAAGGGGAGAGATTTTTCAGCTTGCTAACACATGAATAATGGTGTCTCTGTTTTTTTTTTTTACTTAAAAAATGTACTGTCTACAAATATAGAAGATGGCAGGGGTGCATGCTTAGATAATTATAGGAATTTTGCTCTTTGTCTAGGGAAATCAGCTCTGTTTCAAAGAAGATGTTTAAAAAAAATGCTTTCTCGGAGTACTTTTCTCCTGTTGATCACCTTCTGATTGTTGACAGTGAGCTTTGCCAATTTCTTTTTCCCACAAAGTTTGTGTTCACATCAGGATTCTCTCCAGCAGTAATCCTGCAGAGGTATTGATTGTTCTTTCCCTCAGTAAAAGCACAGCCAAGCCCCCCTTCGGTGAGGCAACTCTGGCTCTCAAATGATCATTCTGCCACTTACACACTGCGTGGTTCTGGGCAAATCCCACCACCACCATGAACCAGATGCCTCACCTGCAAGGTTGGGAGGATGCCATCTACCTCAAGGGGCGTGGTGCAGATCCAACGAGGTGGTAATTGTGAACGTTTCTGAGAAACTGCACAGCTTATAAAAGTGCCCAATTAAATGTATCATCCTTCTCTCCCTCAGAGCAGAATAATACTAATTCCTACCATTTATTGGGCATGTGGTGTGTGCCCAGCATCTAAGCTGCATGTTGTTTAATCATCAGCACACGAGAACAATGTGATGAGAGGAGCATTACAGACTCACTTTGCCAAGGAGGAAACTGTGATTTAGGGATTTGATTCCTGTCCCTTCACTAGTAATGAAAGAGGCAGTATTGGAAGTGATGTGAGTGTAATCTAGGAATGGGTCATCTTGTCTGGTCCATGCTAAAGCAGCAGGTGTGCATGTGTGTATGTGTGTGTGTTACTGGGGAGTAAGATATGAGGAAATGGTAGGCACTCAAAAACGTTCCTGTCTTCCCACAGGGAGACACTGCCTGCTTCCTGTCCTCTGCACTCAGAGCCGGTGCAGGCTCCCTTCTGCCTGGTGGATAGCTCCCTCTCAGAGTGGAGAAACCCATGTGCCAGGTCCCTGGGGTCTTCTGCCCTCAGAGGCGCCCGAACACTCAGTCCCTTGCTGTACAAGCCCAGAAGCTCACTGGAGAGGTTGCAGCACACCCTGCAAAGCAGCCTTTGCCCTGCGCCAACTTAGAGAGGCGGTGGGCTGGCACGGGGAGACGGTCCTCTACCTGGTCCACACGTACTGCCTGTAATTGGCCCCTTTCTTTGAAAACAGTCTATTTATTTTCATTATTTTACTAATACATGGTGCTTCCCCTGCTATAACAATGCTCTGTGAACCTTTTTTTTAATCAATGAGTTCCTTCCTGGGCCAAGTCCTATGCTAGAAGCTGGGATTCATTGGTGGTCTCAACAGGTTATGTGAGGAGTGCCACACTCTGGTCAGGAGAATGAACATTAAACAAAACATTCCAAATAAGTATCTGCAAGAGATCTACGCAGCTAAGAGAAGCACATAATGCCAAGTAAACACAAGACAAGGGAGCCTCAGAGGACCTGGGAGTTGAAGGAGATTTGTCTCCTGTAGCTGGTGTAACAATTTATAATGCACTTGAACAGAACGAAACTACAGTTCTGAAGGTCAGGAGTCTGGATGGTTCTCAGGGTCTTCTGGCTGGGCTGTGCTCCTTCTGGAGGCTCCAAGGGAGAATCTCACCTTTTCCAGTGGTTGCCCATTCCTTGGTTTGCGGAAGGAGATATGGCTGCCTGGGACTGAAACAGTTCTGTGTAGGTGTTGTGGGGAAGGCGGAGAGTGAGAACAGGTGAGCTCTGAGCAGTGGGCAGTGGCTAAATCTTGAAAGATTTGACTGTGTTCTGAAAAGGCTGAGGAAGGAGGATTCAGGTAAGGAAGAGACAGATCTTCATCTGTGCTTTCAAAGATGACTTGGTGGTCCTCTAGGGAATCAGGTTATAGGGAAAGAGCAAAGCATGGGAGGCCTTCGCAATGAGAGGGAAGAGTGATGGTGGCTTTCTAGGATGGTGGGGTCAGACTCAGGTCATTTAAGAACCATGGCTGATGTGGCTCAGTTGGGTGGAGCACCGTCTTGTCCTGTACTCTGAAAGCCTGCAGGTTCAATCCCCTGTCATGGCACATACCTAGGTTGTGGATTCGATCCCTGGTTGGGGCATGAACAGGAGGCAACCAGTCAATGTCTCTCAGGATTGATCTCTCTCTCTCTCTCTCTCTCTCTCTCTCTCTCCCCCTCCCTCCCTCCCTCGCCCTCTCTTTTTCCCTCTTTCCTTCTCTCTAAAAGCAGTAAAAAATGTCCTTGGGTGAGGATAGATAAAAAAGGTCATTTAAAAGGTGGAGATGGGTAACAGACCACTGCATGTTGGGGTAACCTCAAGGCTTCTGGTGTGAACACCTGGTAAATTGGTGCTGCCTGCATGAAGACAGGAAGCTTTAAAAGAGTGGAAGGTGTCTGGTGAGAGTTTACAAATAAAGTTTTGAACTTAATTTGAGTTACCTATTTGATGTTCAAGTTGAGCTGCTGAGCAGGCTTACATGTATGGAATAAAAGTCTGTTTTACAGACATTTATTTAGGCAATAAGATATGCTGCAAGGAGATAGGAGTTGGAAGCAAAGGTTTATCTGAGTGTGTTTTTCCAACAACTCTATGTGACTGGGTCAAGCCCTATAAATCCTCAGAGCCTCAGTTTCTTCATCTTTAAAATTTGTAGAACTTCTTGTCCTGCTGATAATACCAGATTTTTCTGAGAATCAAGTTATGAAATAAATATAAGTGCTTTGTAACCTTTAAATGTTTTGTTATTTTTATGCTTTTTAATTATTAATTAGGAACAATCGTTAGGATACCTAAATTATGAGAAAGCATGTTACCACAATTAATTATAAACTAATCTTAATCACATTTAATCATTTCTTTTCATCTTCTTTCTACATGTATTAAATAATTCCAGTTCCCAGATCTTCTGAGAGTCCATATTCTAATCATTTGATCATTTCCCTGAGCAGAGCTGGTCCTGGACAAACTGCTAGGGAACTGGGAGAGGGAGGGGTCATGTGATGGGATTGAAGGCAGAGCTGACTAGAGATTGCTCAGGGAAGAGGAGGTCAAGTGAACACCCTTGAATGTCTGTATACCTGTGTGCATCTCGTAACTGCCTTACAAGATGGCTGGTAAGGAAGCAGAGCATTCACTGACCTTGTCAAGGTCCCTCAGCTGGTGGGCAGTGCAGTTATCAGCATCTGGCACCCATGCTCTCCTACTGTCCCCTCAAGGAACTCTAGTGCCCTTCTGCCCCTCACTGAGCTGATGCTCTTTTGGTGTAAAAAGAAGAATCTGGCCGATAACTCACTGAAGTGCCTTTGACTTAGCTGTGAGTTTTTCATTCCAGAGCAGAGCTCCTTAAAAAATGGAAACTCTCTTTTGTTGTTGTTTTTAATAACCAGAAGCTTCTAGTAGGTATGCAATACAAATTCTTAAAACTGAGCTAAATGACCCCTCTCAGTGCCATTTCTGTTATAAAAAACAACTCAGAAATGGCGATGGCTCCCTTTGGCATTTTATCAGATGGAGAGAAAGTCTAGAGAAGCAGTTAATGGTGTGCATTCTGGAGTCTAAGGGAGCACTCTCCAACCTGGCTCCCTACTCCGCTGACTCATAATTCTTGCTGAGGCTGGAGCTCTTCTCCAGGAGGCACTTTTCCAAGTTCTGCATCTGGCCCTGCTCTAATTCTTGGTGAGCACAACGAGGCCCAAGCTCTGTGGCCTGCCAGGATACAGGGTAATATTTCCCAATTGCTTTCTTTCCTCAGAAAAGCAGTTCAATGTGTGGAATTAAAATTGTAGCAGACACGTGAATTTTCATTTGTAGTAGCAGTCTTGGCTACACACCATCCTACAGCAGTTAGGCTCCTTGTTCACTTCAATCTCCAGTAATATCTTATACCTCAACATGACTTCTGATCTGACATTTTCCTGTATAGATACAAGGTAGGACATTGACAATCGCTTTGCATTTAAGAGAAAGTTGTGAGTACAGCACTTGCAGCTTAGGATGATATAGGAAAATAAGTCATCTTTGCATGATTTATTCCCAAAGCCCATTGTAACAAAAAGCCTCTGATAATTCAAGTTCATATTAAATTTCTGTCATTCAGAGAAAGAACAATTTGGACAAATAAGTGCTCATTAAAATTTATTTAGAGGGAATAGCTTCCATTAGGGTGTTTCATTATTTAAGAAGAAAATAAAAGCCTATGCAGTAATACATAATGCTCACACCAACATGGCATTTCAGATAAATTACATTTGGATAAAGATGAGCGTGTTTGGATTTGGAAGACTGATTGATTCTAGCAGGTACTGTAGTTGCATAATTATAAGTCAGGTTGAAAGAAGTTGCTAAAAAACAAAGATGAACCCAAAGAAATCCACCAAAAAGCCAATAAAAAAATTATTTCATGGTGGTCTAATTTTTGTTCCTTTTGAAATGGTGGTTTTGGGGCTCCATGTTGCTGGCACATGCCTGTGTGCATCACAGGGGGACTGTGGGAGATTAAGGGGCTAGACAGGCAGTTCATGGGGGTAACAGGGAATAACAGTGCCATGAAGAATACAGACCCCAACAAGGCACCACATTCCATTATTTCAGGGCAAAGGAAGGCTGACTTGGGCCAGATTTGGGGTCTGATCCACCAGTGAGCAGATATAACCTTGAAGTAACCATGTAGCTTTGTTAAAGAGCTGCATTTTCCACTCACAACTTTGGCTTGGTAACTTTCACACAGCCTCACAGCCTCACAGCCTCAAGATGCCCACTTTCTGCATCAAGTCCCTTCACCAAAGCACCTTAAGTGATTTAGCTTTCTTTCTAAGTTCTGATACCAATTCCAACATGTGTGTATGCAGTTTCTCCACATCAACAAGCAGTTCTTAGAACACCACTTGGGTGCCCTACAATTCAACTCAATTCTGACACTACAGACCTAGAGATAACATCAGATTTCTACAGGTTAAGCGTTCAGTCCTACAAGACTGTCCCCTGCCTCACTGCCCAATTTCAGATGCCAGTTGCAAGCCTAGGTTACTACCTGTCCTTTTGACCAACTGCCTCTAAATCAGAGTTCCCAAGACCCTCTCCTCTGGTTCCGTTCATTGGCTAGGGAGACTCACAGAACTGAAGAGAACCATTTTATTTACTAGATCATTGGTTTGTTAGAAAGGGATAGGACTCAGGCATGGCCAGATGGAAGAGGTGCTAGGACAAGGCATGCGGAAAGTGTGGAGCTTTCATGCCTCTCCTGGGTGCCACTCTGCCAGCACCAACCTGTGTCCATTGGCCCAGAAGCTCTCTGGACCCTGCCCTTTTGAGATTTTTAGGAAGGCTTCATTACATATCCATGATTGATGAAATCACTGGCCATTGGTGATGGATGCAACCTCTAGCACCTGCCCCCCCCCCCCCAGGGGTTAGGGTGGGTATGAAACCTTCCAACCTTCTGACCAAATGTTTGGTTCCCCTGCCAACCAGCATCCTTCTTTCAGTTACCTAAGGGCTTTGCAATATCACCTCATTAACATGATAAAAGACGCCTTTATTGCTTTTATCACAGGAAATGCCAAGTGTTTTAGAAGTTGTGAGCCAGAAACAGGTTGAAGACCAAATATAGATTTCCTATTATAAGTGACAATATCATACTCTCCATTTCCACATCCAAGGCTCTTCAATGAGCGCCCTTTCTGCCTCCACATCTTCCCTAAGTGGCAGGTCCTCTGCACTCAGCTGCCATGATTGCTCGTCTTTCTGTTGTTCCCTCTACTCCTGGTACCCAACATGCTTTACCAACCCTCACTTTACCTCTCAGGGGGCATGTAGTTATGTCTCCTTTTTTTCCATATAGCCATATATATTTTATTTAAAGACAGTACTTTATAATTAGTAAATTGTTTCACATAAATCTTACAGTGGTCAGCATCTCTAAAACATTTTTTATATTTTTGTTCTATTACAGTTGTCTCAATGTTTTCCCCATTGCTCTCCACTGCCCCCGCTCCCCACTACCAATTGCAACTCCAGCTCCTGTCTCAGTTCCCGGGCCACAGGGCTGCATTCCATTGAGCCAGAAGAAAGAATACGCACAGCACAGGTAGGAAGAGCACTGCATGACCACCCAAAGTTTGGGGACGTGGGTCAAATAAGTCCATTAAGTGCGTCAAGATTCAACTTCATCATTTACAGACTTGAAAAATACCTTCTAGGGAAAGTTTGGAAATGAAGTGAGATAATGTACAGGAAAAGGCAAGCAGGTTGCTATTGACTCCACATTAATTAAGCAACATTTTACCTGCTGTATACTGTACACAGTATTTCCTGGTTCTTGTTCTCATTATACTCACAGTCCGCTGGAATGTGTGGTTGGCAGTCAATTAATGTTAACTGAGAACAATACCACCAAAACCACAAATATTTTCTTTATTCCATGCATTAAATGTTCAGCTTCTGATTCACTCAACTGTATGTATGATCAGTGTTCAAATGGGCTGGTTGCCTTCCATAGTTTAGAACTTTCAAATGACAAGGGCCGGATCAGATCCTTATCTCATACAAAGAAATATCTGGTGAAAGCTGCTGATGGGTGTCAACCTTATGTCATTTAGCATATACGAGGAGCATGTCTCATACATCCCATGCATCGAGCGATGTCCAAGGTGATTAAGACATGAGATATGTGCTAACCCAACTCAGATTTACAGTTGCTAACAAGTTAACATCAGCGCCGTTCTCCTTCATCATTTCCCAAGTTAACTGCTAGCTGACTTAGACTTCAACAAGAATAATCATCCAAACGTGTAAGACCCGAGGGTAAAATGAATTTTAGTTCTAGACAGACCACTAGTACTTCCCTTTTCCTTGCTCTACATTAAAAAAAAAAACCACTATCTATTCTATTTTCTTGAACAGTTTGATTCCTCAGTGAAACAAAATTGGTAGCGAACTTCCAATATGCACTTTTCAGAAAGATCAAAATAAAGAAGGAAAGAGGAAATCAATATTTAATTTTTCGTAGGCTATTTCTGGAAGAGCTGGAGTTCCAAATCCCATGCTTCCAGTGGACTATTCTTCATATTTCCATGTTGCCACGCTCCTTAGGGCCCAGTCCTGCATTCTCGTGTTCCTCCATTGCAGTCAGGCTCAGGGGAAGTAATGGGGATGTCCCAGGACTCATCCTGCGGGGAAGGTCAGCAGCACATTTTCAGCCATGGAGACAGGAAATGCTTGGATCTTAGACTCTTCAGACACCTCTATCTTCAGGTATTAAACCCTCCTAGCCTTGACATTAGGACCCAGGTTGAGTTTTATTCTCACATGAGATGCTCATTCAAGTCAAGTGTTATTTATTTTATTCTTGTGCAACTGTTATTTTTAATTCAACTGTTGAATTTGACATTCATTCTTGTTAAGGTTCAATTTAATCTACTCATTGTGAAGGCAGACACAATGGGGAATTAAAACAACAGGTGAATGTATGTTCTTTTTTTTTTTTTTTTGTCTTTTGTTTTTGTTTTTTGTAACAAACTTTTCCTCCTTAATCCTGAGGTTTTCTAAGAATATATATTTGTTTTTATGGCTGTGTGGTGGAAAAGAAAATCTATATTTGGGCATTGTTGTTCACAGGACTATAGAGGAAGCACAACTGGTATAACTTAGGAAACGTTGTGCATCCCCCACCACCCACCAATCATGTATGCTTCAAATTCACTTAAACGATGAGTAGAAAATTTAACTGTTTATAAATAATATTCTATTTTAAAATTCTGTTTTTAAAAATCATGAATAACTAGGGCATTCAGTTGAGCTCCCATAAGGTCAATGCCACATGGGTAAAGACATATGTGTTAGGACAAAACTACAGTAAACCCAACTTAACAAAACCTAAAAGTGGGTCTCACCAGGACAAAAAGTAATCTGTTAGTATTTTAACTGTCACCTAGGACAAAAGTCAACAATCTTTAAAGGAAGATGAAGTAATATAGTCTCATTCACAATGTCCAGCATGCAATAAAAAAGTAACCATACGTGACAAGAAGAAAAGTATTCAATAATAGATAAAATAGTCAATAGAAACAGACCTAGAGTTGCCAGGCAAGAGGTTCAAAAAAGTGGATAATATATGAAATGCAAGATAGAATAAATTAAGGTAAAATTGAATATTTCAGTCGAGGAACTGTGATCCATAAAAAAGAATCAAGTAAATTTTCTGGTAATAACAAAATACAGTATTTGAAATAAGGAATTCATTAAAGGAGTTTAACTGCAGAATGAACATAATGAATCACAACTAGTAAATCTGAAGAAATATCAAAGCAAAGGTCAATGTACCTGAAACATGAAGAGCAAAGACAAACAACAGAAAACCCAGAAATGAGGAAAAAGGAAATGTGGGATATTGTCAAAAAGTCTAATGTATGTGCCATTGGAAAACCAGAAAGAGGAATGAAAACATGTACAGAAATTATATGTGAAGAAACAAGAGTTAATACTTTTCCAAATATGATGACAGACATTACTCCATTGACCAAGAACCTCAACTGACACCAAGCTGAAGAGCTACAGAGAACACAACACACGGGTGCATTATATTTAAAATGCCAAACACCAAAGATAATGAGAAAATCTTAACAGTAGTTGAGCTAGAAGTGCAGTTTGTTTTTGCTGTGATTACTTTCCATCCCATGGAGAAGGAGGATGTGGGTGAGGATCTGTGCCTTCTGTACATCCCTGTCCTCCATCTTTCTTCTAGAACTCAGTGATATCTATGAAGAATAACTCGTAGTTGGTAAAAAGTCCCTTTGTGTCTGAATCTCCCAGGTGTTCTATAGTCTCACACTTGCCTACACTGGGTCTTCAGCAGATCGTTAAAACTTTTAGTTGAAATATTACCTACTTGTTTGGCTTATATGGCTGGCTTGGTGAAAAATTAAAATGATCCCTTCATTCAAGGCAAAGTTCTTTTAGTGTCAAGCCTTCCTGATTCTGGGAAGCCCACCCTATGATGAGGAAAGGAATATTTGGTCAACTTTGACTACTGGGTTAGCTCTCTTGGTCTAAACTTACCCTGCACCCAGCCCCAATGCTAAGCAACTATTGTATTTGGATGATTTTTTTGGTGGGAATGGGGTGAGCGGTGGCAAAGGCCTGTGGCTCCATTCTTAAAATTGTGTGTATTTGTTTTCTGATTGATCAAGTCTTATACTCTTTAAAATTAAGTATGGTATTCCATTAAATTCCCTACAAAACTTAATAATCAGTGGATACATGCAGAGAGCAGAAGGAATCTTCCTAGACCCATAATAGACATATGTACTTTAAATATAAATTGCTCAAAATCAAAAGTCAAACTGGGGGAACTGCATTTATAAGATTAAATTTGAGGTCCAAACTTTAGAATAATTAATTTAAAAAAATCGAAAGGGGGAAGTAGTTATCATGGAGGAGGGATCTCTTTCACCACATTATCAGAAGTTGTTGGTTGCGTATGTAATAGCCATGACTTCCATTTTGCTTTTTTTAAATGTCCCAGGTTTTTCTCAGGTACCAACCTCCTTGTTATATGAGGGTCTTCATTAAGCCTATTAGGGTATTGACTCCCCTTGCCATTTTAAGAGCAAACATGGGAAAAATTATGAGGATAAAGCGTGTGTGTGTGTGTGTGTGTAAGGAGGAAAGAGCTGGTGGTTTGCTAGCTAAGATGCCCTTGTTTTTTGGAGGAGCATCATGAAAGGAGCCCTTCTTTCACTGGATGTTGTTGGGTCTCTGTATGACACTGGGACAGGGGCAGCAATCTATGTTCTAGCAGAGTAGCAAGAGAGAAGGAGCTTACCTCCTTGATGATGTTTTTGAGAAACTGAAATACAAATAAAGCAATCACACAAAAAACTAAGCAATATAAGTAGCAAAACACTTAAATAATGATACGGATAATTTAAAAATATGTACCAATATTCTAATTTAGTTGGTATCTTATTTTCTCTAATAGTAAAATGAAAATATATCCTTAGTGAAAAAGATACATATAATATAAAAAGTGTATTTACTTAAACATGGACCTCTCTCTTCATCACATTCTCCCTCTCCTGGGTCAGGTCTCTTTCAGTCCTTGGAGGTAACTACTGGCCATAGCTGAATATGTATCTTCTCATTCTTATACTCTGCATATTAAGCACTAATATAAGTTTACTCATGCATAGATAGTTTTATTTTACAAATGGAATCATAACTTATTTATGTGTTCTTCAAAGTGATTTTTTTCACTTAATTTTAATGTCTTTTGGTTGTATTTCCAAGCCACCACATACAATGTATATTTATGTACATATAAAAGCAATTCAATAAGACAGGATCCTGGGAGAGAACTTACTGCATCAGTAGCTATACCTATTTAAATTCTGGCTGATTCTACCAGATCAGTATCTAAATAAGCATTAGCAAGTTATACTCTTACCAAAAATGTATGAGAAAAAACAATTTTACATTTTCTGGAAAACCTTTTGGTGGGCAAGAAACAACCAAACTAATAACTTGTTTTGTGACAGGTATCAAATTTTACATTTTTATTCCCTTTGACACAGCAATTCTACTCCTAAAAAATTAATCCTACAGAAATAATTACACAGGTGGACAAAAATATATGGATGGCAGATACAGCAATACTTATAATCTTGAAAAACTAGAGACCACTAAATGTCTGGCAAAAGGCAATTTGCTAAATGAATTATGATATGAAGGACTATGTGCTCAAGGAGAGAGATTTAATATATCAAATAACCACCCAGCTTAGGGAATATATGTTCAAAGATCCTAAACCCTAAAACCTAATGCTCTTCGTTCCAGCTGTCTTTGTACAGCCCTAAACGCATCTACTCACTAGTAAGGGGTTAAATTCTAGCAAATAAGGCAATGGAATACGGGATTTCAAATTTATATCCCCAAGTATTTTACTGTTAGTTTTTAAAAAGACAAAAAATACACAATTTGACTTCAGAACTTAAAAAGTGAGTATCAAAATAAACAAATAAAAATTAGGAAAAAAAATAATTCACTGGAAGCTATGAAAATTTCAAGTAGAAGGAAAAGCAGAAATGTTAGAGAGGATATACGAAATTGTAGCAGACTCTTCTAACACAACTGAATATCCATTTCTGTCCTCTCCTCTACTAATGGAGCTCCGATTTTTGTTTTCCTCACATGGTACTCTGTGTAGGCAGCATTCCTAGCACCCCTTGCCTCAGGCTGCGGCTCTGTGACTAAGTTTTGGCAGATGATATGTAAACAAAATATGGTCGGTCAGGGCTTCTGGGAAGGCTGATAAGGGGTCTCAGTTATTGTGAAATGATGCTTTTATCTTGCCCTTCTACCTGCTGCTGACCAGAAACATGACTCTGCTCTGATCAGGAGATCTCCAACAGTGCTCACGAACTGAAAGATGACAAGGGTGGAAGCCAGTGTCTGGGAATCAGAGCATGAAGTCTCAGTCTGGGTGCCTGGTGATGCTGGGGTGCTGATGTACCTCTGGATCTCTTTTACATGAGTGAGAAATGAACTTTTGTCTTAAGACACTGTTCCTTAACTTTTGGTAATATAGTACATGTTCTATGTTATATGATACAAAACACATTTTTGCTTTTTGAAAAGCATAGTAAAATGAAAAGGGAAATCGCTGGCAAACCTAGTTGAGAGAGAGAGAGAGAGAGAAAGAGAGAGAAAATGAATAAACAGTGTTAATCAGATATAATCTTTATCTGCAGAAAAATTTAAAGATTTATATTAAAGCATCTTGTAAAACTCATGATAATAAATTTGGAATATAAGATAAACAGATAACTTTTTATCAAAACATAAAATATCCCATTGACCCCAAAAAAGATGTAGAAAAGTTGAACAGACCAATAACCAGAACCAAATTTGGTGGCAGGCTCAGATGGTTTTACTGCTGAGTTTCACATAAATTCATACATCATGTCACTCCTATGTTATTTAAATAATTCCAGTCCACAGGAAAAGATGAAAGACCCTTAATTCACTAAATATAGCACATGAGAAAAAAAGTTGAATCCAATTACAAATCTAGAAGCAAATATTTCAAGTAAACTATTAGAAGTCTAAATCCAGCTATCCATTTATAAAATTATGATATAAACAAATGGGATTAATTTCAGTAAAACAAAGACTTCAGAAATAGAAACTTTATCAACTTAGTTCATTAAAACAACAAACTAAAGGATATCAATAGATGCTGAAAAACAATTCAATAAACTATAGAGCTATTGTGAATAACTCAAGAGTAGGATTATAAGGAAGCTACTTAAACAAATACCATTTACTAAAAATAGCAAACAATATTTTAAAGGGTAAAATATTAAGTCCATTTACTATTAAAAACTGGAATCAGTACTAATCACTTCACATCTTTACCTATTTAATCTTCATAAGGGCCCTTTGGAAAAGGGACTATTAATATCCTCTCCCCCCACATTTTAAAGATGGAGAAAGTGAGGAAGGAAGAGGTTAAGGTAACTTATCAAGCTAGTTATCAGTAAGCTAGGATTTGAACTCAGGCATGGCGGTTCCATAATTTTTTCTAACCTGCATCCAAGGCCGTTTACTTGGTCGCCCGAGCACTCCGCAGACTGTAGCACTATCGCGTGGCTGTCCATTGAGCTCATCTCTGCTCATCGGGTCTCCCACGTCCTTTCGAATCAGGGTCTGCACGTGCCCAAAGGGGGCCCCGGTCCGGCGCTGGGTTGCTCAGGCTGTCGCCGGCCAGGGCGCATGCGTAGTGCTCACTGCGTGGGATGGAACCCCACGTGGTCCACGTACCCCGCGAGCAGCATGAAGCGCAGGCACACCAGGTCCCACATGTGCAGCAGCTTCCCCGATGTGGGGCAGGTCACGGTGTGTCAGAGCTTCTCTCCTGCTTGGTGGCCTTGGCCGCGGGGGGTCAGTGGCAGGATGCAGAACCGAGGCAGCACTTTGTCCTAGTCCTTGCTCGCAGGTGGAGCATCGTCTGGGTTGCTCTCTGAGGCAGCCTGGGGCGTGAAGGGTTTGAGGGGCGGCTTTCAATGGCTGCCCCCTTGCCCAGGAAGCCCTGCTCCTGGTCCTGCTTGGGGAGGGCGGGGTGCGCTGCAGCTCTTGATGCTCCTCATGCCTGGTACTCTGGTGCATTTCATAGGCCTTCACTTGCCGGCGATCTCCTTCTGCTGCAAAATGTACTCCCGGGTGGCCTCACGCTCACACAGAAAGCCATCTGGGGTGATGGCGGGGTCATGGCAGGGCTGCAGGAGAGACACAGCAGTCGAAGTCCTTGGCAGCGTCCCAGCTCAGGCGAACATTCTGGGTCCCGTCACCTGAGTCCTCTGTGGCCTTCTCCTTCTCATAGTAAGTGTATGCCACAGTTCTTGTCCTCTCCGTCATCCTCACAAATGACTCCTCCTTCCTTTGCGGCTTCAGCTAAGCCCCCACACCTGAAAGGAACCAGAGGATCTTGTCTGATCTTGATTTACCCAGCTCTCTTTTGATTGGTGTTTTCATGCTATATTTTTCCATCCTTTTATCATTAACCTGTCTATTCTTTATATTCAAAGTTGCTGTTTCATGAATGACAAATAGTTTTTGCTTTTTGTCATGTATGACAAGCTCTGTCTTTTACTTTCAGTGTTTAGATAATTTACATATGATACTATTACTAATACAGTTGAATTTACATCTACCATCTTGCTAGTTGTTTTTTATTTGTCCTGTCTGTGCTTCCCTCTTTCTCCTCTTTTCCTGCCATCTTTTGAGTTAATGGAGTTTTTTCCCTTTGTTTTAATTCTGTTGCTCTGATGAGTTCACCATGTGTCAAGATGAACAAATTCTTGTCCTTATAAAAGACTTGTTTCCCAAGTGTTCAAACTATTTGCCTGGATAAAGTGAACTGCAAGAATTTCATGAGGATGATAGTAACATGAGTTCTTAGGTTGCCATCCTGTTTTTCTGCAGAAGGCTGTCGTGGAGCATGTAGTTACATTATGTTGACTCAGGTCATCTCAGCTGTGAGCCCAAATAGCTAAGTTTAACTTATCAAGTTGGGAAAACGGATGAAGTACGACATTGTTAGGCACTTGAATATTATACAGCAGTGAAAATAAATGTAACAATATTAATTGACATGAAAATGATGACACTCATAACCGGTGGGAAAAAAGTTGTTAATGCATGCATGCGGTATGAAATCATTTATGTAAATTCAAGAAGATATAAGTAATAAAACCACAAATAAAAGTGGAGAAATGATGAAAAGAAAATTCAGAATAGTTCCTTGCCCCTTCTTCCACAAGATAAAATAAAAGAAGGATGTGATCAAGGAGTGTCACAGTGAGAGTTTCGATAGTACTCTCCATCTATTAAGGTGAGTGAACTCTTCGTGGTTCTTCAATTTATACTTGTTTAAACTCTGTATACATTATATATTTAAAAAACATTTATTAATCCAAGAAGGCAAAATGCTAAACTTTTATAAAAATCAAAGCATACTCTGTCACCTTTTTCCCTGTTCTGATCAAGTATTACCTGACATTCAGTTATCAGTGAATTGGAGCATTTTCAAATTACCTCCACACTTCAGCCCTCAGTTTTATTTCTGCAAGACAAGGGAAATTTTTTATAACCCCTAAAGTTTCTTACAGAAATAAAATGCTTTGATTTTATATTTAAACCTCCCCACACCAAGAGAAAAACACTGGAATCAGAGTCTATCATGACTATTTTGATCTATCTTTGGAGCAACAGCTCATACAATATGAACAAAAAATAACATATTTACAATAAATGTTGTAGAAAAGAGACATGTTTATAACATAATTGTAAAGTTAAAAAACACGTGAGACTCTAAACTATGAAAATTAAGATGAGGATCTGATAAAATAATGAATCAAATATATAAAGTGCTAAGTGCTCAATGTTCCTTATATGATAAGTGCTAAGAAGAAAAAATATGTTGGGTTAGAGAGTGTCCGGGAAGAGACCACTTAGAGTGATCAAAGAAGGTATCTCTGAAGAGATGACATTTCAGCAAGACCTTGAATGATTAAATCTGTCTTGACCTGAACTGGAGGGTGAGTATCAAATGCCACACTTTGAGAAGGAAGTATTAGATTTAAAGGACCTCAAGGACACGTAACTGTTTTCAGGGGAAGGCTGGAAAACACTGGCTGGAGTTTGAGAAAGGAGCTTACAGTGTATAGTCACAGAGAGCATCTTCCCCAGCTGCCAGCAATTGTCCTGACTCTGGTGGGCTGGTAGATGGTGAGCCAGGCCAGGAGATGGGAAGAGCTCTTTAAAAAATCTCAGGCTTTATCCTCATGGTGGGAGAAGAACACACCTTTCTATCTAAGCCTGCTGGTTTTGGATATGTTGGAAACATTCTTTTCCTGCAAGGGAGATGAACAATTCCAGTAGCTAAAGACCACCAGGGGCAAAACTTTCGTTCAACAAAGAAGGTTTATTGACCTACTGCAGTGAGGAAAGCCATGCTAGGTGAACCATGAAATATCTCTTAGTAAGAAGGAGCAGGGAGGGATTCTTTTTTCTTTTAAATGAGGCTTGAGCATGTGTTAAATGATTCTTAGGAAGGGAAGCCTCTCTGAATTGTTTGCTGTCATGGAGAAGTGGACATTGCAAAGCTGGGTTGGGGACATCTTTTGTAGAAATCAATAGCCCTCAAAGAAGAGGGTCATTAGGATCTTCTCCAGCTCAGCGTGACCTTTGGAGAGATATTCTTTAATGTTAACTTTGGAGTTGGCTTTATTGTGTCTGTTATCACAATCTGGTTAATGGTAGGCCTGATATTTAACACTTCAGAGAAAGAGTATAAAATGTCCCTGACATTTTTAGGAAATTAGGACTATGATCGATAGTGTTCTTAGCCCCATCGTGCCTGATGTGCAGAATAAACCCACAGAATAGCCATAGGCCGGTTTAAATTAAACCAACTATCTGCTATCCAAGCCAGACTGGTCCTAGTTAGGAATAGAATCTTAATTGGATTGGCTTGTTTTGTTGAGCTGAAAATTGAATCTAAATATATATATATATATTTTTTCTGTTGAACCAAAAAGTTTATTTTCCAAAAGTATTGCCCACGGAAAAACAACCTAATAAACCAGTCCAAATAAAAATATAGGTTTTTTTTTTCCAGTTTAAAAAGATTTTTAATTGTAAAAACACATAACACTAAACTTTCCACTTTAACCATTTTTAAGTGTACAGTTCAGTAGTGTTAAATATATTTACATTATTGTGCAGCAGATCTCTAGACCTTTCTTATTTTGCAGCACTGAAGCTCTATATTCATTAAGTACTACTTCCCCTCTACCTCACCTCAGCTCTTAGTAACCACCTTTCTAATATTTGTTTCTATGATTTTTACTGTTTTACATGTTTCATAAGAGGAATCATACAGTACTTGTCCTTTTGTACTTGACTTACTTCATTTAGCGTAAATGTCTTTGAGGTTCATCCATGTTGCAGCCTGATACAATTTTCTTACTTTTTAAGGTTGCATAATATTTAATAGTATTTATATTCCACTTGATTTTTATCCATTCAGCTGTCAATAGTGGACAATTGGGTTGCTTCGCCCTCTTGTGTTGTCATGAACATGGATGTGCAAATATCTCTTTAATTCCGCTTTAGAAGTGGAATTAATTACTGAATCATATGGTAATTCTATTTTTAAGTTTCCATATTGTGGAGTGTTCAGGAATGTTCAAGGTTTCCAACTCACCACATCCTCATCAACACTTAATTTCTGTTCTTTTGGTATTGGCATGCATAGTGGCTGGGAGGTGATATCGCACTGTGGTTTGATTTACATTTCCCTGATTATTAGTGATGTTGAGCATCTTTGTATTTGCTTATTGGTAACATGTATATCTTCTTTGGAGAAATGTGTATTCAAATTCTTTGCCCATTTTCTAATGAGGTTATTAATTTTTTTGTTGTTGAGTTGTAGGATTATCTTATGTATTATGTATATTAAGCCCTTACCAGATATATGGTTTTCAATTATTTCCTTCCATTCCATAGGTTACCTTTTTACTCTGGTCATTGTTTCTTTTGATGTGAAGTTTCTAAATTTGGTAAGTTCTGTCTAAATTATTTTTCCTGCACATGAACGAGCAACAGTGCTCTAACTTTTATTTTTCAATTAAAGTTTACATTCAATATTATTTTGTATTGGTTTCAGGTGTACAGCATATTGGTTATACAATCATATACTCTACAAACTGTTCCCAATATTTCCAGTACCCACCTGGCACCACACATAGTTATTACAGTATTACTGACTACATTCCCGATGCTGTACTTTACATCTCTGTGACTATTCTGTAACTGCCAATTTGTATTTCTTAATCCCCGTCTATCTTTGCTTGTGTTTTTGGTTTAAATATCCAAGAAATCATTACCAAATCCAATGTCATGAGCTTTCCCCCAATTTTTTAACAGAATTTTAATAGTTTTAGGTCTTAATATTTGTCTTTAATCCATTTTGAATGAATTTTTGTGTATTATATAATTGACAATATATTGCTTCTTTTATATTGACTATGTTAACATTGATTCATAATTACTTTCTATGCTTTAAAAAATTCTATTCATATTTAAAAGGGGTTTACTCACCCACCTTCCAATACCACAGGCTTCCATATTTCACTATATATTTACCCTTACAAGGGCCCTGCAGGAGACAGGATGGACAGTGTCATGAATTACCTACTGGGTTTTGATGTAGTTGACTTCTTGCTCACCTGGGGTGCAAGAACTTTTTAATTGGTTTCTGGATTTCTCATAAGGTATTTTATAGTTTTGTGTTGTTAAATTCATGTCTCTGTGGGGGAAGGAGGGTCTGGGGCTTCCTATTCTAACATCTTGCTCCTTCTCAGTTTTCCCAATTTACTTTTAAAAATGAGAATCTCCAATCACTTTCCACTTGATTTAGTTAAGGATCTTCAACAGAGTTTGTAGGAAATCTGTTTGCTTGGAAATGTCTGGAAGAGACTTAAAGAAAGTATACCAACACCCTCAAGCTTATTAAGTAGAAGCAGAGTGCTTGGTTCTTTCCTTCCACATTCTTTTCTTCAAAAATACGATGGCCAAATATTTTCAGATTTCATGGCAGGTTCTGGGGGAATAAAGAGGACTGACACTAGCTGTGTCCTCATTTTTACAAAGTTATAATCTGAAGTTCAAAAAAGTTAAAGAAATTAACCAAGAAATACATGTGGTAATTGACTAAGCTATGATTTAAATTTATGCCTGTCTGAACCCAATTCCTTTAAGAAAACTTTTGTTGGAAAGAAACCAAGACTTTAGATAGCTCTAGGCAACTATTATAGATGTCTCTTAGGTTTTCCTCTCACATTATTCTCTTCTCTCTTTAAATTTCTTACCTGCTGGCCCAGCCTGCCTTTGTCACCTTCCTACCCTTAAAAGCTTGACAGAGATATGTGTCTAAGGATGGGCTAAGAAAGAGCCTTCCTTAGCTTTCTCTAGTTCAAAGGGAAAATTAGCCTTCAATGAAAAAACAAATGGACTAAGCTGATAGATAATTTTGGGGAGAGTTGTCTACATATTTTCTTGGTTCTTGGCTTCTTTTCATCTGTTTATAAAATGACAGTTAGTGAAACTCAACCCCTAGTGAGAATTTCTGCCCTCAAGATTGATAAAAACTCAGTGGAGGCAGTGCAGACATTTCAGAGAGCAGCGTCTTTGAGCATCCCTGCAGTTTTCAATTAGAAGGTTACTGGGAACATAGTTATTGGTGTAGAAAAAAAAAATCTTTGAACGGCATTCAAGAGTTTAGGTGGCTGACCTGAGAGACCAGGAGTACATATTGGGTAGTTATTATTGGAAGAAATGCCACCTCTTATTTTCCTCTCCTAATAAGAGGTTTCAGCAGATAGGTGAATTGAGAAGTAGGTCCAAAGTGCTGCTTTTCAAGGCTTCCAACCAAGAAAAGGATGATCTTGCATTTGCATCAAAACTGGAGAAATCAGTGAGAAAGTAACATGGCAGTGATTTTGGTTTTGGTTTTGGTTCTGTGGTAAAACCTAATGAGAGAATGGAATGCAGGGGGTGAAGAAAAAACAACACTTGATTGACATTTCTCTTTGAGGTTTTCCCCCTTCTTGTCTCCCCATCCTGTAAGTGGCTGTCCACCAAAAGCACTTGATGAGCTATGGCAACAGACACCTGCTTTGCCATGCAGTTCTTCGGTTTATAAAGATATAAGCAGGCCTGAGGGATGAAGAATATTTTTCTAACCAATCCAGAATTGAGAGCACTAATAACTGCTTTGTGAGAAAGGTGATCTCTGGACAGGGATCCTGTTCTATGGGTAGTTGAAGATTATCTTGTTAACTAGAGGAACCAGATAATATCTGGGACATGTGGGTCTTAATCAAAGAATGTTAACAATGGGTATTCTTGTTTCTCATAGGGCTTTCAGTATTTCTACTTTTAAATTAATGAATAGATACACCCAGCTGTTACGGCATACTGTGCTAGAAATGTAACATCAAAATATCTCCAAATTCTGTAAAAATAAAGACAACTGCTTATTTTTCTCAATACCTTGAGGAGATTAAAATTTTTGTTTTGTAAAGATTTATTTGTTTTACTTATATAATATTGGGCAGTTGTTATATTTGTGAAACCTAGAAACTTAGATTTATAGCTCCTGCATAAAACCCCTTACTTAAAATGTGATGCAATATGTATATACCATATTTCCAAACTAAAAACGAGTAGCTCTTTAAACAAAGATTGCACCTCACATGGAGATTTCCTGTAGCTTAGTTTCCTAAGCACTGTTTTTTTTTTCTGCCTCCATCTTCCAGGGTGCTTTTATCATTCAGGTACAAAGGTATAAAAGCCAGGTGTTTTGAAAAGTTAATGCTTCAAGCACCACATAACTTGCATTCATCAAGAATTTAGGAAAAATTTGAGAAGTACTTCACTTGTTCTTATAATGAATATTCTGAAATGGGAGGCTCTTCTCAATACACACTAGCAACTCTGTTTTAAGCGACTTCATAACTAAAACACAGAATCTCCGTAAATTCATTGGATTCAAGAACTGACTTCCAATGTTATTATCTCTGTTTGTGGGACATATTGGATTTAAAAAGCAGAATACCTCAATAGAATTGAATTTGCTTAAAATGCATACACTCAAAGGGAGTCTCTGGAAATGAGAGAGACATAAAATGGCTGAGGTAACCCTTTGTACACCTCTGGCTGTCTGGGAAGCTACGTGTTCAGGAAGGACCTGAGAGAATACCAAAGGATATTGGAGAATTAGCTGTGACTTTGAATGCTTTCCCCAATACAGACACAACTTGATTGGTAGTGGGTGGAAGTATTATCAGCTTAAGATGCTTGAGCACAGATCTTTCCCAAATCATTAGCTGACCACTAAACTATACAGACATAAGGGCAACCCCCAAGAAATCATAATAAAAATAAGAATACTAAGAGCATACTACTTGGGAGGTGTTTTCTTTGCAATTTAAGTCTAGGCAAGTAAATAATAATAGTCATCATCACTATTATTATTAGTGGAATAATAAAAAAGAATCCAGAGCTATAATATGATAACTTGAAAGGAAACCATGATTTCTAAAATATATTATCTAAAATGTTCAGTTTTCAACCAAAAAATATAAAACATGTAAAGAAATTAATGTGTGAGTCATACATAGAGGGTGCGAGTGATAAAAACTGACTCTGTAAGGACTACATGTTGGATTTAGTGGTCAAAGACTTCAAATCATGTTTATAAATATGTTCAGAAATTCATGTTGAATGAATTAAAGGAAACTGTAATGGCAATGATATAACAAATGATGAATCTTAATAGAAAAACTGAAAACATAGAAAAGAACCAAATGGTATCTTTAGGTTTGAAAATGACAGTGCTAAAACTTAAAAAAAATTACCTGGGTGGAAGCACCAACATACTTCAGATGTAAGAATAAATAGTCAATGAAAAAGACAGAAAGAAATAGTCAGTGAACTTCAAGGGTACAGCAATAGAAATTACCCAAGTCAAGGAATAGAGAAGGAAAAAAGAAAAAAGATTGAAGGTAAATTAACAAAGGTCAGTCTGAAAATGGCAGACTAAGGAGCATGGCAATTACTGTCTTCAAAAAGCAATGATGAAAGTGGACAGAATATTCAAAACCACCAGTTTAGGACTCTGGAAATTAACCAAAGGTATACAATATTATGCCTTTGACAACATTAACAATAAATAATTGACCCTTGTAAAAGAACAATGGAGACTGTGGCAGTTTAGCCCCAGGGTGCTCTCATCCCCCTCCCCCTTCAGCTCCATTGGCATACTCAATCTGCTAGGGCAGGGTCAGATGTGAAAATCAGAAGCTTTGCTATCACAGGGGGTTAGCTTAAATTGAGTGTGGCATGGAAAAAAATTAATTTCCTTGGAAATTGTTGTATGCAGTAGCAAATGGATAAGGAAGACCAATATAGTAGCTGGTCTGATGTTGTAGTCCTGCAGGAGGAAAGTGATGGAGAGACAGGATAGCCAGAAATTTAACAGGGAAATCTGGGAATGAAAGAGCCATAGTGAAGAATGATAATCTCCCACCTACTCCTGAAAGTCTTTGCAGTTGTGCACATGATTAAGGCTTCATATGCTTAGGAGATATGAGAGAGGTCCCTAGCATTTCACATGTCCCTGGCTAAACATGATACCTTGCACCCATGCAGAGGTGTTATGAAAAGGCCCAGCAGAATTATAAACTATTTGGATTTTCAGTGCATTTCCCAACCCACACACAGATCTGTTGGCAAAGGGTGAAAGTCTAACTGGCTCAAGACATGTATAACTAGTCATTAGCTGACCCCTAAGCTGTGCTGTCCCAGAGGGGATATTAGGGGGCCAGACTTAAAAAACGAGCAGAGACTTCAGTGTGCACACACTGCAGGCCAGACAGACTCCGTAATGTCAGTTCTGACATAACTAAACAAAAACAAATAAACATCAATAACAACAGAAACCACTTCAGGAGCATCATATTCCAGATTTTCTATAAAATATTTTTAAAAATGTACAGTTATCACCAAAACATTTAGGAAACAGACAAATAAGTAGGAAAGTGTGGTCCATACACAAGAGAAAATATTAGTCAATATAAACTGTCTCTGAGGGACCCCAGACATTGGATTTATAAGACAGAGACTTTAAAGCTGCTATTATATCTAAAGTCAAAGAACCAATGGAAAGCATGTTTTAAAAATTAAAGTATGAGGACATTGACTCATCTAATAAATGATCTAAATAAAAGGATAGAAATCATTTTTAAAGAAAAGTAGAAATTCTGGAGTTGGAAAATGCAACAACTAAAATGAAAAGTTCACTTAAGGTAGTCTACAGACTGAAATGGCAGAATTAAAAATAAGAGCACCTGAAGGTAGATTAATAGAATTTATCCACTCCGAATAAAGGAAAGAAGAAAGAATAAAGGAAAATGAACGAATCCTCAGAGACCTGTGAGGCACCATCAAGCAACCAGTGTAGGCATATGAGAATTCCAGAAGGAGGAGAGAGAGAAATGAGTAGAAAATTTATTTGAATAAGTAATGATTGATAATCTTCCCACATTTGTAGAAAAATATATATTTATAGCCTCTTAAAATCATAAACATAAAGTTATAATATAAATGAGTTATTCTGCTCCTAGGAATCTACACAAGAGAAAGAAGATTTTATGTCCACACAAATACTTATACATTATTCATAAAGGTTTAAAACTTTAAACTATCTAAATGTTCCTTATGTTGTTGAATGGATTAACAAAATGTGGTATATCCATACAATATAACACAGACATGTACAAAAATATACAACAACAGGAATGGATTTCAAAAACACCATACTAAGTGAAAGTATACACGCAAGACTCTACGTGTTCACTCATTTCTCTTGCTTGAAATTTCTAGAAAAGTCAAAACTAGGGAGACACAAAACAGAGCAGTTGTTGCCTGGGGCTGGATATGACTATTTGGGGATTGACTAAAATTTGTGCATGTGGGAATTTTGGGGGTGGTAGAAGTACTTTATAACTATATGAATATACTAAAACTCACCAAACTGTATACTGAAAACGGGTGAATTTTATGGTATGCAAAGTTTTCCTCAGTAATGCTAACCAAGGTCTCAAGTGACATTTCAGAGAGGCATACACAGAGGTAGGTGTTCAGCCATGGTGGCAGGTCGTTCCGATAGATCTGCATTCAGAGAGTAACAGTCTCTGTAGAGGTCCAAGTTCTTTACTTCTCTTTATTCTTAACAATATATGTATCGCTCCTACTAAACAAGAAGATATCACCAACTCCTAAATCAATGTCTAAAATAGGTAGGGTTTTTATACTGGAAGGAACACTGTCTGAAAAGATGTGACTCTTGCCTACACTTTCTTGTTTGTGGAACTGAGGGTTGTACCCTAATTTCCCAGACTCCTGTGAGGCATACAGAGGCTACTTCTTGAACTAATACACTTTTTCTCATTCTTCTGATGCAGCCTGGGCAGAATGCTGCCCTGAGGGAGAAAGCAGGACAGGAGGATAAGAAAACACTGCATGTCCTGGGATGTTTTTCCATTAGTCTATATAACTTGATATGTTCTTCCAGATCAGGGAAAAAAAAAATCTATAGGACGAACTAGATGTGCTGTGCAATTTCTAATTTAAAAGGGAATGAAAGCATCTTATCCATCCTTGAAATAGCAGCTTTTCTTCTCTTGCCTGGACACACTTTTTTTAAGCTGGGCCTCTCAGGAAGAAGGTTCAAGATTTCTTCTCAAAGGAGAGTTGCAAGTGAGATTTTAAATATCAGTGTTGAGCTACTGAAAGACTTCATCAGGCTTTGTTAGAAGGAGTCTCATTACAATCAAAATAAACTCAATTTCCTACAAAAGACTACACAGTGCCAGTCCCAAGATTGATACATACAATGACTTTTTTTTTTTAAAGATTTTATTTATTTATTTTTAGAGAGAGGGGGAGAGGGAGAGAAACATCAATGTGTGGTTGCCTCTTGAGTGCCCCCAACTGACAACCTAGCCTGCAGCCCAGGCACGTGCCCTGACTGGGAATCGAACTGGCAACCCTTGTGTTCAAAGGCCCATGCTCAATCTACTGAGTCACACCAGGCAGGGCTCAATGACTTCTTTTAAGAAAGAAAATCACTTCCTCATTCAATCCAAACGCAGATGAGGACTAGAGCAATGCCTCTCAAACCTGAGGGTGTGACATGGAGATTTATTTTTTCAAAATATTTTATTAAACTTGTTGGGGGTCACATTGGTTAATAAGGTTATATAGGTTTCAACTGTACAGTTCTATAATACATCACCTGCATATTGTATTATGTGTTCATCACCCAAGTCAAGTCTTCTTCCATCACTATATATTTGAACCCCTTTACCCTTGACTGCCTCCCTCCACCCGTCTTTACCTCTGGAAACCACTATACTGTTGACTGTGTCTGTGAGTTCTTGTTTGTTCATTTGTTGCTTTCTGTTTTATATACCACGTATGAGTGAAATCATGTGGTTCTTGACTTTTCCCATCTGGCTTACTTTGCTTAGCATGATATTCTCAAAATCCATCCATATTGCCACAAATGACAGCATTTCATCTTTTCTTATGGCTGAGTAGGATTCCACTGTACAAATTTTGCTTCAGCAGGTCTGAGGTGGGGCTGCTAGGTGATACACTGAGTAGCAAAGAATGAGAGGGTTTTGTACATTCTGGAAGAATAAAGTACAATTTATTTGAATAGTAATTCAGGAGGAAATTATTTCCTTTTGCATTAATATTCCTTTCAGTTCAGTCATTCAGATTTTTGTGGAACTCAAGGACTTGAAGAATAATCTGATTATTGTTTTTGAAGACTTTAGAAAGAAACAGCTGTGTGCACTTAGCCAGTGGAATAATCAAGGTCTCAAGTGGTGGCTCAGAACTGTGCACTGAGTCATCCAGCCATGGTGTCAGGCAGGGCAGTTCTTAAAAATAAAAGCTTGCATTCAGGGAGAAACTGTCTCTAAGAAGATCAATTTTTTTTTCCTTCTTTATTACTTCTAACAATGTTTGTATTATTATTGTTAAGCAAGAGGAAATCAGCTGTCAAGTTGTTCCTAAAGTGGCTGTTATAGGGACGGATGCATCCTGAAAATACACAAAAGGATCCTCTGAGTTTGGGAAGAAGAGATTAGAATTTCCCTACTTTTTAAAGTGTAAGAAAAATAAATTAAGCTTTACTATTACTCACTATACTTTCATCAAATGTAAAATGTCATTTTTAGGATGTACCATTATTGGGTATTCCAGAAAGGGAAAAAAATGCTGACAATCAAACCATGACACAATGCCTTCTTTATAATCTCATACTTATTGAAAGAGCCCCTTTCTACTTATTTAAACATAATATAGATTTGTTAAAATCAGATACTGCTCCTGAGAAGGAGAAGAGAGATAAAATAAAGTTCATGCATGCTCAGGAAATAATGAGGCCACAGCTGCTATCTGGCTCATAGTGATCAATCATAAGACCTATCTCGATTTCAGAGCCATTGGGATGTGAAAACCTGTCTTCAAATCATTGAAATACAGTGAAATGCAGAGAGAGTCCATATTGCTGGGTAGCCCCCGACATTCCTAAAGAAATCCTAAAGAAAAGAGGAGGTAACCTAATGTTGCCCACACCCTGGCCCCTTGTCCTGACCCTTGATCTTGGGTTGCAAGGTCAGGATTGTCACAGCACATGGGCATTACTCACCAGCTCCCTCCTGGCCTCTCTTCTTTGAGCAGTCAGGGGATTCTACATGGAAGCCTACATTTATCATCCTGAAGCTCAATAAAATTAGCACCCAGTTAAGAGAGTTTGTGCCACTAAATCCTGTTTAATTTCTCAGGGAAACAGAAGCAAATTACCAGGCATTGCTGACCGGTCAGAAGTGAGCTCTGGTGAAGATGGTAAAAATCCTAACCTAGCCTCTTCTCTCTCTCTCTCTCATTGTATAATGTAGACTGTGACTTCATTGTTTAATGAAATGACTCTACCAGTAAAGGGACCCTTTTCTATGCTTGCAGTTTATAACTGATCCCAGTAGAGACTCACACTGGAGAGAGTGAAAAGCAAAGCAGACATCTGCTATTATCTTGATTGGGGATGATTGTTTCAGATATATGGTAATCTCATTATTAGCTAGGCCTGCAGGAAAAAAAAAAAAAAAAAAAAAAAAAAAAAAACAGTTAAAAATGAATAAAAACAAGCAAAAAATTAAACAACATTCTTTCTATGAAATAACAAAACTGTTCTTAAGAAAAAGAAGCATATGTGAGGGAAAATAAGCTTCACTGGGAGATATTTTCTCACTTTTATAGTTCATGCCAATTTGGATACAGTGAAAAAATATGCTTTGTTCAGTTTCTCATGGTGATGAGAACCAAATATTTTTAGAATGTCCAATAAAAATGAAAAGGGCATAAATAAATGTCTCTTACAGTTTCCTAAATGGGTGATCTGTAACGCCAAACTGATCATAAATAGAAGCCTAAAAAATAATAAATGTGTCAATTAATGAATCTTAAACATGAAATAAATGTAGAGCCAGCAGTTCATTCATGCCTAAAGCATATCTTTAAAAAATACTATATTTGTCTACAATAATCATTCATTTGTCAATTATGATTAGTGTTGTAGTATCTAATTATTCTAAGATCCTTAATTGAGAATTGGACAGGAAAAAGAGTGTATGCTTACCTTAATTAAAAGGAGCACTCACCTATGCAGATAAAGCTGTTTTTGAAAATATCCCATTGGCTCCCAAATCTAGATGACCTCTAACCTTGCTCAGTGCAGTTGCCCCAGAACAGCAGCCCACTGATGCTAGTAGAACAAGGCTCTCTTTCTGTCAGTTGGAAACATTAAGGAAGCTGAGTCTTTCACCTTCCCATATTTGGAGGTAACTTTAATACCTGGACCCTGGGATGAATGCACGTTACATAAGATGGGTTATTGCAGGAAATGCTGCAACTCTCTTCCTTCAGAATGGACCATGACAACAGTGATGGGGTAACCCTGAGTAATACTGGTCAAAGTCTTTAACATGAGGACCTACCTCAACAAGCGGTGACTTGTCAGAACATCAGAGATGGAGCCTTCTTGCTCCTTCCTCAGACCCAACTGTGGGGGGTGAGGGGTGGGTGGGGTGAAGCTCTCAAGGTCTCCTGCACTGATTTTTAAACTAACAATGCTAGATTCTTCATCTTATTATACCCCAGTGTTTATGAAGTCTGTCCAGAAGGTGTCTAGGCATGCAATATGAGAAATGGAAACATTTATTGAAGAAGACACAAAACATTGTACATAGGACAATGATGTCTCAGTCGTCTTCAATGTAGGCACTTTGGGATGGCATATAGTTCTCCCGATTGCCATCAGCTGCCCTGTCATATTTTCCTGAATCTCATTGATGATATGAAATCTCTTCCCTTTCAAAGGTGATTTTAGTTTTGAGAAAAGCCAGAAGTCACAAGAGGCCAAATCTGGGCTGTAGAGGGGCTGAGTCACCTGGGTAACTTGATATTTCACCAAAAATCTCTGCAGGAAACATGATGCATGAGCTGGTGTGTTGTCGTGATGAAGCTGCCCACCATCAGTTGCCTATAGCTATGGCCTTCTGAGTCATCCCAATAGTTTCTGCAGAGGAACGTTCAAGCTTAACCAAAAATTTGATGCAGATTTGTTGCTCTGTTCAGTCATTTTGAACGCAATGGCCACACAATACACGTGCTTACTCAATGGCGTCTACTGCTCCACTGACTAGCACAGTGAAGGCGTCATTGTTCACGCATGGGTGTTCCAGTCCACTCTCCTTGGCTGCTAGGTTATATTGATGTTGCGCAAATTTTTCTTGTTATATTAACAATGGCTGGACGTTTTCTGGACAGACTTTGTATAGCAGCATTAGTCACAATATCCAAAAGGTAAATACAGTTCACAAAACATGGTATGTACATACAATGGAATATTATTCAGCCTTAAGAGGAAATGAAGTTTTGACACATGCTATAACATAGATGAACTTTGAAAAAATTGTGCGAAGTGAAATAAGCCAGGCTTAAAGGGACAAATATTGTGTGATTCTGCTCATATAATGTACTTAGAGTAGTCCAACTCATAGAAACAGAAAGTAGAATGTAAGGGGCTGGTGGAAGAGGAGAATGGGAATTGTTGTTTAATGTTTACACTGTTTCAGTTTGGTAGAGATTGGTGGTTATGTTTGCGCAACTATGTAAAAGCACCTAATACCACTGAAGTATACATTTAAAAATGAGGAAAATGGTTCATTTTGTATTATATGTATCCTACCACAATAAAAAAATATATAAAACAAGAAGATAGTCCTTTCCCCCACCATAATAAATTGCACCAAAACTCAAACCCCCCACAAAACAAGGAAGTCATCACAAGTAGATTCTCGCTTTTATTAGTATTGTGGACATTGTATTGAATAGCGTACCAGTGTGGTTAGAGACAAAAAGTGGCCACATGATTTTGAGTGATTTGGGAGTTTGGAGTATGGCAGTTAACACTGCAGGGATGAAGCAAAGATGCATCTATGTTGCAAATAGTAGAATATGTAACTGTATAGATATTTCCAAAGTTTTCTTTCCCTCCATCACCGCATGGGTTTGTTAAGTGTCTGTCAGCCACTGTTGTTCTGCATCAGATTATCCATCATCAAGGAGTATTTAGTGCAGCAAATGCTAAGTCCTTTCCTTAGTCCCTTTAGAACTCAAGAAAGCACGGAACCAACAACCGTATTAGTTAAATAAATGTTAATTTAAAGTCTGAATTTATAATTTTATCCCAGACACTACACATTTTTCTCTTACGTTTTTAAGGAATTAGATTTGTATAGTGCAAAAAACATGGACTTTGGAGCCACACAGTTGCTTCTCTTTTAATGCTGTAATCTTGAATTTCTCAATATCAGTTTACTTATTTGTAAATTGGGGGAAGTAACATTGACCTTTCAGAGTTTCTTTGAGGAGTAAATGAGATAAGGGCATCAACAAACATAAGAGCTTGACACACAGCAAACGTTCAGTAAGTATTGGTTTTCCTTCTTCCCTCTCCTCTCCACAGTTGATCAAGATGTCAGAGGTCTGGATTAGGTTGGAAGCCGTAGCATGGAGTGGTGGGTAGCAATGAGTGGTAATGAACGCTAGCTGTCAGGAACGGAATCTCAGCTCAGCAATCTGCCAGCAGTGTAACCTCAGGCATGTTTCCCTAATATCTTTCTTTCTTAGGAATATATGCAACATATAAAATTATAAATAACATTCTCCATTTTTAATGGAAACAGTATGAAGTAGAATTTATCAGGACTTCTGTGTGTTAGGCACTCTTCTGTAGTAGTACTGCAAACAGAAAGTGCATCTGTATGCGAAGCTGCATGTTTTATGAGCACCACCGAAACAAAAATTAATCAGACTAATTTAACATTCTCTTCTTCCTACAGAAAATGGAATTACAGAATTGTTTCCATATAAGAAAGTAATCAAAGAGTATGTAGGTTATAAAAGAGTAGGAGAATATGTTCTGGATGTGTGTTCTGGATTTTGAGATAATAGTGGTATTTTTCAGGCTTTTATAGAGAATTGTTGTGATTTCTCTTCTCATTCTGAATAAGCACATCCATTTATAAATAATTCTGTATTTGTCATTTTATATTCTTCTCTTAAGTTGGGCACCACAGCAGGTTCCTGGAATTGTCTCTTACCAGATCATCGTTCAAGAGAGGTGATGGGGGCCCTGGCCTGGAGGATGGTTCATGGGCTTGGGAGGCAAGAATTCCACCCATAGCATCACGTTGCCTTCCTATAACAATCCCCAAAGCCTTGAGTGATTACACTAAACAGAAGAAAAATGTAATTTCATAACCACTTTTTTTTTTTTAATTTTGGTTTTTCAATTACAGTTGTCCCCTTTTCCCCTAATTTCTCTCCCCCACCAAACCCACCCCCTCTCCCGCAATCATATCCCTCCCCGTTGTCCATGTCCATGAGTCTTTTATATAGGTTCTTTGACTAATCCCTTCCCTTACTTATCCCCCTTCTCTCCCTCTCCTCTCCCCCCTATTTACTGCTATTCTGCTCTTTGTTCTATTTAGTTCCTTTGTTTGTGTTGTTCTTTAGTTTCCTGTATTAGGTGATATCATATGGTATTTTTCTTTTTTTGCCTGGCTTATTTCACTAAGCATAATTCTCTCTAGTTCCATCCATGTTGTTGCAAATGGCAGGAGTTCCTTCTTTCTTTCTGCTGCATAGTATTCCATTGTGTAAATGTACCACAGTTTTTTGATCCACTCATCTACAGATGGGCACTTAGGTTGTTTCCAGCACTTAGCTATTGTAAACAGTGCTGCAATGAACATAGGAGTGCATAAGTTCTTTTGAACTGGTGTTTCAAGATTCTTCGGGTATAATCCTAGTAGTGGAGTCGCTGGTTCAAAAGGCAGTTCCATTTTTAATCTTTTGAGGTAATTCCATACTGTTCTCCATAGTAGCTGCACCAGTCTGCATTCCCACCAACAGTGCAGTAGGGTTCCCGTTTCTCCACATCCTCGCCAGCACTTGTTGCTTGTTGATTTGTTGATGATGGCCATTCTGACTGGTGTAAAATGGTATCTCATTGTGGTTTTTATTTGCATCTCCCTGATGGCTAATGATGTTGAGCATTTTTTCATGTGTCTATGGACCTTCTGTGGTTTAATATTCGCAAATCAATAAATATAATACATCACCTAAACAGAATGAAAGACAAAAATCACATGATCATTTCAATAGATGCAGAAAAAGCATTTGATAAAGTACAACACCCATTTATGATGAAAACACTCAACAAAATGGGAATAAAGGGAGCATATCTTAACATAATTAAGGCTATATATGAGAAGCCTGAGGCCAACATCATACTCAATGGACAAAAACTGAAAGCATTCCCCCTGAAATCAGGAACTAGACAAGGTTGTCCACTCTCTCCACTCCTTTTCAACATAGTGTTGGAAGTCCTAGCCACAGCAATCAGACAAGACAAAGAAATAAAAGGCATTCAAATTGGGAAAGAGGAAGTAAAACTTTCATTATATGCAGATGACATGATAGTATACCTAGAAAATCCTATAAACTCCACTAAAAGACTACTCGATACAATAAGTGAATTTGGCAAAATCGCAGGGTACAAAATAAATATACAGAAATCTAAGGCATTTCTGTACACCAACAATAAAATAGCAGAGACAGAGACAAAAAAGAAAATACCATTTACTATAGCAACAAGAAAAATAAAGTACCTAGGAGTAAACTTAACCAAAGAGATAAAAGACCTGTATTCTGAAAATTACATAACATTGAAGAAAGAAATTAAGGAAGAAACAAATAAATGGAAGCAAATACCATGTTCTTGGATGGGAAGAATCAACATCATCAAAATGGCCATACTACCCAAAGCAATTTACAGATTCAATGCAATCCCTATTAAAATACCAATGACATATTTCACAGACCTAGAACAAATACTCCATAAATTCATATGGAACCAAAAAAGACCCCGAATAGCAAAAGCAATCTTGAGACAGAAGAACACAGAAGGAGGAATCACAACACCAGATATCAAACAATACTACAAAGCCACTGTAATCAAAACAGTATGGTACTGGCATAAGAACAGACATATAGATCAGTGGAACAGAATAGAGAGTCCAGAAATAAACCCAGGCCTCTATGGTCAACTAATCTTTGATAAAGGAGGAAGGAACATAAAATGGAGTGAGAAGAGCCTCTTTAACAAATGGTGCTGGGAGAACTGGATAGGGACCTGCAAAAAAATGAAACTAGACCACCAACTTACACCACACACAAGAATAAACTCAAGATGGATTAAAGACTTAAATGTAAGCCGTGACACCATAAAAGTCCTAGAGGAAAACATAGGCAAGAAAATATCAGATATCTCACGTAACAATCTCTTCACGGATACATCTCCTAAAGCAAGAGAAATAAAGGAAAAAATAAATAAATGGGATTACATCAAACTGAAGAGTTTCTGCTCAGCAAAAGAAAACATCAGCAAGATGAAAAGGAAACCAACCATATGGGAAAACATATTTGCCAATGACATCACAGACAGGGGACTGATTTCCAAAATATATAAAGAGCTGATACGACTAAACATCAAGAAAACAAACAACCCAATTAAAAAATGGGCAAGGGACATGAACAAACACTTCATAACCACTTTTTAAAGTTCTATTATTATTTTCACATTGAGACCTTTTTATATCAGGCACTGTGACCGTTCCATATGCATTATCTCACTTAATAACCACAACTCGGTGGGGTGCATACTGTTATTATCTCAATTTAATAAGTGAGGAAAATGAAGACTGGAAAGGTATACCCTTGCATACAATTTCCAGGCGAGAGACATATTATCAGGTGTTTGAAAAGCATGACGTGAACAGAGATTATGAGGAGTCATTTGCATGGTAGGAATTCCCACCCATTTGAAAGCACATGTGGGCACACGACACAGTGAGTCACTCCATGCCTTTTTCTCCTTATACTTCTGCTGTGCATTGGTAAGAGAAGAGGCTTGGGGGCCTGTACTGAGACGTTGTAAGCCTAAATATCCCTAGTTGCTGAATAGGGACTGGGACACTTTCATAAGCTTCCATTTATCGAAACTAAAGCGGTCTCATTGGGGGAAGGGGTCCCTTTTGTTTGTTTCTTTGTTTTTCATTGTTTGTGCTTCTAATATGAAATTCCTTTTAAAAAAAACAGCATTTTTTTTTCCTTGATTAAAATGATCTTTCTGCCTCGTTTTGTTTATTTATTTTTTAAAGCTCTAAACGGGAGGGCCCAACTCCCTTGACATTTCTATTTAATTAAAATGATTTATAAGCTAAATAAACAAATAAGTGAATTAATCATGTCATAATATTAGCATTTTGTAACCCATATTGAGGTCAGGCTATGAAAATAATTGCAAAATAAGTGGGCTTCACCTTTTCTTTGGACAGTGAAAAATGATGTCACAAGTCAGGTACTTTATTTTCTGAATTAATTTTTAGGTTATTTAAGTTTTACATAATTTATATAAATGGAAACACATTTTATGGACTTAACAGTTAATAGGAACTTTTGTATAAGTGACATGACATATTAAAAATAAAAGTATATGAAGTATATGTGTGCAAAGGGATGAATTTGATTGTGTAAATAATTTGGAAGAGTTTAAGACATGACTTACAGAGTGATATTGAACCCAAACCCTTCTGATAATTCAAAGTTTCAAAAATGGACTCTAATAATCTTAAACTCTTTATACTTCCTTTTTAGAACTTTTTATAATGAAAAATTTCAAAAATCACACAAACTAGGAAACTGTATTTTTAATCACCATGTAATTAACAGTTGATTCAGCAAATATCAACATTGTGTTGTTACATTTATCTTTTTCTTAATCTACCCCCACATGTATTTCTGCTAGAGTACTTTAAAACACGGTTCATATATGATGTCATTTTGCCCAGCAACAGTGGAGTTGATGACATAGAAGGCAAATGTAATGCATGGTACCTGAGATGACAGGGTTTAAAATCTGGTTGAGGAGATATCACCATATACCACAGACCATGAAACCAGTATATGGTGCACATGAATTTACAGTCAATTTTCTAAAGCCTTGGCCTTTGTTTTCTGAAATGAAATAATGAAAGCATTCACTGTCGATTGGAGTATCTGAAGAAGATGAATGGACAAATATGTATGTGGGGAGGGAGCAGGCACCAGCCCTGGATGGATGGGAGGGATTTAAGTAGTGGACAATGGGTACGCCAAAGATTTTAAAGAAGGTAATAGCATGGTGAAATGGTACTTAAGGAAGAATGATATATGGTAATATATATAGTATTTACCCGAACATAGATGTGATGACTGGGAACCTTTTCTGGGTCCACTTGCAGTAGTAGTTCAGGCATGAGTTTTTTGAAGATTAAATTATAATAGCAATACTGGGAATTAAGAAAAGGACAAAATCTTCAGATATCATCAGTAAATATACATTGCTTATTTGAAAATTAAAGCAGTTGATAAATTTTAATAATGGTTAATTTTAGAAATATAGAAAAGTACAAAAAAGAAAAGCAGCCACATTTTTATTGTCCAGAGATGATGACTATTTTCCTCTACTCTCATTAAAAAAATAATAAGCTTTAATTTTTAGAGCAGCTTTAGGTTCATGGAAAAATTGAGCAGAAAGTATAGAGAATTCCCATATTCTTCCTATTACCCCCGCAATCTCCCCCACTTTCAACATCCTGCACCCAAACAGTACATTTGTTACAGCTGATGAGCCTGCATTGACATGTCATTATCACATGAAGTTCATAATTTATATTAGGAGTCACTCTTGGTGTCATACATTCTATGGGTTTGGCTGAATGTATGACATGTATCCACCATTGTAATATCACGAGGAATAGTTCTACTGCCATGAAGATCCTCTGTGCTCTTATTCATCCCTCCTTCTCCCCAAATCGCTGACAAAGTCATATATTTGGAATCGTATAGTATATGGCCTTTTCAGATTGTCCTCATTCAGTTAATAATAGGCATTTAAGGTTCCTCCATGTCTTTTCATGGCTAGATAGCTCTTTTTTATTTTTTGGTGTTGAATAGTACTCCATTTTCTGGACATACTGTAGTTTGCTTACTTACTTACCTGCTGAAGGACATCTTGGTTGTTTCCAGGTTTTGGCAATTATGATTCAAGTTGTCACAAACATCTTTGTGCTGAATTTTGAGTGGACAAAAGTTTTCAGCTCCTTTGGTTAAGTAACAAGGTGTGTAGTTGATGGATTGCATGGTAAAAAATATGTTTAGTTTTATAAGAAACTGTCAAACTGTCTTTGAGAGTGGCTGTACTATTTTGCACTTGCACCAGCAATGATGAGTAAGACTTTCTGTTGCTCCACATCATCGCTAGCATTTGGTGTTGGTGTTCTGGGTTTTGCCCTTCTAATAGGTCTGTAGTGGTATCACCTTTTAATTTCTGTTTCCCTGATGACATACAATATGGAGAATCTTTTCATATGCTCATTTTCCATTCATATATCTTTTTTGGTGAGGTGTCTGTTAAGTCTACTGCCCATTTTTGTTCCAGTTATATTGAGGCATGATTGACATATAAGTTACATACTTATATGTTTAAGGGATACAGTGTGATAATCTGATCCATGTATACATTGTGAAATGATTACCACAATTAAACTAGTTAGTATATCTGTTAGCTCAGATGGTTACTATTTTTTTGTGTATATGGTGAGAACACTTAAGATCTACTCTCTCAGCAAATTTCAAGTGTACAATACATTATTACTAACTATAGTCAATATGCTGTGCCTTCAGGATTTAACAATTTTACAGTGAAAGTTTGTATCCTTTAACATCTCCTCACCCCTTCTTCCCAGCCTCTGGTAACCACCATTCTACTCTCTATTTCTACAAATTTGATACATAGAGAATAGGAATTATAGCTGAGTAGGCAACTACATATAGTCTATGGCAGATAAGAGGTTATTCTTTTGGACATTTAGTTAAGAGTAAGAATTATTGCCCTGACTGGTGTGTCTCAGTTGGTTGGGCATCATTCTACAAAGCAAAAGGTTACCGGTTCAATTCCCAGTCCAGGCACATAGCTAGGTTGTGTGTTCAATTCCCCTAATGGGTTGCATAGAGAGGCAACCTATCAGTGTTTCTCTATCACATTTATGTTTATCTTTCTCTCTTTATCCCTCCCTTTCCCTCTTTCTAAAAATAAAGACATAGATTTTTTTAAAGAGTAAAAATTATTCTTTATATGTCCTCCAACTTCATATTACTTCAGTATACTGCCTGTCACATGGTCCCTGCTCTTTAGCTACAGGTTGACTATATAAATAACTGAATAAAAGGTTTCATCTTTGATAATTTGTAATGTGTACTGAAAATTAGTCAATCTATTTAGAGAAATGTAAAACCAAGAAGCAAAGTGTGAGTACCCTGCAATTTTATGCCCAGAGAAATTTTTCAGTTATAACTGAAGAGAATCTAGGGTGCCATGTTAACTAATTTTCTAGCTTTTAAGCAAGTGTGAGAGCTTGGCAAGGATCAAAGATTTAGTACCCCTTAGTGGTGCTTGAGCCTCAGAGCTAGACACAGACGGGCTCTTTCCCATCGTCCCACTTAACTGTAACACTGAGAATGGGCTTGTTTCAAACTTCTTCCCTAGAAATGCAGTGGCAAGACAAAAGTTTCAGGAGTAAAATGATTTAATTAGGAACTGATTTGCAATTTTCTTACTGGTGCTATGTCCTATGAGAGCAAAACTGTCCCATAATGGCTCCTGGTGCTTGTGGGAGTGGGTGACCAGATGTGTAATCCTCTTTATCGTCTGTGACTCAGAGCTTGTGGTACATTGCAGTTGGTTGTGTATGGCACATCCAGATAATGTATGATGAAGTTTTTTTACATTATATTTCTTTAGGGATCTTAATGGACAAGAATTTGAAATTAAATTTTTTGAGAACCGTAAGGGAATACATTTTCACTATCAATATATCATTTAGGTATTAAATGTCAATGTAAAACTCTCATAATCCTATAATCAAGACATTTGCTGCTAACATTTTGGTAGACTTCCTTGGTAGATCTAATTTAATGTCATTTAAAAGTATGAAATTAATGTATATTCGTTGTGAGAAATAAAAGTGGCAGAGAAGGTAAAAATAATTGCTTCCTCAAACCTCAAGTCTTATTCTCTGTTAATGGTTTATAGCCTGTCTTTCCAGATATTTTACCATGCTTATTTTGAAAGCTCAGAAAGCATTCACAACTACCCATCCTCTTGTTCCTGAGAAAAAAAGCTGGATTTTACTTAATGTAAAGAGAGTATTTTGAGGGCCCAAATAGATAAAGCATTCATATGAAAATCTTTTATTTCTAGCTCAGCGTAAGACCCACTTGTGCAATTCATTTAAGTTCTTGCTGCCATTTATCCATTTACAAAGAGATGATAATACCTTCTGAACGTAGAATTTAATTATTTCATGAATATTTATAGCGCAGCTACAGTGTGCTTAGCATAGTGCTTGTACTTGGAGGGCTGTGACACAGGAGCTGAGCAGACTTTGTGTGTTCAATGCAAAAGAAAGACGAAAATTTGGTGACTGGTTCTAATTATGTATTTTTATATAACAGGTACCCAATACTTAGTGACTTCAAAGAACAAAAATAGTGACACCACAAACACACAATTTCGGCATGGCCCATCAGGGAAGGCTGGTCTCTGCCCCAGCAGCTGGGCTAGGCTGACGGGGGGCTCACTCACATGGCTGGCCATCTGGTCCTGGCTGATGACTGGGCGAGGAGTTGTGGATGAGGGCCTTGGACTTTGCTTGCTCTCTGCATTGGCTTCCCCACAAACTTCCCTGTAACCTTGTGGCTGGTTTCCAAGAGTGAGTGTTCCAGGAGACAGGATAGTTGCCTATTTCTTATTTCTTTGGACTAGAAACTGGACAGCATCACTCCCACCATATTCTACTGGTCAAGCAGGCACAGAATCAGATTCATGTCCGGGGACTTAGACCCATTTCTTAATGGGAGGTGCATTAAAGGAATCTGAAGTTGAGATGTGTGTGTGTGTGTGAGCGTGTGAGTGCGTGTGTGTGTGTATCTGAGGTAGCACTCTTCACCCTTCCTAATGGTAAGATCACTCACCTTTCTGTTAGGAACTTCTTCACCCCTACCACTCATTCCATAGAACACTGATGGGGCTTCTACCCAGTTTCCTGTCCACTGGCTACAAGTCTGGCCAAAAGTAATATTATATGCAAATGGCCAAAGTGATTGATTGGTTCTGGAGTGGGCACATGCCCCATTAAGCTAATCATATTCCTTCACTGAAACTATTACAACAGAACCAAAGATAGGGCATTTCTCCCTCATTCTTCTAATGTTGCTTGTGGCAACAGTAAAAGCCTGTGGCCCTGACTTCCTCCTTGCTGCATAATAAGTTTGCCTGCAGTAGGTTTGGCTTCCATATTTGATGTGAATACGTGGGCATATCACATAGCTTCCCTGGGTGTCAGTTTCCCACCTTGGTAATATCATCCTTGCAAGGTTGTTATATATTTATTTTATTTATATATATGATAATCATTTAATAAGATTCATATTATAGATATCTGTCCATTCAGTAAATAGAAAATATGATGATCATAGCACTGTTGATTAATATAGGTATAAATGGATAAAAACCTTGAAATTTTACAAAGTAGAAGTTTTCAAATGTTTGAAGTTGTAGATCTTACCTTTTGGAGGGTATGAAAAGATTAAAGGAAAAGATGGTAATTATCTAGGTATCAAACTGAACACACACATGAAATGTACATTGGATTGCATCCAGGGATCCATCCACATGATTAGAAATCTCAAAAAACCATAGTGATTAGAATAGTTAGATATTACAGATGTAATTGTAATATTTAATTATCTATTTGTTTTCCTTTAAGGAATCAAATGAGCTTTATATGCACATGTAACAACAATAGTAGCATTTTATTCCTGCAGGCAGCTTCTCAGCAAATGCATCTAGAAAACGCGTACCGACATAAGGGTGAGAAAGGGAGAGTGATGTCAGCATAAGGGAGCATTGCTGGGTTTGAATAGCATCCTCACAAAGGCTTGAAATATACAAATGTCCCAAATGTGGGAGTGTTCCTGTAAATGCAGAACACCCACAATTAAATTACAACTAACTTAGTCTCCTTATTTCTCCATTTTATAAATAAAACCTTTCAGTTTCACCAATGACTGAATGTGTCTTTGATACACTCCATTTTCAGCTTTGAAACCATATGTGGCTTAATTTTGTATTCATATCTTCCCCAAAGTGGTTTTGATAGACTTTCTTTCCAAAAGAATGCATGTGCCATGGGAAGTTGTCCCTAGACTAGATATTGTTGCTTCTCAATATCCATAGCCTGTATGATCCAGCATAAAGCATGGGGTTAGATGATGGCCAAGGCAGTTAGTTTTATTGGGTTACTCACTTACTGGAAAGCACAGGCACATGTGCCAATGGCAGTAAGTGCACTATGCCTGAAAGAGGAACCGAAAGTAGAAGATTTAAGAAATGGAAACATATGGTATGTACTCCCTGAAAAATTTATGTAGCTGTGGAAAGTACCGTGGTCTGCTGAATGTGTTCATTATGCTTCGTATCAGTGAATTCTCAAGCAGGAAAGCTAGATCTCTAGATGGAGAAGCCACAGCATCTTCGAAGGATACATGGATAGAAATGCTCACACAGATCTATCTGGTCACTGTGCTGTGCTGACTCACAGAAATGGCCTGTCCGGTGGCACCCAGGTATGCAGTGCCACCGTGTGTCTTTGAACTTGAAGCGCTTTAGAAGTTACCTGGAAAGAAATGAGAATCTGTGGTCCATGATAATCTTGCTACTTTGGCTCATAGTTTTTAGCCTTATCACTTCCTTTATTTTGTTACTGTTCTCAACATTCTCATTAAGTAAGGACTTACTGTTCAAAACATGTTGCATATAAGAAAGTATAAGCTTTAAAGTATTTTTTCTCTTTAAGCCTGAAGGAGGAGGTGGGCAAATCAATAAAAATGGCAATTCAAGGTAACTGAGAAAATGGCTCTGCATATGTTCAAGTTCCTTGGTGCTTCTGACTTACCTCCCAGGGTACTAGAGTGAAATAATGTGGGCAGGATAACAATAGTATTAAATGGGTTCATAGCCTGTTGAGAGCTAATGAATATTTTCTGCGGTGGGGAGACCTGGAGTGCTGTAGCCTCTGCCTCTCTCTCCTTGGTCTGTACTTGAACATCTGGATGAGGGCGTAGGTGATACTTTTAAGATTTTTTGACAAGCTTGAGAAATCCCCTTAGATGCATGTAAGAATATAATAATAGAGACATATATAATAACATTTTTCACCTAGATCTTTATACTAACTGCTATATGGAAAAGAAAAACACCAACAATATGTATGATAGGCTCCCCCTTTGTGGAAAGAAAAAAGGCTATAGGTTTTCATAAACACACTTACATGCGTACATATCTGGACTACTGCTGGAAGGAGATACAAATCTGGTAACAGTGGTTGCTTAGAGAGGGCCTGAGGGACAGCAGGTGATACCTGCCTTGTATCACATACATTTTTCTATTGCTTGAATTTTCTTTTTAAACACGTTTATGTTTTTTAATGTTCCCGTATAACTTTAAAAAAAAAAGTAGTTGAATTAATTGGAAGGAGCAAGGGAGGATACGCAGGATTAAGGAAGATGTGGATTAGCAGGAGCCAAATTAGAAAAACCTTAGGGATTATGATCATTGCAAATTGAAATTTGAATCAACTCTTAAATGCAGTTAGTTGACAACAATGTAAATCCATCAGATTTCAAATGTTCGCCCTCCTTATTGGTGGAATGAAGAATATACATTCTCAAAGATACCAAGAAATCAATACATGAAGGGCTTGGGTTAAAGTGCCCATTGATTAAAGAATTTATGTGTGGGAAGTGATGCCTGGCCAGGGAGACTTGGCACCCTATTCAGTGTACCTGGTTAAGGGAGCAGGTGTAATAGTCCAGGTGTTACGTCTAAATTAGTTTTTTTAAAAAAGGCATTAAATGACTCTCCAATTAATTGGCTGGACTGCTTTGTGACTCTCTAGGCTTCTGTTTTTCCTCTCAAACCAGAAGGTTACCACACTAGATTCTTAGACTTGAGCCAAGATTCAAATTAAAACCAAACACATCCAAAATGATTGATTAATTTCACACTTGTATAAAAGTTTATCGTCATTAAAGATTTTTCAACATAGCCTAAGTTATGAAAGATGGTAAAAATCAACTTTCTCAACATCTGTCTTGGGATATTTAAAATAGTATAAGAGAGTATATGATAACCAAAGATGTTTTCTGTTTTGAAACTATATGCAATGCTTATTTTTAAATACAAAATACCTTGCTGCTCATTTTGCTACACTGAACAGTGTCTTTAGCAGAATTTCCCTTTGATATTTACTATTCATCCTGGCATATACCTTTAGTTTTGCCCGGTGTTCAGTAACATCGATATCACTTTGTTAATAGAGCAATGCAGCAATGTCTGTTGATGCAAAAACAAATCCACTGATGTTAAGCATAGACTGTAACTTGACTGGATCATTTGATGCTGCGTTCTAGGCTAATTGTGTAACTTGCCCTTCCCATGCTAATTCATTCTCCATGAGCATCAATTGCACCAGCATATATTGGGACATAGTTTGGTATCTTTCAAGACAGTGATAAATACTCTACTTCCATTAGAAACTAGATCTTAAAAGTAGCTTTAACTTACTGAGTATAAAGTTGCAACTGGAAGATTTCTAACCGTATCAGGCTCTTTGTGTCCCTCCCTCCTTTATTTTTAAAATTAAACTACCGGAGGGAAAACATGCAGCCGAAATTCTGGGGAAGCTCTGGCCAGCGTGGCATTAAACCAACAGACACACAGATAATCTTCCCTAGTTACCTTTGAGCTTTCTCCCAATGCTAAGACTGAACCCATAGTGCTCCCAGGCAAATCTATCTAACCACTATTTAAAGAGACTCTTAGACAAAAAAATCTTTCTCACAGGTGCAAGCCATTCTTGCTTAATCTCTGCCTTCTACAGAGTGGGTTTTAGAAGAGTTTCTGTTGCTCAGGGCACCGCTGGGGGAGATACAAGGTCCAGGGAAGGGATGTTTCCCTAACTGCTGCAATGGAACTACATCATTCCCACACCTGCCGGAGCAGCTGGCTCCTGCTTGGGGACAAAGACGCAAAGAGCCCATTGTAATCAGTTACCTCTTTTGATTTGAGTCCAAGGAAGAAATTTAGTATATTGGGGACAAAAACCTCAAAGATCTTAAGCACAACTGTAATGTGTATAAATGAAATATAGCTAGACAGCTATTAACAACGGTTATCTTTGGATGGACACATAATGATTATTTAATATTCTTTATATTTTCCATATTTTCTAATGTAAATGTCAATATCTCTTATAATCAGAAAAAGTTATCTATTTTTACTTTTTGGTTTTATGAAGTCTCATATTTAAAAGGATCATAGGATAACAATAAGACGTTTCAGGATTGAACTACTCTGGTCATAAATTATTTCCTTGAAGCTTTTGTTCCTGAAATAGAAATTACTTAATAAAAATATCTCCCAAAGTATTTTCTCTCCTGGCAACTATTCTTACCCCCCAATTAAGGGGGAGAGGAACTCTGCTTCCACACCGTCTTGCAGCCTTAGGTTACATCTCGTATGCAGTGCTGTTGCTGGTTGGTCCCAAGGCAAGACGTGGCCGCCAGGAGCCATGGGCCTGATGGGAAAACTGAAACTCTGCAGGAGACAAAGGCAGATAATAAATCACTCAACGTGTAAAAACTGACTCAACCAGCTCTAAGAGCCATTGGTTACTTGGATCCATTCCTCAGCTGCTTAATTTACTTACGAGACAGTTCTGGCTCTGTGGGACTTGAAACTGGAAATAAGACTTCCTGATTGGTAAATCCCTTTGAAAGATTAAGTGGAAAGCTAGTTCCTATGTCCATGGCAAAGTGATTCAGATTTCTGGAAAAGCATACAAGAGGCTGGTGATACTAGTCGCCTTTAGAGAGGAGATGGGATTCTAGATTGGGAGGTGACCTACTTTTCCTGGTATACCCTTTAATACTGTTGGCACTTTTGATTCTACTTGTCCTGTTTTTTCAATTAAGCAACAACTAATAATTGTGCATGGTTCAAACTTTTATTTCTTGACATTTCTGACATGGTTTTCTATATCCTACCAGGTTGACCTCACTAAATGTGTGTGATTTTTTTTTCAGGAAAGAAAAGAAATAAGCTGGTTCCTAAAATAAACATTTATGAAATATTATGGAAATACTTGGCTCTAAACTTTTTTCTCTCCTGCCAAGGTTCTTGAGTGTGTCACTATCTGAAGGAGCAATGTTTTTATTTTGAGGTATCATGAGATGTAACTTTTATCTTTCCGTACTTTGAGAAGGCGAAGGGGCCTCGTCCTGTCATCTTCCAGAATGGGTGGGTATCCGCACCTTGACCTCATCGCCTCTCTTGCTCTTTGGATCTTGCCTGGAAGTCACACAAATACCTCACACTCAACTTCTTCAAAACATTTATTTTCTGCCCGCTCATTCAAGTCACAAGTCTGGGAGTGGCTTCTGCGATTTAATTACTTGCTCTGCATCCCCCCTACCGTACACAGTCATGCGATCAACCACTAAATCCTGAAGCAGCTACCTCTTTAAAACTGTTCTCACCTCTGCACCCTCCCCACTGATGACCACTGCAGGGAATTTTCTGATCTCATCCTTGTTTCAGTGCAGAATCTTCTCATAAGCATCCTTGACTGTAGTCTGGTTTCCTTTCATCTTATCTGTCCTTCCGTTGGCTTGCCAGGTGGTTTTTCTAACATGCATATGTCATCTTGTTGCTTTCTTATTTAAAACCCTTTCGTGCCACAGCTTTCTAGGAGTGTTCTCAGGGTGGTTCCTGACCTAGTCTGGATGGAAATTTCCAGTCTCATTTCTCAGTATTCTTTCACACAGTAGCCACAACCGATCTCTTGAATATTTTCTCAGTGGGTTGTGCTGTCCTCCTCCAGGGCCTTTGCACATCCTATCTCCTTGGTCATAAATGTCTTATCTTCCTTACTGCTTTCCACTTCTCCTTCACAGCGTTGTTCTGGTCTTGACTTCCCCAATCCTACTCATACGTTTTCTCATCTGCTATCATTAGTTAATGATACATATATTTACTCTTGCTCTTTCTTTGTAATTATAATGATCAGTTTACTTATTCCTTCCCATACTGCCTTGTCAATTTCAATTTACAATTCTGAGAGGGCAAGAATCTAAAAAGGGAAACGTTTAGGGGCACAAGAGATTTAATGGGAGAACAGTAAGAGAATATAAACTTTTTTGGAATTCTTGCTTCTTTTCTGATGTATGACTCCATTTCTGAGGTTTGACTGCTGACAGCTTTTAATTCTCACCATTCTTCTTTCTTTCCCCCTTTGCCCACATTTGGGAAGGGTGTTAAGGAAGCCCAGAATCCCCCTTCTTTGGTACCAGCTTGAAGTTCAAATAATGCAAGCCCTGGCTCACACATGGTAGTCTTCACTCCATCCCCACCCTCTAACCAACACAAAACTCCAAGCCAGTCTATTTTCTCTGCTCTCTCAAGACATCTGTAGCTGTGCTTGGGAGCCCACCCAGCTCTCTACAGAGAACGTCATTATGTGAGTAGTAGATCTGTCCGTGAGTGTGTGGTGGCAGCTGAAGCAAATTTTGATTGAGAGCATCCATCCACCTATGAGGGGTAAATACAGCACCCTTCAAAGCATTAGTCTCTGGACCCAACTGATATGATATTTTATGCCCATGACACTCGCACAATATTTATTGTATATGTAGAAATAAAAACGACAGATTCAAAAACACCCTAGTATTGTAGCCTCCTCCATTCAGACAGTAAGTTCAGTTTAGCTTTTTATCTGGAATGTGAGAGGGGGTGAGGGAATGAACATTGAAAAACCACCAAGGAAATTTATAAATATGAACTATTATTTATTGCATCATATAATTTTGCTTCTCTCAGAATGTGTTGTGTATGTATAAAATGGGCATTTATACATTTCACAGAATGGAAATCTGTTTGGGGGTATTCTATTTGCCACAAAACATTATTTAACCAGTGGAATATTTTCCATTAAGCTGACTTTATTATAAAAAGACCACAACACTGCCCCAGAGCTTGTTTCCTGGCACCTGCCAATTTCCACGAATAAGTCAAGTGGGCAAGACTTCAATCTAGTAACATTGCTCCTAATACCTAGCCATGTCAAGTTACATCAATCTATTTAGGTCCTGTGCCCTGAGAAAGGTATAGGATTGGAGGCTGATGATGAGTCTAAAACCCCGTGTTCGAATGGAGGTATCATTAAAGTGCAACTCTTATTCTTGGGATTTTCAAGGTCATTGTGACCCAGCCCTTAAAAGACTCAACAAAGTGATGGATTCTGCATTTCAGGCCATATAAAAATTGTGTTAGTGACTAAAAGAACAGGAGGCCTCTTACTAAGTAACTAATCCCAATTCAAGCACTTTGAAAATAGCTATAATGAAAATCACACCAGGAGAAGGATATCAGACGTCTGTTTCAAAACAAAGCGTAATGAAACCCTTTATTCTATTACAAGGACCCAAATTACAGGCTACTGAAGAGACTTTATAGGACACCACTTCTTTCTTGCTTCTTTTATTTTTTAAAAAATGTGTAACACATTGATGAAACAACATAAAGGACATGTCAAAAATAGAAAATGTACCTTATAATCCATTCCTTTTCAGTATGCATCATTATTGTTCAAGGCTTGTTCCAATGAGTATATATTTTAAGTAGATCTAAATCTTTATGTTCTATTGCATTTTAATATATATTTATCCTTTTGGAAACATAGTTTTAAAATGATCATTTTAAAAATGCATGATAGTACAGGCTATTAATGAATCATCTTTTCCAAAAACTTTCTCTCTTTTATCATTCATTTACACATTTTCATATGTTTTCTAGTATAATTAACATAACAATGTTTTTTCAAATGTAGAGTCCACCTATATATTGAACCTTTTATAGAAACAAAATGAGCATCTCTTAACTGGGTCTTTATATTGGTTTCTTTATAAACAGGAAACTGCTGACACTTCAAAAGCAGTGGTATTAATATGGTTAAAATTCTTTATATCAAGTGGTAAAACTGGATTTGGTTGTATGATGTTTCTAACTTTCAAAAGTAAATCAGAGATATTTCATGCTCTTTAGTGCTTGAGCACATAGATATTAACAATACAGCAAACTAGGTCATTGCTCCCTAATATCAAGGGCTCATTTTTCAAGATAAAGACATACTTAGAAAGTAAATATATCATTAATTTCTGAAGTTCACAGATATCCTACTTGAAGGAAAAGGCACGTGGTGCTGGCTTTACTTGACCAAAATATTATCACAAAAACAAAAAATACTAATTTATTGAAGCAAGACTTAATATTTAACACTAAGAAATTTGGTCTTTTTCCTTGGGAAGATGACATTTTAATGGAGGTGATGGACAAGTAAAGAGGCAATTAAAATGTAGTGAGCTGCTAGGCCAATCTTAATGAGACCTGCCTTTTTTTGTGATCAAGAGTAATCTTTGAAATAATTATGATCATAGGAGGGAGGTTGTCAGGAAATGTGAAAGACTTTGAAATGAGCAAAATTGATAAATGGATGTCCTTTCTAAGGCACCCTTCCAGGTCATGTGTTTCTTCCACTGGCTCTGAGCTATTTTATAATTTGGTAAATTGTAGAAAACTGATAGTAATGCAAATGATTATTGTCCATAAAAATGTAAATAAATTTTACCTGGTGCTGTGTAATTGATTGCTGTCTTGTGGCTATTCACCAGTTTTATATCTATTTGTAAATTCATTTCAGGATTCCCATTTGCCTGTAATTGCATGTATTCTCAGAATTCTTAGGACAACTTTTAAGTTCTTACTGATTCCCTCCTTGATTCATGAATTAAATAAAAATCTTTCACAAGTGTTCATTTTATATTTGTCTGACAGCCATGATTTTAACTTTTTTTCCCCCTCAAAGAAATAGCTTTTAACACTAGGGTACAATAGCTTCTAGTAATTCTCTTATACAACCTTTAGTAAAGGCCACATTTGACATTTCACAGACTTTTAACAAGACTGACTTTCAGTGACATAATTTTGCAATTATCCAGCCTAATTCAAGTCTATGAAGACTTATTGATTGCTTGCTCCATGTACACGGACCAGAGAGCACGATCCACCTGGGTCCCATATAGTCCACATGGGTACAATTACAACTCCAAGCCTGACTATGCTATGTGTTATGTTATGTGTAATAATAGAGTCCGGTGCAGAATGTCTTGAGAGACTGAAGAGGAAGCAATGAATTCTAATGAGATAGAATGGGCTTTCTTTCTTTCTTTCTTTCTTTTTTCTTTTTTTACCTATATGGCAGTATTTGGGTTGAATCTTACAGGATAAATAAGCTTTTTACTGAGGAAAAGAGGAGGGAGGGATAAATATTCTAGAAAGTCAATGGGAAACGGAAGGGTATTTTGTCTGGAGAATAATGTCCCAGGTAGGTAGATGGGTGGGTGGTGTGGGGACATCCTGTGGGTAAATGGGAAGTTGGAAACTTTGAAAGCCTTGAGCATCAAGCTTTGGAATCAGGACTTGACTCTGGAATAGTTAAGAGCAGTCACAGGTTTTTAAGCAGAGTGATTCCATCAGAACTTAATAGAGAGGACAGGGTAGGAATGCAGTGTCTTGAAATATCCCAGTTGCTAAACTACTAGATGAGATTTGTGATACAACCAGTATATTTGGGTTATTTTTACACTTGATAACCTGGAAAGGTGCAGTAGACAAATGTCCTGTTACCATTTTTGTTCATTTCAAAGTCTTCCACATATATTCCTCATAGTTTCCCCATCATGATCTTACTATTCTCAAGATTATTCTTGGTCTCTCTCTCTCTTTCTCTCTCTTTCTCTCTCTCTCTCTCTCTCTCTCTCTCTCTCTCTCTCTCTCTCTCTCACACACACACACACACACACACACACGAAGTTTGGTCTCACTTACTGTCATACTTCTTATCACAGATTGAAAGGGCATGAGCATTTGGGGAAACCAGGCAAGGAGAAATTGATTCAGAGACACATATGGTTAGGGTTAATACCATATGTTGTGTAGTTTGCAGTCATTTCTCTCTCTAACTTATTGCTAGTCACACCAGTACAGGAATGTCCTCCAGGAATATTCTTGCCACCCACTGTGCTGACCTACTTTGCATCACTGTACGACAGCACTGGACCAGAAACACTCTGGTCCTAGAGCAGCATCCCATAGCTCTGGACACCATACGCAGTAGGAGAAGAAAGGCATGAAAAGCCCAGAGCCAGATACTAATATTTGGAAAATTATTACTGAAAGTGTGTTAGGCAAATAATAAAATAGGATATTTTATGATGTTTTTTATATTTATAATCTGATTCTAATATAATTTTATATTAATAGTTTTTTGTTCTTTTAAAGGGATTCTCAGATTATATAAGCTTCAGATTCTATAAAACCTGGGTCCACCTTTGGGAGTGTGATAATAAATTTAATATAATAAAATGGTACAACAAAGTGGTTTGGAGATCTCTCCATCACCGATTGTCTTCTGACCTTTACCACCACCATTGCACTGAATATCTTGCCAAGATTACTAATGGCCTAATCATTGTATCTTGTGTTAATATTCTCATTTAATTTAAAGGCATTTCTAAAACTAACCTATGAATATATGTAAAGAATGTGGGAATTATTGAAATGATTAAAGTAGAAAGGTAAGTTTACTTTCATCCCACCCCATTCTCAATTCTGCAGTTCTTCCTACATCTATTTACTATTAGTAGTAGCTTGGAGGGTTCCTCCTACCTATTTTTTGGTGCATTTGTGTATCTATGTGTGTGTGTGTGTGTATATATATTTGCGTGTGCATTTTGTTTCTATGTAGAAAACTAATATTTTACATGATGGAGTATACCATATGCAAGTATATTATTCTGCAACTTGCTTTCCTTTTATTTAAAATATATTTATCAGAAATGTTCTATATATGTACAAACAGATTCTTTCATTTAGTATTAATAATATTGCACAGGATGGGGACATCTTGAATTTACTAATAATTGCCTTGAGAGACACTTGGGTCTTTGCTAATTCTTTACCAGTGCCAATAACATTGCATGTGAGCATCTTTGAATATATGTAAATAGTATGCAAAAGTATGTGCATTTCTATAGGATAAACTTATAGAAGCAGAATTGCTCTTGATATTGGAATATAAGGGATATATGTGCTCATAAAATAGGTGGGAAGAATAAAGAGAAATGAGAATTTGAGAAGACAGGAATTAACTGGGGATTCATCGACACAGGAAATATACAGTGAAATACAGGCTGTGCTTCTAAATAAGTTTGGAAGATCATGAGGGGGGATTTGGGGAATATCATAGGATTTCTCTTGACTATCTGAATACCAATTCATTTCATGGACTCAAACTGCTTCCAGACAAAATGTCTGTGGGGTATTGTGTACAAAGACCTGGAGATTATGCTGACAGTTCATGGGAGGTTCTGCACAGTAATGGGGGCCTTGAGGACAGTGGCAGTAGGCATATTTGACTTTTCTGGGAGGGAAGCCTTCCCAGGAGTACAGAACACTAGCTCAAGGATGAAAGCACTGGATCCAGAGAAGGCAAAACATCAGAAACTGCTTCGCAGTTGTGAGCAATTGCCAAACGCCTCTTGCAGCCTTATAGAAATAATTGCAAAGGAATGAGTGAGTAACGAAGAGTCACAGCAACACGTGTTAACTCAGTGAGATTTAAGAAAAAAGATGAGCAGCTACACCTTAAATGCCCATGAGGTGTTGGTGCTCAAACCCTGGCTTGAGTAAAATGACCTAGACAGCTTTAAAACATCCTGAGTCCCAGGCCACTGTCTAGACCAATTGATTAATAACCTTCAAGAGTAGAACCTGGCATCAATATTTTTAAAGCTCTCTAGGTAATTCTAATGTGCTTTAAATACTAATGGAATTAGAAATTACTAACAGCGAACATTCATTAGTCACAGAGAATTATAGAATGTGGCCTTCACAAGTATGTCTCAGATCTGGAATATGTCCTCAAGCTATGTAACTTTTAGGAAAGATGCTTTCTATTCTATCCCACTACAACTTACTCTCTGATCTTAGAGACTTGTACTTAATATTAGCAAATAACTATATATGTGAGTATTAATCTACTATGTGTTTACTGATTAAAACTCCACTGCAGATGCACTAACTAGCTCCTGTTGGTAGGCATTTGTCAAATGTGCTTTTCCTTGGGTTTATTTTTTTGGCTTGACATTTCCTTGCAATGTCATGGAGATGGAAGCATTAGCGTCTCGTACAGGGTATCCTTGTCTTAGTATAATTTATCATCTGAGATAGGAACTGCCTTGTATTCACCTGCAATTATTTCTTGCAATTAGAGCTGCCCCCACATGTAGTAACACTCTCCCCCTGAGATCCCAGAAAATACATAAGGGCAAGGGTCATTTAATTCTTCCCTAGTGGACTGATTCCTCACCAAGTATTTTAATTTGTATTAAAAAAAAATGCTATGTGGAATCTGTCTCTAGGTGAATAGATATTGTTTTGTAATATTGCCATGGGATGTCTATACATTTTTTTTTAGTTTAAGAAAGAACCAGTGTCAGTTAATGATTTAAAAATACCTAAGATTTTTAAATGTATTTTTTCCCTCTTAAAGCACATTTTACCAAATTTTATACTTAATATTTCCTTAATTGCAATTTATTGTTAGAGATTATTTGCTTATTAGGCATTTCTTTCCCCTTTTCACACCAAAGCCTTCTACATTTTCTAAAGCTTACTCTATTTTAGATTTTTTTCTTAATTATTTTCTAATACTTAAATTTTTTTTCAAACTTTTAGGAATATTTTAAATTTCTAAATTTAAAATATGCTCATGATCCTAAGTAGTTCTCTCTCTCCCTCTCTCTTTCTCTCTCTGATTAGGTTTTGCTTTGTTTAACTTTAGAACAAGAAATGACCGCTTCCCAAAGGTTAAAACTTTATTTGATTTGAAGTATAAGCCACCTATTAGTGACACAGTTCTTACCGGTATTTGGAAACAGCCTTCACAGAAAACTTCCTGAAAAGCCAAACTGATGATATCTTCATCTTTTCTTCTTTTTCTCTGTAACCCAAAAGGTACAAATGGAAAGTTCCTCCCAAATGTCTAAATATTTGAGAGAGGGGGAGCTAAGAGGGAGATGGCAGTGAGGAGTAAACTCAGAAAAAGCAGGCGAGGTCACTTAGGTGGGGATTACTACCACTTCATTGCAATGGTCAGTGCTCTGCATTGTGTTCCTAACTCCACTGAATTGCCTTCTTGCCAACCCTACCATGTCTTTAATGCTCAATAAGAAAACTTCCTGAGTACAATTTCTCCTAGTGTTCTCCTTTCTCTTCAGCACTGCATCTTTTATGTGCTAAAAATTTTGGAACACAGAAGGCAATTTCTTCTTACATAATGAATGATCTCCATAAAACCTCATCACCATTTACTGAGTAATCCTCAGTTCCAGGATCTCTATGAATTGATTTAACCTTCAAAACAATCTTTCAAGCTAAAATCTGAGGACGCTGAGTATCCACACAGATAAGTTTTCGCTCTGGGTCATAATGCAGTTAAGGAGCAGTGATAGGAATCAAAACATGGTCTTTCCATGGCTGATGTCCTTGTGCCACTCAGTACATTTCACTGCGTGTGAATGCATACAAATATTTGTGTGTGTGCATGTAAATATAAATAAATGAAATCATCAAACAGTATCATTTGATCCATTCTGATAGTTTTACTCTATTATTTATTTATTTTATCCATTATCAAACTTACAACTTTATTTTTTTCTTTTAACTATTTTATTGTTTATGCTATTACAGTTGTCCCAATTTTCCCCCTTTGTCTCCCTCCACCCAGCCCCCCCCCCCCCACATTCCTACAGTCAATCTCCACATCTGTTATTTATTCTATTGTAAAAGGCTGGTTGATACTAGGTTGATTTGATGACCAGCTGACACCGTGAATTTCAATTTGAAGGAATGCATGTATTATATCAAGTATGTGTTTAGGTCTTTTGCTCTCATCCTTTCCCTAAGGTTATAATTTCTAATATGGGGATGCTGGTTTTGGTCATAAGCATTTCCTATACCCATGAAGTAACAGCAATATGGTCAACTACCTGCATTCTTATACAAGGTTAAATGGTTAATCCAATACAATCCAATGGTTAACTGTTGATCTAAGACACTAACCTCATAGTGGAAAGGCCAGGGGTCTGTGCCTGACTAGTCTCTCTGTGTTTCCCTAGCGTTACCCTCCTCCAATTCCTCATATTTTAGTCTTAATAGTGGTTTGCTTTCTACAGCCCCCCTCCCACCAGTTTCTTGCTATTGTGACTTTGGAACACTTGCCCTCATTATCACATGGGCTAAATTCTACTCATCTGTTAAGGCTCAGCTAAAAAGATGAACACTCATCAAGGTTGCCATGAGTATTAAATGAAAGATAAAAAATGAAGAGCTTCACAATTACTAATGATTTAATTCATCAAACATTTATTATGTATCTACCATAGATTAAAGACAATGATGTACTTAAGCTGGCTCATTTGTGGGAAACAGTAGTTGAATTTTTCAGAATTTAGTGAGTTGATTGATAAGTCATCAATAGCTTGATATCAGCTATGCTGAGAGTATTTACACCACAGAAATCTACAAACAGTACATATCAGGGCTCCCCTGCCCAAGAGCTCTTGGCCAGCCTTCACCAGCACAGGGCTGGGTAGAGACTTCAGTGGGATGAATACAGGAGTTGTCTCAGGTTCAATTGAAGGGAGGGAAAAAACTAGAAATTGGAGAATTTGAGCTGCAGTCCTGGCCCAGCAACACTCTTACTTGAACCATGGGGGTTTGGGGTCTGGAATGGTTGTTCAGAATTGCCAAGCTGGGCCTGGAAGGCCAGGATGTTAAACTCCTATGTCAACCAGTAATTAGATATAGACCACCTCAGGAAGGCCATGACCTTAGGCAAGGCAGCTCTGTATTTAAGGCAATCGCTAAAGGTTGACAGCATTCCCAGCAGCTAGAGCAATAAGCTTTCCCTTCCAGGGTGATGTAGCAGCATATCTGAGTCCATCAGAAGCGTGAAAGAAACTTGTTCCTGTGTGTGCAAAGTCCTTGGCCTGGTGAGTGAGCTAGAAATTATTATAGGAAATTATTATAACTTCAAATATATTCCATGGGTCAGTGCTGTGACTGAGGAGTAGACAGACTGCTAAGGATGCATGATGGATGAGTATGCACACAGGGGAAAGGAGGGGGAGGGAGGCAGAGATCCAAGCCATGCTATGCTCTTCAGCAGGCATTTATCATAACCAAGTCATGAAGTTATTTGCTCACCCTGAGGGATGGGGGGAAGTTATAATGCAAAGAGAGAAGCAACTTAGTACTGTGTCTGGTATCTAGATGGTGTTCATGAAAAATATAGCAATTGATCAACTTGAAACAGAACAATACACAAGCCAAATACTTTAAGTGAATGTGCACCTTGCCAGATGGACAGGGGCACACTGGGCATGACTTTTCTTTTCTTGCACATTTCCTAACAAACAACAGCATCTTCTGCAATACCCCAAACTGTGATCAGGCAAAAAAAAAGTAATAAGTACCCAAGCCCCACAAACTTCCCTTGATCTAAGCACAGCTGCCAGGGAGAATTTGCTGCCCAGTGACTATGTCTGTCAATATAAAAGTCTGAGTCATTTTCCTGCTGACACATATTCCACTCTTTCCCTTCCTTCAGTTAGAGGAGGGCTAGATGAGAAAACTGACCATGGAGCAGCTGCTGATTTACACTTCTTTGCTGGATCAGGGAATTCATATTGATTAGTTGGATGAATGATTCTGTCCCTTTCTTTCAAATGCTTAGAGTGTGTGTCTACCCTTGGAATATATCACAGCTCCACTGTGGCATAAGGAATAAGATCCACTGTGTTTTTGTAAACCTCAATGCCTTTACCATACTTCTGAAATACACCTGTCAATGATATTTAACCTAGTTATGGAGAAATAGGCCTTTAGAAATAGTTCTGAAGAATGTGTGTGCCAACAGGGACATCAAAATGTGTCAAATTATTTCTTTGCGCTCTTTCCTATTAATGTATTTATACTGAATTTGTCATCAAAGTGGTTGATGGCATATTTGTTACTCATCTGAATTCATTTTTTCTCTTATTATTCTGTTGTGGGATTTCATAATTGATCAATGCGTATACAAATAAGTTTTGGCTGAATTTTTCTTCTATAGGACTCACTTGCCTCTTTGGGAGGGAAACAACCACCATACAGTACATTTCTATATTTTAAGGGGGTATTTGTCTTTAACATTTGTAATTAATGTGTATATAAAAACATATTCAATGTTTTATGTTTTCTGGGAATTGTCTAGGTGAAGTAAGTGTTTATGTGAAGAATATGCTTTTCATATTGGTCTCTTCGTTCTATGTTGATTTTTGAAGGGAAAGATTGATTTTTTAGCACAATTTTTTCTATTCTGAGGGAGCTGTTAGAAAAGATTTAGTTTGTGGAGCTTAAGTTCACCTCCTTGAATTCTTCCCCTGGTGCCTGCTGGCTCTTCTCTGCAGAGGACCTTAAAATTAATATTCCTCCTTCTCAACTTGGCAGTCCTTCAAATATTGAAGACAATTTTAATGTTTTCCATTGATTTTCTCTCCTCCCATACAGACTGTTTCTGGTTTCTTTAACCATTCATAAGTTAATTCAAAATTAACATTTTGGGATGCGTAAGTTTACCTATGGATGTCAAGGTCCAGGTGGTCAAGGTCCAGAGGAAGTGCCCGGAGCGCTCCCTGCTGGGCCAGCAGGGACTCAGCTCTTCCCCATCTGAATGCCCGCAGAAGTGTGTGCTTCAGCTGTGGCATCGATCCTGTGCTGCCCAGGTGCCTGTGGTTGGCTCAGCTCCCCTCCCCAGCAGTGTCTGAGCTGCTTTGTTTCCTTCCACGTGATCTGGAGACATTTCTAGTTACTTGGACATCCCTATCTCAGTAAATTCATGCATGAACAGGGTGAGAAAGCAAGGGAGGTGCTAAAGGATGAGCAGAGTAGCTGAAAAAATTTTGGAAAGGAGCTATCATCTTTTATGCAATGTTATCTGGGACTCATCCTCTCTCATACAGAATTGGCTCTGAGTGAAAATATATATATATATATATATTGCAGACATAACTTATAATTACAACTCAATTTCAAATACTTTTTTCCCCCCACAATATTGAACACTTTGTCTTTAAATTATAACCTTGGCAACTCTTCTAGATGTAGGTGGAAGGAATATCCCAAAATCTTCATAACTCAGACCTAAATAATCAAGTTGATGCTTCATCATTGGAACTACCTAATATACTTATTATAAATTATATAAACTCAGATCAGAGAGCCCCCTGTACCATAACCTGCTTTTCTCCCATCTAATAAGATACCGAGTCATTTCACCACCATTTAAGGTCTTGAGGACCATTTACAAAGATTTCACGCCTCTTACTCTTCAATGCAACCCTATCTAGCCTGGCTTTTACACATTTACAATGCCTTTTACTTTGGTTTCAGTGATAGTTCATAGTATAAAGCATGTATTTTGATTTTTAAATATGTGGTATAATCTTTTAAAGTAACCAGGAGGCTTTAAGTAAACAGATCTCTTCAGAAATCATTGATGAATTTCTCAAACTGTGTGATTGCCGGGCTCCTTGTCCTATGCTGTTCTTGGCATATTCACCCTAAAAGGTTCCTGCTAGATTATCCTCCTTTCCCTCCCCAGAATGCCATATCCGGTCAATAGCTGGCAACTGTGATTAGTGTAAAGCAAAAATCAGCACTGAGATCCCAGTGGGTAAAATAAAACAAACAGGATGGAGAGCAGATGAAGCAGTGAGCAAAGCGCACACGAGGGCAACTTGCTGGGCACTGAAGATCAAACGCACGAGGGCAGATGAAGCGGGAATTTATGGGACTGTATCTCTTGAGTCACCATGTTCTTGCAGAACTTCTGAAACAGGGAGTTCTGCCCAGAGCCAAGGCTCGTATCCTAGACAGTGTGCATGAATCCCCAGGGGGCTTCCCAATGTCCAGATTCTCAAAGGCTCTTCTTGCCCAGGTTGTAACCATTGACTGTCAGGCTCTCTTTGCATGTTAGTACTCTTCCCCAGTATGTCTGGGTTCTTGGAAGCCGGGAGACCCTTACAGCCTGTCCTAGAAAATGATGGTGCTTCTGACTCCCCTCTTCAGATATCTCTGGTATTGCACCGCCTAATTCCTGGAGTTTCCGAACTTACCACTGCCTTCTACTAAAGCTTATTTGGCTCTAATATTTTTCTGGGCCATAAAAGAACTCTTATGTGATTTCATATTGGTCCCAGGTATCCTGGTTTATAGCAGGGAGCAGTTCTGGAGTTGGGGCAACCCACAGTTCTTTGCCTTTATGAGACCCTAATAATGCATGTTGGCCCACTTAGAAGTGAGCTATCTTAGGATGCACTGTGCCCAAGCACTTTGAGGGGAAACCACAAGGAACGCTGGGTTTGCTACACTATGTGATATGAACCGGTGGAATGAACCCAATCAGAAATTAAACACCAAGCGCAGAGATAGCCTGAGAGGGGACAGCATGTGGCGGAATGTGAGTCACGGTCCTCGGCCATCATTGTGCTTATAACCTACACAAGAGATAAGCTATGAGTGAGGAGAGCAACACAAGCTATCATATTAGATCACTGATAGCAAGAAGGTACTAAGCAGGGAGAGGTATGTGGAAGACCTATGAGCCATTTTTACCTGTCTGATTTAACCCTGATGTAATAAAAACAGCTTATCTGTAGGAGTGAACTTCTGCAATCTGGCTGATGAATGACTGGACTTTGCGATGTTACAAGTGTGAGCTCATTAATAGTTGCTTTAACGTGAAACACATTTTCCTATGGAAACAGATGCTAAAAATGATGGTTAGGCCTCCAGAAACCAATTTAACTAAAAAATAAATAAATATCTGAAACATAGGGCTAAGCATTTGATACTCCAAGTCATCTAGTTGTAGTCTTATTTTCTAGGCACACATCTTTGCTCCCTATGTTCCCAGCCTTGGGGTTCACTCTTCTTCTTCCCAACCCTGAAACAATACAGGATGGTGCAAAGGTAGTTTCCCATTGTTCCTATGGAAACTAATACAATAATTAATAAATAATAATACAAGAGTAAACTCTGTTTCATGTAGTCACAACTTATTTTTGCCCCACCCTGCTTTCTTCCCTTTTCCCACCTAGACTTCTCCTGCCTTTTCAATATCTGGACAACACAATCGGAATCCAAGTCAGTGAATGCTTGTTCTTCTGTTTCCTCGCTTCTAAAATAGGGTTGTTCTCTTTTTCTTCTCCCATTCTCTTAGTTCTTGTGTCTCAATTTCTAAAAATAGCTTTACACTCACGTAATGAAATTTGGGAAGGTCTCTGTGTGTTCAGTCCATTATATTTATCTTGCTTGTTTTTGTTTCACATCATAATCTACATTTGTTTTTCCTGTGAACCCAAATCTTTATAACACAATGTTGAGTGAATGCATCTTAGATATTTTATTTAAACATTCAAGCTTACTCTGGGTAAAAATAAAATGATTTCCAAGGATCTTGAAAGTCTTTCAAAATATCTATAGAAATCTGAAAATAATAATCATTCAATTCAGCATTTCAGAATTCACAAATATATAACAAATAATCTAAAATTATGAATCAATATTTCATTAGAAATGGTGTTTATTACTGAGAAATAATATGATTGTAGTCATAAAATGAAATTATGTAATACCAAAATAAATAAACTAATAAATTTTAAATGATAAGAGTTATACTTGGTGTATTTTGAAAATTTTATTTCTTACTAAGATCTTAAGCTCATTGCATGTTTTCTTGTGTTCTTGAATAAAGGTAAATGGTTTTAATTGTGAAAATTATGTTAATCAGGCACTCGGAAGAATACAAAGAAGCTTATATGTTCTCTCCCCCTCTGGACACCACCAGTAACATATTCATTTGGAGAGAAGAATTGCAATGCTATCTCTTAGTGATAAAAATCAAAGATGCAGGAGACAGAGTGGAAAACTGGAGCAGGGTGCATTTTTAGATGGCCAGACTGCTGAGTAAAGTAGCTTATTGCTTTTTCAATTGCCTTATATTTTTTCCAAATTCTTAAACAGGCCCAGGAGAATAGTTTATTCTGTGTCTTTGAAAACTAGCTACTCTAAGAAATGCTGATTTAGTTTTTCGCAGGCGTTGCAACAGTTGGGGAAGATGATCTAAAATTTTGGTCTCACTGTTGATGTGAGTTATCAGACAGCAGGCCTCTCTGCTTTCTTAAACATGATGCCGAGAAGCTTGGAACGTGTACAGGAAAAACAATTCAGAGTTGATCATTCTTTCCTTGTATCTTTCTATGGTCAGTTAATGTGGTTCTTTTCTGGGTGCTTCTTCATACTTTTACTGTTCCTGTTTATCCTTTTTATTTTACTTTATTTGGGTCCATTTCCCTCTTCAGTCCAATCCAATGCAATGCAGTTGAGTTAAATAAGCATTCCTAGTGTCAACCTTGCCTCCACTTCCCTCCTCAAGGAAAATCAGACAGTACTCACGCACATCTAGATCCAAAATGTTCAAACTTCCTTTAATTTGTGCCTCCTTGTCCTCTTTTTCTCCTGTGAGGCTAAGGAAGCCAAGTATTTACCACCCAATGCCAATCCCTCTGTTTGTGCTGTGAGGTGTCTTAGCTCCTTATTAACCCTGTCCTTGCTTGTGCGTTAAACCTGTCACTCAATTAGATTCTTCCCACCTGCTTCTAAATGTGCTCAGGCTTTTCACATGAAACAGAAAAATGGAACTGTTTCTCCTCACTCGACTCTCTTGCTAGAGCTTTGCCCTGTTTTAATCCACTCCTTTCGAATGAGCAGTTTGAACTAAGTTTTTCACTTTCTCCAGACCCATTCACTAGTTACCGCAGGCCACCTTGTCTGCCATCCTCATCACTCCACCAGACAGCGAGGACCCCAGTGACCGCAGTGCAGCAGAGTCCGGTGAGCATTTTCAGTGCCATCTTACTTGATTTTTCAGCAGTGTTGGACGCTGCTGTCCACGCTCTGCCGAAGACAGATTTGCCTTGGTTTCCTCCTGCCGTTTGCCCTTGTGCCTTTATGTCCTGCACACACTCAGCCTTTTGCATGGGTCTCCCAGTACTGCTCACGGCTCTCACTTGGGCCTCTTTTCTTCTCACTTTGTGTACTTCCTCTCAGTGGTTCTCAGTGGTCTCATTTATGCACATGGCTGTAATCATAAATTGCACAAAGAATACTCAGATCTGTGCCTGAAACCTAGACCTTCTGTGCAATTCAGATCCACATGTCCAGTTGCCCAATTATCTCACAGGGAAAGTAAACCAACCTGCTCACGATATAACCCCCTATCTTTACTATTTACGTGAAGTTCTCTTTTTCCAATGCTCCGTCTCAACAAAAGCAAGTCCATCCACCCAGTGGCACAAATTAGGGTCTGGGGAGTCATCCTCAACAGCTCCTTCTCCTTTATCTGTGTATCCGATCACTGAGTGCTCTGTGTTTTCATTTTAAATATTCTCTCTTGAATGCATGCACTTCTTTCCGTCCCTGCTGTCACCTCACCACCATGTGGAAGCAAACATCAGCTCTTTGGCCTGGATGGCAGTGACAGCCTTCTGCCTATCTGTCTGAATTGGCTTCAGCCTCTCATTCAGTCTCCATCCGGGAGTCAGAGTCATCTTTTGAAACACAGTTCTGTTGTCAGCCCTGTACTTAAAATGGTTCAAAGGTTTTCCATTGTTCTTTGAATAGAAGTGACATCCTTACCTTTACCCCATAGCTCTGCATGAGGTGGTCCCATTCCGCACCAGGCACCCACTTTGCTTTCTACTTCAGCCACACTGGCTTTTCTAATGCCTCGATTTAAATTCTCCTAATCGGTCACATGCGCCCAATGTTTCTTCTTCCTGATGAGCTTGCCTGGTTCAGTATCTCTGTTCCTTTAGATACAAGATCTATCCGTATTTCCCGAGGAACAGCTCCTTTTTGAGATCTCTTTGGTTTGGTAAAGTTTTCTAATTTATGGCCCACATGCAGGTGATGCTGTGGTGTGCCACCAAGTTCACTCCTTCAGCAACATAAGATTCATCACTTCCAACTCAGGCGAGGACTGGCTGCGGGTGTCGCCCAGCTCTGTCTCTCCCCAAGGCCCGCTCTCAGCAGAACCGCTCAGGATTACATACACTCCTCCTGCGGAGACAGCCCGCATCCCGTAATGCATCGGGGAGGATGGGAGTTACAACCCCGCTTCCTTCCCTCAGCTTGGGAGGTCTTCAAATGATCTGCCCTTCACGTAGGCTAAGGCCTGTGCTGTGACTGCCTAGCTGTGCCACATCTTCCTCTTCCCAGTCCTGCTCCCCGCACCCCCTTCCATGTGTTGTTCTGAGAGCATTCTCCAAAAATGTTCCTGCATGAGCATCTCCATCTCAGCGTCCGTGAAACCCAACCTAAGGTCCCGTGTGCTGGTCCTTCCCACGTATCATGGTTACAAACAGACGACAACAGAGACAGCCTTGGAACCTTGGCTGTGCTACTTAATAGCTCAGTGACTATACACAAGTAACATGTTATTGGTGCCTCAGTTTTCTTACCTATTTCATTGTGAGAATTATACTGCTTAGAACAGTGTCTTAGGTCTTAGGTCAAGTGGCTACGACGAACTACTGTATACTGGGAGGGGGTTCAGGAGAAAGACGGAGGGTTCAAGACGGGTAGGTTCTGTATCTCTTCATCTTTTTATAAGGGCATCAATTCCATCATGAGGGCCACCCTGGTAACCTGATCTAATCCTGATTACCTCCCAAAGGCTACCCCCCCAAACACCATTACACTGGGAATTAGGGTTTCAACGTGAGAATTAGTGGCGGGGACACAAATATTCAGTCCATAGCCACATTGTCCGGTATATAATAGATTCTCAATGATACCTATAATCACGCGATTATTATTATCTCAATGGAATATTGCTGCTTTTATCCAGATACATTCTAAAATATAAATACCCTTAGGAGGTGCCACCTTAAGCTAAAATTTTATGAATGTTATTGCAAATACACTGATCCCATGAGATAATGCACATATGAAAGATTCTTTATTTCAGTAAGGGCGAGAAGAGTTTACAGATCTTCTTTGGAGCCTCGAGTTATAAAGACAGAAATTCAGGAAAATAATTTGCTTCACTTTTTGTAATCCAGTGGTACCAACATTCCCACAATGGAGACATTTCCTCAGTCTACACCTGCTAATCTTCTGGCGTGGGATTAGGCACTTCCCAGCAAGGGTGGTTTCGTGAAGAGTAAAACAACGTTAATGTGATTGCAGGACAGGGAGGGGCAAAGGGGCTGATTACCCAAATGTAATGACTGTACGACCAGCACCAAAAAGACCAGTATCCAGGAGGAGGTTGCAGCCCAAAGCATGGTAAATTGCTGGTGAATATCTGGTCTTCTAAAGTCACAAATTGCCTAAGAACTCCTTTTTTTTTTTTCAATATAAGCAAAAGTATCCAACAGAGGGCCTTATTATGTCCTGCTGCTGTGGGCAGTGTGTAGCCTGTTCCTGCCTTGTTATCACCTCTTCCCGATAACAGTGACTGATGAGGTCCCCCATAAGAGTCTGGTTGGAGCTCAAGGAAGTCCCATGCCCAACTGTCAAAGCTTTCTCATTAAACAATTCCTTTTAATAAACTACTGACTGAAATACACACACAGAACTCCCCTTTGGCCAAGCACATCGTTTTTACTGTACAAGACAAAATATATGAAAAGTAATATTTGTGCATGCATGGGTAATAGAGATGAAAGATAACAGAGGAAAAGGATGAGAAAGCAAAGAAGTATTTTAAAGTGATGAGTGGATATGAGTTACTAAGCAGGCTCAATTTTCCCATAATGTTTGAGAGCTGAGGGTAAAAAGCTTTATATATTGTTTAGTATAGTATAGTATAATGTAGTATAATATAGTATGTAGTATAGTGTTAGTCCTTTTGTGTCCCCCCAAATTCATTATTTTGGATTCTAATGTGATGGTATTTGGAGGTGGGTCCTTTGGAAACTAATCAGGTCATGCAGATGGAGTCTGCATGAGTGGGATTAGTGCCTTGTAAGAAGAAGACAGAGAGCATGTGAGAATTCAATGAAAAGATGGCCATCTGCAAATTAGGATAAACGCTCTTACCAGACATTGGATCTACCAGCACCTTGATCGTGGACTTCCCAGTCTCCAGAACTGTGAGAAATAAATGTTTGTTGTTAAAGCGTCCCAGTCTGTGGTAATTTGTTATATCAGTCAGAACTGACAAAGACGGAAATATATATATTCTCGTTGATGCCAGCCACAATAACATATTGTAACAACGATATAATAATATATTTTATATGTTGATTCTCCTTCTTTCCTTGAAAGAGTCCTTCCAAGCAGGCATAGATTATTTTTGCAGAAACCAATTGATCTACGTCCACACAAAAGTCATTGTATCTCTGGGGGATATTCTCCCCCAGACATCTGGGCTTTTATTGATATTTTCATACAGAACACTGGTTCTACCTTAGCAGTTATGACAATTTGTGTCTAAATAGGCAACCAGAGATTGCGGTGGACCTGCAACTCAAATATTTCAACTTTCTTTTTAGCTACTTTCAAAAAATGATTTTATTTTCCTCGCAGCATGGCTCTTTTCCTGACACTTACACAACTACTCTCCGTTTCTTCTTCTTCAAAGTTGTAAAGAGTGATAGTCCAATGGGCTTCTAGAGATCAAAGACATTTAAGTCTATAAGGTTTCTTCCCTGGTCTCAGAGAGACTGGGGGAAAATCAGTATTGGCTTTAAGAAAAGGAGAAGCTTAGCACAGGCTGATGCTCTGCATGAGGGTGACAGACGATCCCAGCTATTCCTTTCAAGGAACAGAGAACAGAGAAGTGTTAGCAGGGGTTGGAGCTCTCAGGTGCCAGTTTGCTTTGCAATTTAGCTGAAGAGTTGGGCTCTTCCCAGAAGAGGAGTCAAACATATTTCATCTATCCATCTGTACATCTGTCTGTTTATTCATCCATCATCTACCTACTCATTCATTCGTTCCTTCAAGCAAACATGGCTTGAGGTCTAAAGCAAATAAAAATAAATTTTGTTTATTCACCATTTTTAGTTATGAAAGACTGATTTTCCAGATATCCTCGGTTAAGTGCTGGGTGATCAAGAATCAATAGTTGATGAAGCATGCTAACTACAGATAATTCTCAGAGAAGGGAAGATATAGGACTATTTATTAGAAAAGGTTGGTCTTGGAATAATTTGTTACCTGCCTACTGACTCCAGAAGGTAGCTTAAAGCTTTTGTGTGGTAGGATGGCACGGGAAATAATGTTTTATAAAACAGCGAGCACTGTTAAATGGCCATCCAAGCAAGGAATTATCGCACAACTTGACGTTTTAGATAGACAGGGGTTTAAGATAAAGAAATATAGAGGGTAAAAAAGCATGCCACTCAGGAAAATCTTCCAACTCATTTCTAATTAAGAGCATAAACAATTGATCTTTCCAAGACATAGTCCACTCCCAGGTGTTAATACAGTTGAACTGAGGAAACTAAAAGTTTCTTTACATATTGAAGTTAGCTAGCAGTTTCTTGAGAACTCACCTAAGTGTTCATCCTCATCCCTGGCATGTATTGATTTCCCTATTTCCATGAGTAGTTCTTAAAGTTTGGACTGTTTGTTAAGGGTGGGTAGATGGGTATCTATATGTCTATATCTACATCTACGTCCACATCCATGTCTATGTCAATCTCTCCAAATAGTTTTTTTTTTTTTTTTTATGTTGGGTTAAAGGCTAGCAGAAATAAGGCTCAATTTTGGAAAACTCAATTTTGAGACTATGTTCTCTTTTATATCTTGTTAATTATGAATGAAACACAATAGAATAAACACAGTTAAGCTAAGAGAAATAAACCATAAAGGATTAAAAGGAGAAGAAAAAGAGGCAGGATAAAGGACAGTTTGAAAAGCAACGTTATTTTTTATTATTTGGTGCAGAAAACTGTGAAGCAAATAAAACAATCTAGAGGAAGTGGGAAAGATTTCTTCTCATTACTGGCCTTGAGGCAATTTTTTTAAGCTGCCATAAACTGACAAACAGACGTGATGGATATCATTATAAAATACACTGAGTTGGAAAAAGGAGCACAAAATGAAATGGTCCACATCAAAAGGGGAAAAATAAAAGTCCCACTGAGTTCTCCACAGAGTGAATAACTCCAAGACTGTTAAAGACAGATATCAAAAAATTAGCTCCAACCTTTTGTTATGTTTTTCTCTAGAAGACATGTGACCTTTTCTTTATTACGTGTATCTTTAGAATGAATATGATTCCAAAATCCATGTCAAGACCTACCCAGTAATATTAAAGCTAGGAGCCCTAATCTTGTACCTTAATAGACCACTATTATAATGAATCTCCTTCAAATGTATAAAATGTATTTCAAGGGCAAAGGATGTTAATGCAGATTTTCCCACTGTTCAAATTAATCAGAGATGGGGTGTGTATGCATTAACTCTTTGAGGCCCACAGGGCCTAAAACTGTTGAGTTGGCACAAATACCAAATTGTTTCAAGAGAGTCTATAGCAAATTCATTTAACACTTCTATGCACACTTTCTGTTCTGAGCCTCACAACTGTCAGTCAAGGGGCAGTTCTGTAGGAGACGCTCCTCAGTACCTGCTCCAGAGCCAGTGGGGTCCCTGCCAGGTGACAAAGACCTGTGCAGTTTATAATAAAATTGTGGTGTGATACAGACACAATCTCCCAGCCTTGGGCTTCCTAGCCCTGCCTTGGGTTAAACGATGTGGCAAGTCACTTAAGTTACTGGCAGCTGAGTTTTCTCATCTTTAAAATGGGTATAACAAAGCCTGCCTCACAGGCTCATTGCAAGAGTGAAATGAAATAAGGGACATAATTAATTATTACCCTATTGAATCTATTGATTGTTTTTAACAGGACGTCCCTGGTCAAGGGTTGCATATAATAAATATTCCCATACTCTATGAGTTTTTTTTTTTGTTTGTTTTTTTTTGTTTTTTTTTTTTTATTTTTTTATTTTGGTTTTTCAATTACAGTTGTCCCCTTTTTCCCCAATTTCTCTCCCCCACCCACCCCACCCCCTCTCCCGCAATCATATCCCTCCCCGTTGTCCATGTCCATGAGTCTTTCATACAGGCTCTTTAATTAAACCCTTCCCTTACTTATCCCCCTTCTCTCCCTCTCCCCTCCCCCCTATTGACTGCTATTCTGCTCTTTGTTCTATTTAGTTCCTTTGTTTGTGTTGTTCTTTAGTTTCCTGTATTAGGTGATATCATATGGTATTTTTCTTTCTTTGCCTGGCTTATTTCACTAAGCATAATTCTCTCTAGTTCCAGGTGTGGCTGTCTGCAAAAGATCAGGTAACCAGGAGGATGAAGTGGAATTACTTTATAACTCAACAGTCCCGCTACCCCCCTTCATGAAGTAATTCCACTCACCCCCAAGACTTCTATCTTTTCTAAGCCAGAGAAGGAATGTCCTAAAGAAGAAGCAAGGACCTGGCAGGGCTGGAGGCTGCCCTTCCTCAATGTCCGTACGTGTCTCTGCTTTTTCGGAACCTCTGATTGTCTGTGTCCTTGAAAGTATGAATAAATCTTGCTAACGGGTAAGATCTGTAGGTCTTGGTTTTCACTAATTTCACAGGGCTAATAATGGCCACCCTGTCTCTCACAGTCCTCTTGGGGTAGAAATAGTACTAGAGGTGAATGTCGCTTGACAACTTAGAAGCTACACAAACAGTTTTATTAAAAGAAACATTCAAAAAATATAGTATGAGTAGTAAGTTTCAAGAAAACTGGTAATCATGGACTTCCCTGACCTCAACACTCTGCCCTGTGTGTTCGTCTAACTATTCCCATCGTATTTTAAACTTCAGTTTTAGCTTTTAATTTCTGGCCTCACATTATGGGTTTGAAAACGTGTGAGAGCAGGAAACATGCCCTTTTCATCTCCCTGTGCCTGGGAAAATGCCTCACTCCCAGTGGAGCTCTGTAAATGTTGTGTAAATTGAGTATTTCAGCAGGAGTGTTTTCGCTGGAAATGTTCAACACCCCCTCACACTTTATAGAAAACCCATGTTGGGAGAATGTTTATAAAGACAATGTTTCTTGGTGCCAAGATAGTGATAGCTAGAGAATTATGGAAGTTTTTATCCTGGCTTTATTTTGTTCTTTTCTCTTTTTTTAAAATATTCTTTTTTTGAAGATTTTATTTTTTGTTTATTTTTAGAGAGAAGGGAAAGGAGGGGGAAAGAGACAGAGGGAAACATCGATGTGAGAGAGAAACAGCAATGACTGCTGTGCGCACCCCCTTCCAGGGCCCTGGCCCGCAACCCAGGCATGTGCCCTGACTGGGAATCAAACCAGTGACCCTTTGGTTCACAGGCCGGCACTAAATCCACATGAGCCACACCAGCCAGGGCTATTTTCTTTTCTAATTTTTTGGATTATTGCTTTGGTACCTTTGTTCTAATATAAACATTTAATGCCAAAAATTCCCCTCCAAGGACTGCTTTAGCTTTATACCAAATGTTAGGTATGCTATATTTTCATTTTTATTCAGTTTGAAATATTTCCTAAATTCTTTGGAAATTTACCCTTTCTCATATGGATTATTTGTGTATGTTTTTTAACTTCCAAATACGTGTGTGCTCTCCTATGTATTTCTGTTAATGCCTAGATTCATACCTTTATGGTCAGAGAAAATGCTTTTTATGATTTAAATTCTTTGGGGTTTGTCAAAGTACATTCTATCTTGGCGAATACCCTATGTATACTTGAAAAGAAGGCTTATTCTGCTCTTGGTGGTGTTCCATAAATGTAAATGCATCCAGTTGGTTAGTGGTGTTGTTCAGGTCTTCTAAATCCTTGCTGATCTTTTGTGAACACTTATTTAAAAAAACACCCGAGTGGATTCAAGGTAATCCTGAAAACACTGTTCTTTTACAGTGGACACAATGCACTATCATGGGTCTGGTCTACCCATGGGGCATATCTTATGCGGAGTATTGTCCAGGAGGTGTGGGAGCCGTAAGGGATGAGAACAGATCGGGACTAGCTGATATAAACCGGTGACAACACAAGTCACAGTGAGGTACAACCAACCTGCTGTGAGAGCAGAGAACAGGATAATTAAGTCTGGCGTGAATGCTATACACAGAGGGAAAGCAACGGAAGGAGAGAATAAATGAAATCGACAACTAACTTTAACAATAAATAATACATATTGATGAATACTCTTTGTGTTGGTCGCTGAAGTGTTCCTTCATGTCTGTGTGATGTCACCACGGACAGTCAGCATCTGGAGCTTAGAGAATAAGCTGGGATTTGTTTATTTGTGAACCAAGTTCTATGGGTACACAGTGACCCACTTTCCATATTTCTTGGAGTTTGGCCAGGTTTTTTACTTTCTAAAGCTTAAGAGTTAAAGTATTTATCTTTTCGTAGGCAAGCGTGAGTGTTTGTGGCAACAATAGCTTACTTCCCCCTGTTTATAAAACTGCAGCAAGAAAGCAATACCCTCACAGCCTGCCGGGGAGATTGATGAGGACGCTGGGAGCTGACAGGGACGCAGGGAGCTGAGGGTCCTTAATCTTCCAACAGAACCACAGACTCCTTGGGTTTTCTGCATCCAGTGCACCCGATGTTCTAGCAGCAGCAGTCCTGTTAACCTCTCAGGAGAGACATTTGAATAAATGCTTTTGAACTCATGTAGTGTATTTTATCTCTAAGGACAGAAGTACATAGTTCACCCTGACATTCTGTGTACTGCAAATTACTATCGATAAGTGCTAAGCTGACATTTTTTTTTTGGAGGATAATTTTCCAGTAGCTTAAAATAACATTTTAGTTGCTTTTTATAATAGCTATGTGAAATTGGTCCAGGTAGTATCCTTCTTTTTGTAAGATACAGAAGCAGTGCCCCAGAGGAAAAACTCATAGGAGACATGCTCATATTCATGTCACAAAATTTATACCACACTTTCATGTCCGAATGGCACGTTTGCATTTCTAAACCCACTTACTAGCTGCTGATGTATTTCATTTAGGGAAATGAGCATGGTGGCCATTACTGTGCTCCTTTTACAGGGGCAGAAATTAGGAACATGAAGGCTGTCTGTGATAGGAGAGCCAGACGGATCATATACCTGTAATTCTTCTTTCAGCCAGGAAACAGAAGGGAGCGGAAGGGGTAATTGAGCCAAACGCACACTTTCTCTTCTGCACAGATGAGGCAGCTTCTGTAAAGGCAAATCCTGCTGGCAAACATTTCTAGGAAGCCTCGCGACCAGCAGAAATCTGTCCACGAGACTCTGAAGGCTATAATAAAAGGAGATGCAATCATAACAGCTCACTGAAGTAATAGCAGGACTCACCCAAGAGATGGGGAAGGAAGTTAGTCTTAAGCATGTAGAGCAGAGAAAAATCATACCAGCTGTCATGGGAGTAGGCTCAGGGTGACTTATTCTTATCCCGGGGGAGCCAGGTACCTTGTAGTTATTTGTTTGGTGTTTTCTTTCTGTACACCCACTGCCGGAGAGAACACATTTACTATTATTTTTTAATAACTGGGAAGTAACATCGTTCTTAAAAACAATTTTATGTATTTAAAAAGTATTTCCAACTCATTATAGAAAGCTTGGCAAGTATACAAAACAATAAAAAAAAAACAATTATATTTATTGCTTTTTCTCCTATACTTAGCATGTTGTGCCTGGATCATAAAGGCACTTAGTAAATATTTATTGACTGAAAGAAATGACCTCACATATCCAACCAGAGATTTATATTTGGTATTCAGTGTAAAATGAGAAGAACTTTTGTGCGTTTTTAGTTGAATTCATAATACATATACACCTTGTTCTCTTTGTGTATATATGCATTAACTATATTATATATAATATAATGTGTATTTTCCATATGTGTGTGTGTGCACAAAAACCACATCAAAATGCATAATTATATCCTAGTTGTTACAAAGGATAACTATATTTATCCTATACTGATTGTTAACTGTGGAATACTTTCACGATATTGATCTGGGATGGGGGCTCAGAGAGTTTAAACAAATGGAAGAGGACATGCTGCTAACATGTATGTTTAACCTAAGATTTAAATTCAGCTTTATTTACATAAAAGTTTGAATTACTGTCTAAAATATACTGAATCACCCTGAGTAATAAAATACTATGGCTGTTTTACCTTTTTATTTTTTTCTGTCGAACATCATTTTCTAATGGTTTGATAATTTTTCATTGTGTGGGTGGAGCAGGTCTTACCTAACCCTTCTACCATTTGGGGACATTTATTTGGTTTTCTGTTACATCTGTTAGGTCTCTACTTGGAGGGAAAAACTCTGAATGTCATATGAATTTACAGACTTAGGTATTTTGAACAAAGTTAGAAATGTTGAACAGCTCCTGCAAATAAGCAGCAGAGCAGCTGGCTGTGTTCTCGTTGATATTTTTGCCCCAAGACATGCGAGTACGTGAAGACAATGCCAAAGAAGGTTAAGAAAAGGTAATCATTCCATTGTTTCCTAACCTCACAGTGAGAGAAAAACGGAAGGGTGTACTGTTGACAGAGAGAGCACGTCTCTTTCTCCCACACCATCTCCAATGTTTAATGCTGCCTTAAGCATGTGTTCTGAATCTGACCAGTGTCTACCCCTTCACCACATAATGGGAGTTATGTGTTAAGAGATTTGTTGCAAGGGATTGGTCTCCGTTACTGTGAGGACTGAATAGGCAAGTTGCAAATGTGTAGGGCAGGCCGTTATGGAGAATTGAAGCTAGGGGTGTGATTTTTCTTCAGGGAAGCTTTTCTAGTCCTTAGACTAATTAAGTTTGGCCCACCCAGCTTATCTAGGTTAATCTCCTTTATTTAAAGTCAACATATTAGGGACTTTAATTACATCTACAGAAATACCTTCACCTAGATTCATGTTTGATTGAAAACTGAAGACCATAGCCTAGCCAAGTTGACAGTCAAAAAGACCTTCCCCATCATGAACACCTGAGTCCAAACCAGCATCCCCTGTCACCTGGATGGTGTCATGCCAATTGGTCTTTCTGGTTTTACACTTAGACCTCAGCTATCTACTCGCCTTTAAACAGACAATGATGTCTTAATGATCTGACTCCATTTTCCTTCTTGCTACCTGACCTTCAGCCACATTGGGCAATTTTGTTGTTCTTGAGCATGCCAAGTGTACCCTTGATGGACCTTTGGCACCTGTTGTTCCCTCTGGAGCAGGCTTTCTTCAGATTGTCACATGGCTGACTCACTTGCTTAATTGAGGTCTCAGCTCAAAGTCACCTCCTGAAAGTCATGGAGCAGTATTAACGTGATGATTAGTAATATGGACTCAAGCGACACAGTCTGACTTTGAAGTAACTGTCACTTTCTAGTTGGGTGTCCTTGAACAGGTTTCTAAGCCACCTTGTGTGTCTATTTCCACATCTGTAAAATGAGGAAAATAATAGCACACCTACCTTATACAATTGTAGTGAGGATCAAATGTGTTATTACATATATAAAACGAAGTATGTAAGCATTAGTTTTATTATTCCCTAGCCACCTTATCTGAAGTTGTACCCCCTTGCTCATATCCCCATACCTTGCCTTATTTTTCTTTATTGCATTTCTACATTGCGTTGCTCTCTAAGATTTATATGAAGTATTTTTTGTTTTCCCTACTAGCTCTCCATGAGGACAGGGATTTTGTTTTGGTTATTGTTCTCTTCTCACTGCTTAAAGCAGTTCCTGGTACGTGGTACTTATTGAGTTGAATCCAGTGAGCTCTTGTTGAATGTGTGTGAATAAGTGGCTGCCAGGTGGAAGCTCCTGAGTGTAGGCAAATTGTATTACACCTTGTTTTTCTGTTCGAAAAGCTGGAATACTTTCATTTTATCTAACACAGCCTTTAAAATGGAGCATTCCACTTAGTGATGGTAAGGAAACTTAGGTTCCTACAGATGTGGTGTTCATTTTGATTTTTGTTTCTGCACGGTTACCCACCAAACCACATGCCCCAGCCCAGCTCTCTGAAATGGACATCTGTCTCCTTCTTTTCTAAAATGTGGTTCAAAAATTTTCCGAACAGTAACCTTTTCCAAAAACTTCCAATTAGCACTATGTTATTCTGTGTTTCATTGTTCTTGGGGCTGTAATTTAAATTTTGATATTTTGGACATCTTAAGAACTTCTGTATTATTTAATTGTTTTCCTCCTCTTTCTGTATTCTAAATAGATGAAGCAGATCAAAAGCAATATCAATGTTTGTTTTACGTGGTATATTGCTTTTTAGGTGGTAAATTCTCACAAAATGCTTCTCCGTAGATTTGGCTCAAATCTTGACCTTTCATATCCTAGCTGAATGACTTGGGATATCTAAAACACAATTATGGAGGAATAAAATTAAAACTTATGTACCATTTTAGCTCTCATCTGTCAGTAATTTGGGGTCTTCCCTTTATTTCGTGGGAGTAAATAAGTAGTCATACAAATAATAATCTCTATTATGTTCATCTTGTAGAGTTATTATTCTCTTCATAATTGGTCATCCAAAAGCTTTGGATGACAATTCTAGAGTAAAGTAAAAATTTTAAATAGTTAAACTATCTAATTTTTAATGTTATTTATTTACTGACAAATTTGGGTCATTTTATTTGTGGATCTATAGTTTTATTCCAAACTATTTCCTTAAATAAGATAATTTCTATAAAATAAAATCTACTATATATATATATATATATATATATATATATATATATATACACACACACACACACACACACACACAGTAAGCAAAGAAAAACTCTTTATATTGATTATCTGAACATTAAAAAGGATAAGTGGGATCATGTTTTTCTTTGTTCATATTCATGTATTTTAGTCTGATTCTTGGCTGTATCTCTAGCTGGTATTTTCTGATTTCTTGTTTTTAAAAATTAATTTTTAAAAACAAACGTGCCTGCGTTTTTCAAATCTGCATTTCATGGTTAATAAATGTAAAAGTATTTGCATGTGTTCCATAAACCATCTTATTTTTAAAACTGAGAAAAAACTGTAAGTGCCTAGTCATCAGGTAAAATCAGGCAAATTCTTCTAAATGGAGAATGTTCTCAAGTCTATTTGTTTCACATTGAGACATATAAGTATTTCAGCTCCAATGTTCTCAGAGACACTGCCTCTTTGCCTGCATATAAAATACTTTTGTCAAATATATTTATTAGCAAAACAAAAAGCAGTAAAATATATAAATGAAATAAAATGGATTTACACACACAATAAAGGACAAAATCTCTGTAGCAAGAGTACCAGACTATTATGTGCTTGCATAGTTATTTCATACACCTAACTGGTAACCCAACCATTTTCAACTGGTATGCCACTGCAGCACACTGGTGTGCCACCAGAATTTTTAAAGCATGCAACACCTGACTATTTAGCCAGGGTCACTGACCTCTTTTCCTTTATATTGTCATATTTAAAAAATGACAACAGCCAACACAGCAATAGCTGTTCAGTATAAATGAATCAAAATTATACCTATTTTTTTGTCACATCAGTAAAAAATATATTGTTTGGTGTGCTGCAGAATTTTAGTAATTAGTTTATATGTGCCACGAGATGAAAAAGGTTGAAAATCTCTGGCCTAACCTAATTTTCCATGTTCCCTACTGCTTCCCGCCTGCCTAGTGGCTTTCTGCTCCCCACAAGCTGTGGAACAAACCACCACACAGCTATCTGATACACCAAGTGATCAGCAGGAGCAGAGGGTCCTGCTCTCCTTTGATCACTGCCGAGACCTTATGTGGTCACTGTCCCTAGCTGCTCCTGTCATAGAGCACTTAATTTTATCAGCGAGTGCCTTGCATGCTGTCCTTGAGAAAGAGGTGTTAATTACCTGCTGTCTGTAAAGAGCTTGGAAAAGAGAGAGAGGTCATAGCAGTTGTTTTGCAGATTTAACCACATATTTCAGTAAGCACTCTATTTTCCCCGCACCTGTGACTCAGACATTTCATTTGCAGACTCTGGCAGAAGCTGAAAGGACACAGTGCAGTTCTACCAAATCCAGCTTAGCTTATGTGAGTGCAAACATTAAAATAATATCTTATTAAAATGTAAGAAATCCAGGGCAAATATCGAGCCAGACAGGGTGAAACACTGCTGGGACAGCAGGGATAAACCAGACACATGGCTACTCTATTTATGAGGATAAAACTGTATATAAGAAAGTTCTATATTCAACTATGAATTAATTGCCTATAAATGGTGGTAGCTACTGTTACTTTGGCTTAACTGAAAGCTCAAATTTGGAGAATGATTTGTTTCTCAACTTCAGATAGAAGCACTATTTTCAGTAAAGGGCCAAGTAATTTAACTATTTTATCACTTTCATTTATTTAGTCATTTTATTTCACATAAGCATCAAGTATTTTCTTTACAAAAATGGTAGGTTGTCTACAGAGATAAATAAAGCAAAAAACAAACAAAAAGAAACAGCTATCCTCAAGACCACTGTTTTGTAACTTTTTTGAGTATATTTTATTGATTATGTTGTTACAGTAGTCCCAATTTTTTCCCCTTTGCTCCCCTCTGCCCAGTAGCCCCCTTCCCTCCAGCAATCCCACCCCCCTTAGTTCATGTCCATGGGTCATGCATATAAGTTCTTTGGCTTCACCCTTTCCTATATTATTCTGAACTTCCTTCTGTCTGTTTTGTACCAACCAATTATGCTTCTTAATCTCTGTACCACTTCCCCATTTCTCCCCTTTCTCCCTTCTAGCTGATAACCTTCCAAATGATCCCCATACCTATGATTCTGTTCCTATTCTGCTTTGCTTAGTTAGATTTTGTTCCTATTTTTTTAGATTCAGTTGTTGATAGTTGTGAGTTTGTTGTCATTTTAATGTTCATAGTTTTGATCTTCTTTTTCTTAAATAAGTCCCTTTAACATTTCATATAGTAAGGGCTTGGTGATGATGAACTCCTTTAGCTTTAGCTTGTCTGGGAAGCACTTTATCTGCCCTTCCATTCTAAATGATAACTTTGATGGATAGAGTAATCTTGGTTGTAGGTCCTTGCTTTTCATCGCCTTGAATACTCCTTGCCAGTCTCTCTGTGTTGGCAAAGTTTGTTTTGAGAAATCAGCTGATAGTCTTATGGCACCCCTTTGTAGGTAAGTCTCTGCTTTTCTCTTATTATTTTTAAGATTCTCTCTTTAGCTTTAACCTTTGGCATTCTAATTATGATGTGTCTTGGTGTGGTCCTCCTTGGGTTTAACTTGTTTGAGACTCTCTGAGCTTCCTGGATTTGTATGTCTATTTCCTTTACCAAATTTAGGAATTTTTCGCAAATTATTTTTTCACATAAGCTTTCCATTTCTTGCTTTTCCTCTTCTCCTTCTGTCACCCCTACCCTATGATTCGGATGTTGGTGTGTTTAAAGTTGTCCCAGAGGTTCCTAAGCCTCTCCTCATTATTTTCAATTCTTGGTTCCTCATTCTGTACTGGTTGACTGTTTATTTCTTCTTGATGTCCCAAACAATTTATTTGAACCCTGGTTTCCTTCCCTTCACCCTTGGTTTTGTGTGGCTTTTTCTTCATTTCATTTAGCACAGCCTTCACTTATTCCCTTATGCATCTGCCATACTTAAGCATATCTGTCAAGCCTGTGAGCATATTTATCACCAGTGTTTTGAACACTGCATTTGTTAGGTTGGCTATCTCCTTGTTTGTCAGGTTGGTTATCTCCTCGTCACTTAGTTCTCCCACTGGAACCTTGATTTGTTTCCCTTCTTGGACATACTTCTCTGTATCCTCATCTTAAGAGGCTCCTTTGTTTGTTTGCCTCTGTAACTTAGGTAGAGGTCTTGCACCTGTTTTGTTGTAAGGGGCAGAGCCTTAGGTATTCGTCAGTACAGGGCGACCCGTTTCATCACGTTGTGGCGCTGTGTGCGGGGGAAGAGTCTGAGAGGGAACAGTGCTGCTTGCTCAGCACTCGCCTCTTTTACAAAAAGTCACTACTCCCACCTTTGTGTGGGACTGGTGCCTCTCTAGCTGTTGCCCTGGCTGTCATTCACAGAGTGGGTGGGTCTGTGGACATTCTAGGACCGTGGGGGCCATTAAACAAGTGGATTCTGCTGAGAGACCAGCAGTTTCTTCCTCTACCCCAATCCCCAATGGTTTGCACAGTCAGAAGCAATGAGGATTTATTTTCCCTGGTGCTGGAACTGTGAGCTGCGTGGTCTGGTCTGGTGCTGGGAGCGCTCCCCACGTGTCTCTCCCAGCTTTTAAAAACATGTGACTATGCTTTCTGCTGACCTGCAGCTGCTGCTGCCGCCACTGCCAACACACTGCATCCTCTCTGCCCCGGCTCTGCCCCTCCTACCTGTCTGGATGAGTATTTCTTCTTTATATTTTTGTTTGTTGGACTTCATGTATCTCGATTTTCTGGAACTTCTGGTTGTCTCTAGTTTTGAGGAACTTGTAGCCCTTCTTAGTTGTGGAGGGAGATGCAGTGTGTCTACCTATGACTCCATCTTGGCTGGAAATACCTGTTTTGTAATGTTTTGGAAGGTTTCAGGCCTGGACTGAGATGCAATGAAATTTCTCTTCAGAAAAAGTATGCCCATACACATATGCTTCCACAGTAATTGCAAGATGTCTGTGATTTCACATTCTCAAACTGTGGATCTCTTTGTCTAGGATCCAGATTTAGATGGATGTAGGAAAATGAAGACCATGCAAGGAGGTAGGTAAAAATAAGCATATCTGTCTGGGTTCTCCAGAGAAACAGAGCCAATGGGATATATAGAGACATCTATAAGAGAAGACTTATTATAAGAATTGGCTCCCATAACTATGAAGGCTGAGAAGTCCCACAATCTGTCCTCTGAAAACTGGAGACCCAGGGAAGCCAGTGGTGTAATTCAGTCTGAGTGTGAAGGCCGAAAAACCAGGTGTCTCTGGTGAAAGTCCTGCAGTTCAAAGGCCCAACACCTAGGAGCTGTAGTGTCCAAAAACAGGTGAAGACAGACCTCCCAGGTGAAGAAGAGAGAGAATTTGCCCTTCTTTTGCCTTTTTGTTCCATCAGGCCCTTCACAGATTGGATGATGCGCACTTGCATTGATGAGGGTGGACCCCTTTCCTCAGCCTGCTGCATCCAGTGGAACACCCTCACAGACGCAGCCAGAAGTCATGTTTTACCAGCTACCTGGGCGTCCCTGAGCCCTGTCAAGCTGACACATAAAATTAATTATCACAGTGAGTAGCTCAAAAGCAGGACGCCCTCAAAATTCTTCCTTGCTTTATTTTCATTACAAGATAGGTCTCTGTGAAAATCAGAGCCAGAGTCTTTGATATCTTGGTGAGAGAAACAAATGACATTATCTCGGTCATCTGTTTAAAGTCGTACTTGCCAGTTTTCTCAGCTACACTTACTGTTTTCTTTTTTCCTTTCCATGACCTGTTAGAAGCAGTTCACCAAGTCCAGACCACAGTCTCAGAGAACATGATCAAGGGAAGAACATCGAAGAATTTTTGGGTTTAGGTTAAAACCACTCCAATAACTAATAAATATTTTATTGAAGACGCTTGGAGGTCAAACATGCACTGTCTTTGCTAAAAGCGCTACCCACTAATTTTTGTATTCTTCATGGATTTTTACCTGCAGCCATTCCTACTGTGGTGTTCTTATGGTGCTCTTTCATTTCCTTCATTTCTTCTACATTTATTATCCAGAATTATTCTGTGAGGTAGATCGTTTCTTTTCTTTCATTTATTTGTCTCTTCAATCATTTATTAATATCTGTACAGTCTCATGGATACTTATTTTATGATTCGGATTTTAGTCCAATAATATCTATATTTAGTTTACTATTGAAGTTTTCCAATTTTGGCCACTGTGAGATTTTTTTCAGTTGACTCCTGTTCCTTGTGATATTCCTCCATTCTTTTTCTTAATTCTTGTTTTGTTTAAGCACTTCCTTATTTTCTGGCACTGTAACATTTCCAGGTTCAGTGTGTCTATTTCCTGCCTCAGTTCAAAATTGGCCATGTCTCCAGAGAGCCCTAGTTCCTCCTATTGGAAAATGGTATTTAGAAACTAAGGTGTGTTCATTGCTGCCACTGGGGCATCACTGGTTCTAGGCTCACTCAGTGAACAGAGCTAGGAAATATTTCAGTAACTCATGTGTATGTTCTCATCTGTTTTTACTTCTGTGTCTGTCTATAAACATGAGCCTGCATTTATGCCTATGCTTGAATCCACATTCTAGCCTCCCCCCTTGCTCTTGTGTGTGTGTGTGGATAACTTCTTTCTAGGATAGTGAGAAAGCTGGCTCTCATGATGTGCAAATTATTTTCTTGTTTAATCTTAGTATGCATATAAAGTAGTACTTTTGTGAGAAACAAAATTACCCATTACAGTACAATGTTTATGTGCGGTTTCTTTTTGTCTTTAAACTTCTGTATCCAATCAGAACACTGTTTTCCAAAGTTATGTAGATCAGCATGTATTTTCCTGCCATCTCCAGTGAGGACGTCACACATTTGTAGTGCGTTGTATTCGTTTTCCGTTGCTGTGTTAATTTACCACAACCCAGTGACTGAAAAGAAGATTCCTTGCTTGCTCACAGTTGGACAGGTCAGGAGTACAGGTGGACTCCATTGGGCTCTGTGCTGAGGGTCTCCCAAGGCAGACATCAAGATGTCCACTGTATTGGGCTCTTGACTGGAGACTTGGGGGGGAGAACCCACTTCTGAGGTTATTCTCCTTTTTGGATGACATCAGTTCCTTGTGGCTGAAAGAGTAAAGCCTTCAACTCCTTGCTGGCAGTTGGCCAGAGTCACTCCCAGTTCCTGGAAGTTACTCTCTGGTCCTTTCACATAGCTGCCTCAAACTTCAGTGTCAGTGATGAATCCTTCTGCCTAGAATCTAACTTCTGCTGCCAGCTGGAGAAAATGCTCTGCTTTTAAGCTGCTCATTAGATTCACTTGGAAAATCTCTCTTTGGATTTACTGAAAGTCAACTCATTCATGATTTTAATTATATCTGAAAAGTCCCCTTTGGCATATAACATAATATTGTCATAGATGTGAGATCTCAACATATCCCAGTCCCGGGGACTAGGGTAGGACATTGAGGGGCTGCTTTAGAATTCTGCTTACCACATGTAGTTAGAGTCTTTTGTTACCACCTGCATTCTATTCAGGATTCCCCCAATGTCTAGGCTGATGTCTTAATATTTGGGAGGTGTTGGGTATGTGTTACCTTGATTGTGGTGATAGTATCATGAGCATTTGCATATGCCCAAACTCATCAAATTGTACACATTAAATATGTGCTGTTCTTTGTATATTAGTTACACATCAATGAAGCTATTGTAGGAGTATGCATATGGTTAAGATTATTCTTTGTGGTATATAAATGCAAAGGGTTGTGTATCTATCATCAAAGTGGCATGCAAAACAGTTCCACACCCTAAAATCCCCCATGTGGGCACTTGGTAGACAACCCCTCCTTCCACAACCAACCCTTGGCAGCACCGATGGGAATATGTTTACCTTCCCTAGAGTTTGCATCTTCCAGAGTGTAGTGTGAATGATGTCATACAGTGTGCGGCCTTCTGGGGTTGGGTTCCTTCACTTAGCAAAATGCCTGTAAGGTTAATTCATATTGTTGCATGAATCAAGGGTCCTTTCCTTTTTATGGCTCTGTAGTATGCACTGTATGGATGTACCAAGCCTACACCTTTAACAAAAATGTTAGAGCAACATTATAATGTTTGTTAAAATGACAGGATTCACTTTATAACATCTGTGGCAACAAAGGGCCTCAACTTTGTCTTGTTATGGAAGTAAGCTTTCATAAATAGCTTTTGTAAATAATAAGGGATACATATTCACACACATTTGTGTGTGTGTGTGTGTGTGTAATGGACTTCTATGTCAACTTGGCTTCTTTGGCTTCTATAAAATATGCATGAGTCATATTGATACCTCTAACTAGACTTGAAGGGAATTTCTCTAGCTGGGAAAATGAGAAGGTCATTTTTTAATCCTACCTGCACAAAGCCTCCTACAACCAGCCTCATCCATCTCCTAAGTGTCAGTAGTGATTGCCAACTTTTTTGTTCATAGACACTCATTCAAAATTCCACATATTTACTTAATGGTTATACAACAGAGAAAGAACATTCCATAATCTTTGGGTGATGCCTCCAAAGACTGTCAGTTGAATTAAAAATTAAGTGTGAAGTCCTTCAAGACAGTGATTTTCATTTCATGGCAAACATAAACTAATTCTGAAAATTCTGCAGCGCACCAGAAAAATAAAATATATATTTTGCTGATCTGACAAAAAATAAGTATAATTTGGTTAATTCACACTGGACAACTATTGTGATGTTGGCTGTTGTCATTATTTTTTTATTTGACAGTCTAAGAGAAAAGAGATCAGTGCCCTTGACTAAATAGTTATTTCATGTTTTACAAATACTTGTGGCACATGGGTTGAAAATTACTGCTCCAAAAGAAGAAAATAATTTTTAAAAAACCAAGAAATTAAACCTTTAAATGATTATATTTTCCTGCCAGTTTGAAATTGCAATTCAAATTTTGAAATTCTACTAATTTAAAGAACATATAAAAAATGGAATGTTTTCCATGGCAAACATTAAAAGAAGAGAAATTTTAAATTTATTGGAATGCATAATTTATGTAAAATTTATTGAAGTAAAATTACTCTTTGTTCCAAAACCTTATCTTCGTCTTCATAAAAGTGAGTGACAAAAATAGTGGTTCAGAAATACTGTGTGTATTTAAAAAAATGTATGTATAAAAGTATAAAAGGGAAAAAAGCAACATAATAGAATATTACTTTAGTGGCACTAGCTTATGGATTTGTACATAATGTTTTTCATTGTGTTGATTTTAAAACATTTGCATGATGGGTGGGTTGAAAAAGTATTTGGAAAAATAATTTTATAGAGAATATAAATATGAATTTTGAAGCAATATTCATGATTGAGGGAAAATTAGTTTTAGAGAAGGAAAATATATCAAAAAAGCTTATTATTAATATTATACTACAGGTGTTAGAAAATAAGGCACAAGACATATGTAGGTGAAATCATTTTGTGATTCATTAGTTATTAGCAAGGTTTATACCAGCTTTTCTTGTTCCTGGTTAAGTTCAATTTTTACTGGAATTCGCTTTTGGGGGGACAGGGAAGGCTGGATCGTTCCCCCTCAACATACATACACATACACAAAACACTGTGGAAATTATGCTTCATGGAGTCAATGAGTCACAAATTGTACCATACAGTTACTAAAACCCTCTACTCCCAGTCGAAATGTGGAGTCACCTTTTTTTTAATAGATAGACGTAAAAATATTCCAGTAATTGCTAAAGACTGATGTATTTGGGATTATATCTGATTCTGTACTTGCTTTATTGTAGAATGCAGTACTCACTTTAAACCTCTCTCTTTCTCAGAGAAGTGGTAAAACAGCAAAAATACAACCAACCCAAATCTCTGCAGTGGAAACAATGGGACTTTCTTCCCTTGATCTAGAGGACTTTCTAGTTCTTTCCGGTAGGCTCACCTAAACAGGAACACCAGTGATATTCAGTTCTTCCATCTTTAAAATAAGAGGGTTTACATCTTAGGCTAGGTTTCCTCCACCGTGCTATATATGTAAGCAGTTTGTTTTGGGAAGTAATCTCAGGGAGGGGGGATAACAGACAGGACTATGAAAAAGGAAGGAGGATAGGCCAGTAAAACGTCTCTTTTGGAATTGGCCACTGCTTTATGGGGAGCATTTAGCATGTGCTACAGAATTTCCATTTAAGGATCAAGTGCAGAAATGTCTGTCACCTCTCATCCCCACTGGTCAAAGGCTGCCCAATGGGACATTCACCAGGCCTACATACACATAATATGTTGTGGGACTCTGAGGAGGAAGCTGGTCTTTAAAAACATCCCAGGTGGCTGGAGTTCAGGAGGAAAGAGAAACATGAACAGGGCAACTGGGGCAAGGTGCTGCCAGGTGACATCTGTAGGAAGCAGTTACCATGCAGGCAGTTGCTGGTGTAACAGATGGGCATGGGTAGTGTGAGGCAGTGACCGGGATGTATCTCTTGGAGTTAGTTCAGGGAAAACTCAAAGGGACACACATCAGAATCCCCTGGAGGACTAATTACTACAAATGCTGTGTCCCACCCTGAGAGATTCTGGTGTGGGGTGGGGATGCGGTGATGCTAATGCTGCTGGTCAAAGGTTGGGGTTCTGTGAGGTCTTCCTATTCTTTTAGGCTATGATTACAGGAACTAAAGGAGAAAATTACATGCACAGAGAGAAACATGGGAAATAACATGCTAAAACAAAATTCATTGAAGCAATAATGGAGATCAAAGTTGAACAAAACAATATTTAGATGTGATTGATAAAACAGGACAACTTATGATGATAAAAGCTAACATGTCTAGCATTCAGGTTCTTTTCATCCCTTTTTATTTTTCCATTCACATCTTTTTTGACTCCCAACTCACCTTATTGCCTCAGAGAGAAAAGAAATAGGTGCAGGCATACCTCATTTTATTGTGCTTTGCTTTATTGCACTTCACAGATGTTGCAATTTTTACAAATTGAAGGCAAGACCCTCCACCAGCAAAAAGGTTACCACTTGTTTTATTGTGATACTCTCTTTACTGCGGTGATCTGGAACCAAACCAGCAGCATCTCCCAGGTATGCTTGTAATGCTCATGTTTTAGATAGTTTAGATATTTTATATTTTGGGGTCAGTGCAGGTTTTATGTGTTTACATTTGGTTTGTATATAAGGTTTATAATTAAAACATGGAAATATCAATTTTGAAACAAAAATTAACAGTACTAAACTGCAGCATTATAAGGTAGGTCCAAAATCTCCCATTTGAGTATCAGGCTGTATCTTCTGAATGAGAAATTTAGAAGCTTAAGTCATTTCTGGTGGTATAATGTAAATTACAAGAGGAGAAATTATAGTCCATAGCCTTTGCTGGGTGTTGGACCTTAACAGCATGCATAATTTATAGAAAAGCACTGTGTAACAGAATATGGTGTAACCTTCAAAAATAAATCAAGAAAAGCCTGTTACTAATCTACAGAGCAGTATACCTGGAGGAAGGTAATGTGAAGGAAAACAGTCCATCATTTCACATAGCTTAATGCCATCTCTGATGCAAGTTACCCCAGGCCACATATTACATGTGAAACAGAAAATATTTACGCCCAAATATCTGCCACTTGGAAAGAAATCACCCAAACTTTGAGAAATGAATTGAGCAAAGCAGGTATTAAATTAAGCAGATCAATTTTACTTTGATTATAAAGTGTAGCCAGAGGGGAAAGGGGTTGGAAGAAGAAGCCATAGCTATGAGCATCCAAATTTGTTGTTGAGGATGAGCACATCATTAGGCATTAGGATTGAAATTACTCCATGGTCCATTCTGTTGACCAGCAGCTAGAAAGCTGTCTAATTTTTGTGATAAATAGTAAATCTCCAGATGGTGATGAGAAACTATGCTCCAAACAAAAACTCACCTGTATGAGGAACACTGGTATATATATATATGTTGTTTCATGTTAACTTCTGTATTTTTTTCTAAACTTGATGAAGTTTCTATACTTTGAACATGTTTGCTTCGACACTTGTAAAGAGCATAGCCTTGTTTATGCAAATATAAAATGGTAACTAATGGAAGTTTTCAAATTTAGAATGATCTTATTTACCATTGAGTTACAATGAAAGTTGTTGAATAAGGCGAGTTCCAGGAAGATAAGATTATTTGAGGATCAAATCTGAAGTTTACACTGTGTTCCAAAGAAAATATCTCCTGTAAGATGCTGTCATGCAAAACACTTGGCTTGGCTTTGGTTTGTATGAAAACACACTCATAGCCTGCTTTTGATTGCCTGTGACACATGGATAAGAGGAAGGAACAGACAGAGGAAATTCAAAACTATGCTCCCAAGAAAACTCTTCAGTGATATAGGAGAAAGTTAATTAGCTGGCACGTATATTCACCTACTATTACATTCTGGATTGCTTCTTACCTATTTAGGATTCCACTACCAGAGGAGCTAAGAGGTGCTGCAGGCTCTGTATTCCCTGGTCTGTTCCTCAGCTAAGCTTCCATGCACTTATGTGGTAATAATCTATTTCAGTTGGCCAAAACCAGACTTTAAATGCAAATTTTATTTGGAAGATAATTCCAGGAGCATGGATGGGGTGTGAGGAGGTGAGACAGGGAAAGAAAGGAAACCAATAAAGGCTGTGTTAATGGAGTGACTTGCCACCAAGCCTGACTCATGTCCATAACCACAGGAAATCAGTGCCAGACCTCAGAATTATCTAGTCGAGGAACCATGAAGATGGGATATTTATCCTCCAACTCCCTTCCATCCTTGCTCTCCCGACACTTTCATTTAGTCTTCCCTGCTGCGGAGGAGGACAATAGGACACCTTCAGCAGGTACTACAGTGGCAGGTACCATGAAGAAGAGCTGGCCACAGGCCACGCTTACCCTGTCTTCCTGTTTCCATATTCACTTGGGGGTTTCCTTGATAATTATTTATATCTCCTTTATAGGCTGAGTTGAACAATGAGGATGAGGGGAGGTAACATTACAAATCAGGCCACTCTGACCAGTAACAGAGAGAAAGCACATTGAAGTAAGCAGTGTTTGTCCTTAGAAGTAGGATTTGAGGACAAAGGTTGGACTTTAAGAGTAATTTCTCTGGCCAAGATGGAGGCGTAGGTAGACATGCTGTGTCTCCTTTCACAACTAAGAGGGAATAATACATCTATGTCAAAAACTATAAAAAGCAATCAGAAGTTCCAGAAACTGAAGGGAAATCCAACAAAGATATAAAGAAGAAATATTCATCCAGACAGGTAGGAGGAGCAGAACCAGGGTGGAGAGGAAGAGGGGTGGAGCATCGGTGGTGGTGCTGGCGGTGGCAGCACCGGTGGCACTAGGGCAGCGATATCTGCGGTGGCACCGGTGGCACTGGCGGTGGTGGCAGTACAGTGGCTGGGGCCAGCCAGTGGAAAGTACAGTTGCACATTAAAAAAGTCAAGGAGGAAACCTACAGAGCTATTCCAGCCCCAGATCAGCCCAGGCAGCTCAGGGTTCCACCACCTGGGGGAAAATAAAGCCTCATTGTTTCTGACTGTGAAAATCAGTAGGGGTTGGCATGGCAGAGGGAGCTGCCAGTCCCTCAGCAGAGTCCATTTGTTTAGTGGAAAAGGGGAGAGTGCTGAGCAGGAGGCATTGTTCCCTCTCAGACCCCTCCCCCTCATACAGCACCACAATGTGGGGAAACAGGTTGTCCCCACACTGACAAATAACTAAGGCTCCGCCCCTTATAATGTAACAGGTTTGACTGTCCTACCCAAGACAGAGAGGCAAACACAGGAGCCTGTCAAGTTGAGGAGACAGAAAAATATGGCCCAAAGTGGGGAACAGATCAAGGTTCCAGTGGGAGAACTGAGCGATGAGGAGATAGCCAACCCAACAGATGAGAGTTCAAAACATTGATGATAATGATGCTCACAGGCTTGACAGACAAGATTAAGTACAACAGGGAAAAAGATCAAGGCTATACTAAATGAAACAAAGGACAATCCACATGAAACCAGTGCTGAAGGGCAGGAAACCAGGGTTCAAATCGATGATTTGGAACATCAAGAAGAAATAAACAGTCAACCAGTACAGAATGAGGAAACAAAAACTGAAAAAAATGAGGAGAAGCTTAGGAACCTCTGGGACAACTTAAAATGTGCCAACATCTGAATCATAAGGGTGCCAGAAGGAGAAGAGAAAGAGCAGGAAATGGAAAGCTTAGAAAATAATTAAGGAAAACTTCCCAAATTTGGCAAAGGAAATAGCCATATAAGTCCAGGAAGCACAGAGAGTCCTGACCCAAAGAGAACCACACTAAGACACATCATAATTTAAATGCCAAAGTTTAAAGATAAAAAGAGAATCTTGAAAGCAGCAAGAGAAAAGAAAGAGTTACCTACAAAGGAGTTCTCATAAGACTATCAGATGAGTTCTCAAAACAAACTTTGCAGGCAAGAAGGGGCTGGCAAGGAGTATTCAATGTGATGAAAAGCAAGGGCCTACAACCAAGATTACTGTATCCAGCAAACCTATCATTTAGAATGGAAGAACAGATAAAGTGCTTCCCAGACAATGTAAAGCCAAAGGAGTTCATCATCACCAAGCCCTTACTATATGAAATGTTAAAGGGACTTATTTAAGAAAAAGAAGATCAATACTATGAACATTAAAATGACAACAAACTCAACTATCAACAACAGAATCTAAAAAATAAAAACAAAAACAAACCAAGCAAACAACCAGAAGAGGAACAGAAACATAGGTATGTTGATCATTTAGATGGGTATCAGTTGAGAGAGGGGAAGGGGAAAAAAGAGGAAACGGTGCAGGGATTAAGAAGCATAATTGGCAGGCTCAAATTAGTTAGGGAGATGTTAAGAAGAGTACAGGAAAGGGTGAAGCCAAAGAAGTTACAAGCAGGACCCATGGACATGAACTAAGGGGGGTGGGATTGCTGGAGGGTAGGGAGGTAAATGGGCAGAGGGGAGCAAAAGTAAAAGAAATCGGGACAACTGTAATAGCATAATCAATAAAATATATGAAAAAAAGAGTAATTTCAACTCATTGACCCTAATGGCTAGATTTATCTCCAACTATTATCTAAACTTTCACAAATTTGCAGCAATTTGAATTCCATGGAGAAAAGTAGACTGCAGTAAACACCTTCATGGATTTTAAGAGGCAGCTCATTGCAGAAAAGAGAGGGGGCGATTTGCAAAGTGATTTGTTCATTTTAACTGCATTGATTCCACTCTTGTCAATGGGGTAGATTTCCGGAAAATGAACCTCTTGAACAGAACTTAAGGGAGAGTGGATGAAGATGGCTTCATGCACTTTATGAGACAGGCTCTCTCTAGATACCCATCAATTAGAGGCTAAGACAATAAAAGAAAAAACTTGCCCCATCTGGTTCTACATAAAACTCCCCAAGAGCTTTGACAAAAAGTCTGCCAAGAGAGGCCAGGTCTCTGGAGAGGCATTTGTTTTTCAGGCTCGTTGAAATGCTTTTTCTTCTCAGGGATGTTATTTCAGTAGAGCCAGATGAGATGCGCTTGCTATTTTTATAAGTTTTTAAAAGCTTAAGCAGGGCAAATATGTCTCTTCAAGCTGCCTTCTGTAATAAGCCTGATGCTAAGGCAGCTTTATGTCCCATAAAGAGAACATTAGCCTCATGGAGCTGCAGGAGATATCTGATAATCTTGAGGATGATTCTTTAGGATCAGATTAGGGTAGGGAAAGCTTGTTTTATTTTCCAATTGTTAAAAGCTACCAGTGTAAAATAAATTATACTTTGACCGAAATACTTTTTCTCTATTTGACAGGTTAAGCTTTGATCATTTATATTTTTAATGGATAGAGGAATTGGGTCTTTTGAACAGATTAAAAAAAATATATATGACTATTTCTCACATTTCTGTATCTGGTTCTGGTCATTAATGTAATAATTGAATTTTTGTTTGTCCTTATTTACATGATATTCCCACCTGGGAGACTTAATGCCATCTAAAATAAAATATAATAAAGATGGAATTTATTTTCCTCTTCCAGAATCTAAATTGTCCCTATCAATGTTTTATTTGACTCACAGACTTGTATTTCTAGATTTAAAAAACAACAACAGTAACAACGACAACAAAACAAAACTTCTTTGCCCTTGAATATTGATTGAGTGAAATCTCCAAACCTTACTCATTTATTCCTCCACCGGGATGCTGAAATGGTTCCTGTTTCCCAGCCATCCATTTGGTTGACTCCCAGTTAACAGTGATAGCCCCATTTCTGCCTTCCTTGCTGCTGCCCTCTGTAATCTACCCTACTTGCAGAAGCAAGGTGTATCAACAAAATAGCTTTTGATCAGTTTTGGGGGGGAAATTTTGAAATGGCTTCCAATTATTTCTTGAAATTAAGGTCTCTGGATGTGGTTCTCCAAAAACTGTTCACAGCCCACTTCCCTCGTTATCCTAATGGTCTGTTTTCTCCCATCCTCTGTGCCATTCTCCTGTTTACATTAAAAATCATGGCATGCACTCAAGCCTGTCTTTGGACATGTTGGAGATAGTGTTTGCAAAAGGACATCCTTATGTTTTCCATCTCCATCACACAACAACACACACACGCACACACTTTCTCTCCCTTTGCTTCTTCTGAAGGCTGCTCCTGACGTGACCCTTGGCAGCATGGAGTCTCAGAGCCCCTGGATTATAATGTCAGCTCTGTCACCAATTAACTGTGCCGTTTGGGAAGGCCTTGACCTCTGTGAGCCTCTCTCCTTGCCAAGAGAAGGAAGGAGATGAAAGAGAGATTTTCTAAGGTGGATTCCTTATCGAGCTGTTTACTATTCACATTACAATAAGAAATCTATTTTTTATTACTACACCAGCTACAATCACTTAGTCGCTCACACCATTTTAGAGATTGCTTAGCACCCAGCTGTTTATGTGCAGATAATGTATGTCTTTGTCACTTACTCCCACTATTAAATTACAAGCTCTTGAAGTTTGCCTGGAACAGCCATATATTGGGCACTCAGGAAATGTGCAAAGCATTATTAGCTCAGGTAAGACCTTTCCCACACAGTTTGGTTGTCTTCTAATAGAGTTCTGTGTGCTGAGAAATACGAAGTATCGTGGTTATTATTTCCAATAATGCCTTGCTGGAAAAGTATGAACTTGCATTTTAAAAACACACCATTTTTCACCTTGCTAACAACAAATAACAAATTTAAATGTTAACATTCCCTGTAAATTGGAGCTTTTTATCAACTTTTCTTAAAACTATAACCCTCTAGTGAGCTGCATGATAATAAACTGGAGGTTAAGTCCTCCTTTTCCACTTCTCTGCCATATTTTACTTTAAAAAAATTCCCCTTCATACAGCAGTGCCCAATGCAATCATTAAATAAAACTGTAATTAAGGTGACATTGGCTGTTTCAGTAATTAGAATCTTGCTGTAACTGTAAGAGTAAAAATAACATTTCCTGGAGCTGAGAAGGGGCAGTTGTGGGCTCATGCTGAAAATGTACATTGGCAATTTCCCATGACTAATTGTAAGAGCACTTCTTCACAGGAGACTGTGTTAATCTTCACAGTTCTTATGTCTCTGTAGTTTCTAGGGAGCATATATTTTCCGTTTGTCTAAGTTCTGCTGTTTCTCCCTTGCCTGTAACAGCCCGCACATCTGGGTTCATGGGCCTTCTCAGTTGAGTTCAGTGGAATTCATTCTTGTCATAGTCTGCCAGTTATGACTTTCCAATTGAGAAAAGACTTAGAATCAGTCAGGCAGCAGCATCAGGGTGAATGCTGGGTGGGCCTGAGAGAGCCCTTTCAACCCTTTCTTTCACAGTGGAGTAATCTGAGAGTTTGGATTTTAGTGTCTTGTCCAAAGTAATTGAGTTAAGAGGTTTATAGATGGTTCTCAAATCTAGCCACATATCAAAGTCATCGGAAAAGTGCTTTTCTTCCATTATTTCTCACTGTCTAGGGACTATTCTCTTCAACGATCTGCCATCTTCCTCATTTCCACGCAGTTGTCCCTCCTTGGTCTTTAAGTCCTGGATGCAATGTCAATAGGCTAATGAAAGAACCGTCTAATGGATGGTATTTTCATTATCCTAGGAGGTCAAGCAGAAACATGGTGGCCTCTTGATCTCTACCCTTGATTCTTTCCTTGATCCCCTCAAATGTTTACCTTTGATCTCTTGAGTATTCCCCTCTTCTATTCTTCCTGCTACTGCCATGGATGAAATAGTCTCTCTCTCTCTCTTGGACTTTCTTACTCTTTCTAGCCCATTTTCCAGGTTGACATGAAGTCAGTAATTCTAACACACCAATCTGAAATCTTATCCTGCTCCTGTCTCCCTTTGCTTTGGTTCTACTTTGCTTTGACGATAGAGTCTGATTTTATACCAGGATACACAAGGCTCTAAATGGTCAGGTCTTTATCTATCTTTCCAGCCTAATATCTTACCAATTCATATCCTTACCCTCTGAATTTTCAGTAATATTAAACTATTTGTAGTTCAGAGACCATACTTGCACAATGAACTTGAACTCACTGATAGTGATAATCTGTTTTAATCTAGAATTGATTACACTGATAAAGTCTGACTTTTTAATTCATGGACTATGACTAAAGAATTTCAGGAAGATTAAAGTGATAATTAAGTGAATTAAAAATATTCAAATCCTCTATTGTGGAATAATATTTATCACTCCATGGTTATGAAACAGTATCTTATTATTGAATGTGGCTTTGTAGAAATCTAATTTTTCAAATAGCACAGATATATTAGAATGTGTATATCTATATAACTCTTCAGCTTGAAATAAACTTTTTAAAGGTTATAAAATGTGCTTTTTTGATATTTAGTTTGCTATTAAAAATCTTTCATTTTTCTAGGGAAAGTCATTATTGGATCCACTTTGCTAATCTTTGCTGGATGAATTTAAGCCCCAGACTGGTTAAGATGTTGGATTTGGAAAGAACATTCTCAGATCTCTTGCTCCTTGGCTGCCAGCCTCCATACAGTTATAATCTGCTTTCCTTGTGATTACAGCCTTAGTTTTCCTCTGACTCTCCTAAGGTAATGCAATCAATAAAGTTCAGAGTTGTGTATTTGCATATTAAAACCCCAAAAGAGATAGTATTTCCACATGGCAACTTCAATTTTTTAGAAGTACCCAGTTTTGGTTTGCGTATGCATGGGTGTGCATCTGTGTGTGTATGCACGAGTCTGCGGAAATAGGCATTCTTAACCTGATAGTAGGAGCAAAACTGTCTAGAACCTTCAGAGAGGAAAATGAGCTTGCCTGTTGAATGACCACGACTATTTGTCTGTCCTCACTTACCCTACAGTTCTGGTTCAAGTATCTTCTCCTCCAGGCAGCTTTCCCAGACCACTCCTCACTCTACACCCTAAGCATCCTTATTTATCCCCATCAGAGCAATGGTCCTGTTTTATGGAAATACTCTCTTTTTGTGTGTTTGGCCCCAATTTGTCTGTGCATTTTCTGCAGACAGGAACAATGTTTTATTGGCTCGTGTGCTTGTGTTTCTCATGCTCCATTCAGTGCCCGGCACAGAGGACAGACACAACAGCTTGTCATTATGCTTGCCTTCTTTGGCTTGTGATGAAGTGTCAAAAAAGTGTGGCATTGATGCATAGTCAGTACATTATTATGGTAAGTCCTTTGGCAGCTGCTACATCAGTGCTTTTTAAATAAGTAAGTACTTAATCTTCTATGTTATTGTTTGCCTTGTTTCTCTTAAGTCGGAGACTTTATAGCCTTTTATTAACCATGCCACCATGCAAAATACTAGTTGGTGCTCAAGATCTATTTGGTGTACGATGAACTTGAGTGATACTCTAATCAGAATATGCTGTGACAGAGATCTGTTATCCACGTAAAACAATACACGTATTATGAATACTTCAGAATGGTCACCGACAACACAAATGGCACAGTGAATAATTGCACGGGGAAGACATAATGAATCTCTGCGTGGTTGAAAGCCTGACAGAATATCAAAGAGCAGGGCCAGCATCGCCCAGCAAGGCAGGCATAAGTTGAAAAAACTAGTGAACTAATTTAAAACATTTCTAGCCTGAAGTAAGAAGATAAGAGGCAAATAATAATCATAAATTGCTGAAGCTATGAAAGTACCCCTGTTTGCAGCGGTGAGTGCCTTTTCTAAATACACCGAGGCTGTAGAACTTGCTTGGTCACCGTAGGACTTTAGAAATAATTATCTGGGTTTATTTTGTTTTATCTATGGCGCTTCTCTAAAAAGACTTGGAAACACACGTTGATTTCATTTTGTTTCCGGATACATTTTGGGTGCTCACTGAGCATTTTCTCCAAGGAAAGGTTTCTAGCAAGGTTGGTTATTTTGTTGCAGAGGCAGGATTTAGAAGAAACAACTGTGTGTTTGGCTTGGCAGGCCTGGGTCTTATCCCTTGCTCTCGCATCTCTGTATGAAATCATTCAGGCCCATTAACCAATTTTGTCTGAGCCCCGTTGTACTAATCTGTAAAAGGAAAATGAGAATATGTTACTAACGGCAGAGAGTTGTCACTGGGAACTCGAGCGATGACATTTGAGAAAGCACTTGGCATTACCCACGGAGCCTTAAGCCCAAGCATGGTGACGTGATTTTTACTCACAGGCACAACCTTCATTATATGACCATCAGCAGCAAAATTAGTTATGCCCCTTTTGTGTGCTTTTGTTTATTTTAAATATATAACATATATTGAAAAATGCAAAGGAGAAAAATCATCCCTTCTCAATTAAAATTCCAGGCCCCAGAAGAAACTGCCATTTGTAATCTGTTATGTGTACTTCCTGTAATTGTTCAGAGATCATAGAATCTGTGTGTGTTTACAAGAGCGAAATCACTGGATACTGGTTCACACTCAACATCTATCTGAGATACTGCCTATCACAATAGGAGTAAGCCGTGAAATCCTAGGCCCACATATCATGGAGCTAGTTTTCTTTGTAATTTTGACTTTATGTTCTGTTTTTGGTCTCGTTGATTCAGAGAAGGAATGTAGAGGAAGTGGTTGGAATCTTGATATCAGGGAGCAAGGGATTCGGTGTAAGTTCAATGCAAAAAATGTTATAGTTCTCCAAAGCGTAATTTTTTGAAAGTATATATTAAGTATTGCAGATTTAATTCATTCACCACATATAGTTTTAGATCTGAAGATTGGATTAAAAAAAAAAAAAAAACACAGCTGAAGTCAACCATAGCATTCGTATTGGATTAAAATAAGACAGTGAAGCTGACTCTAGCACTCCTATTGAAGAGTCAGACTTTTATAAAAGTTAGATTTCTGAAATATTTGAAATCTGTACCTTATGATGTTATTTTTTAAGAATAGAGTAGCAAAGTTATTCACTTATAGCTACTTATGCCCCAGTTCCTGTTTTGGCAAATGGTGTAACATATTTCCCCATAGAAGTAATTTATTTCCAGGCATTGTTTTTTGTTTTTGTGGGTTTTTGTTTTTTTGTTTTTTTGGGTTTTTTTTTAATCAAACATTTAAGTAACAAGAACAGCTGGTCACAACTCCAGGGAGACATTAGAAAGAAAAGAGTAACTTCTGAAAAATGAATGGAGCTTATAAACACAACTAGCTAGAATGGTAATTTCAATTTTATAGCAGAAGAATGTTTGTATTTGGGAGACACTTTTATCTTTATATTTATCTGTTCCATCAGTGGCTTCCACTGAGGGATGGAATAGGTATTGACATTATTGTGCCTACAGTCATTTTTGAGGCTTTGCACTGGTCTTACTTTGGACATTCTTATTTAGAATGTGAGGAAGGACAATGAGACCTAGACCAGAATTCTTTATTTTTTTCAAAATGAAAAGACAGCTCATACGAAGTTAAGAAGTTCCAGTTCTATTTTGTGAACATCGCTGCTGCATGTTACACATATGTAACTGGAATTATGGCCCTTTGCCCTAAGACGGCTAAACTATAAAAAGGTTCTTGGATCAATGTGATACACTTTTTCCTCACTCAAATTTCAGGTATGAGAGAATTAAACATTAAGATGCTATCATTCTTCTAAGTAAAGTATCTTAATATGTTTAAATAAAAGTATACAGGAGTACAGTATCACAAGATAATATTTAATGTGAATAGTTGCAGCTTTATATTTTCACTCAATTGTGTTATTTAGAATGGCACTATCACTCATTCTTTGTAAAATTTTATACCCTGACTTACTTTGCTACAGGAAATTACCATTGTCTTGGGCTGTTCTGGGATTTAAAAGCCTAGAAGATTTCGAGACCCATTCTTTGTAATACATAGCATAGCTTTCTTAAAGTTGCCGTCCATTCTAGTGGATAACATGCCAGTTAGAGACGGTGAGTGAGCGTTGTGCAGGCTGCCCTCCACGAGCGATGCTCATCAAAGTGTGCTGGTTCACAGGAGCATGGTCAGGGGTGAGGCGCTTACAGGTAAGCCTTAAGAAAGCTCTGGAAAACCAGGGAAAGAAAGGAGCTGGGGCCTGGCAGGGCGTACGATGTCTTCATATATTAGAAGAGCAATCATCCGGAAGAGAGACCGGTTTTAACCCACAAGGATATAAAAGGCCAAAGACCAGTGATTAAAAATTAGAGATGCAAATTCATAGCCTTGCAGGGAAGGATTTTCTAAGAAATTACTCTATTTGTCCAAAAATGAAAACGCTTTTTTTTTTCGCCGTAAAAAGAGTTAATAGTGATTCAAGTTCATGGTTTTAGTGCTTTGACCACCAATGAGTTATTATGAGCAGGGAAGGTGGTATCCCAGACACAGAAGATTGGTGAAACTCAAATACAGTCTGGTTTCCTTCTTTTTGAAAATGCTTTGTAGTATCATAATGTTCGTGCATATTAGGAGATACAGGAATCCAAATGAGCTGAGAAGTAGAAAAAAAAGAAAGAAAAGAAAAGCGAAGCTGAAGTCCCACAGTGCATAGCAGATGGCATCAGACTGAAACTGATGTTGATAACCAATGTCAAAATATCTTAGGGTACTATTGACAGAAGATATGAGGATGAACATTAACCCAAGAAATGTAATGAAAAATGTAGAACTGAGAGAATTGATAGAGCAAATACAAAAAAAAAAAAAAAAAAAAAATGGACCTGAAGCATATTTTAAAACATCACTTGAGCAATGCTTGACTTATTTCCAGACTCTGAAATGTATTTCCTAGTCGTGTGAAGCAGAGAAATCAATAAGGAATAGAGTCTGCTTATCCATGTTTGTTTTACTTTGTTTAGAAGGACCGCTGAAAGCCACTGATGGATGGAATAGGTATTGACGTTATTGTGCCTATAGTCATTTTTGAGGCTTCGCATTGTAAATCCAACAAGGTGGTGTGTGAGAAGTTCCTTTGTGGTATTATAAAATAGCGCTCTTCACCACACGATTTTTTTTAGACATTGCCAAGGGAATTATCATGCTTTTTTGGACACACTGATATTCAGCTTTAGTACAACACTGTATCCCTCTGATTCATGGCCCCCATAACATTCGTGAACCTCCTGCAATTAAATTCTGGCAGAGAGCATTAAAAAAAAAAAAAGAACAATCATGCCAAAATTAAAAAGGGAAGTCTTTTGACCTCATACTGTCTGAAATAGACCTGAGAATTTATTATCAAAGTCATTGGATACTTGTTTTTTTCACTGAGGAAGGACCACGAGTAGCAGACAACCCAAGGTTCCTGAATGTAGTCACCCAAGGAATGGAGGCAACATATTTACTCGTATTTACTCATTCACCCCTAAGAGAAGGGAGATAAAGCTTCACTTTCACAATCACTGAATACAACTCAGTGAAGAGTTTGTGAATTTGCATTATCTACTGGCAGTCACACAGATGCCAAAGGGTTTTAATTTACTATGTGCTTTAGTTGTTTGTAACTCTTTTTGCTGTAATTACAAATTACAGGAAAGTTGCAAGGCTAATACAAAGAAGTTACTTCTACCCTTTATCCAGACTCACCAATGGTTGGTTGCTGGTTTTTCTCCATTTGCCCAGTCTCTGTCTCTCTGTCTTTGTCTCTCTCTCTCTTTCTGTCTCAGTGGAAGTAGCTGTTTATTGCTATGTAACATATTACCCAAAATATACTGGCTTAAAGCCACGCAGATGTCTTATCTCACAGTTTTCTAGGTCAGAATCCTGGCATGGTGCAGCAGCATTCCTGCTTCGGTCTCGCAAAGATGAAATCAAAGTGGAAGCGGGGCTGCCTTCCTTCCTGGAGTCTGAGGTGGAAGAAGCCACCTCCAAGGTCATTGGGGTTTGGGCAGAATTCAGTCCCTTGTGGTTGTAGGACTGAGGTCCCATTCCTCCTCATTGGCTGCCAGCTGGGGGCCCACGTCAGCCCCTTTAGACAGGGCATTCCTCTCATGGTGGCTCCCTTGTCTTCAAGCCAGCAACAGTCTGTCAGCCCTTCTCACATTTCCAGACTCTCTGACGTGCCCTTCCCCCACCCGCTGGGAAAGCTGTTCGCCTTCAAGGACCCATGTGATTACCCCCAGGTAATATCCCTGTTTGAAGGTCAGCTGTGCCCTATCGCACATCACAGCCCCTGTGCTGCGTTGGGTGAGGGTGATGTTGAGAGGGACATGTCATCAGATTCACAGGACCCAGGATTAGGAGAGGGTATCTTGGGAGTCGTTTTCAGAGTTTTGCTGGCCACTGGAAGAGATTAAGAAAATGAGGCTTAGAACCTTAAGAAAATAGCTCTTTGCTTGCAGTTTGGGAGGGCTCTGAAGTGAGGTGTGCATTTGGAAGAGGGTGCTTGAGGGTTTAATGAAGCCCAGCACAATTTACTGAGAATTCAGAAGAAGTTATTATCAGTTTATCACAGTTACCCCTTGAGTAAGTGTCAGTCTGATTTAAAACTGAGAAAATGAAAGCATTGAGAGACCATTTAGAAGACCTACCTACTGTTGCACAGCACACAGGTAGCAAACGCAGGAAGCAAACCGGGTCTGCTTGACTTCAATGTCTGGGCTCCTTCTGCCCCAATACCAGCCTCTACTGGAGCTTGCGCTGGTTTATTGTTTTGGTAATTACACGTTCCGGGCTTCTTCTGACCCTTGACCCTGGAAATTTTATCAAACCTTGTTTGTTTGGTATCAGATTTCTTTGAAGAGCCACTTCTGTCCAAGTGATATGTTTGCCAAACAGAAAGTTTTTCCATGAAGTGAATGCCTTTGGGGAGGACCTTCAAGTCTCTCCGTGCAAGGAATGCCTGGCTCCCAGGATGTGACTTCTGTCCTGGAGCTGGCCAGTGGTGAGGAATAGGACTTCGACGTGTCCAGATAGGCAGAAATGACCTCATTTGACTCACACTTGCTGAAATAGTATTTGTGGGTTTAATGGCTTTACATGTTACTGCTTCTTTAAACAGAAGAAATATCAATATACAATGTACTATCTTAGCTACCTTTGTTTTTAGAGCCCGGTTATCAAAAGCTACCTCTTCCTCTTTTTGAAAGCTTCAGTGTAGACTTTGTGGTTTCTATTAGGGAAAGTGGGCACTGGAGTCGAAATGTCCACAACGGGTCAAAAGAAAAATATTAAATTCTGCCAAGAATAACTATTAATTGGTTTCTGAGGCAGGGACCTTTGTCCAGAGGGAAATGTGTGTTCGTTAATAGGAAGGGCACGAGAGAGCAGGTTTCCTTCAGTGCACTAGCCAGCTCCCAGCTGCAAGAGGCGTTGGTGTGGGAGCACAGGGCTGTAGCAACGAGGAAAGGAACTGCAACCACAGCGTGTTTGAATCCCTAGGGGGCCCTGGGAACTCAACTGTCAGGGAGCAAGGGGTGGGGGTGTCTTGGGAACATGAACAAATCTAGCTCATTTAGTTGAATTATCTTGTACTTAGTTTTATAAGGGATTCTGCATACTGTGGGAGGCAAGCAGCACATGCTTTTGTCGGAGGACAGTATAAAACTTGAGGAAGTAGATCATATATTTACTTGATTGTGGGAAAGACTCATCGTCGGCAACCGTCCGTCTCGGTGTAGCTTCTTAAGAGTCTATCTGCACCGCCGAGAATGGCTGTGTAGTCCGAATCGGGAGTGACACGGTATCTGTCTCCTCCCGTGTTGAATCGACATCTTGCGATGACGCTGGAGTGTCCTCTCCAGTGAAGCTGAAGCTACAGAGCCTGGGCAGGGTGATATGGAGGGTCTGCTGTTGCCCATGCAGCAGACCCCCCCTCTCTCCGCAGCTGAAGGGTCCAGGGGAAAGACGGAGTCAATACAGCTTGGCTTCAGGTGCGCCGCAGGAGTTGCCGGTGTTGACTACAACGTCAAACCGCCTTAGGGACTCTGGCTCCGGATTTTCTGTCGGGGTTTACTCCCTTAGCCTTTCCCCTGAAGAGGTATGCCGCAAGGCAGCGGAGGTTTTTTGGAGTCAGAGTTTTCCTTCTCTGATGTGCCCTGACTGGAAGATCGAACCAGCGACACTTAGCTCGCAGGCCGACGCTCAATCCACTGAGCCAAACCAGCCAGGGGCACTACTATAAGAATAATATAATTTATATATATATGGGATTAAGATAAAGTTTTGTCATATATAAATATGTATTTATATTTACATATAAGCATAATTTATATATATTTATATATAACCATATCTAAATACATGTGAATTATGTTTGTATATAGTATATATACTTATGTATATATATATATATAGAATTATGTGAGTTTATGTTTGTATGTGTATAAATAATATATATTGTACTTTTGCCAAAAATATTTTATGTAGGAATGACTTTCAAGTACATATATTGAAATATATTTAGAAAACCATCAGTCCAAACAAAAGAATTACAGTCTCAAGAGAACCCTAAATTTTGTGATGTTACAACCCTTTTCTCCAGTTTTAAAAACAAGGTAGGCTACCCTGGTGACCTCTGCTTGTATTTACACCTTTCTTTAAAAGTATTTCTTAAGATTTGATATTTTAACCTGTATGGTCAAGATGGCTTGTGAATACCTAATGTGCTTGATTGATTTGTTTTGGTGACAGCTGCTAAATTGGATTATGTCTTTGGTTTAACTTGGTTTGATTGTGTCCATTTGAACATTCTCTAACCTGTTCTCATGTTTCTGCTTTTGGTTTTATAATTATTTCAAGCATTCTTTCAAAGTCGAAGGCCAGCAAAGCTGTACATTAAAAACAAAAAAGGTTTTATAGCAGCAAGGGGGGTGGGTGCGGAGTGGGGGTCCGTGGTTGAATGCAGTAACTCCAAGGTCGGGTCGACCCAATTCAAACTGTTTGCTGTATACTGCAGGGATTTGGACAAGCTGCATCCATTCCTCATGTTTCTCAAATAAAGACAAAAGCAATAAAACCTACTTCCCTGATTCTGGCAGAATTAAGTAAAGTGACCCATGTAAAGTATGTAACAATGTTCCTAGTATTTTGTTTTTGGTTACTAACAACAACCATAAACAAGCTCTAACTGGCTGAGAGAATATAGGGGATTTATTGACTTATGTATCTGAAATATTCAGAAGTACTTGGGATTCAGGCACAGTTTGATTAGGGCTCTGTCTTATTTTTGCTGTGATCTGCTTGTTTTTGATATTTGTGTACCATGGGGGTCAGACTTTATTTCCATGCTGAGTTCCCCCATGGTCACGGAGTAGCTACCAAAAGGAAATGAGACAACATATTTGCTCACTCACCTCTAAGAGGAGGAGATAAAGCTTCACTTTCATAATCATTGAATAAAATTCTCAGTGGACCGTCCCTGCACAAATTCTTTAGCCCGGGAATGTCAGTGCTGATTAGTTTATGCCTGGGTTGCTGACTGTCTGTGAACCGCTGCTGTCAGATTAATGGGATTTCCCTGAATAGCTTAAACAAATCATGACTCAACTTTCCAGGTATGGCAGGGCTCACACTCACCCAAATCACAAGGCTGCAAAACAATGAAAGATAGGTACAGTAGCCTTTGGAAGGAAACCGTAATATTTTCTACCATGTTTCATAATATATAGTAATTACGAGCAATAATTTAATAATGATAGTATTATTTTATTTGCTCATAGGACAGATTATTAGACCAATCTTTGTTGCTCAATGACAGGAGGCAGTGAGGTAAAATCTGCTGATTTTTCTATTTGCTTTCTGGGTTATCATGTGTATTTTAGGTTCCTGTCTTTGTATAACATAGTGTGATCACTGGGGACAGCCATGTGATTTTTACCTGGAATACAGTTCTGTGCTGGAAGCATTCGCCTCTGTTGTTTCACATATTCTAGTGTGTTTATTTAAGGTGTAAAAAATCTCCACAGTTGTCCTGATGGTTATTTGCCTGTTTACTCTCAGCCTTTCCCAGATCTTCTGTGATCTGCTCAGGTGGCAGGGCTTCCACTCCTGAACCTTACTTTGCCTGGGCTCCCTGGCCAGCTAAAGCCAGGCCCTGGAAAAAGCCCCTTTGTGTAGTCTGCAGCTACACTGTGTCTGCTTTAGGATTCTAGCTCCTGTCTGGCGGTTCTGGCCGCTGCCTTGGTCTCCCTCGTCCTGTGGTGCATAGTCCAGCTGCTGGTGCTCAGCTCTGGCTGGCCTCTGTGCCCTGTGTGCCTTGTCAAATCTTCCAACACTGTTGTTACTGGTGCCTTGTATGAAATTTCCTCTACTGAATTACCTGGCGCGGGCTCTGTATTCCTGCCTTTAATCCAGACATAAAAATTCCTGTCTTGAACTTCAAAATCCTGACATTCTGACCTTACTAATGACTTTTTCCAGGAATAAATCATAATGTCTATAATGCTAATGTGATTTATTTTCCCTAAAAATATAGATTCCTTGGTAAAAAAAAAAAAGGATAGAGACTTTCTTGAAAATCTATACTTTTTATGATGACTTAATTACTTAACTTCAAAATGTTATTTGTTGAGATATAGGAAAACCAATCATAAGGACTTTATTTGCAAAACACTGTATTTTAACTCATTTTTATCAAACTCCATTATTGGGTCATATTTGAGAGAAAATTACAGACATCTGTTTTATAAAAAGTCAGTTATTGAGGTAGGAAACCATATTCTTCTAATCAAGGTTGGATAGTTTATTGAAAAGCACTTTTGTAAACCACACAAAAAACAAAACTTGACAGCCATCTGGAGCCTTTGGAGAATCGATCCTTTTGATAGCGGGATGGTTTTTCAGATGCCTGAGATTGTGCCCTTTTGTCTTAGTGATGAATTGTTTGGTCACAGAAAGAGAAATTCCCTGGCACTGGGTTAGGCCAAAGTAAGTAAGTAAGTGAAACGCCTGGAAAGACGGTAGGGGACTCAATGGCAGAGAGCACATTTGGGTCTCTGGAGGGAGTGGGACTTGGAACCCGGAAGCAGTGAAGGTCCAGGCCTGGGGTTCACAGCTTGGCCTCTCCCCAGGGACTGCTTTATTCTTCTCTTCATTCTTCTCTCCATGCCCGAAGGCCTGCGCAGGAGGACAGATGCTGACCTGCCCAGCCAGGGCCACAAGCCCCACAGCGCAAACACTTACATCTCGGGGAGTGTGGTCTCATGGCCCATTTCCTTCTCAGCAGCACGGTGGGAGCAGCCCAGTGGGCCAGCACATCCTCTGCAGCGCTTGTTTAAAAAAAGTATTGCCCTCTTCTGGTGATGTAAAATATTTCTATAATATTTTATAAACTGATAAGAAGAATGTTTTGAATGTAATTTAGTCATTTCTCAAAAAGGTATGGTGATATTCACCAGTATGGCAATGTCTGTACTTATAACAGATGACCTTAAATTGCTATTTGTGTTTATGGACGTGTGGTAGATATTATATTTTAATTTTTTGATTTCTTCTTTCTTGCCAGATGTCCTTATCATTGTTAATTGGTATTTTCCATTTCTAATTTGTTACTGCTGAGTTTGCTTGGCATTAGAAACCAAGTAATAACCTTTATTATAATTGCATATAAAATAGAGTTAATTAAATTTTAGTGAGAAGGTCTTTCTCTCCACTGAGAAAACTCATGGGCCCAAGGGCATGCACTTTGTAATCTTATACTTCTGACCATGTGTGACAAGGGAAATCACTTGGTTACATAAATGTGCTTAATGTACATGGAGTCACTTCATGGAGAGCCCTGAATCATTTCATTTTAATATCAGTTTCTTTAATTCCATTGCCATGGTCTCTATTTAATCAAACATATTATGACTGTGGTGGGCAGAATTATGGCTCCTCAAAATGCCCAAGTCCTAGTCCTTAGGACATGTTGCCTTGCATGGCAAAGGAACTCTACAAGTGTGATTCTGTTGACAGACCTTTATAAAAGTATATATTTTATTGTTCTGTTATAGTTGTCCCAGTTTTTCCCCTATTGCTCTCCACTGCCCTGCCCATCCCCACTCCCATAGTCAATGTCCACCCTGTGGTCCATGTCCATGGGTCATTCATACATGTTCCTTGACTAGTCCCTACCCCTTCTTTCCACCCTTATCCTCTTCTCCCTTCCCCTCTGGTCACTGTCAGTCTGTTCCGTGTTTCCGTGCCTCTGGTTCTATGTTGCTCATTTGTTTATTTTGTTCATTAGGTTCCTGTATTAGGTGAGATCATATGGTATCTGTCTTTCACCAACTGTCTTATTTCACTTGGCATAATATTCGCCAGTAGGAGTTCCTTCTTTCTTTTCATGGTGTAGTATCACATTGTATAAATGTACTTCAGTTTTTTGATCCACTCATTTTCCTGATGGGCACTTAGGCTGTTTCCAGCAGTTGGCTTTTGTAAATAACACTGCTATGAACATAGGGGTGCTTAGGTTCTCTTGAATTGGTGTTTCAGGATTCTTAGGGTATAATCCCAGCAGTGAAATTACTGGATCAAAAGGCAGCTCCACTTTTAGTTTTTTGAGAAATTCCATACTGTTTTCCACAGTGGCTGCACCAGTCTGCATTCCCACCAACAATACACGAGGGTTCCCTTTTCTCCACATCCTTGCCAACACGTTTTGTTTGTTAATTTGTTGATGATGGCCATTCTGACAAGTATGAGGTGGTATCCCATTGTGGTTTTAATTTGCATCTATCTGATGGCTAGTGATGTTGAGGATTCTTTCATATTCAACATAGTATTGGAAGTTCTAGCCACAGTGAGTAGATAAGAAAAAGAAATAAAAGGCATCCAAATTGTAAAAGAAGAAGTAAAACCGTCATTATTTGCAGAGGACATGATAGTGTACATAGAAAACTCTACAGGCTCCACCACAAAACTACTTAAGCTAATAAGTGAATTTGGAAAAATAGTAGGATACAAAAGTCAATATTCAGAAATCTAAGGCATTTTTGCACACCAACAATGAAATATCAGAAACAGAAACTAGGGGGAAATATCCCATATACTATAACAACATGAAAAATAAGGTACCTAGGAATAAACTTAACCAAGGACGTAAAAGGCCTGTACTAGGAAAACTACAGAACACTGAAGAAAGAAATGAAGGAAGATACAAATAAATGGAAGCATATACCATGTTCATGGATTGGAAGAATTAACACATTAAAATGTCCGTACTACCCAAAGCAATCTATAGATTCAACACAATCCCTATTAAAATACTGATGGCATATTTCACAGATCTAGAACAAATATTTCAAAAATCTATATGGAATCAAAAATGATCCTGAATAACCTCAGTAATCTTGAGAAAGAAGAACAAAGTAGGAGGGATCACAATACCTGCTATCAAATTATACTACAAGGCCACTGTAATCAGACAGATAGGTCAATGGAACAGAATAGAGAGTGCAGAAATAAACCCATGTCTCTACGGTTAATTACTATTTGACGAAAGGGGCAGGAGCATAAAATGGAGTAAAAATAGTCTCTTCAATAAAGGGTGTTGTGTGATCTGGACAGGAACATGCAAAAAAAGTGAAAGCAGACTACCAACTTACATCATACACCAGTATAAACTCAAGATGCATAAAAGACTTAAATATAAGCTGTGGCATCATAAAAGTCCTAGAGGAAAACATAGGCAGTAAAATTTCAGATATCCCACATAGCAAGATTTTCACCGATATATTTCCTAGGGCAAAGGAAATAAAGCAAACATAAACAAATGGGACTACATCAAATTTAAAAGCTTCTGCACGGTTAAAGAAAACATCGTCAAAATGAAAAGGGATCCAACCATATGGGAAAACATATTTGCTAACAATGCCTTGGACAAGGGTTAGGGCTCTAAAATATATAAAGACCCATACAGCTCAACATTGGGAAGACAAACAATCCAATTAAAAAATGGGCAAAGGACCTGAACAGACCCTTCTCCATGGTGACAGACCTTTAGATAGAGAGATTACCCAGGATTTTCAAGTTAGGCTCAATCTAATGACATGAGCCCTTAAAATAGGATTTTCTTCATTAAGGGTCATCAGGGGACACACATGGAAGAAAAGGAGGAGCAGTGAGGTGTGAGAGTTAGTATTGATAGCTATTGCTGGCTTTGGAGGTTGGAAGAATGGGGCCATGAGTCAAGGCATGCAGGTGGCCCTAGAACCTGGAAATGACCTCAGCTGGCAGCCGGCAAGGACATGGAGACCTCAGTCCTACAACTGCCAGAGATTGACTTCTGACAAAAACCTGTTTGAGCAAAACTGTTTCTCCCCTAGAGCTTCCAGAAGGGAACACAGTTCTGATGACACCTTGATTTTAACCCTGTGAGACCCACAGAAGATTTCTGAGCTACAAAACTGCAGAAAGCCACCACATTATGTCAGGGTTTAGGAGGTGGGGGTGGGGACCAAACTAATACTAACACAATGCCCAAATCTTTATCTTCTCCCAAGAAATTGGAAATTATTTCTTAAAATCATTAAGATCTTCTTATCACAAGCAGCTTTTGGCAGAATGTATTTTCCAAAATGGCTGCAACAGTATTTCTTTCCCATCTCACATGTTCTTCCAGAATTTGCCATACTCCCAGAAGAGGAGGAATCTCTATCACCTTGAACCTGGGCATACCTTTGTGACTGCTTCCATGAATGGAATTTGGCAGAAATAATTCTGCGTGACTTTTAAGACTAAGTTAGAAGAGGCCATGCTGCTTCTTTTTTTTTTTTTTTTTTTTTTTTAATTTTGTTTTTTCAATTACAGTTTTCCCCTTTTCCCCTAATTTCTTTCCCTCACCCAACCCACCCCTTCTTCCGCAGTCATATCCCTCCCCGTTGTCCTTGTCCATGAGTCTTTTATACGGGTTCTTTGACTAATCCCTTCCCTTACTTATCCCCCTTCTCTCCCTCTCCCCTCCCCCCTATTGACTGCTATTCTGCTCTTTGTTCTATTTAGTTCCTTTGTTTGTGTTGTTCTTTAGTTTCCTGTATTAGGTGATAACATATGGTATTTTTCTTTCTTTGCCTGGCTTATTTCACTAAGCATGATTCTCTCTAGTTCCATCCATGTTGTTGCAAATGGCAGGAGTTCCTTCTTTCTTTCTGCTGCATAGTATTCCATTGTGTAAATGTACCACAGTTTTTTGATCCACTCATCTACAGATGGGCACTTAGGTTGTTTCCAGCACTTGGCTATTGTAAACAGTGCTGCAATGAACATAGGAGTGCATAAGTTCTTTTGAATTGGTGTTTCAAGATTCTTCGGGTATAATCCTAGTAGTGGAGTCGCTGGTTCAAAAGGCAGTTCCATCTTTAATCTTTTGAGGTAATTCCATACTGTTCTCCATAGTGGCTGCACCAGTCTGCATTCCCACCAATAGTGCAGTAGGGTTCCCGTTTCTCCACATCCTCGCCAGCACTTGTTGCTTGTTGATTTGTTGATGATGGCCATTCTGACTGGTGTAAAATGGTATCTCATTGTGGTTTTTATTTGCATCTCCCTGATGGCTAATGATGTTGAGCATTTTTTCATGTGTCTATGGACCTTCTGTATGTCCTCTTCGGAGAAGTGTTTGTTCAGGTCCCTTGCCCATTTTTTAATTGGGTTGTTTGTTTTCTTGATGTTTAGTCGTATCAGTTCTTTATATATTTTGGAAATCAGTCCCCTGTCTGTGATGTCATTGGCAAATATGTTTTCCCATATGGTCGGTTTCCTTTTCATCTTGCTGATGTTTTCTTTTGCTGAGCAGAAACTCTTCAGTTTGATGTAATCCCATTTATTTATTTTTTCCTTTATTTCTCTTGCTTTAGGAGATGTATCCGTGAAGAGATTGTTACGTGAGATATCTGATATTTTCTTGCCTATGTTTTCCTCTAGGACTTTTATGGTGTCACGGCTTACATTTAAGTCTTTGATCCATCTTGAGTTTATTCTTGTGTGTGGTGTAAGTTGGTGGTCTAGTTTCATTTTTTTGCACGTCCCTATCCAGTTCTCCCAGCACCATTTGTTAAAGAGGCTCTTCTCACTCCATTTTATGTTCCTTCCTCCTTTATCAAAGATTAGTTGACCATAGAGGCCTGGGTTTATTTCTGGACTCTCTATTCTGTTCCACTGATCTATATGTCTGTTCTTATGCCAGTACCAGACTGTTTTGATTATAGTGGCTTTGTAGTATTGTTTGATATCTGGTGTTGTGATTCCTCCTGCTGTGTTCTTCTGTCTCAAGATTGCTTTTGCTATTCGGGGTCTTTTTTGGTTCCATATGAATTTATGGAGTATTTGTTCTAGGTCTGTGAAATATGTCATTGGTATTTTAATAGGGATTGCATTGAATCTGTAAATTGCTTTGGGTAGTATGGCCATTTTGATGATGTTGATTCTTCCCATCCAAGAACATAGTATTTGCTTCCATTTATTTGTTTCTTCCTTAATTTCTTTCTTCAATGTTATATAATTTTCAGAGTACAGGTCTTTTATCTCTTTGGTTAAGTTTACTCCTAGGTACTTTATTTTTCTTGTTGCTATAGTAAATGGGATTTTCTTTTTTGTCTCTGTCTCTGCTATTTTATTGTTGGTGTACAGAAATGCCTTAGATTTCTGTATATTTATTTTGTACCCTGCGATTTTGCCGAATTCACTTATTATATCGAGTAGTCTTTTAGTGGAGTTTATAGGATTTTCTAGGCATACTATCATGTCATCTGCATATAATGAAAGTTTTACTTCCTCTTTCCCAATTTGGATGCCTTTTATTTCTTTGTCTTGTCTGATTGCTGTGGCTAGGACTTCCAACACTATGTTGAAAAGGAGTGGAGAGAGTGGACAACCTTGTCTAGTTCCTGAGTTCAGGGGGAATGCTTTCAGTTTTTGTCCATTGAGTATGATGTTGGCCTCAGGCTTCTCATATATAGCCTTAATTATGTTAAGATATGCTCCCTTTATTCCCATTTTGTTGAGTGTTTTCATCATAAATGGGTGTTGTACTTTATCAAATGCTTTTTCTGCATCTATTGAAATGATCATGTGATTTTTGTCTTTCATTCTGTTTAGGTGATGTATTATATTTATTGATTTGCGAATATTAAACCATCCTTGCATCCCTGGAATGAAGCCCACTTGATCATGATGTATGATCTTTTTGATGTATTGCTGGATCCTGTTTGCCAATATTTTATTGAGGATTTTAGCATCGATGTTCATCAGTGATATTGGCCTGTAGTTTTCTTTCTTTGTTGTGTCTTGACCTGGTTTTGGGATTAGGATAATACTGGCTTCATAGAAAGAGTTTGGGATTTTCCCCTCTTCTTGGATTTTTTGGAACAGTTTGAGGAGGATAGGAGTTAGTTCTTCCCTGAATGTTTTGTAGAATTCGCCTGTGAAGCCATCCGGTCCAGGGCTTTTGTGTGCCGGGAGATTTTGGATTACTGTTTCAATTTCCTTTTTTGTTATTGGTTTGTTGAGACTTTCCACTTCTTCTTGATTCAGTTTTTGAAGGTTGTATGTTTCTAGAAATTTGTCCATTTCTTCTAGATTGTCAAATTTCTTGTCATACAGTTGTCTGAAGTAATTTCTAACTATCATTTGTATTTCTGAGGTATCAGTCGTGATTTCTCCTCTTTCATTTCTGATTTTGTTTATTTGTGTCTTCTCTCTTTTTTTCTTGATTAGACTGGCTAGAGGCTTGTTGATTTTGTTGATTTTTTCGAAGAACCAGCTCCTAGTTTTGTTGATCTTTTGGATTGTTTGTTTAGTCTCTATGTCATTTAGTTCTGCCCTGATCTTGATGATTTCATTCCTTCTTCTTGCCCTAGGCTTTGTTTGTTGTTGTTGTTCTAGTTCTTGTAGCATTGTGGTTAGGTTTTTTATTTGAGATTCTTCTAGCCTTTTCAGATATGCCTGTATTGCTATAAACTTCCCTCTCAGGACTGCTTTTGCTGTGTCCCACAGGTTTTGGGTTGTTGTGTGCTCATTATCATTAGTTTCTAGAAATTTCTTGATTTCTTCTTTGATGTCATTGTTAACCCATTCATTATTTAATAGCATGTTATTCAATCTCCATGAGTTTGGGTGTCTTTGATTTTTTTTTCTGAGGTTGATTTCTAGTTTCAGGGCATTGTGATCTGAAAAGATGCTTGATATGATTTCAATTTTCTTGAATTTGTTGAGGCTTGTTTTGTGACCTATCATGTGGTCTATCTTTGAAAATGTCCCATGTGCACTTGAAAAGAATGTATATTTTGCTTCTTTGGGGTGAAAAGTTCTATATATATCAGTTAGATCCATGTGGTTTAGTGTGTTGTTCAATGCCTGTATATCCTTGGTGTTTCTTTGCTTTGATGATCTGTCTATTGTTGATAATGGAGTGTTGAAGTCCCCTACTATGAGTGTGTTGTTGTTGATATCCTTTTTGTGGTCTTCTAGTATTTGCTTTATGTATTTGGGTGCTCCTATGTTGGGTGCATATATGTTTATCAAAGTCATATCTTCTTGATGGATTGTTCCTTTAAGTATTATGAAATGTCCTTCTTTGTCTCTTTTTATTGTCCTTGCTTTGAAATCCATTTTGTCTGATATGAGAACTGCTACCCTGGCTTTTTTCTCCGGTCCGTTTGCTTGGAATATTTTTTTATATCCCTTTACTTTCAGTCTGTGTAAATCTTTTGTTTTCAGGTGTGTTTCTTGTAGACAGAAAATATGTGGATCCTGTTTTCTTATCCATTCCGTTACCCTATGTCTTTTAATTGGAGCATTTAATCCATTTACATTTAAGGTTATTATTGACGTGTATTTATTCATTTCCCTTTGTATCTCTGTTCCTCTCCTCTCTTGTTTTTTCCTTCTTTTTCCTTAGAACACTTCCTTTAGCATTTCTTGCAATGCTGGTTTGGTGGAGATGTATTCTTTCAGTCTTCCTTTGTCTGAGAAACTCCTTATTTCACCTTCTATTTTGAATGAGAGTCTTGCTGGGTAGAGTATTCTTGGTTGTAGGCCTTTGTTTTTCATTGCTTGAAATATTTTTGACCATTCCCTTCTGGCTTGTAATGTTTCTGTTGAGAAATCAGTTGATAGCCTTATCGGAGCTCCCTTGTATGTTATTTGCTGCTTTTCTCTTGCTGCTTTTAGGATTCTCTCTTTGTCTTGGAATGTTGCCATTTTAACTATGATGTGCCTTGGAGTGGGTTTTTGGGGGTTCCTCTTGATTGGAACTCTCATTGCTTCTTGGACTTGCATAGCTTTTTCTCTCATCAGGTTCGGAAAATTTTCTGTCACTATTTCTCCTATCAGATTTTCAATTCCATGTTCCTTTTCTTCTTCCTCTCGTATTCCGATGATCCTTAAATTATTTTTCCTAATGCTATCCTGTAATTCCCTTACATCTTGTTCATATTGTTTCAATCGTTTTTCATTTTGCTGTATTGTCTGGGAGTTTTTCTCTACATTATCTTCTAACTCACTAATCCGATCCTCTGCTTCGTTTAGTCTGCTTTTGACTGATTCTACTGTGTTTTTCAGTTCAGAGATTGTATTCTTAAGTTCTTCCTGGTTCCTGTTAACAATTTCTATGTCTTTTTTGATGCTGGTGTAGTTCTCTGCAAGTTCCCTGTAATTTTCTTGGAGCTGTTGGTAACTTCCTTGAAGATTGTCATAGTTGATTTTAAGGATGTCGAGTATATTGAGCTTCTTTACCACCATTGTTTTGAATTCCATGTCTGACATTTGGACTATGTCTATTTCCTCTATCTCTCTTTCTAAGGATTCCTCTTTTCTTTTCATTGAGGGGTTATTTTTGCGTCTTACCATGTTGGATTCTTTTTGTTTTTATTTATTTGTTTTTTTTTGGGGGGGTAGTCTGCTTTGACTTCCCTCCTTTGTGGTGTAATATTCTTTATCGAAGGTCTGGGAGTTTCAGTGGTGCAGTCTCTTTGATATCCTGAGCCTGATGTTCTTGAGTTACCCTTTATGTTGTTTGTTTATGCTGTTCGGTTATATTTCAGATGTTCTTTGATAGGATCTTCCTTCTGGCTAGTTGGTTGAGAATCACTCTATCCGCTTTGTCTTGAGTTCTTTTGTGGATATGCTGTTAAAGACATAAACACACAACCCAGGCAGGAGACCCACACCCTCAAAAAGTATCCCCGACTCTATCCTGCTATCGTTAGCCAACTAGCCCATATTAATATAAATGTAAAGAGAATTGAGCTTTTATACTATAAGAAGAATAGATAAGAGTTGTTATTGGGGAGGAAAAATATAATTTTTGATAGAGGGGGTGATAGATTAATAATATTTGAGACTGTGCAAGCCAGTTAGTAATATTTACATTGTATGTTAATAAAAATAGAAGAAAAGGATAGAAAAATACATAATATAGTAAGAAAGTGGGATTGTATTGTATTTGGGTTTATATAGTAATTATATTATATTATTTAGAGTGATAGGGGGGCTAAGCTAGACACACAAACAACGATTAAAGAGAAAGGATGAGAAGGAGAGGTTATATGCAACACGTTAGAGATAAAGTTTGTTATTATTGGAAGAGGTGGAGGAAAAACACCCCCCCAAAAAATCCCCAAGAAAATAGAAGAAAGAAGAGAGAAAGAGAAGAAAATAAAAAATTTACCACAACCCCCCCAAAAACCCCAAAAGGTAAGCAAGAAAGGAACAAAGAAAGATAGAAAAGAAAGAATACAGAAGAAAGAAAAAAGAGAGAAAAAAAAATTGAACCAAAAAAAAAATATATATATATATATATACCCCCAAAACACCCCCAAAAAAACCCCAGGAAAAGAATAAAGAAAGAAGCAAAGAAAAGAAATTATTAAGAAGAAATAAAGAACAAGGGAGAAAAAATTTGGGAGAAAAAATTTGGAAAAAAAAAAACAAACGATGTTTTTACTCCGTTTTAGCCTTGGTGTGTTGCCTTCTTTTTCTGAGTCTGCAGCTGGTCTAGTGTGGCAGGTCAGAGGTTCTTGTTTTTTTGCCGGACTGGTGTGCGCACCCGGTTGCCGCTATGGTGCGCGCCCGCGGTTGCCAGCACGGCGCGCTACCTTGCTGCCCGCTGGAGCCAGTTGAGGTGCCCTTGCACGCGAGCCCCTGCGCGCTCGGGCGGCCCAAGAGTTTGCCCCGCGGTTGGAGCCCACTGCTGCCGGGCCGCGGTGGTTCCCCGTTCGCGCCGAGGTGCCCCTGCGCGTGTCCCTGCACTCGAGGGCAGCCCGAGAGCTTTCCCCGGGATTGGCGCCCACTGACCCCTGGCTGAGGTGCTTTCGCGCTCGTGCGCCGCCCCGTGCCCTCAGTCCCGCTGAGCCGAGCTCCGGGAGTTGGTCTCTCGCCTCTTAGGGCGGGGCCGGGGACACTTGTGCTCAGTGGAAGCCAGCGTTCGTGGGTCGCCGCCTCCCGCTGTTCCCGTGCTGCAGCCTCCCGCCTTCCCTCACCCGTCTGGGCGGGCACAAACAGAGCCTGCGCTAGTGGTCTCCTTTCCGGCCTGGGGCCCTGCACCCACGGGAGCTGTCTAGGGGTGTCTGTGCACGGTTCTCTGCCTGTTCAGTGGGCCCTCCCTGTGCCGGTAGGGGCACTGATCTTATGTCCGTTGGGGAGTGTCCGAGGGACGCCTGGACTCACGGCACCGCGCACCTGGGCCAGTGAGTGAGAGCACTTCCCTCTGTGCGCCCCCGCGACCCAAGGGTAGGGTTGGGGAGTGGATGTGCGCGCCTCTGCACCTGGGCTCCTCCAGAACGGCCTACCACCCCCAAACTTTCCTCCCCTCTCCACCGTCCACTAGAGAAAAATATAAAGGAGAATTATGTTCTCACTTGCCCGGCAGCACGCTGTCTCCTGTCCTTCAGCGCCAATGCCACTTGGCCGAGTCCCATCTCTGCCAGCGGGCAGAGATCTGCTCTCCGCCTGACTCCTCTCCGGGGCAGCCTGTGGTCGCCAAAAATCCTTTGTGTGCTTCCCGCCGCAGCTCGGGCAGCCGCCCCAGTCAGGAATCCCGTTTCGTCCCCTTTTTTCTCCGTTATCCTTACTAAACAGGTTGTACCCAGATGGATTTTCTCTAATCCAGCAGTGCCTGGGCTCAACTCCCGCCAATGTCCAGCTGCTCACTGAGATGTTCTGTCTGCAATTAGCCCAAACTGCAGACGGGTCTCCGGAGCCTAAAACCGCAACCTCTCCTCACTCCTCCGCCATCTTACCTCCCATGCTGCTTCTATTGTTTTTTTTTCTTGTACTGTTGGCTATCCTGTAAGAAGTCTGGCTACCCTGTGGCTGCCATGCAGACAGACCCCTTGGAGTGACTACATGAAGACAGAGAGGGAGCCCAGAGCCCCAGACCGTCCAGTTGCCAGCTATTTAAAGTTTTCTCAGACTGGGCACCAGACACATGAGTGAAGGAGCCTTTAAGATGACCCCAGGCTCTACCACCTTCTGCCAGTGGCCACAGAAAGGACCTAAGCAAAGAACTTTCTAGATGATTCCAGTCAATAACAGATTTATGAATAACATCAGTTATTATTGGTATTTTAAGCCACTCCTTTGGGATGACTTTTTTATGTAATAAAAAACTGGAAAATATATTCAGTTATGAATGTAACTAATGAGTTTATACAAAGCTATGTAATTTTAATACTAGGTATAAGAAAATCCATATGCCCATTATTTAGTCAGTAATTACACTGTATTGAGGACAACAGTTCATTTGCCAGTGCTAACCAATTTTGTTCTCAGTTATCTCACTTATTCTTTACTCCTCATTTTCTTGAAAGTTTAGAGAGAATTTCTGATTTTTCCTGTGCTTCCTATGCTCAGCCCATGTGGTCTCTGAAGTTCACATATTTTCATAGTGAGTCACAGTTTTATTTCATGTCTCAGCTCATTGATGGAAGGCTGTTCATACTTTATTTTTCCCTCAGTGCCTGGGAGACCTGGAATTGGCCTTCCGAATCCATTACTAGGTTCTTGAAGTGAATTAGATTAATCTGTTTTCGATTTGTATTGATTAAGGAGAAACAATGGAACAATATTTAAAACTTAACCCTGCTAAAACTTGCTTTCCTATTCCTTTATGTAGCTTATAATATATAGCTTAGAATATACTTCTGCAATTTCTGAAAAATTTTTGCAGGTGTGTAGTACTCAATCATTAATAACAATTGAAAACTTGCACTTTCCTGGTCTTGTCTGAGAATATATTATATGCTACGGTGAGAACATTAACAATCCCTTATTTTAATTGCAGCTTATTTTGCAAATTCTGCTATATTCTTCTTTTTCAATTTTCAATCTGATAAATCATACATGAGAGGACTGGGAATTTAGAACATTTTAATATCACAGTGAAACAGAATAATAAAAACTGCAGAACTAAAAGAGATGCAAGAGAACATCTAATCAAATCCCAACATTTTTAGATGTGCCATCATTAATCCAAAGAAACCGAATTAGCTGGTGGCAGAGCCAGAATTAGAAAATTCACTTATCTGAATATGTCTGAGATATTCGGTGAGGCATGTTCTCGAGAACTCAGTCTGCACTAATGGCACTGCTGTCTTATTAGGCTGCAGAGCCCAACAAGCAAAATTCTCCATAAGATGATGTTTGTTGAGTTCTCAGGAGAAGCAGCCATGACCTAATTAGCTGTCTGGGAAAAAAGTGAATGAATCTCTGTACTTACATGGCTGGAGTGGCTCGACACTATTTTTGGAATGCTCTTCCCCCCTCCCTTTGGATTCCCTATTGCTGTTGGTCTTTCTTTATTTCTCCCTCTCGCACTTCCCATTTGGTCAGCAATTGAAGTACTCTACAATAGGCCGACTGTCTCAGGGGAGGGAAAACCAGCAGAAAGCAAGGAAATAGGAGCCTTTTCCTCCTTTTTCGTTTTTAAATTCCAGGCTCTCCTTTGTCATATGTTAGAGTTAAGGAACTTCAAATTCAGGATTCATACTGACTACAACTTCCCAAATCCAATGTGTCATTTTGATTAAACAATATGTTCTTTTATGAGGACATAAGAAGATATCTGTTATTAGAAAAATTATCAATCTCAGGCCCTATTGGCTTTTGCAGATTAAAACTAGAGAATATAAACATACATTCATATAAGCATACATACATATGTATTTATCTTAGGGGTCAACTTACGCTAGGGGATTGCATTTCCCTGTGCTACATGACTGTTTCACAATGGATTCTATGTTGAGAATCACTTTTCAAGTCTGGCCATACTTGAATTTATCTTACGTGTTTCATGTTTTACGTTAGTGACTGTGATTTTATCCTTGATTGTTTGTGCTTCTGTATGACTATAGTCAGGCTGGGTGGATAAACCATACATACTTATTTCTCAAAGATCTGGAGCTTGGGAAGTCCAAGGTCAGGGTACCACTAGACTGGTGTCTTGGATTATCTTCTTGTCCTGTCTTCACATAATGGAGAGCAGAGAGGGAGGAAGCAAGCATTCTCCTGTCTCTTCTTAACTAATTCTATCAAGAGAGTTCCACTCTCCTGACCTGCTTACCTCCCCAAGGCCCCACATCCTAAAATGCCGTAACTTCGGAGATTAGAATTTCAACATACAAATTTAAGGGGGACACAAGCGTTCAGTCCATAACAAGCATATTTTTTTAAGAAATGTTTTTAGCACTTTGAATTATTTCAATACTTATTTTTAAGGTTTTTTTTCTGACAGTTTTATAAAGTGGATGTCACCACAAGTGAATTCCTGTTCAGAGTCCTGGTATTGTTGGCTGTCTTTCTTAGCATTAAATTTTTTTCTTTTAAATATTTTTTAAATTCTCACCCAGAGATTGTTTTTATTGATTTGAGAGAGTGAAGTGGGGAGACAGAAACAGAGAAAATATCAACATGAGAGAGAAATGTTGATCAGTAGCCTCTCTTACGTGCCCTGACCGGGGATCAAACCCCCAACCTTCTGGTGTATGGTACGATGCTCCAACCAACTGAGCCAGGGCAAATTTCTTCATATAGTTTTAAAATCTGAGTTTAGAAGCACATTTTGTGTAGGAATTTTTTCTTTCATCTTGGCTTCTATTTCTCCTCTCATTCCCTTTCTTCTGCGACACTCACTGTGTCTCTCTGTGGTTTCTGCTGTTGATTCCTCCAGGTTCTTTCAGGCCCCATTTCTAAATTCAGGTATTTTAATAGTCACAAGCTATTGCTTCAGAAGCTGTTGGAGCCATGGACAATTCATCGCCAGTGGAGGGGAGTGGCTTTGCTGGCCTTTTATAGGTGTCGGAGTCTCCCCCTTGGCACTGCCACCTAGCAGGAGTTCCAGTCCCAGCTGGTGCTCACACCTCCTTTCACAAGTGCTAGTTTGTTGGCATTTTATAGTTCTGGGACCAGCCAACACAGTCTCATTGAGCTGAATTCAAGGTGGTGATAGGGCTGCATCTCTTTCCAGAGGATCCAAGGGACAATTCATTTCCTTGCTTTTCCCAGCTGCTCCAGGCTGCCCTCTTTCCTTGTCTTGTCCTCCCCTCCGCACTCCAAGTCAAGAATAGCCAGACCAGGCATTCTCGTATCACATCACCCCGACACTGACTCTTCTGCCTTTCTATTCCACGTTTAAGGACCCTTGTAATCACATTGGGTCCACTCAGGTAATGCAGGACAATCCCTGTATTTTAAGGTCACCTGATTAGCAGCCCTAATTCCATCTTTATCTTTAATTCTTCTTTGCCTTGTACTGTAACATATCCAGAGGTTCCAGGAAATAGGATGTGGACATCGTTGGGAGGCCATTGTTCTGCCCACCACACTGGAGTACAGGGATGGCATTGAGGGTCCTTTCACTTGCCCTGGTCTCCTGCTCTGTGCCTAGGCCCAGTGCCCCATCTCACAGGGAGCAGTGCTAGTCACATGGGTCCCTGCAGCTGCTTTCACCCCTGCCAAGATCTTAACGCTCTAGCCACTGTGGATATTTGTTTCACTTCTGATCCAGAGAGCTATGTACTTTGTATTTTAGACCATGTATATCTTTGTGATTTTCTATTTTTATGTTTGATTTTTCTTAAGAGTCTGGAGCAATGATGGTTATGAAGTATAAATCTGCCTTGTCATCTTGATATGGAAGTCCTCTAAATTCTAATAGTGAGTGGCTCAGCCAGGAGCACTCAGATGCAGCCTTAGAAAAACTGAAAATACTTGACAAATTGTCAAATAGGAGCAATATGCATGTTGTATTAGTATCCTAGGGCTACAATAAACAAAGTAACACAAATTAGATGTCTTAAAATAGGAGAAATTTAGTATCTCACAGTTCTGGAGGCTAGAAGTCTAAAATCAAGGTGTCGGCAGGGCCACGCTGCCTCTGGGGCTCTAAGGGACAGCCCTCCTTTGTTTCTTGCAGCTCCTGGTGGCTCCTGGCACTCCTTAGCTTGAGGGAAGATCCCTCTGAGTTCTGCCTCTATCTTTATATGGCCTTCTTCCCTGTGTGTGTTTGCTCTGTGTCCTCATGTCCAAGTCTCTCTTCTTTCTCTTGTGAAGACAGTAGTCACTGGATTTAGGATACACCCTAATCCAGTATGATCTTACTTAATTTAATTACACCTGATAAAACCCTATTTCCATGTAAGTACATCTTCATAGATACAGGGGTTAGGAATTGAAAATATCTTTGGGTGTGGAACATTATTCAACCCACAATGGATGTATTTTTAATAAAATATTGCATGTATATTTGTTTTGTTTTCCCATTTGAAGTTGATGCTCACTATAAGGATCAAATCAGTTATTCCATGTTCCCTTCTCCCCTGCCCCAGGGTTTTGCAGAGAGTAGTTGCTCAGTAAACACCTGAAGATTGACTGGGTGACATGCTGACCCTTCCAAGATCTGCTGCAGCCGGAGGGAGAATGGAGTTAATAGTATTTTCCATAGCAGCTGTGTTTGTAGGTTTACACTGCAATGAAATGCTGTCTCAAAGGCAAGCTCATGGAATGCTGCATGAAATAAAGGAAGGAACACAGATCTAGAAGACATGCTGAAACCAAATAGCGTTGGCTCTGTTTTTGAGGGGTGGGAATGGCATTTCCAAGCATGGTACTAAAGGTGAAAACCAAAAAGAAACATCTTAATAGATTTCACTACCATTTTATATTTCATTGTGTCAAAGAAGATTGTTACGTTAAAAGTGAAGGACAAGGCAGGGAAACAAAGGCAGTCGGGATAACTGACGGCTGGTTGCTCAGCCCTGAGTGATGCAGGGATAAAATAAACTTGGGAATTTTTCCATCAGGGGACTTTGTGCTGTAGCGTGAAGGATACTCGTTTTTAGTTTAATAAGACATGATGCTTCAATTTGATCTGTTAAACCTAAACTAATAACGCTTTATTGTGATTGTGCAGTTTATCTTATCTTTTAAAACCATGACTGTTTGAAAATCAAGGCTGTGTTTCCAAAAGTTATATATGTATGTATGTGTGTGTATGTGTGTAAAACCACATTTCATTGAATTTTTATTAAGATAAAGAAAAAATATTCTTATGGGAGTAGACAGATTAAATCACATCTAGAAGTTATTTAAGCTGACTTGATATAGATTTCACCATGTTTATAGAGCCTCTTTTATTTAAAACAAAACTGCAAAGTAATAATAATTTCTTTTCATTCAGTTTACAAAGTGTTTCATTTTGGTTTTATGAGCAAACAAACTTAGAATCCCTGTGGAAAATTTTAATTTCTCAGCCTCTGTCTCCCTTCTCTACTCATTCTTCATGGTTTTTTTTCTTTGCCCCAAAGCCTTGCCCCGCTGCTTCTTAAGGTGCCGCTGCTGCCTTTGTAAAGCAGAGGAGTTCCATGCTCACCCTGAGGTCTCCTCCAGCCAGAGCAGGTGTCAGGATGCTCTGCTGACAATCTCCTCACATCCTCTTTAAAGGAGGGCTCTGCTTCGGGATGCATGAGGGGCAGAGGAGTGTCGTAAAGCCAGAGCAACACTTACGCTGCCTGAGATGCTGTCCCCCTGCTCCCACCCCCAAATTCCAGGAGCATCTCCTGTCATCATCTTGTGGCTTAGTTCCTTGATGTGGGTCTAATGGGGCAAGTCCCAGATCTGAGCACGGGAGGAGGCATCACCTTGCCAGGTCTCTCTGCTGCACTGGACCAGCAAGGACACCCTGGGTTGGATAAGCCTCCACCTTGCAAGCCGCTCATGACAGAGGTTGTGAGGGACATACTTTGTTGTATACAAGTTGTAAACATCCTAAAACTAGATGACACACAGAAATGTTAGTTATCAAGATGTTTCTATGCCTTTAATGTCCACTAGTTAATGGCTCCTTTGTTTTTACCTCTAGGGTGTCATCTTTATCAGGGGAAAACATCCAGAATCTTGGGTTTCAAACAAATCAGTATACATGGTGGGCTACCCATTGGTCCAAGGAATGGAAATAGTCATTTGTATTTCAAACCATGGGTAGGAAAAAGCTCCAAGGATATTCTGATATTCATTTACACCCTGTACTTTGGGTAAGAATCACTGCACAGATCTTAGCAGTGTATTTCAGACATGTCTACATATAAGAATTGACTGGTAGGTGGAAGTGAACATGTAGATTCCCTGCTTTCAACACCTACATGATTTTGGTTCATTTGCTCTGGAATACACTCAGGAATCTGCATTATTTTATTTTATTTTTCAATTATAGTTGACATTCAATGTTTTTATATTAGTTTCAAGAGAAATCTGCATTTTTTAAAATGAGTGCATCCTAGAAACAATTTCATAAGCGAGGTGTGATTTCCACTCTCGAATGAAGCAAGGACACTGAGGCTTACTGCGATTCATTGATTTGCTGAAAGTTTCCTACATGTCCATGGGCAGCGAAGATTCCACTCCAGTTCCGCTGTGAAACTACCCAGTACAACAGTGCACGCATACAGTCTTCCTGTTGTTGATTTGGAAAGTAAACATGGAATACTAAAGAGCTCTTTCTGCTGGGCTTTGAGTCTGTACACACAGACTTAAGCCTTGTATGACCTTGAACATGGAAAGTATGACAGACTCTGAGGAGGCACCAGGAGCCAGAGGAGGACACAGCAGCTGCCTCTTTGGAAAGCTGAGCAGAATCAGCAGAAAAAGATGTTGATGGTGAACGTGGAGCTATCAGTGGTCTGGACTCACTTATACTATTTGGATGGGATGTATCAAACTTGACTGATCACCACAGTTCCTGGAAATCAGAAACAGACTTGAGGTTCAGTGACTGGTCCATGCATGCCCCACCGTCTCCCACCCATCTTGACCTGACAACCCCTAGACTGACTGACTTTGACTCCTGTGAAATGTGTGGGTTTCAATTTGGGAGTCAGTCTCCACAGGGCCCGGTCTGCCTCATAATAAGTGTGTAAGAAGCTGCCCCACGTGGCACTGGAGCAAGTAAGGATGTTTGAGGTTCATGAAAACTTTAGTGAATCTAGTTTATCTTTGAAGCTTTGAATTCTTGCAGTTTTTAAAGAAATAATTTCTAATAGGTAGTAGATTATGCTCCGGCTAACTCAAATATGTGTTGAATATTATTTTACCTCTTCTTTGTAGTAAGACTTGGGAATAACAAGGAAACTTCGAGGCATAGAAAAATGGCAAAAGACTGAGGTTATTTGAGCTGGGAAATGTCACAGAGCTGAACATCACTTTTTGAATGTAGTGAACGGGAATACAAATAAAGAAGACCCTGCAGAGAGGGAGTTTTAGGTCTGTGTGGAAAGGGAGCTGTGACGATGGATGGCCCAGGCTGCGAGCTGATACAGCCTGTGGGGATGAGGCCCGGGTGACAAAGTGTGTTCCCCGCATGGACAATGAGGACATTGTGTTGTCCTAGTTTTACAAAATTCATAGAAACAGTTGTCCTAAATGTTCAGCAACAACAAAGAAAGACAGTAATTAATTCTTCTCTAGTCTCCCTACGCGTGGGCCTATGGGGATGAACAAATGGGCCTGCTCCATCCGGAGCCGCAAGCGCCGCCCCCCAGTAACCAGAGGCTGCGCTCTCCGGTCACAGGCTCCCTTCCGAACTGCTGTGGTTTTAAGAGGTTATCTGCTTTCTCTTCAAAGGCAATATCCTGTTTCCTTGTGATCAGTCAGAGGACACAAAAGTGAATTAGAGTATTTCTTTAGAGTTTTAAATCTTTACCTTTTAATCTTATTTGGGATTGAAGGTAAAGAATAGAAAAACCAATTTGATTTTAAAAAAAAAAAAAAAGCCGAAGCATAAATGTCAGTAATCGTGCGCTGCTACTTATCCACAAGGGGTAGCATTGGAGGAGAAACACTTTAATAGAAATAGAAAGTTTAATCAAAGTGCTTATGGAGAAACACTGTTTTCAGTACTTTGGACACAATGAGTTGATGTATTTATATTAATGGCAGTATTTAATATGCACCTTTCATTAACTGATAATGATTATCCATCGGCATAATTCATAAGAGTTGGACGAGAGATAAGAAAGAGTGGGGTGTGTTTTTGAAAGTGGTAACTGGTGATCATATCTAACATGGGGGTCAGTAAAGCTCGAGAGAGTGAGCTTTCATTTGCAGCCGGGATGTCTGTGTCCAGCTCAGGGTTTTTTCTCGGCTGCTACTAAAGTTCACTAATTCAAGCCTCAGGTTTTTGTTTTTTTTTTTAATCCATCAAATGGGGATAATAATCCTAGTTTTGCTTATTCCTACTAGGTCACAGGAAAGTAATGCTAAGGGAAAGCATCAATAATGCAAGTGTTTACAATGTAAGGGGGGAGGGGGAGAAGTATGATAATGAAATAATTTAATGAGTGACTATAAAATTATAAGTGATTGTTTTATAATCACAATCCATGTTTGGAACTCTGAAAATCAGGAAACTAAAGGCCACTTTAAACCTGTCTTTGGAAGTCAGCATTATATCCTCAGAGTCATGGCTCACTAAAGAGGACCTCTAAAGAATATACTTAAAATTGATGTGAGAGTAATGGTTTAAAACCATAGAGACAGTCTTGCCTTTGCTTCTGGGTTTTCCTTCCTGCTTCAAGTTAGTTCCATAAATTAATAGGTAGATGAAACTTTGTATTCAAGATACTCAGAATTTAGAGTCAAGACAGCTCGTCTTGCGCTCAGATAATGGATCAGAGCACATCCCACCACTTTGTATTGTGTGTACTTTATTTTATTTACTTATTTATATTGAGTTTAGAAAGAAGAAGGGGGAGAGAGATGTCAGTTTTGTTGTTCCACATATTTATACATTCCTTGGTTGCTTCTTGTATGTGCCATGACGAAATATCAAACCTGCAACCTTAGCAAATTAGGATGATGCACTAACCAAGTGAGCTACCTGGCCAGGGCTTACTACGTGAATTTTATAATGAAAAGACACAGTGATTGATTAAAAAAAGAAGCAAATGGGAATTGTCCCATGACCCTGGTATTTCAGGACTAGCCCTTCAGTGACCATTATCAGACACAGCTTACAGAGTTGGCCAGACTGCCCTTTGTGGCTGGTGTTGAACATTCTCAAAGTAACAAGTCTTGGCAAGAATTAAGACCAAGATGGACCCTGCTACCAAGTTCTGTTTTCAACTGAGCAAAATGTTGAATGGAAATATTGAAAACATGCAGAACAGAGGACCATAAAATGAAGGTCTGCTTATATTTTGATGATTTATGTAGCCTACATTTTCTACCAGTTAATGCTGCAGTTTTTAGACACCTTCTATCAGGAGGTGTATCAGGTATAGTTGTACCTTTATTGTATAACTAATCACTTTCCTTAATTTCCACATTGTCACCAAGATACTAAAATATGTTTGATTTAGTGTCTTTATGAAGACCATCTGACAAGAGTTATTTCCCATCAGCCCCATGGTTACCCATCACTATGTCATTGGGTACAGTGCAGTGCATGTCAGTCCAACTCTGTGCATTGCCCTGGGACTCTTCCTCACCAGGAGGGACATTGCCATAATCAAAAAATGGGCTAAATTTAGGACTTCTTGCCAAGATGGAGGCCTAGATAGACATGCTGCGTCTCCCTCCACAACTAAGAAGGACTACAAGTACCTCAAAACTAGAGACAACCAGAAGTTCCAGAATATTGAGCTGCTTGGAAGTTCAACAAACAAAGATATAAAAGAAATACTCCTCCAGACAGGTAGGAGGGGCAGAGCTGGGGCAGAGAGGACATGGTGTGGTGGCAGCAGCAGCAGTGTCAGCAGTAGGCCAGCAGAAAGCACAGTCACATGTTTTAAAAAGTTGGGAGGGACACCTGGGGAGCATTCCCAGCACCAGACCAGACTGCGCAGCTCACAGTTCCAGCACCGGGGAAAATAAATCCTCATTGCTTCTGACTGTGCAAACCAGTGGGGTTTGGGGCGGAGGCAGAAACTGTAGGTCTTTCAGCAGAGTCCACTTGTTTAAAGGGCCTCCAGGTTCCTAAAACATCTGCAGACCCACCCACTCTGGGAATGACGGCCAGGGCAACAGCTAGAGAGGCACCAGTCCCATACAAAGTAGGAAAAGTGATGAGTGTGGAGCAAGCAGTATTGTTGTGTCTCAGACCCCTACTGCACACACAGCACCACAACATGGTGAAATGGGTCACCCTGTACTGACGAATACCTAAGGCTCCACCCTTTACAACGTAATAGGAGCGATAGCTCTACCTGAGACACAGTGACAAACAAACACAAGAGCCTGTCAAGATGAGGAGACAGAGAAGTATGGCCCAAGAGGGGGAGTGGATCAGGGTTCCAGTGGGAGAACTAAGCAATGAGGAGATAGCCAATCTAACAAATGAAGAGTTCAAAACACTGGTGATAAAGATGCTCACAGGCTTGACAGATATGCTTAAGTACAGCAGACGCATAAAGGAAGAAGTGAAGGCTATGCTAAATGAAACAAAGGAAAATCCACACAAAATCAATAGTGAAGGGAAGGAAACCAAGGTTCAAATCAATAATTTGGAACATAAGGAAGAAAAAAACAGTCAACCAGTACAGAATGAGCAAATAAGAATTGAAAAAAAATGAGGAGAGGCTTAGGAACCTCGGGGACAACTTTAACCATGCCAACATCCGAATCATAGGAGTGCCAGAAGGAGAAGAGGAAGAGCAAGAAATTGAAAACTTATGTGAGAAAATAATGAAGGAAATCTCTCCAAATTTGATGAAGGAAATAGACATACAAGTCCAGGAAGCACAGAGAGTTCCAAACAAGCTAGACCCAAGGAGGACCACACCAAGACACATCATCATTAAAATGCCAAAGGTTCAAGATAAAGAGCAGCAAGAGAAAAGCAGAGAGTTACCTACAAAGGGGTGCCTATAAGACTCTCAGCTGATTTCTCAAAAAAACTTTGCTGGCAAGAAGGGACTGGCAAGAAGTATTCAAGGTGATGAAAAGCAACGACTTATAACCTAGATTACTCTATTCAGCAAAGCTATCATTTAGAATGGAAGGGCAGATAAAGTGCTTCCCAGACAAAGTAAAGCTAAAGGAACTCCTCATCACCAAGCTATTATTACATGAAATGTCAAAGGGGCTTAACTTAATTAAAAGAAGACAATAAACTCACAACTATCAACAACTGAATCTAAAAAATAAAAACAAAATCCAACTAAGCAAAGCAGAATAGGAACAGAATCATAGGTATGGGGATCATTTGGAGGGTTATCAGCTGGGAGGGGGAAGGAGAAGAAATGGGTAAATGGTGCAGGGACTAAGAAGCATAACTGGATGGTACAAAATAGACAGGGGGAAGTTAAGAATAATATAGGAAAGGGTGAAGCCAAAGAACTTATATGCATGACTCATGGACATGAACTAAGGGAGGTGGGATTGCTGGAGGGAAGGGTGGTACTGGGAGGAGGGGAGCAAAGGGGAAAAAACTGGGACACCTGTAACAACATAATCAATAAAATATACTTTAAAGAATGGGCTAAATTTATTTGTGTTATTGCTGGCAAATAATTCTTCTTTCCACACTTTATAATAGTCTCACACCATTTCTTACAAACACAAATAGATGACTAGTTCAGCCACATTACCAACTTTCAGAGCATGGAAATAAACATTTTTTGAAATGTGATTGCAAGAAATAAAATTCTAAGGAGCACCCTTATCTGAAAGGAACCAACTGCAAAATCATGGGAGGTCACATTTGTGGGAAAAAGATTCATTATATCACTGAACAAAGTTTGTAGATATTCTAAGACATGCCAAGGACTTTTTTCACAATTTTTCCTGCTCTCATTTAAAAACATTCTCCTTAGTTTATTTTGGGGTCTGTGTTTCAATAATTTAAGTAACCTACAATACATTTTCCCTATATTTGTTTAAAATGTCTGTATTGCAAAAAACAGGGAGGGCAGCAGAATGTTCTGGTTATAATGTAACCGGTTCACCTTTAACATCTCTGTACCCTTTTTTTAAAGAGGTCAGAGAATGTCTTAGCAATTTGTAGGAAATCGCATTTCTCAGTTAGTCAGAGAGTGCTTTATTTTATTTTATTTCCAGCAAAGACCTGGATGTCCCAGCCATTCTTGGTCTTATCTTTTCTCACCTTTGGCACCTAATAGATCAGAAGCTTCCCAGATACATGCATCAAGATTCCTGGAAGCAAGCAGCATGTGCCTCCTGGGAATCAGTTCAAGGAGATCTCCAGAAACTTTCTAAGGGAAAGAAACATTGACAAAGACTTTGGAATCACATCACTGGAATATGTTCAAGGTGAAGCTTCTTTTTCTTTCTTTTTCCCAGGATGCCTTTCTTCTGATTTTTGCATAAAGAAAAGCATAGGAAGAATGCTTGCCTTTGTCTCTGATTCACGACTTTCCATATAATGACTAAAGTTCTGGCATTTATTAGTGCCTATTATCAAAATGTCTGCTCCACAACTAAGCCTACAGATAAAACGTGGCCCTTTGGAAAGTACAACAATAAAACCTAAAGAAGAAAGAAAGCAGAGGGAAACATTTTCATGACCTTGGCAAAGGTAGACAAAAAGCACTAGCTATAAAGGAGAGAAGTTGATGCATTGAGCTACATTAAGAACTTCTGTTCATCTGAAAACGTCACTGAGAAAGTGAAAAGGAAAGCTACAGAGTAGAGAAGACATTTGTAATACATTTATCTGCCAAAGGGTCTATATTTAGACTATATAAAGAATATATACAAAGCTGTAAGACAAAGGAGAATCCTTAGAAAATGTGGAAGAAACTTAAGTGAGCGCTTTATAAAATAAGTTATTCAAATGGCCAATGAACATGTGAAAATGTGTTCTGTTTTTTATTCAATGAGGAAATGATAATGAATAAATAAATAAATAACATGATACCACTCCATGCTCACCAGAATGGCTACAAAAAAAAAAAAGACTGAAAACTTTCAGATGTTGGTGAGGAAATGGAGCAAGCAGAATTTTCATATACCTAAGGGCATGGCATAGTATCATCTATCTGGAAAAGTGTTTGGTAATAATATTTGCATAATGGCTTCACACTTCCACTCCAGAAGTGTATATACATCTTCACCAAAAGACATAAAGAATGTACATAGAAGCCTATTTGTGATATCCCCAAACTGAAAACAGTCTAAATGTCCATCAAGAGTATAATGGATAAATTGTGGTATATTTATTCAATAGCATATTACATACACATCAATTAAAAAGTACAAACTACTTCAACAATGCACCATGGGTAGATTTACATGCATCGTGATGAGGGAGAGAAGTCAAACAAACAAACAAACAAAAACATAACTGTATGATTCAATTTATATTAAGTCCAAAATCAGGCAAACATAATTACTACATCAGAAGTCAAGATAGTGGGTACCCTTGGTAGAGTAGTGACTAGAAGAGTACAGGGGGTTTGAGGTTATGATAACTGTTCTGTTGTTGATTTTAAGAAGTTAAGAGACATAGTTACATATTTACATATTTTTAAAAACCTAATTAAGGGACTTCTGGTCAAGATGGCAGCATAAGCAAACATGGCTCACCTCTTTGCACAGCTACATCAAAATTAAAACTAAAATATAGAACAACTATCATTGAGAACTGTCAGGAATCAAGTTGAATGGAAGTCTGACAACTACGGAATTAAAGAAACCACATCCATCCAGACTGGTAGGAGGGTGCAGGTATGGAACAGGCTGGTCCCATACCCATGTGTGGTGGATAAAAATTTGGGAGCGCTCTCTCAGGAGCGAGGAGTCCCAGCCCTATACCAGGCCCCCCAGTCCAGGGTTCCAGTGCCAGGAAGGTAAGGCCTCACAACTTCTGGCTGTAAAAAGCAGCAGGGATTGAGTCAGTGGAAGAAACTGACACAAATTGAAATAAAGAACAATTTATAGGGAAGCAACAGCAGAGCGGATGAAGCCATGACTCAAAGCTATGATTTGGAACATAAGGAAGAAAAAAGACAACTAATCAGAACAGCAAGAAGAAAAAAGAATCCAAAAAATGAGGATAGTGTAAGCAGCCTTAGGGTCAACTTCAAGAGGTCCAACATTCACATCAGTGGGGTGCGAGAAGAAGAGAAAGAGCAAGAAATTGGAAGTCTATCTGAAAAAATAATGAAAGAAAACTTCCCTAATTTGGTGAAGGAAATAGACAAATCCAGGAAGCAGAAAGTGTCCCAAGCAAGATGGGTGCAAACAGGCCAAAGGTTAAAGATAAAGAAAGACTCTTAAAAGCAGCAAGAAAAAAGAAGTTAGTTACCTACAGGGGAATTCCCATAAGACTTTCATCTGATTTCTGAAAACAAATTTTGCAGGCTAGGTGGTATTGGCAATACATATTCAAAGTCATGAAAAGCAGAGACCTATAGCCAAGATTGCTCTACCCAGCAAAGATATCATTTAGAATCAAAAGGCAAATAAAGAGCTTCCTAGACAAGAAAAAACTAAAGGAGTTCATCATCACCAAATCATTATATATGAAATGTTAAAGGGACTTATTTAAGAAAAAAATAAAAAGATCAAAACTAGGAACAATAAAATGGCAAAAATACTTATATATCAACAATTGAATCTAAAAAGCAAACTAAGCAAATAAGAATAGAGACAGAATCATGAATATGGGGAGTGTTTTGATGGTGGCCAGATGGAAGGGGATGAGGGGGAATGGGTGAAGAGGTGAGGAGATTAAGAAGTATAAATACACGGGGATGAAGAGTACAATATAGGAAATGGAGAAGCCAAAGAACTTATATGCATGACCCATGGACATGAACGATGGTGTGGGGATTGCCTGAGGAAGTGTGTGTGTGGGGGGTGCTGTGTGGAGGGGAAAAAATTCAGGACAACTTTAATAGCATAATCAATAAAGTATAATTTAAAGCAACAAAAACTTTTGATCAGACCGATGAGTAAAAAATAAATAAAAAGCTAATTAAGTGAAGACATTTTTTTATATGACTAAAGGACACATTTAGATAGAAAAGAAGCATTTCATGCTAGACTGACCTGCAGTTTCTCTGGAATTCATTGAAGTGGTCGCCCAAGATCAACCCTGGGCTTAAAGCAAGATACTCTCTACGATTCCATACTATCTCTCTTCTTGTTCCTGATGGTTGGCACTAGATTTGTTTCTTTCCAAAATTTACATTAGTCAAAATTTCTTCTAATGCTTCAGGTCATTGTCCATGTTATGTACAAAGAACCATTTGTCAGTATACCACTGGACAGGTCTCAAGGTCTGATTCTATAGAGAGTTGTGGGATGTCTATGGTGGAGTGGAGGGAGGAGACTGACTCCTGGATTTCTGGGTTAGTCATTCAGGTGGGCAGAGATGTCTATACCAAGACAGTGCGGTAGGAGGAGGGGATACCATAGTCACAGGGGCTACATGACTATGGTATTAGATGTACTGAGTCCCTGTATCCAAGTGGCTTGAAAATAGGGTTTGGAATCTCTAAAAAGTGATTTGGGTTTGTGTTTTGGAATATGAAGTATTCATTAAATATAAGTATTAGTACTGCTAATATGACAAGATAATTTATAGTTGCATCTTCAAGTTTTATTCTTCAAATTATTTTCTATCACAGTGGGTCATCTGTAAGTTAGCAGATATAGTCTCCTAACTTGGCCTCCAAACTTCATTCATTTTAGAATGCGATGCTTTGAACTTTCATTTACAGTGAACATAGTGATTTGTCTTAGGACTATCTTAATATCTCTTTGTTTTACAAAATATAAAGGAACCAATAGTTTCCTGGATTTATTGTCAGCTTCATTAGACAGAATGAAACAACTAGCCTTAATTATTTATATATGCTAATTTTTTGGTTAATTTGTTGTCTTTTAATGATAATCAAAAATATGCAAGAATTAAGAAGACAGATTAAATATGTATTAATTTCAATGTACAAAAATGAGTGACTATCTTAGGTATTTGAGTACATTTCAAGGATATTTTAAATTTGCTAGTAGGAAAATAAAGGTAAATATTAACATTAGAATTTGTAAACTCAGAGAAGAGGCCAAAATGCATGAAATTCCTTAATGCAAACCTGAGCATTTAAATTTTACAGTAATTCAATGATTCCGGCACATTCACCACAAATTAAGTTTTCATCAGTGGTTCAGGTGAGAAGCAGGGTTAGTTGGCCATGCTTCCCTTTGGCTGAGCTTTCCCTGTGCTCATGGAGTCTCGGCTCTGACCTATCAGGTGACAGGTCGTTTTTCATGCAAGTACTTACTGATACTTTTTTTTTTTTTTAAGTTTAAATAAAACCATAGAAGTGCAACACCCAAAATACCAGAAATTCGAGTTTTAGGAGTGACTATTACAGGTAGCCCTGCCAAGGATCGTCGGTAATGTTTTTATTGATTTATATTGCTGTTACATGTTAGGCATTCCTTATAATGCATGGAAATGCAGAATATTTTGGTCACAATATTGCACAAGCATAATGTATTTCTGGTCACAACTGTATTTTATGATAGCACCCCATTCAAATCTTGCTTTTCTGAGAACCATTTTCTCAGACATTCCTTATCTATGCTATATGTCTGCAACTTATAGGAAAATCATTACGAACTTCTTATTTTATAATTTAATAGCCCTAGAATTCTTTATATTCAGGATAAAATAATAGCAATTATTATGAAAAAAGAAAATCTTGATCTGCAACCAGAAAGACAGAGTTTTCTTCCTAAGTGACCCATTGAGCTGAAACAGCAATTCAAAACATGTCTTGGGAAAAATGTGCAAAATGGCTTTGGTCTTTAAAAAGAAAACTATTTTTAAAAGAACACACTATGATTGATTGGACATTGATATAAACATGCACATGGGGGTAGTTCTGCAGTCTAGAGATGGAAAAATTCCTGTTGGAATCACAGAAAAATAGATGCAATTAAAGGGAGCCTGAGGCAGTGGAAGCAAGAGGATTGGGGAAACAGCCTGACTTGCATTATTTGAATGTTATTAGAAGTGTGTGTCTGGGATGCCCGTTTGAGTAGTTTATTTTAAGGAAGTGCAGACTGTGGGATAGGAGGTAAAATCTGTAGGAGCCAATGGGTGTGGCTCCAGCCTGGACCTCGCAGAGCACAGTGTGAACTTGGGAAGCCTGCATACCTTCCCCGGGGTTCTGAAATTGACTTAGATGTTAGTAAGTAGGAAGAGCACAGATCTGAGCGGAGAGACTGATGTTCGAGCTCTACTCTGTCACCCAAGAGCTGGCTGGACTTGGGCGGGTCACTTCACCTCTCTGGGTTTTAATTTCCTTCAGCTGAAAAATAGGAGGGGTCATTGCCACATGCCTCTAGAGCAGCTTTCTATTTTGACAATCTGGGATTAGTTGTGGGCTGACATTTACCTGTGAAGAGAGGCTTTGTCAAACAAGGCATTTCAACAAAATCATGGGAATATAAGACATTAGGTGAAAAGCGAAGCAAAGCAAAAGAAAAATTGCTAAGTGCTCTTAAACCACATGGTCAAGGCCATCTGCAAACGCTGTGCATTCATTTTTTCACCAGCAGAATTATCGGGCCGTCCACATGCCCCGAGACATGTGCCAGGTACCAGAGGTAGCAGAGTGAGGGCTGCATGGAGCTCCTACACAGGTGGGTGTCAAACAGTGATCAGGTGGCTACAGTACAGGCTTCTTATCAAAAGGTACGGCCCAGGTACTGTCAGAGTTAGGGAAGGCCATGCTGGTAGAGAGTAAGAGTCAGTGTTACCCAAGTGAAGGTGCAGACAAAGGGAATGCCTGTGTAAAGGCCGAGAGAGGAAAGACACCATGATGAGGTCCAGGCACTCAAAGAACTACAGTTCCGTTAGCAGGAGGGATATGGTAGGAGATGAGAGCAGAAAGGTGTGCACAGGCAGATCTCTAAGACCTGGCTGTTTGTCCCTTGCCTAGGGGAGGGGCAGACAGGGACTAGGAATGGGCAGGTGTATGGGGCAGGGGCCTCGGCCCCTGTGTCTGCATCTCACTTCTGGCCCCTAGGTACCCAGCACCTCTCTTGTTTTCTCACATGGGCCAGGGGATCCTCTTGCTGCCCTGGAGAAGTTTGGGGTTAGGACGGACAGCTGGTGATGGGCAGATGGAAGAGGTGGAGTTCAGCCACCTGGTATGCCTCTGTGGCTTTGAACAGAAACCTTCAAGTTTGCAGCTCCCTGGGGTCTCAATTTCAGTTCTGCCCAAGGTTAGGACCATACCTGGGGACCCAGATGGCAGCAGGTGGTTAAGCAGTACTGTAGGAGCCTGGAGCCCTCCATGGTGTTTTGTTTTTAAAAGGAGCACCTGGAAAAATGCCTGAAATGTGTGTAAGTGGGGATTTTCTAAGGAGGAGCCAGAAAGCCAGTTTGGGGCTGTTTGGGGTCAAATTGTGTCCCCCCAGCCCCCAAATCCAAATCCAGATGTTGAAGTCCTAGCCTCCAGTACTTCAGAATATGACCCTGTTTGGAAATAGGATCATTGCAGATGTAACTACTTAACTACTTTATGGAATTATTCCTTGTCAAATTGCTTAAATTTACAATAACAATATAATTACATGCCTCTAATAAGGGCACTGAAGTCTTGTGGTTATCTAGCTATTAATAATATACAGTAGGGTATTAATTTAAATCTCGATTTGGGACCAATACTTTTATTGATAAGATCAACCTACACACTAATGTTAAATGTGAAATGTCAGCCTGTGTTTTGAGTTTCAGAGTAGTGATATGAGTTCTATTTGTTTGACACAATTTAAAATTATTGGTAAATAGATATAGACATGCCTTTTTACCCCTAGAGGAAACTGCTTGCCAGTATTAAAAAAAACATTATTGCCTACCACTGACTGTTGATATTTTAATATTGAGTCTTTGGGAATTGGACATAATGGTGTGAAGATCAGCAGAATGGAAATTAAGTTTCTGACTTTATTTCTGACTCATTAGTGACCTAAGGGCATCCATTAAATTAATATGTTATATTTGATTTCTCCAGATGCAAGCTGGAGATTAAAAATTACCTGCTTTTTTATTCTTTTTTGATTTCATTGAAAAGATTAAGGATAAATCATTTTGTTCTTAAATACAAAATTGTATTTTGTGTACACATCACAATTTCAAAACAACATATTGATGTGTGCTGATAGATGCCCCTAGGAGCAAAACGTATGTGTATGCCTATGTAATAAATATTATGGTTGCTCCTAGACCTGGGGAAGTGAACATAATTATGCACTGGATTTCATTATATTAAAAAAGTAAACCCCAGTGCATGTGCTGTGTGTTTAAGAAGATACATGTGACTATGACATGTTTTAAACGAGCAGGAGATACAGGGAACTGCTCCTTGTGGTTTCAGGAATTGTAGCCTAAGCTGTGAGCCAGGCTGCCCGCCCGCCTCCCCGCCACCCCCACCCCCACCCCCAAGCCTCCAAGTCTCAACAGAAAACTAGAAGGCAGGGCAGACAGGACTGAAGGCCACTCAGAAGGTTTCCATGGCAAATGGATTTAAAGAATGCTTTTTATGCTTTAGAGTGTGCTCTGCTTTTCTTATCTCTCAGTTAACTATAAACAATCTCTAGCAAGGAATGTAAGAAGCCTTGCACCTAATGCCAGTGTGGCGTCAAGATGTTTAATAGACCCTGACACAGACTGGTCACTGTGCCCTCTGTATTGATACTTGTAATCTGTAGCTGTCAACTGTAATCCAGGCGCCTAAAAGCTATTGATGATTTATGAATTTTGACCTTGTATCTCCCATGCATATCCGTCTCAATAAAAAGCATGAGGAACGGAGGTCTTGTGCTTTCTCCACTAGAGGGAATAGCCACCTCCTTTCCCCCTCAGACAAAATACAGTGTCCTGGATAAATTTGTTCCTCCATGGTCGTGAAACCTCTGCTGACAGAGTAGTTTCCAACTGAGCCAGGGCATTGGAGGCCGCTCAGCCTCATCTGGCGCCCAAACGTGGGCAGGTCGGCCTCAGGAGTGGTCCCCCTAGAAACCATGAGTGTAGAGTTGGGACCGTAGGTTCACTACACCAGGTATTATTTTTCCGTTGCTCAAATGCTACTGGTTTGTACTGAACTGAATGAACCCAGAGGATTCCAGGTCAGGAAATGATTGTATGAAAATGAATGATTCTGTCACTGCACAGCCCCCTGAGGTCAGAGGTCTGTTCAGGATAGGCATGGCTAGCCATTAGTGTCCTGGAATATGATTTGCCATAATTAGCCAACTTGTTTAAAAAAATAAAGTAGCAAATGTTAAATGCATCTTCAGCTGCAATGAAAAATATTGACATTTTTATGGAGTCAAATTCAAACAACAGGGAGGATTCCAGGTAGCTGTAAACAAATGTGTGTGTGTGTGTGGAGGGTCGGGGTGAGGGCAGTGTGCTTGTCCGATGCATGTGCTTGCTTTTTAATTTTGTCTGTCATTTTACTTTTGGGGCACTGTGGCCCAAGAATAAAAATACCCAAATGTCAATGGGAGATTAATTCTTTCAGTGCTTACCAAGGGCCAGAGTGCAGCAGGAGCAGTCACTGGGTCAATAAAATAATTTTCCAATGTAGTTATTTTAATAATCAGATGGTTGGGCTTTTCCGTTATATACAGCTGCTTTTCAGAGTCCCAGTGCTTTTCTTTAATGAAAGCCTCAGGGGATTTAGTGTAACAGAGAGAATGGTCACTTACTACCAACCACTATTTACCATGCGACAGGACCAGTACTGTGTATGTAGGTGCATAGACAGGGTTTATGAAGAAGCTGTTCATTTACTTCATTTGACTGTGTAGTAGGCGTGATTAACCCCCCCGCCAACCCCCAAAGAAAACCACGTACTGATTTCTGGAACTTGTGAATATGTTAATTTACAAAGCAGAAGGGATTTAGAAGATATGCGTAAGTTAAGGGTCTTCAGATGGCGAGGGCATCCTGGATTCCCCAATGTAATCACAAGGGTCCTTTAAACCTCCCCCAGCTGGGATCAGAGGGCTATGCAGCCACAGGAGAAAGGGGTACACAGCGTGGCTGGCTTTGAAAATGAAGGAGGTTTCTAGAAGTTGGAAAAAGCAAGGAAACAAATTCTCCTCTAGAACTTCCAGAATGGAAATGTGACCCTGATTTTAGTCAGCGAGACCTGTGTTGACCGCGTGTCCTATAGAACTTGAGGACAGTACATTTATGTGGCTTTAATTGGTTATAGCAGCAACAGGAAGCAAATGCAGACTGTATACCTCGGGGGTGGGAACGGGGTCACAAAACCACAACTGATTATTGTTAGGGCCCAGAGAGGTGTCTGTATATCTACATATCTGTATCTACCTGTGAACACACATACGGACAAACACACATGTATATTCACAGATGTACATATGTATAATTATATATAATTTCTAACTATTAAAGTTAAAAATTTCTTCAGAGTTGCTATCTCAGTACAGGAAATCCATGCAGTAAACAGTATATAAAAGAAGTAAAATTGGATAATTCCCTCATTGATGAATAGCAACTACTGAAAAAAATGGTATTGTTGAATGTTTTTTAATATCTTGTTAGTTATTATTACACCCACCTGTTTATTTTATAAGTGACTTTGAAAGATAAAAATTTCTGAACGCTATTGATTCTGATTCAGAAAATATAGATTTTTCTTCTTTCCTTTTCAGAAATGACAATAAAATAAGGAACAGCTATAATGTGTGTTTCATTAAGATAAATGAGATTTATTGATGTTATGCTAAAGCAACAAATCTCAAACTTTTGATCTCAGGACAACTTTATAGTTTTAAAAAATTATTAAGAAATCCTTTCCACCAAGGAATCTTTGTTAAGGTGGGTTCTATACAGTGTTGTTTATTGAACTAGAAATTTAAATTGGTAAATTTTTAAAATATATATTCAATAATTTACTTAAAATAGTAAAATGAGCCCATAAATCATATATTTTATAAAAATAAGTGAATTGCATAAATAAAAAATAGTGAGAACAACATCATTTTAAATTCTTGCAGATTTCTTTAATGACTGGCTTAATAGAAAATAACTTGATATCTATGTCTGTTTCTCCATTCAATCTGTTGCAATGTGGTTTTGTTGAAGTATGTGAAGAAAATCCAGCCTTAGATACATAATTGAAAGGTATAGAGTATTTTAATAGTTGCTTCAGATCATTGTGAATATTCTTTTTTTTAGTACAATTCATCTTCAAAGCTTGACAAGGAGTCGTTTTTTGAGGGTTGGTTGCCAAATGGAATCTGAAAACACAATTAACATTTTGTAGTTTGTTCCACTAAAACTCATTGCTCTGTCTTGCAAAGTATCTTTCACTTTATTTTTGTAACACTATGCATTAGACATTAGGGAAATATTGGCTTACTCTTCCAAACTTTGGCCCATTTCATACAGTATCAAAAAAGTATGTTAATATTATGATCATTCTCATCAAAAAGTCTTTAGTTTCTGGAAAGCTATCAAGCTCTTGTTGGCAGATACAACTTTCCTAAAAATTCTGTTTTTTCTTTTTGCTAGAGAGCTCAAATATATCATTAGTAACAGATATTGTTAGTTGTTTTCCTCAAAGTGACATCTCACTTCATTCATTTTCAAGGAAATATCTGCTAAATATTTGATATTTAGTTTGTCAGTTGTTCTTTCAAGAAAAAGAGTGCTTCATGAAAAATGAAGATACTTCAGCTCACAATGAATCACCCAAGCACTGTTCTTGAGACAGTATTCACACTTGGGCTGCAATAGTGTTTTATATGCAATTCCCATTTTGTCACAGAATTATTAGAGTTGTGTACTCAAGGGTCAAGATTTTATAAAACCTAACTTAATAAAATCTATTGGTTCATCACTGACATTCTTAATTAAGTATATTTTATTGATTATGCTGTTATAGTCATCCCAATTTTCCCCTTTTGCCCCCCTCTGCCCGGTACCCCCATTCCCTCCAGTAATACCCCCCCTTGGTTCATGTCCATGGGTTGTACTTTTAAGTTCTTTGGCTTCACCCTTTTGTACACTATTCTTAACACCTCTCTGTCTATTTTGTTCCTTGCAGTTAGCCTCTTGATCTCTGCACCTTTTCCCTCATTATCCGCCTTCCCCCTTTCAGCTGATAACCTCCCAAGTGATCTCCATACCTATGATTCTGTCCCTGTCCTGGTTGCTTGCTTATTTTCTTTTTTAGATACAGTTGTTGATAGTTGTAGTTTGTTGTCATTTTAATGTTCATAGTTTTGATTTTCTTTTTCTTAAATAAGTCCCTTTAACATTTCATGTAATAATGGTTTGGTGATGATGAATTCCTTTAGTTTTACCTTGTCTGGGAAGCACTTTATCCTTCCATTCAATATGATAGCTCTGCTGGACAGAGTAATCTTGGTTGTAGGTCCTTGGTTTTTATCACTTTGAATACTTCTTGCCAGCCCCTTCTTGCCTGCAAGGTTTCTTTTTAGAAGTCAGCTGATAGTCTTATGGTATGCCTTTGTAGGTAACTCTCTTCTTTTCTCTCACTGCCTTTAAGATTCTCTCTTTATCTTTAACCTTTGGCATTTTAATGATGATGTATCTTGGTGTGGTCCTCTTAGGGTCTAGTTTGTTTGGGACTGTCTGTGCGTCCTGGACTTGTATGTCTACTTCCTTTGCCAAATTAGGAAAGTTTTCCTTCTTTTTTTTTCAAATAAGTTTTTAATTTCTTGCTCTTCCTTTTCTCCTTCTGGATGTTGGTGCGTTTAAAGTTGTCCCAGCCTCTCCTCATTTTTTTGCATTCTTATTTCTTCTTTCTGTTTATTTCTTCCTTTTGTTCCAAATCATTGATTTGAATACCATCTTTCTTCCTTTCACTGTTGGTTCCTTGTATATATTTATTTATTTCACTTCATGCAACCTTCATTTCTTCCTTTATTTTTTTTGCAATACTCTATGAGTTCTCTGAGCATCTTGATCACCAGCATTTTGAACTCTGCATCTGATAGATTGGCTATCTCCATTTCATTTAGGTCTTTTTCTGGGGTTTTGTTCTGTTCTTTCATCTGGGCCATATTTCTTTTCCTCCTCAGTTTGGCAGCCTCCCTGTGTTTGTTGCTGTGTATTAGGTAGAGCTGCGTTGACTCTGGGTCTTAGTAGTGTGGCCTGTGTAGCAAAGGCACATGTAAATTGTGTGGGGCTGAGTCTTAGGTAATTGCTACTGCGGAGCCACCTGCTTTACCACTTTGCAGCTCTGTTTGTGGCGGGGGGGTGGCTTGAAGAGGGGACAATGCTGCTCCTTGGCTTCTGGTAATTTTCCCAGCACTCACCCCATTTCCAGTCACTTCACCCACTTCTCGTAGGCAATTGGTGCCCTTCCAGTTGCTGCGATGGGGTTTGCGTATGTTCTAAGACCATGCGAGCCCTTTAAGCAACAAAAATCCAGCAGTTTCTTCCACTGCCCCAATGCCCACTGGTTTTTACAGTCACAGGTAATGGTGACTTATCTTCCCAGCGCTGGAACCCTGGGATGTGCTGTTTGGCCTAGGGATGGGCTCTCTCACTCCCAGGTTGTCCCTCCTGATTTTTATCTACCACTAGTGAATGTTGGACTGTCCATTCTGCCACCGCTGCCACTTGTCTGAACCATATTGACTCTCCACCCTGTCTCCACTCTGCCCCTCCTACCCATCTGGATGAGTGTGACTTCTTTAATCCTTGGTTGTTGGACCTCCATACAGCTCAATTTTCTGACAGTTCTGGTTGTTACTTGTTTTTGAGACCTGCTTGTAATTCTTTCTATTTTTGCGTGAGGAGGCAAAGCGTGTCTACCTTCGCCTCCATCTTGACCAGAAGTCCTCATCACTAACATTCTTATAAGAAGTTGGATTTCTTTTATTTTACCTCAAGTGTATGACATTGAAAAATATGACTATTACTGTTGCTTGGTACTGTTAGAAATAAGGACATAGTGACTCCCAAACCAGTAAAAAGTCATTAGTAACAAAGGGCAAATGTAATTAAAGGATCTCTGAGAAGGGAGCTGACAGCACTGGCATATCTACAAACCACAGAAGGGGCGTTTAGATAACGGTGTGAGATTGTAACTCCGGAGTAACCAGTAATGGGGAAACGGGGAAGGAGAGGGGAGGGGGAGCTAATTGCATTAGGGCGGGAAAGCTAATCGCTCTCACTTTAGGGCAAGGAAGATAATCACTTTAGGGTGGCAATTTTAGGGTGGAGAAGATAATCACTTTAGGGTGGCAATTTCAGGGTGGGGAAGCTAAGACTATAAAACCAAGTTCCTTTGTCTACTTGGTGCGCACATTCTCCTGGCTGTGAGGGTGCGCCCAGCTCTGCAGACTCGTGAATAAAGGCCTCGCTTTACTGCTCAAGTCCTGTGTCCCGGTTTTTATTGTGAGCGTTTCTCACAGTACCATTGCCTTGGCTGATGCTAAAACTCTAGCAGTTTTACCACCATTGTTTTGACACCATCAGTGCAGATATCAACATGGTGAAAGTCAGTTAACCAATTAACATCTTTATTCTAAAAATAGTTCCGACATCAGGATGCCAGGGCAAGGTCATGAAGACTTTACAGGCTAGTTTGAGAACCACTGTGCTATATACATAAGAATGGCTCTGTATATTCACAAATATCCCCTTTCACTATGGATTAGAGCGCTTTGTACAGTGTTGGGGACCCAGCAAGGAGGGTATTACAAACTCGTATGTTTACATGGTCATGCAGATTCACCGTGTGTCTGGTATGAGACACCAGGAAGGGCTCAGGGCTGCAGCACAGTAAGAGCTCACGCTCCATCTGGAGGGGAAACAGCCACCTCTCCATTCCAGCTGAGGTTGCCATCCAGAAACACGGTCCCAGTGTGGTCACATCTGTTTCTCAAAAGGGACCAGAAACTTTTGGATTTTTAAAATCTTCCAGCTGATTAAGTATTTGAACTTAAAACACTATCCAAGTACAAACTAAACCTTTCTTCACTCTGGCTTTGGCCTGCAGCCAATCTACCGTAAACGTGCAGTGGCAACTTGTTGAAGCAATGAATCAAATTAAGAGTGATCAAATTGAAGGGTAAACAGTTCATAGTCCCCTGTGTAGGTTGTGATAATATTTGCTGGTGAGGCAGGATAGTAAGAAACCAGGAAAATTCTTTGACCAGTGGAGTGGGAAAGCTGAGACAAATAGCCGAGCAAAGGGGCTCAGCAGTTTACAGCCAGATAATAAATCACAAGGTCTGATCTTATACATTCCAGACCATGCCAGGGGCAGACCCACCTCTGTCCTGGTCCCTCTTCAGTGACATTCTTTGAAGGTGAAACTGACTAGAAAATGACCTATACATTCATTTTGATTCATTAGCATATTCAAGGACACACCTGGAAAGCTGATGAATATTGTATTGAGATCCTCCCCTGGGACCTCCCCTAAAATTCCAGCCTTTAGAAAGCCAATAAAAACCCTAAGACAAAGGACCCAGTGCATTGTCTCTCTTGAGCACACCCGCACCTTCCTTTTTTCAAGTGTGCATCTTTGCTTTCTTTCTCTTAAACTCTAAGGGTCCTCGTGAGACTTGCAGGGAGCCCGTCCCAGGCTAACCCCCTGGGCCGGTCTCCAAGGACCCTCCTTTTGCCTCTGTAACTTATTCCTTGAGTCCACGCAGCCCAGCTGCCTCACTTCTTCTGCCTCGGTGACTTTCTTTCTGAAAGGCCAAGGCAGCTCTCTGTGCAGGCCGCTCCAATCTTCTCTTTGAGTGTCCTTTCGCTTTGCTTTCTGTGTCAACTTTCTTGTTCTTGGCTCTGAACTCGTTCTTTGCAGAACTCAAGAACCGAAAGCCAGTATCACCAGCAACACCAGGATTAGGGACTCTGAATCTTTAGCTGTCACAGGTAGAGGACAAAGAGTGCACAGACGCCGGAGCAGGGAAAAGCCATGTTCTTTGCCAGAAGGTCAGGTTTTAGCTGTCTTGGGTTTAGTATTTAATCATGCCATTGCGACATTACAGAACTTTTCCTTATGAATCAGGGCAGAATAGATCAACTTAAAAAGTGAGAGATACTGAAGAACAGCCAAGGTAATATTGTGATAATTATAGATGTAGCCAGACATCTAGAATTTAAAGAATGCTGGGGATAACCATTGTAATAGAGCTAAAAACAATTTAGTAATAACACATACTCATTTCTTGGATTTACTAGCTATATCTATCTAAAATGACTCACAAATGACCTATGATGTTTTAATATTGTTTCAATAGATATTAGACAGGCCAATTGGGTATCAGGCAATTGAACTGGTTAGAATAGTCACAAAAACTAGTTATTAAAAAAGTATTTTGATAGAAATAGAGACTGATCATATTATAGATTTTTGGTTAAATTCATATTCAATAATAAACATTTTTTATGTTCTAGTTACCGTGTGAGGTTCTCTAGAGATAAGAATTGACTAAGATACAGACTTTTTCTGCCTCGTGTTTATTTTGTGGTGAGTGACAGACATGCAGAGCAGGCTGTGGGAAATGCTAGACTTTTCTCACCCATAGCACGCACAATGCACTTGCTCTTGGCAATGTGCTGTTCAAGGCATGAGGGAAAGAGGAATGAACACAGCAGCAAATGTCCCTGACCTCAAGGAGTTTACACTCTGGTGTTCTCTGAGGCAAAAAGCTCAGCAGCATGAAAGCAGAGGAGATGGGGACACTGACTCCACCTACAGGATCAGAGATTTGAAGTAGAGTGTGGTATTTGAGCCCAAACCGCTGGCACAGAGAACTTCTACAGGGGAAGTGAGCAGTTGCATAGGAGATACGAGCCTCCGGAAAGTCAGACCCACACTCACAAACTGTGAGAATCTAGGGTGCCTGCAGAAAATTACAAGGGGCACACAGTAGCTGAAGAATTAACCACATCAGCTTCCCAAACTTATCACAATGTTATCGTTATGTAAAAAAAAATAGGGCTATACGTTGAAAGTTCCTGAGTTTGCATTCTCAAAATTCTGAATTCTAAATTCTAGAAACTATGACAATAAAAATACATTTATGAATGCATTCAGCACAACGTGGGAATATACTAGCAACTCAATAACTATCGATTAATAATGAAATTTTAAGAAACACTATTATGTGTCAGTTTTGCTATGGTTTGGGTTTCATAATAAATAAAGTATCTGTAATTTAGAACAACAAAGATTTCTATTTCTTGTTTGTGTTTCATTTTAGCTGCAGTGGCCGCAGCTTAGCTGTGCCTTTGCTCTGTGTGAATTTTTCCAGCCAGGATCCAGGGTAAAGGTCCACCACTATTTGGGACATGCTGTGCTAATAGGGAAAAAGTATCAATGAACAGTGGAGCAATGACTCTTAGGCTGTCTCATTGGATGTGGTGTGCACTACTTCCATTACATTCATTTGGCTAATGCAAGTCACATGATCAAGTTTGTCATTTATGAGGCAAAGAAATCTATCCCTCCCACTAAGAGGTATTGTCAGCCACATGGCAATGGTTAGGGGTGTTGGTTGGTAACTAACTGGGCACAGTATACTACCTTTTACCATTATTCTCACATTTTGCCTCACTGTAGCTGGAGTTCTAGGGTATATAGAACATAGGGTAAGCAGAGCAGGTTATTAAAGCATAGTTTAGAAGCAAAACCCAAAAATTTTGCAGAATCCAATGACAAAATCAAAAGAAATTTTTGTCATAGTACTGGGCGCAATTCCAGAGGCAATTGTCTTGAAAAGTCATACAATCGGCTGGTGATCCAGGGTGTAATTCATTCATGAATTCAGAAAAGAACAAAGCCCATGAAAGTGCCTGTTTGGGGATGTTCTTGTCCCTTGATGAAATTCTTCTAATAGAGATATGAGTGTGTTTAATACATTTTTACAGACTCAGCTGAGAGAATTTCTTGTACTTGTTTGAGAGCTCAAAATATGCACCTTTTTAGAGCAAGAAGCTCATGAGGCCATTCTCAGTTCTGCGCATTTAAAAATTCAATCCTGAAATTTGTCTAGCAGCATTATGTACCATATCCACTTTTCAAGAACACTCAGGTTTCTGTAAACCCAGCTCTGAGGACAGATTCTTGGTCTTGTTTTCTTCTTCATGGATGTAGGAGGGTCTGGAGAGAGGCCCTGTTGTTATCCGTGACTCTTTAATTAGATGAAGCATTTACTGATATATGGGCAACATTTCAAAGGCTTGTGACTAACTGTTCACACCACCCATCCATTTTTCTGATATTGAATTTTGAAATTCAGTTATCAGTTTAAAGTAATGAGTAACCATCTGGTCTTAGATTAGCTGTTTCTCTTCCTGAGTTGCCAATTGCCGAAAATACCATTTCCAGCATTTGACTAAAAGAAAGTTTGGGGGAAACCTAGTCACTCAAGAAGCAGATCTCTGTATTTATTTTTAGAGCTTTTCTACAAAAATGAAGACAGTTCACATCTGCTTTGTAGCAATATAGCATCTTGTTGGAATGCCTAGCTCCCATAAACTCTAAGAAACTGTTATGGTCCCTCTGGTAATGTTTGATTCTTTTTCTTTTCACAAAGAAAAATACAAATACTTACATAGCAGTGTTTGATACCCCCTATCCCAACTCCCATCGAGTAAGGATTTAAAAGTTGATGTAATATTTCTATATTGTACAGAATATTTTAATTAAAGTCAGAATGCTGTGTAAGACTGAACAAATTGTGTTCCATTTGAAGAATTAAAGAATTACTCAGGCTTGCCAGCATGATCTGAAATTCTAATTCTAAACTCTGCTACGCATGCCAGATGTACAGGATTCTTATTGTCCATCAAATACCACCTGGAAGCATTTATCACAGCAGTAAGAGGAAGCTCCTAATATCTTTTCAGAAGGAGGCTTTTATTAAAATTGGCTTCTTTTGATGTTGTCCACACTTACAATAAATGGAATCCATGAAAGGTCCTTAACTCTGATCAGAAATGCAGAACTGATTACAGGGTTTTCATGACCACATAAAAGATAAAGCCCTCACAAGATTTTGCTTGAATAATAAATCAATCCAAAGAGAAACACAGAAGCAAGTAGAAATTTGGCAAAACAGCCTTGGTTACCCACCAATTCAAAAGAAAATAGTTCAGAAATATTTTCTCCTTCTGGAAGAATACCCATTGATTTGGGCCATGAAGTTCTTTACGGGTTCAGGAAGAGAAGTGCGCATCAGAGTTCCTCAGCTGAAACAACCGCTTTTTATGTTCTTCCTCAAATATTTCAATAGGAGAAACTGGTATCAGTGTTTCTATGGGTTTAAATGAAAAGATGATGAATAAAGTGATGTCTTGAACCTGGAAGGAAATTTGATCATTTGCGTCCTTTCCTGAGAGTGAGCCTGCCTAATTCATGTTCTATAATTGATAATTCAACCCAGTAGAAAGGGGGCATTTTTCAGCTTTCCTTAAAATCGATCCCTTTAGTTAACTTAGGCTTGAAGTTCAGGAAATCAAACAAAGGTTACAAACATCACCCCAACTTATTTCCCTTTATGGTGACGTCACAATGGCTGAAGTCAGAATTGTTTCTAATTCCTGAAATTGTCTCCTTCTCCTCCCTCCCTCCTTCCCTACCTCCTTTCCTCCCTTCTTCACTTCTTTATAGGCAAAAAGCATTACCCTCCCAGACATTACATTCTAGTGGCTGGAAACAAAGTAAAGATCAAGCATGACCATTACACTGTACATGTGTTTAAACAGATTAGTTCGTGGTCACATCATTGTGAGAAAATAGACAAATGATTATTTGAAAGTGAGTTTGGTGGTTTTCTTCTTGCCAGATGAGAGTTCCATCTAGTTTAACTCCTTCCCATGTGCCCCTTGTTTATTTCTTCTTGTCTCATGGAAGTAAAGAACAATCTTCATTACACCTTTGTGTTGTTTGTTTGTTTGATTGTTTTCAGGGAAAAAACAATCTAATTAATGATCTCATTCTATATTTGATACTAAGATAGTATCTGGCATCATCCTTTTGAATTTACATTTTAAAAGAGGTGCTTAATACCCCCCAAAGCAATATGTAATTTGTGTATTGGAGATGGAGAGTGAATATTTCTGAAGGGAGAAGATGTTTGCCTTTCTGCTAAATTGTTCAGCAGAGACCATGTGTAGGGTGGCATAGTTCAGACCTTAATTCACTGCAGTGTCCTTTTGTGTAATATGATGGAAGCAGTGGAAGAGGTCACAGAATGTTCAGTCTTAGTGCCAAAGAGGGTGAGTCTCGTGGACAGACCTGGATTTGAATCTCAGTTCCTCCAAGCAGGATGATCTTGGGCAGAGTAGCTAACCCCGTAGCTTTCACTGCTTCTTCTCTAAAATGTCGATACTAGTAATGTCTGTCACCTGGAGCTGAAGTGATCGGTACATAATGTGTGTAAAGCACTTAGAACAATAATCCCTAAAAATGTTGGGGTTGCCGTTGTTAATTGATATTAGCCATATTTTTTTTTCTTTCCTTCCTTTCTTCATTCCTCCCTTTCCTTTTTCTTCTTTCCTTCCTTCCTTTCTTCCTTCCATCCTTCCTTCTTTCCTTCTTTTTCCACTCTCTTTCAAGTTTTAAGAACCCCAGATAGTTGGCCATATTCATTTGTCATATGGATTTCCTGTTTAAAAAAATATATTTTGCAGTGATTTTAGGTTTGCAGAAAAGTTGAAAATTAGGGTTAGAAAGTTTCTATATACCTCTCACCCGGTTTTCTTTCGTGTTAGCGTACTACCAAAGTACGTTTGTCAAAATGAAGGAACTGACATCGGCACAATATAAACAGACTTTGAATTCAACCTGTTTTTCACTGATGCCCCTTTTCTGTCGCAAATCCCAACAATGATATCACATCATGTTCAGCTGTGATGTTTTGGTGGTCTCCCTCTGTTCGGAAAGAGTTTCTCCTTGTTTCATTGCTTTTCATGGCTTTGACGTCATGAGGAGGACGGGTCAGGCGCTTTGCAGAATGTCACTCAGTTTGGATTTCATGTTTTTCTCATGACTCGTCTGGGGTTGTGGGTTTTGGGAAAATGTCTCAGAGGTCAAGTGATTGGAGTGTACATGGTGTCAGCATGAATTATCACTGGCAATGTCAACCTTGATCACGAGTCAAGGTTGTATTGTCATATTCTTTTTTAACTTGTAACTTCGTCTCACTTTTTCAAGCTTATTTCTGGTCATTGCTACAACTTATTAGTGTAATTTTTAAAAATCTGCTCAAGCGAAGTTTGTGAAATGCCAGGAAAATGCATTTTCCAGAGAAGGTGGCACTCCAGAGTAGAGTATGTGCAAGCAGAAAGTTATATAGACGGAATTTAATAGGAAGAATTTAATAAACTGTAGGCAGGATTAAAGTGTTTGCAAAAACTATATAGAACATTAAAAGCAAAACCACTAATTAAATATCTTTAACTGCATTAGTGCCAGGAGATTAATTTATTAGCTGGGCCTTTGACACAGTTCCCTGCTGCGCTGGGCTCCCAACCTGCTCAAAGCTGATTCTCTGCCAAATGCTAGGCCTCTGTTCCCAGCTGGGTGTGTGGTTTAAGAATTGCCCTGGGGACTAGGGGACAATGATTTCCAAAGTAACCCAGACTGTGTGGAATGAATAGGGAGGCCAGGTCAGCCTTGTCTCACCTATTGCTCCTTACCATTCAGGCTAGTGGATGCTTCAGGGAGAAATGCTGAGCTTCTTGCTCTCATAGAAAGATGCTACATCACTGTCTTTGAAAATGAAAGAAAGAGGAGTCATGAGTCACGGAATTTGGTGGTCAACCTCTAAAAGCTAGAAAAAGCAAAGAAATGACTTCTTCCCTAGAGCTTTCACAAAGGAACACAGCCCTGCCTACACCTAGACTCTAGCCCAGTCAAACTCATGTGGAGATTTTAACCTACACAGCTGTAAGGTAAATTTGCATTGTTTTTAATTCACCGACCTCTTGGTAAGTTGTTACTGTAACAACAGAAAATTAACTTCAGCAGGTAATGATGTAGCTCAATTACACACCTATTTCTTTTACAGACAACAATCGACTAGTCATATTACTATTTTAAGCTTCTTATGAATTTAGGGACTTGATTTTTGTCTACTTGACTTTATCTTGTGACGCCCTCTTGTTCTGTACACTAGATTTCTCTTCTGCATACTCCATTGCATTCCAACATTGCCTTTGGCTTGTTCTATAAATTGTTTTATTCCCTTAGGGCAGGATATCAGTACACACAATTGGACTGCTTCTTCAGTTCACCATGCTCCTCAGTTAGATGAACAGTATCATTATTGGTCTTAAGCTTTTTTTTTTAATTCCTCTTTTTGACATCTTTATTCTGATTGCCAGTTTCATTCTTTACTCCTTACCTTATGTCCCAATTAATGGTGTCATATTCTTCTAATAGGTATATATTATGTTGTGCTGCTTTAAAAATATACATAAATTACCATATTTTTCGCTCCAAGAGACACTCTCCTCCCCCAAAAATGGGGGGGGGGGATGTCTATGCGTCTTATGGAGCAAATATCGTGTCACAGACCATGATGTGTATGTATTACCTGACCTGTCATCGGTAGTGACAGCTGTTAGAAGAGGAAGCGGTGGGCCCATGCAAAACCCCTGGGGACACTTAAATGTTCCACTTCACTGCTGAATCTCAGGGCATGTGGTCAGTATGCAGATAGCGAAGAAAGTGATATCAGTGATTGTGGGCAACTGAGCTTCATAAATTCTGACACTAGCGATGATGAGTTCTTGGGGTTTCCAGAAAACTAGAAGAGTACTTGAACCTTAAAGTCTCTCCTCATTTGTTAAAGACAATGATGATGGTTTTTAATACTGCTGTTGACTGCTGTTCACTTTATATGGTTGAAATATTATTCTGTTATATTTTATTAAATATTTTAGTACACCATTTGGCTCAGAATATTTTTTTCTTGTTTTCCTCCTCTAAATCTACGTGCGTCTTATGGTCAGGTACATCTTATAGTGTGAAAAATATGGTATATCTTAGTTTAGGTTTTATTCTGAATCTTGCATGCTCTCCTCAAGATTCTGTGTCTAAGATCTATATTAACAAATGTAGATTTATTTAGTTGCTCTTACTGTTACATGGTGTTTTGCTTCATAAATTTGGCATATTTCATTTCAACATTCCACATTAATAGATACTTAGTTTATATCCAACTTCCAGCTATTAGAAACTAGGGTGAAATGCATATAATTGTATACATATATGTATTTTTAATTTTGTCAAATGCTGCCATCAGGCTTCCCAGAATGTCGTATTAGTTCACCCTTTAGAGAAAAGTGTGTAAGAATATTTTTGTCCTCAAAGACTCAGTAATATAAAGTGTTATTTAAAAATATGTTGTAGGAAGTGTGGTATTTTAATATTTTCATTTAGTTATTACTTCTGGGGTGTTTAACGTCTCTTTCTATGCTTATTTGCCACTTGAGGTTTTTGGATTTGTTTTATTCTGTGTGATGTGTATTCGCATTCTCTGCCTATTCTCCTTTATTGTGTTTTTTGCTGTTGATTTTTAGGACATTTTCGTATAACCTAATCTTTATTAGTTATATACTTTATAAATGTCTTCCCAAGGCCTGCTATTTTAATTTGATTGTGTCTATGGCATTCTTTATTGTAAAATATTGCTTATTTTAACATACCCAAATCTGTGAGTCTTTCCTTTTGTGCTTTGTTTCTTTTTCTTCAGACTTATTTAAGAAATCTATTTTTACCCTTACATCAATTTTTATCCTGTTTCTTCTATTGTTGCAGTTTCACTTTTCACACGAATAGGTTTAATCTATCTAAAACATATTTTTACATATTATTTGAGGAGGGATTTAATATTTCTCAAAACGATGACCTCATTTCTGTGCATTCTTTGTCATATAGGAAGTAGTTGTAAACTAAGCCCTCTGCTTAGTTCCATTGATCTTTTATTGTTTTTCACTCTCGTGCCAAATACATGCTGTTTTAATTACTATCACATTATGAGTTCCCTTTATTTGTTTGATTTTGATGTTTTTAAGCTATTTCACACCTTTACTGGTTTAGTCATCCTTCAGTGTAAAGTATAGTAATAGTGCGTCCAGTTTCAAAAAAAATGTGATTGGATTTTGTTTGAAATTGCATTCAATTTTAGATTAACTGGATTCTCTAAATTAACCCACATATTATCTTTATAGTATAGAGACTTTTCCACATAAACATAGAATATCTTTGCATTTATTAAGGTATCTTTTATGTCCTTTAATAAAGCTTCAGAATGTACTTCATAAATATTTTACACAATGCTAGATGCTTTCTCAATATTTTAAAATTAATTTTGCAGCTGTGATTTCTTAAAATTACATTTTCTCATTTATTTTTGCTGGTGGTATTTAAGAGGAATACTTCTATTAGTTAAAGTGTCTTTGTTCTCTAGTAGGAAAGGACACCCAAACTTCAACGGTATGGTGTTGTCTGCAATGAAATAAAATCGTTGCTTTTGAAAAGACAAAACCACGTTAACTGGCCACCTTGAAGAGTTGTATTTAAATTGGTGTTTATCACTCCTAAAAGTAAATAAGCTGGCTTTTTAAAAAGGAAGTAACATCTCAAAATGAGTTTTTATCTCTTCTAACTGTGAGCCCAAAGGAAAATTGGTAAATTGCATCATTTGTTTATTGAAGAAAAACAAATAGTTAAAGAGCTATCGCAATAGCAAACTTATCACTGAAGTGACTCTGGTGGGTAAAGTCGACATCTGTGGGGAACAAGCTCCCCCAATGCGGATCACTTTTCTTGTGTGGCTGCTTAACCCTTTGATACTAGGACACTGTTGAGGTTTTTACTGATTAGTACAGAAAATCAAAAAATAATAATCTCCAAATGCTTATACTCCAAATAGGGGAATATGCATTTGCAAAATGATATCACAAAGAAAAATTGCCGAATAATACAGAAAAGCTGCTTCAGCTGTATCATCATGCTGAAGTCAATTTCTTTGCTCAATCCTGGAAGTGTAGGACCTTTCCCCATTGAAGAAAGTGAAGGGGTATGAGCCATTGTCTGTGAAAACTAGATAGTGAGGAGTTTCTTTTTTTGTTTTTTGTTTTTTAAGCCTGGGAATTGAACTATTTTCTGAAGGATGAAAGTGTGTAAAAACCACGTATATCTCTTCAAAAGCTAAAAGTCCCCCCTTTCTGTGATTTTATTGTTCTCAACTTGAAGCTTTTGTCTTCTACCAGGCTCCAGAAGTCTTGGAAGGACAAAAAAGCAAAGAAGTAGGAAAGGTCCCTGCAGTCCAGTCAGCTAGACAGTGGTATCTGTGGCTGATGTGGCTTTAAATTGTTGGCTGGATAAACGTGTAATTGGGATGCTCCACCATTGAGGTATTTCTTCTAAGATTGTTTACTTCATTATAATTCACTTCTGTAAGGTTTTTTAAATTGAGATTTTTTTTAATAGAAATCTCTTATGTTTTACTGCTTCAATGATGAGCAGAGATTAGCTTTGCATTTGCAAAATTAAATTACTTTCCCGTAGTATTTCGTAATTTTCATGCAGATGCCACTGAAAATTTCAAAGGAGTGAAAAGTTGTTAGCTGCACTTTAAATACCAGAAAATCTTTGTATGGGAAGAAGGGAAGAGGGTGAAATTACTTTTATTTTAAAATTGAACATAGGGGTATTCATTCTGCAGAACACACATCTGGAGAATAAGTACCTAAGGGGAAAACACACTTAGAGTTCACATTTTGAACGTTTTCAGTGTCAAACATTTGGATGAACATCATCTACCAAGGGAAAATAAAAGGAACTAAAAACAAAGTATGAAGAGCTGTACTACTGCGACAATAGGATCTTGGGCCCACCCCAAGCTGTTCTCTGAGAATGAGACTTCCCAACAATTTTAGATGTATTAGGATTTATTGTGATAGGTCTTCTCTGATGTCCTTGCAATTTCATACACATTTTTCATCTCCAAAAAAGCACATACCAGAAATTCCATGTTTTACCTTAAGGTGATAATTTTGTCAAGGAGAAAAATCATTTACCTCTACCCTCTTGGGTTCAGTGACTCGGGTGTGTGAATTAAATTGACAAATGATGACAGATAAAAGGCTTATTTGTATACACACAAGAGCCAACCAAAGAAATACTTGACTGATTAAAGGGTTAAAGTTAAAAGCTCACTAACACGCTTAGCAGGGAAGAGGAAGCAGGGAGAAAGGGCTTCTATGGGAGGAGCAAATAGTTTTCTTTAGGAAAGACAAGTGGATTTTTGATAGAACAAACAGAAGGTACGGTCATTCTCCCTTATCCACCGTTCCACTTTCTGCAGTTTTAGTTGTTTTTGGCCAATCATGGTTTGAAAGTATTAAATAGAAAATCCAGAAATAAACAAGTCATGTTTTAAATCCTGTGCCATTCTGAGTATCAGGATAAACTCTCACTGTCCTGCTGTATCCTGCTGGGTCGCGGCTTGTTCCTTTGTCCAGCACACCCATGCTGTATGCACTACGATCCATCAGTCCCTCCGTAGCTCTCCCGGTTATCTGATCAACTATTGCAGTATCGAAGTGCTGGTGTTCCAGTAACACTTACTTTACTTAATAAGGACCCCAGCGCACAAAAGTGGTGGTGCTGACAGTTCTGCTAGGACAAAGACAAGCTGTAAAGTGCTTCCCGTAGGTTAAAACTTAGGTATGTGTAGGAAAAACTATAGTACTGTCTTTATAGAGGGCTTGGTACTCTCCACGGTTTCACGCATCCGATGGGGGTCTTGGAACGCATCTCCATAGAAAAGGGGGACTCTTGCAAGAAAGTTTATGATAATGTTTGTACATGTTTTAGTGGTCTTCCCATTTTCTTCATGGCCCTAAAACTCTCCCAGAGAGAGCATTTATGGTAGGTTTACTCTCAGTTTCTTTCCTTGAAGTAGAAGCTGCCCCAAAGAGGGAGTTTAAGGCAGTCCTCTTTTCTCAAAAGTTTCTGTTTTTATTCAGATAAGGTAAGCTTCAAAAAGGCTTCTTTTTCCATATGTTTCATTTCAAATGTCTTCAACTTAAAATAATTTTCATACCAGCTCTGGGGTTTCAAGTGAGTCCCCCGCACTCTGAGTAATTCAGGTTCCAAAGTTGACACTTCAAATATGCTAAAGTTAATTTAGGATCAGTTATAGCATACGTTTCAAAGAGAAAGAAAAATGGAGAAGTTATTTTTAGTCACCATAAGCCCAAAAGCTCCCTGATGGTATCTCTATAAATGAACTGGCAACCTTAAATGACAAAAAGAAACTCAACATTTTCCTCAATAGATTATCCACATAAATGGTTACTTAATCACATACCAAGTTCCTCATGACCCATATGGTATTAAATATTTGGTCGATCAGCTAACACTAAAGAGTTTGATTGAGCCACTTGTCATTTGACATTTTCTGGAAAATATCTAGACCAATAACAAACATGGCTAACATGAAGCCTTAATTTGACTATTTGTTTCATAGTGAGTATATAATTATTATGTACATTTAAATTTTTAGCCAAGTTTTTGCCTCTTTAATGGGAAAACGAATAGATTCAATGTTCATGCTATAACAGATGAATGTCAGAGTTTTGAAGGGTGAGCTTTGTGCATTATTCAGATAGGACTTATTTATTAGAGACCATATTTCTAAATCATAGTGAAAATCTGTGACAGAATGAATTCATATATAAAGTTATCTTTACATATATTGGAGAAACAAATCTAATAGGTAAAGTAAAATCAAATTCTACTGTCATCTTGTATATTTATAGAGCAAAATGAATGGCTTTAGGTTTTGGGGTTTTTATACTTATTTATCAAAGAAAAGCTGGCAATAACGTCAAGATAATTTAACTTTGTTTTCTTTTCCTTCATCATTAAAGCTTCATGCTATTCTGCACTGAAAGAATCAACAGCGTGAGGATTTTCTAATAAATTATCAAATGTCTTGCAGTGCTTCAGCCTTTATGTTCTCAAGCACTTTTCTAGATGGAAAATTAAAGACCCTCTTGTCCATAGACTATTTAGTTAGTAGGGTTGGTGCATGTAATTATATGGAACTTTTTACCCAGTTTTCTGGAGTCAGATGAGCAAAACATCCAATTGATAATTTAGTTTTTTAAGTTTTATCCAGATGTCCAACGGTGTATAGGTGTCTCCTATCTGAGGTGTTTTCTGGTCTGTGGCCAAAGAAACAAAGCCACCTGCTTTCTGCATTAGACTATAAGCTCCACGAAAGCTTTTAGAAGACCCATATTGTTAATACCCAACATATGATGCTGCCTGAGCACGTATTATCCTCTCTCTCTTAAAATTAATTATAACAAGAATTATTAGGGAACCGCCCCCACAAAAATATGTGACCTGTGACCACAATAAATGATATTAAGAAGAAGTCATTGTGTTGATAGCATGAACTCAGCATACTCTCTTCTAGGAAAAGAAAATATTGAAAGAACATGATCTGAGGAAGCCAATATTTATAAAGATATTTGTGAATTTTAAACAATACAATGATTTGTTTCCCTTTGAGGTTTTCAATTGTTACGTGCCACATCTATCTGTTTTTCTCCACTTACTAGGATATATTTTTACGTAAAACAGATAAAGCTGTAATAATTAAAGAATGGAGTATATTAAACCATCTATTTCTGATTCTTGGACACCTGGGGCCTTGCTGAGCCTGGAGAAGCTGCCTCTTACAGGGCCAGCCAGTTCCTAGAGGCAGTAAAAGACTTCCTTGGGAGCTTGACTTTTGTGTGTAGTCACCAATCCAGGGCCCACACCTTAAACACCTGCTTTTACTGAGCGCTCCCAGGGCCCTAGCACTCGGGGCCACTGTCTGCCTGCCCTAGTCACCCCGGGCCTAGGCCCCAGACAACCAGGGTCAACCCCTGCGCTTCAGAGCCCACGGAAATGATTCACATTAGCCCATCCCAGGCCTGTTTGCCCTGCTTCGCCTGCTCCGTGCTGCAGAAACCATAGTGAGGTTCTCGTCCACACCGCCTGGCTTCCTCTGCCTCCCGATGTCTCTGGCGTGGCCTTGTGTGGCCCTGGTTGGGTGGCATGCCTCTCCTCTTGGGGGCTGTAACAAACTCTTTCCTGGGGCAGTCATCCCCTGATCTGTTGGTGTCACTGTATATAAATCATACTGTTTTCAAATAATAATATTTAGAACATTATGAAGAGATAGTTGGTATTGCTGTTAACATTGAAGAGAGGAAATTAAGCAACCAAGACTTCAAGCCGCCCCAGTGGCTCTCGGCAAATTAAGCAGCCAGGCTGGGATGGACCTCACAGTGCTCATTCGGAAACGGGCGCTGGAGCACCTTGCATGAACTTTTTCTCATCTTCGCCCTTTTTTACTTCCTCTCCAGCTAAGATGTCCGTGCTATTGTTGGTTGTGCTGACTCAGAACTCCCAGAATTACGTAGCCTATAATACTTAATGTTTTCATGATTTATAATCCTTGGGAGAGGGATAGGATGGTATATAATAAGCTATATATTTCTGAGGACAGAGGGCTTTAACTTTGTAAAGGACAGGCAGGCATTACAGAATCTTGTTTAAACTAAGAGTGTCTCATCTGACTGCCTCCTGAAACACTTCGAGGTTCTGAAATGGCAAATGGCACCTCCTTTTCCCGTCTGAGTTTGGAAACAGTTACCAGATTGAAGCAAGAGTCAGTTAGATGGAGGTCAAAATGGCTGCTTTCCTGCTGGTAAAACTTCCTGGATCAGGTTGCTCCTTGCACTTGCTCTGAACTTGGTAGGGCTGTCGGGTGGGCACAGGCAGCAGGACACCTTTAGATCTTGCGGGACGTGGCCCTGAGCAGATGGGTTTGTTCTCTCCCTGCTGACTGAGGAGGGTAGTCAGGTGTGGCCAGCTCCTCGCAGGCCGACCGGGTTTGAGAGGCGAGCAGGAGAAATCAGATGCGAGTCCACCCCCATAGCTTGTTTCCACAAAACTCCTTTCAGAGAGGCATCCTGGCGCCTACTGAAATCGGACTTTGCCAATACGTAGTAGTTATTACTTCAGGAAAACATTTAACACATCCTTTTTCAGGTTCCCCATCTGTAAAGAGCTTGTTTATAATGAGCACTCATAGGACTTTTGATTATGAAATGATAGCACATTTGCTCAATAAATACTAAATAAATATTAGCCAATGTTATAATGAAGGCTCTTTGCAGAATTGTTTCATTTTTATGATACAGTAATTGTAAACTAAGAGAAAGAGCAATGCTTCTCTTGCAAAATTGTGTTTCAATATTTGTTGATGTTCAGAGAAAGAGCATAAACTTACTAAAACTGTCAATAATGGACAAAAATAAAGGTCAATTCACTCCCGGTCATGTGAGATACTCTCAAGAAAAGAACCAAGTCATGTACAAAAATAAACTTAATTATATTTACACATATAGCCTAGGCAATCTTTACTAAGAATCATAGTTTATTCCTGCATCATATATTTTGGCAATCTACATTTACTAAAGACTGTGTATGAATAAATTAATAGTTTTCATTGGCTTTTATTTCATTGTGCTCATTCTAAGAGTGATCATTTGAGCCAATTCTATGGGCCAGGCACTGTGCTGTAGGATTTCCTTCAATCCTTTCATGACTTCAGGGAGTAGGCAGTTGTCTCTAACATGCGTTTCCTGGAAGCGAATGGACCTGCCCAAGGTCATATGGCTTACGTGGCAGTTAGAATGCAAACCCAGTCCTGACATTGCTCCATGGCTAAGAACCAGCCCTACCTTTAGATTCACAGTCAGCTGCCACTCTTTCCTTCTAACTCTTCTCATGAGCATCTGTCCTACAACCTTCATTCTTCATGAAAGCTGGCACTGTTTCATGACTTGTATTTAGATTTTGCATTTCTTTTCAACAGACATAAAACTAAGTTAAGCCCTTTCTCTAGGGACTAGATCTTAGAGGTCTTTTAGAAATCAGGGTTTCTCAAAAGTGCCATGTCATCTGTCAGCCCTTAGAAAGTTTGCCTTTCACAGTGAAAACATTTCCAGAACCAGAAGAAAAGAAACTTGTGGTTTCTTTTTGGTGTAAAGCTCCCCTGATGGCATAAATCAACTGTAAGGTGACTTCATTTGGGGAATTCTGTGAAGAAGCTAAACAGATGGCACTTTAATTGGTCAGAGGCAGCATCACTATTTATTGATGTAATTTAATTTATTCCTCTATGAATCATCTCTTTAGAAACCTGAGGGGAAAGACATGCCTGAATATTCTAATTCAAAGAGCTCCAGAACATTCTACCCGAGAAGCTGAGCTGCTTCTGAGGCTCCACTTGACTTAACAAGCACCACGCAGAAAGCTTTCCCACTAACGCCGCTTGTTAGCGAATGTTGGCTGTGGTATTTCTGACAGGATTGCTGATGTTATTTGAAATTCTAGTTAATTGTAGTTGGGTGGTTACTTTCATGCTAAGTGAAATGAAATATTGTAATATATGTTCCTTGAAGGTTGAATTGAGCAAACTTGTAGGCAGCTTCATTTGTAGACCGGAAAAGCACTATGTGCCATCCCTACCATCCTGCCTGCGGCCAGCCTCCGTGATAGACTCAGGTACCGGGTTCCCCTCACTCCCCCTGAACACAGAGTACTCATCATCACCTGGACGTCCAGGGCAGTTAGCACTGCCGCCTTCCCGCAGCTGGCCCGGGCTGTGGTGGACACGTGTATGTGTGCATTTCAGTGCAGTGAGGCACACGAAGGAGGAGGTTTTAGTGTGTTTAAGGCTTGCTCTGATTTTTAAAGGATTTCTTTAGATTATATATATATATATATATTTAAGTTTTAAATAGTTGTATTAGGGGCATGCTTTTTTTTATGTAACACTATGACATTTTTAAGTTAAATTTCTTTTAAATAAAATATTTTATTTATTTTTAGAGAGAGGGAAAGGGAGGAAGAAAGAGAGGAAGAGAAACATCAATGTGTGGTTGCCTCTCCCGTGGCCCCAACTGGGGACCTGGCCCACAGTCCAGCCATGTGCCCTGACTGGGAATTGGACCGGCAACCCTTTGGTTTGCAGCCTGGCACTCAGTCCACTAAGCCACACCAGCCAGGGCTAAACTTTTAGGTCACATTTTTTAAAAAACATTAAAAAAAATCAGAACACACATCAGAAGATGCACATACTTATAGATTTAAGGTGTCATTCCACAACTTTCTGAGTCTACAGAAATCATGGTTATAGAATGTAAAATGTCACAGCAGAGTGTAAATTGGGCCCCTATGACTTCCTGGAGAAATTATAGTTATCTAAATATTCGTACGTAGTGGCAAACACAAAACATAAGGATAGAGGTTAAAGAAGCTTGGTTTTGAATCTTGTATCATTGATTATTTATTGATTGATATTATCATTTTCTGATTAGTAACTCTCCATCACTTCCTATCTCCATTACATATGCTAGTAATGAAATATTCAAGTGTAAAGTAATAACAGCAAAATAATAACAATGGATAATATTTCCTCATCACTATGCATTAGGTACATTTTTAGCACTTATACCATCTCACTTAATCCTCCAAACTGCCTTGTAAATAGGGATTTCTTTTATTCTTGCTTTCCAGATTAGGAAGTTAAAGTTTAAAGTGTAAACTAGAAGTGGCAAGGTTGTGTTTGAGATTCAAGTCCATATGCTTCACCACTCACTCTATCACTGAATTTCCTAAGTCTCAATTTAGACAACCAAAAATTGGAGATGTGATATGTTACCATAAGGATTAACTTTTAAAAAATCCCTGAAGAGCTGAGGATAGTGTTTGGGACAACTTTTGTACTACTAGGTCACATTTCACTTAGAAATAGATTACATTTTTTTTTTTAAGGTTCTGTGAATTTTTTCCCAGTTTTATTGAAATATAATTGACATAAATCAATAAATCACTGTATAAGTTTAAGACATGCGGTGTTATGGTGTGATTTACATGCACTATGAAATGATTATTACAGTAAGGTCAGCTAACATCCATCTTCTCACAGACATGCAATAAAAAGAAGGGCCAGAAGAAAAGAAAACAGGGAAAGGTTTTTCTACTTGTGATAAAAAACTTAGGATTTTTCTCTTAATAAGTCTTATCTCTTTTTCTATGAGTTTGGGGTTTCGGGTTTTTTTTTTAAACTTCACATGTAAGTGAAATCATACAGTATTTGTATTTCTGTGACTTATTTCACTTGGTATCATGTCTTTAAGGTCCATACGTGTCATTGCAAATGGTAGAATTTGCTCATTTTTAATGGCTGACTAATATTCCATGGTACTGTAACTTTATCCTTCCATTACTGAAGGACACCTAAGTTGTCTCCATGTCTTGGCTGTTATCCATAATGCTGCAATGAATGTTGGGGTGCAGATGTCTTTTTGAGTCAGTGTATTTAATTTCTTTGGATATATTCCCAGCTGTGAATTTGCTGGATAATATGGTAGTACTAATTTTTAATGGGGGTGATTCTCTTTACTGTTTTCCATAATGGCTGTATCAACTTCCAAGTTCAACAACAGTACACACAGTTTCCCTTTTTCCACATTCATGGCAGCATTTCTAGTCTCTTGGCTTTTTGATGATGACTATAGAAATGCATATTGCTTCAAGTGACAGAAAACCTGGATATGATTGATCAGTTAAGCACAGAGAGGTTTAATGTTCCCACATAACAAAAAGTTCCAGAGTTAAGCAGTTCTGGAGTTGGTTCAACAGTTAAATCGCGTGGAAGCTGACATTTATTTGATTTGTTTGGTGTTGTCTTTTTTAATTGAATTTATTGGGGTGATGTTGGTTAATGACATTACCTAGGTTTCAGGTATACAATTCTTATGTTTGCAAAGTAGATGCTGCTACTGCAGATGTTATATCTGCCTTTAGAGATGAAAGAATAGGGCAGAGGGACACCAGCTTCCTCTCTCCCTCTCATTGGGGAGATGGATCATTTGTCCTAGTCCCATAGGAAACAGCTAGGTTCCTGTTCACATCCCGCTGCAAAGGAGGGTAAGAAAATGAATTTTGTTGCTTTATACTTTTTCACTTTCTACTGCTGGTAGCAGAAGGATGAAAGGTGTTGGTGATGCCTTCTTTTTCTTGCAGTGAAACATCAATTTCTTCCATAATTCCACATTTTTTGCTTTTAAAAGTCCTCCCAACGCTAGGTTATTTTCAGCTGGGAAAATATGCTGAACTGCATGTATAGTCAGGACTAGATGCAGACAGGAAACATAGCTCTTCCTTTAGCCAAACTGATGCTTGGCATGAAAGTGAGATAAACCAGCAATGAAACTGTGCTTTTGCTACTTTCGTATTTTAAACTGTGAATTTGATAAACCATGAAATGGTGAAGAGCACAGCAATAATTCATAAACTATCAGATGTGTGGGGACTGATAAAATGATAGATAAAGGACATAGAAGGAGGTCATGATGCCCCTTTCGACTTTATTAAAATATAGCTTAAGTAGTTTTAATTGTATCCTGCAGGCATTTGCTGAGCATGCAATGTGAAGACCCAGATGCGTTCTCCAAACTGGATTGGGAAAGGATATTTACATTTTGCTCTGTGGGGTCTAATTGTGTGAATGGTTCTGCTTTGAAGTTGCATCAGAAAATTACCAGTACCATACACTTAGCTCTATACTTGAAACACAACTTAATAAAATGTACTTTCTTCCTGCAACATGCTTATAAAGGTGGGAGGATAATTTTGCTGAACTGCAAGACAGAAGATAAATATGATAAAGGAGCATAATAATGGCTCAAAAGTGCTGTTCGGTCCCTGGTGTGATTAATTCTAAAGCTGTACAGGGGAAATGTTATTTTTAACTGGAGAAGATTAGCATACTTGGCAAGTAGGAAATAATGAGGGAAGACATGGAGTGAGAAGGATACAGGATATATTGAATGAATTAGAATGGTGTGGCTTGAATTCAGGGTGTTTGAGGCAAAAAACAGTGAAAATTAATATGGGAGGTAATAAATGGCTTGCTAAGTTTAAAAATTAGGTTTTTAAAATTCTGACGAAGGTTACCAAAGATATTATTAGAGGTGAAATTGGAAATTATCATTGTGGTTTGTAGAGACATAAATTAGTCATTGTGAAAGACTCATTAGTGAGCTGATTTTAGAGGAAGAATGGCAGGTGAAAGTTATTAAAATAATACAGGCAAGAGAAGCAGAACAGACTAGAGTGAAGGAGTGTAACTGGAGTTTAAGGTAGAAACCTCTCTTATTTCTTAATCAGAAAATTGAAAAAAATGTTTAAGAGACTGTTTAGGATGACTGAAGCTCACTCAACAAATACCCTCTGAATCCCTACTATGTGCAAGGCCTAAAAATGGGATCTGTATTGTTCAACTTCCTCACAGGACCATTGGGGCTAAAAAGTATATCAATGACTTCCAGTGATGGCAAAGTAGTTTGTATTAGGCTAACTCTCCAGCAGGTAGTGATGATAAGTCTAAACCAATATAAGAAAATAATATTTGAACACACCAGAGAGTGACCAAAAGCAGTCAGAAACAGTATGATCTCGGAAAGAAAAAAAGAAAGAAAGAAATGCCCTAAATGTGATTTGTTCTGCTTATTGTTTTGCGTGGGACCAAGAACTCAAGGAGAAAACCACCGCGCTACCGGTATGTAGTCATAGAAGTGGAGTCTAGGGCTCCCTGTGGCTAGAATGTGAGGTGAGAAACCCCAGAAAGAAGTAAGGCACAGGATGAGAAAGCCCCTCAATCCTTGTCTGACCCTTGAACTTAGATATCAGAGTTGCCACTGAGAAACAGCAGGTGAAAGGCTGGAAGAATTGAGCGGAGATTTTAGCTGCTATTCATCTCAGAGAAACAGACTTTGAAATTAGAGTCCAGCCAAACTGTTTGCTAAAACCAAAATCAAACACTTTGAGGAAAGATAACAGATTCTATAATATATTATACATATCTTGGATATAATGAGAAAATTAGACACGTAAAGACTGGGAAAATATTACCCCAAAATAAGAAAAATATGGTGTCTTAAGACAACTCAAAATAACTCTGGTGTTGCAATCAATTCACAAGAACTTTAAAATATGTATTATAAATATATTTCAAGAACTTAAAGGGAATTAAAGCCATCATGATGGATTAGGAGAACTTAAGCAGAGAGTTACAAACTATAAAATAGAATTAAATAACTCTATAACTTAAAAGGGAATATGGGAGATGAGCAGTTTCCCAGATGGACTCACAGCATATTAAAGGTAGCAGAAGAATGGGTCAGTGAGTCTGTAGATATAGCAAAGAAATGATCTATTCTGGAGAACAGAGAGAAGTAAGATTAAAGAAATTAACAGAACCTCAGTGACTCATGGGACATGCATGTGTGTAATTTGAGCTCCAGAGAAGGAGAAAAGAATGGGACAAAAATATTTGAGAAAATAATGATTAATTTTTCAAAATTTGGTAAAAAGAACAAAAGTATAGGTTCAAATCTGCTCAGCAAACACTAACTAGAATGAACAAGCACATTATAGTCAAACTACTAAAAACAAAGGTTGTATAGGAAATGTGAAAAGCAGCAAAGAAAAATGACACATTACATAAGGAAAACATTAAAATGATAACTGATTTCACATCAGAAAAAGCCAGAAGGCAATGTGACATTTTCAAAGTGCTGAAAGAAAATAACATTCAATCTAGCCCTGGATGGTGTGGCTCAGTGGATTGGGCACCGGCCTACAAACCAAAGGGTTGCTGGTTCGATTCCTGGTCAGGGCACATGCCTGGGTTGCAGGCCAGGTCCCCAGTTGGGGGCACATGAGAGGCAACCATGTTTCTCTCCCTCTCTTTCTCCTCCCCTTTCCCTCCCTCTAAAAATAAATAAATAAAATATTTTATAAAAGAAAATAACAGTCAATCTAAATTTTTCATATACTAAAAATCTTCTTAAAAACTGAAGGTGAAATAGAGGCATATCCAGATAAATAAGAATTGGGAAATTCTAAGTTAGATCAGCATTATGAGAAATGTTAAGGTTCTTCTGGACAAAGGAAAGTGACAGAAGATCCAAGCTAGTAACTCTAGAAAGGAATGGAAAGCACCAGAAATTATAAATCTATGGGAAATATATAAAATATTTTATTTCTTTGATTTTTAAAAAGAAAGCAAACATGTTTAAAGGAAAAAAATACAGCGCATTGCGATCATAATGCATTTGGAGTAATGTATATGACAGTACTACCACAAACGGCATGGGATAAATGAAACGTGACCGTTACAGTGCCTTTGCGTTTTATATGAAGAGCAGACTGTGATAAGTGAAGGGGAAATATTGTCACTCCTAGAGTCTTTACCAAGCAAATTTCCATGTAAGGACTATTTTCTTAATTGCCCCAAAGATATGTCATAGTCACTTGTTCTAGTGCATAAACAAGTTAATTCATTACATTCAATGGATATTTTTGGCCTTAATTTTCTAATGGAAACTCATTTCAGAAGGGTTGTGCAGAAGAGAAAGAATACAAATGATCGATATCAGGGATAAAAGAAGAGATACTGCTATAGATTCTACAGAGAGTAAAAAGATAGAAAATTAATATTATACTTTTACGTCAATAAATTTGAGAACCTAGTTTAAATAGACACATTGATAAAAATTAGAACTTATCTAACTGACGAAATGAAATAGAAAATCTGAACACACACACACACAATAAATTAAATTTTTTTCCAAAACAACCTTCAAACACACACATGTGCACCAACATGTATATTCCAGAGAGAGTCTTCTGGTTGAATTCTGTCAAACACCGAAGCAAGAAATAACACCAGTTGTACAAGTTCTCCTTCAGAAATGAGAGAAGGGAAGACTTCCCAGCTTGATTCATGAGGCCAGCAACACTCTGATATCAAAGACATTACAAGAGAAGAAAATTAAGATTACTATCTCTTATAAGCATAGCCACAAACATCCTTGATGTAATAGTAGCAATTGGAATCCAGGGATGTATACAAAGGATAATGCATGACAAAAAGTAAGGTTTATTTCTGGAGTGCAAGGTGGACTTATCATTTTAAAAATCTATTTTAACAGACTAAAGGAGATTTCTTTTTCCTGAAATCACCACACCTGTGCAAGGAGAGAAGGCTATTTTCAGAACAATTAATAACTGGTTCAGGCTAGGAATCCCGTTGTGAAAATGGCTGTATGTAATTAATATATTGCATTGTTAAGTTTTAAGCAGTGTTATCTTTGTCTATGCCAAGACCTAGGCAGCAAGGTGGTGCTGGGCTTAAATTGAGGGTAACTTAAGCCATAGTTAATGATATGAGGGAACAGCTATTTTAACCAGAAGGTTAAAAAAAACCAGTGTGATTTATGTTAGATCTACTGCAGATATTCATGTATTGTACTATATTATTGGGAGCCATGGGGGATCTAAGAACTCTGTCATAGGTTCTATTGACCATTTCATAAGTTGTTTCAAAAGACATTAGTCTTTTCCACTTCCTATGAGAGCACCAATTCACAGAGGGCTCTTATTTTAATTTCCAAGGTTTTACTTGGAAATTCTCTCTCCCTCTCCATTTCCCTCTCCCTCTCTCTCTCTCAAGGAGTTGCCTACTAGTGAAAGGAAAACTGAGGGAAATCAAACATTTGAAGCTGTAAGGAAAACTGTAAAAAACACAATTCAATTTTCCAATTATTATTTACTCACAGAAGCTCTCTTTGCTTTCTGAAATATTCTGATGCCTATAATCAGCTTTTTGGTTTGGGAATCAGTAAATTCAAGGTGAAATACCTAACTGGTGGCAGCAGGGTCTGAAGGGGCCGCATGTGACCTAAGCCTTAGGTCACTGCTCGTGTGCCCATGCCCTTCATGCTTCAGAGTTCTATTTGAGGTTGCACTGAAGGTGACCCTAGAACAAAGCATAAGCATAATGTGCCAAAATAAATAATTGTGATGTAAAATAGATTTTTAAATGGTGGCACAAGGTAGACTTCTTGTAAATATCATTTCTGTTAAATATTTTTATTTGGACTGGAACAGAGGAAAATTATTAAACCAATTTCCAATTCACAAACAACACCAAAACCATATATGAATCCAAGAGTACTAAGATTAATTAAACAAAAGTGTAGCTTGAGGCCATTTTAAAAAGCTGTAATATCATAACAAGTCACAAAACTCAACATTGCCCTTTTATTGTATTTATTGTTTCTTCCTACAGATATTAGTGTATCTCTTGAAGTTATATCATATATTAAAACTTGGATATGTCCAATTCAAAGAAGAGGGGGCACTTGTTTATTAAAGGAGGTGCTTTTAAATATATTCTATCATATTTTTCCCTTGGAAGAAATCCTGCAGAATTATACATTTAAAAAAAAAAGAAGTATAAGGATGCTATTTCTCTTTTAAAGGATTTTCAATATCTCTTCTTCTGTCATCTAAAATTCAAATTTCTTAGCACTCTGTCGTAGGCCTGTCATGAACTGCCCCCTCACCTGCATCTGCCTCTCTGTTTTTCTCTTCCACTATTACTCATCAGGTACCTGTACTTAATTTAGTTTGGCTAAACTATTTACTGTTTCTCTAATGTCCTGCCTCTAAGGTTTTGCTTACATTGTCATCGCTGCCTGGAGTGTCCTTACCTTCTGGCCTAACTAATGTTATTTTACTAATTATCAAATATATTGCTCAGATGTTTCTTTCCCTAAATACCTCAGGCAGGAAAACTCACTCCTCTCTGTGTGACTCTGCAGTGGTTTATATATCCCACTCTAAGGATCTAGTCTCCTATGACATATTTATATAAGTGATTATTCCATTTCAGTAGAGATTGGTAAACTAAATTGGCCCTCAGCTTGTTTTTTATAAATAAAGTTTTATTGGATCACAGCCGTATCCATTCATTTCTATATTGTCTCTAGCTGATTTCATGCCACAGTGGCAACACTGAGTAGTTGTGACAGAGATTATATGGCTCACTAAGTTTAAAATATTTATCTGGACCTTGACAGAAAAGGTTTGCCAACCCCTGTACTAGATTGTGATGTTCAGGAGAGCAAAAACAAAGATATATTCCCATCTGAGTCCCTGACATTTTGATTTGTGCTGTCTCCGTCTCTTAATTATTTGTTGAACCAGCTATAAATAAGTATATTACAGTGGTTAAGGGTCTAATCTCTGAGGTTCAGCCATCTGACTTTTAGTGTCTCCACATTCTAGAGGCGAGACCTGAAATGAATTACATCATTTCTCTGTACCACAGTATTCTTTTCCACAAAATAAGGATAATAATAATACCTTTCTCACATAACTAATGTGAGAATTAAATTTCGTAATACACAGGTAACCCTTAATCTAGTGACTGACATATGTCAAATACTCAATACCTACTACGTTATTATTATTACACATAGTGCAGAACATGTTGTAGGGCTTTAGTAATTAATTACAGAATTCTGGGCCCCATTTTCCTCCCACCAACTGGTAGAGTTAGCTTACCCCGTTCCCTTGTACTGCATTAACTATTTGAGTGCATGAGCACACGTGCGGTTCATGTGGACAGTGGGAGGGAAAAGTGCCATCAGCCTGGGCAGCGAGAGCAGCCGTTGACTCGGCCACAGCGTCCACATCACCCTCAGAGCCCCTAAGAGTCACCACTTGGAAAACAGGCTCTCACGCTGCATGAGACTCGAGACCACATGGTCTGAGCACAACTACCTCAGGGCCAGAGGGCCATCCATGAGCCTGGAAGGCAGCTGACCAGACAAAAATAAGTTATCCCAAAAATCTCAGAGATTTTTAAGGTGAGTCCTTCTGATGAGATTGTAAATCTGGAGTGAGCTTTGATTAATTTTTGCTCTACCTGACAATTCTGTTTTCTTCTCCAATTTAAATGTCAGGCAGAGAAGTTTTTATTTAAAAATATAACTATAAAACTTAAACATCAAAAAATGACACCACATTTATATTTTACTGTTTCTGGAAAAGTTTCTTTTCAGCTTTCAGTAATCAAGGAAGACATACAACCTCAAATCCAGGACCTTTCAGAGAATGGGCAAAATATGGCAGAGGGATAAAGAATAAAAAACCCAAATGTGCTCCAAAACCTCTGAGAAACTGTGTTGTCAGTGAAATACAGTGACCTGATATTTAAGTCACACCAGTAGCAAACTCTTTTCTCATGGTAACAAAGAGAATCTTGTCTACTGAACATGACAGGAAGCCCTGAAGACATAGTACTAAAAGGTTATTTCATACATAAGGACAATCGGTGTCTATAGTGAGGAACAACAAGGATGATTAACTTAAATATAAACCCTTAAATATGAGAGAAGGGTTGACTAAAGAGGAACAGAGGAGCCTTGGCTGGTGTGGCTCAGTGGATTGAGCCCCAGCCTATAAACCGAAAGATCACTGGTTCAATTCCTAGTCAGGGCACACGCCTGGGTTGTGGGCCAGCTCCCTGGTTGGGGACATGCGAGAGGCAACTAAATGATGTTTCTCTCCCTCTCTCTCTCCCTCCCTTCCCCTTCTCTGAAAATAAATAAATAAAATCCTTTTAATTTTTTTAAAGAGAAACATAGGAAAATCTTTTGAAGCCGATTTATTAATGAGATTGAAAATATCTGGGTAAAATACCTTTTCTGTTCCCTCTTAATGTTGATCATTTATGGCCCAATTACGACCGAGTAATCTATTGGCTTTTGCTATTGGTTGTAAGCATGCCCATGTTAACTTCCGTAACACCGTAAAGTTTATTTTTTAAAATCAAATATTATATTTCATACATAAAATACAATACACTGGTTTTCCTTTGAGATTTGTGTGCTAGATGAGAAACAATGAAATAAGTTCCTATGGAGATCTCTGATTTTAACATTTTGTAATGACATTATTTTTTGTGGTACTTATCAGTGCCTATTAGAAAGAATATCACAAGCATTTCCAAGATTTACAAGACTTTTCTGAGTACTTTAATTAAAGAAAAGTGAATGGGTTGGATAACTTGTGGAACATGTAGAACTTTGTAAATTAGAAATGGACAAACACTACTGCATCATTTTAGACTGCACTGTTGGCAGATAATAATGATATGTTTTGTCTCTCTCTCTTTTTTTTAAGGACTGTGGATTTTAAATGATAACACTCCCCTCACCTCAATGTGAGAAATTGAGTCTGTAATCAGCTCGTTATTCCTGCTTTATTTGTATCCCATTATTTAAAGCATACTCTTTTTCAGTAGTTAATTATTATATATTATCTTCCCTATGATTATTTTTTCTTTTTCTGCCTCACTTATTTTTAGATGTCACAATTGCGCCTAGTTGAATACTAGATAAAAATACACTGAGCCGCTGCAGTCTTGCCTCATTACTCTGCCCTTCCAAGGCTCTGGATCATTTTTTGTGAACTTCTTGAACCTCTTTCCAATTTGTCTCCTCCTTTGTGTCATTTCAATGAGCTAAACTAAAAGCCGCGGGCAAATAAAGGCAAGAAATTCACTGCCCTGGAATGGAGAGCTAATTCATAGCAGCGTGGCTTGGTGGCATACCCTTGTGAGGACACACCTGGTCTTGTATATTTGTGTCTCCAAAGCCCCAGAGGCTGGGTTTCCATGTACAACGTGCTTTATTTTCAGTAGGCTTGACCATGAGTGTTCTAACCAGAGTTAGAACCAGAACGGTCTTTACATTTCTGAGCTCTGTGTCATGTCTAGTACTGTTAAATGAAATGCAATTTGATTCTATAACATCCTTTTGTATGTCTTGATTGGCACTCTGTATCCACTGCCTATGACAGTAGCCGGCACATCCCTCCTTTCAAGATAATGAATAATGGCAAATGGTAAAAGGAGCACATGTGATCTTTATGACAGGGTTGTGATGTAAAAATTATTATTATGCCAGCCAAGGTCCAGGAAGGAGACAGAAGTCACACCAGTTGTTTTAATAGAGACAAAATGTGATTCAAAGAATTGTTAAGCAGGTATAAAAAAAACCTTTTGCTAGGCAACTGAAGAAGCCCGCAGAGAAAACTGAGCTGTCCCGGGCAGCCGTTGCAGAAAGCAGCTGTCACCGCCCGATGGAGTCTGGAGTTATTAGAACTAGAGGCTTGGAGAACAACCTCGTGGGGCTGACACTCCGGCCTCTGAGGAAGAACCTTTGCTGTCTGATATTATAGGAGGAACCCCAGGGAACTAGGTCTCTGGGCTCTGAGGCCAGGTGTGACCTGTGGGTGCAGGTGTCTCCGAGTGGGGGAGCTTTGATCAAGCCGGTGTCACAAGCATTGAAAAAAAACCCATACTGCCTTCAGATGCTGCTACAGGAACGGATGGCGGCTCCAGGGTGACGAAGCCAGGCCACGGCCAGCTGGAAGGAGACAGGCAAACTAGAGGACAAGACAGGAAACAGGAAAGAGCAGGTCCTTCCTCCTCAGCCTCACAGTCTCTCTCAGGGCCCAGCACAGAAGAGCTGGCTGAAGGGAGTCCCACTGGACTGAGTGTTATTCTTGTTTTACAGATCAGAGCTCAAGGCAGAGAGATGTTACAGAACTTGTTCATGCTCATAGTTTCCAAGTTCCCACAGGTGTGAGAGGAGAATAAGAGCCCAAATTAGTACCATTTCCAGTAAGTCATATAACATGGCCTGGGGGGTTGTGGGAAAATATACAGTATTACAAACATAACATTTGTTATATTATAACTATTATATACATTATAAATATACATAAAAACTATAAGAGGGCTTTTTAAAGCCTCTTTACAAATTTCAAAAGAAAATTTTTTTTTCATATGAAAATTTTTTGAAAGATTTTACCTTTTGCCCACATTGAATCACACAAAATAATTTTCTTGTAAGAAATAACAAGTCAAGGAATGCTGCTTGTAAAATAATTCTAAATACTTTTAATTTTACCTTTTATTTTGTATTATTTTCAGAAAATGTGCTTTCTTTTGGGGGTTTATATTTTATTTCAGGAACACATTTTAAAGCAATCATAATTAATTTGTGTAAAAAAAAAAATCTTAAACTCAGAAACAGAACAATAGTTTAGTAGCATCTGCTATCACTGAAAGAGCTTCGTATCTGTCACCAGGTGCTTATAGTCGTAAAATACCCTGTTTATGTGAAAACATAGCATACAAGATAATTGCACAAAAGCAATTTTCTGCTACTAAATAAATTTTATTTATATTGATTTGGCCATTTTTAGGACTGTCTTCAGTCTGTGCTGTTAACTAATTTCTGCTGAAAATATTTGCTGGTTTGGAAATGGGAGAATTCAAAGAGAGTCATGTTCAGTGGCAGTCTGTACAGGAAGTCAGGAAGAGAGTGGTTTCAGGTATGTGGGTAATGTAAACTAGGCTCGCGTGCTTTATCATGTTAATATCAACTGGGAGGATGCTCATTGACACAGTGTTTAACCACAATCTTGTGGGAAATCCAGTTCTTCTAAAAATGCCCATTATGCAAAAGTATGTTTCTGGTAGATTTGGGTGGTGATCTAGGGTTTTGGATCTAAGATTGTATCAATAATTCAAATACTTTTAAAGAGAAGATTAACATGATAAATAGGCCTAAAAAGCCCATTTCAAGAACTTCGGTGCCTCTGGATGACAGAGTACAGTTGTCGACATTACAAAATATCAGCAAACGTTATTTTCAAAATCTGTGGCTCAATCATTCATGTAAAGAGAGTTTATTAATTAAATTCTCTATTCTCAGCATTGGTAAACACAGGGGAGTACAAAAGATGACCAAAACAGTGACTCTGCCATCAAGGAGATATCAATTAATCACAGAGACAACATTTTTACCCAGAAAACAAGTTGAGAACACTTTAGGGCACTAATTAATTACATGACTTTTCATTGTAACCAGGGAAATAAGCCAAGCAATGGGATTAGGCTGGAAACGAAAATTTATTTCTAATTATTTTTGGTTCCAGCTTTCACCTAAACATCTATTTCAGAGTCACATCCCTGACTTCCTCTACAAGTGCTCCTTTCCCTTCCACCTGCCCACCTCCACGAGATTACGTTAGATGTTCTCGTTTTGATCTCTCAAATACTCTTTTTATGCCCTGGAGCAGACTTCACCATACAGTATTGAAGTCTGTTTTGTGTTCCGTCTTTGGCCGCAGAGACAGCACCTGTCTTGCTCTCGTGGTCTCTCTGAGCCTCACATGGTCCCTGTTCAGAGATGAGCTGAGTGACTCTTCAAGATTGATCCTGCCTCTTTTGTCCAGTCTAGGTCCACTCTATCTGCTATTTCAGTTGCTCAAGAAGTTTGCGAGCAACATCTAGGCTTTCGGCAGCAGAACCTGCTGCTTAGGCAATTCTGTGACCTTGTAAAGGTTGACATTTCTCAAGAGTAAAAATCACAGCCCACACGTTATCCCCAAGGTCTTCCAGTCTCTTGCAGAAATGGTGGTCATTCTATGGAAGGAATTAAAATCATGCATGGGTGGTGGTGGGTGAGGGCAGGGCAAGTCCAGTTCTTGGTCTAAACCCAGGTTCTATGTGAAAGTATTGATATTTGTTTGGTTTTGTTACAGAACCCCTGGGCTGCTCCAATTGAAAACAAACCCACAGGCTCTTTAGTTAGGGGTCCGATTGCCCACTGCCAGAATTACAACTCTTAATACTTTAGTTGAGTGAAAAGAAAATTGTTTATTTAACAGTTATACATATCCTTGCCTCCCTCCTACCAAACCTAGCCAGTTTTAGGAAGGTCAGGAACACCGTTTCCCTACTTCCCAAACAGTTCAGCTTTACCAGCGGCTGCCAAATCATTCAATCTCATTGGGGAGGTCTTTCTGTGCTGTGGTGCCCTTCAGCTCTCAATAAAAAACCGCTGGGATTCTCAGCCTCCTTGCAAACTGTCTTCTTTCTGTAAACCGCGTGGATCTCCTCTCCTTCTCCAGAGCACCCCTGCAAACACCCGCCAGCGAGGGAGACAGCCCCAGAGCTCGCCCCCCTCAAGTGTTCGCAGCTGCCTATATATCCCTGACAGTGTCCTCTGACGCATGGGTGTTGCCAACAGTTCTGACCATTCACAGAACCCCACGTAGGCTCTGTGTGCTTTCCATACCGTCCCCTGGTTCAAGACTCCTCCCATCCACCTGAGGCCTTGGAAGCATCCAAGCAATTTTGCATAATGAAAGACACCAGCCACCAGCCTCAGGCGTGTGGAGGCATTCTGAAAGCTGCTTCCTTCTCCCCATCCCCCAGCCCCAAACTCCAGGGATTTTTGGACTCCCCTGTTTCTGTAACAGTTTGGCAACAGCAAACACCATCTTGCTTACCAGGAACCAATGCTCCTGACCTCGGATCAATCTTGGTGTAGAAAGTGAGTTCCTAATCAGATGTGGGAAGATAGCAGGTCTTTCCCATTCGTATGAGGACCTCAGGGTCATCTGGGCTTTTCTGAATGCTCAGCGTGCTTGTCCCTGGACTGAAGACCATCTGATGCTGTCCCTTGGTGTACACGGGGGCTCCTACACTTACTGCACTGTCCATGATGCCCAAACTTCTTGCACTGACCTTCTGTTTTCTCTGGCCAGAAGAGACATTCTGGAAGATTCTTCAGTCATCTGGAGACCTGACCCTCACCTCTTCCCCGTGGATGTGGGTCATAGTGACTTCCTTCATTCCTCTCTACAATTTTTAAATATTAAAATAGTATTCATGATTTAAATATGTAATAATAACAATCTAAGAGTAATAATTGATTAAAATCAGTGAAAGAGAAGAAATGCCATTATCAACAACCCAAAGGACACCAGTTGTTACAGGACACCAACGACTAGTATTTATTGGAATTCCATGTTATCCATACTATTCACACAGAACCCATGCTATGCACATGGAACCACAGAGAATAAGGGACCAGACAGTGTAACCTCTCAAACGTGGGCCTTAAACTAAGTCATATCATTCACCATTTTTACCACTTTCTGAGTAAAAGATAATGCTAGGTTACATAGATAAATTAAAAATCTAAGCATCAGGTGCCTTTATCCAGCAGGTTTGAAGAGTTTTCCCATTTGGCACCAGTTGAGTATGATTGATTAGAGACTTTTATCTGACTGGGGAAAAAGTAGAAAGATCTATCTATTGCATGCATTATCCATTATCTGTTTACTGAAATGGGTATGTGATAAAGATCCTGAATCTTGGGTGACAATATTTTGAAAAGCAGTGTCTACCTTTAATCATTGACAAACCAATTCATCACTGGTGTTGTGGACTAAAAAAATAATACCGTAGTTGTAAGGCACTTTTTATTATTATTCAGAATCATGTCAATTTGCAATAAAACATGTTATATTTTCACAAATAAGGGAACAAAAATCAAAGTGAACATAATATGTAGGTTATTGGTGTATATTAACCAAAAACATTGCCAAAGCTTAAAAAAAAAAAAAACCCAACTTTTTCCCCACTGATGCCTTATGTCCTTAATCTGTTCAGATGGAATGTTTATATGGGTGCTAAACAGCACTAAAAATAGGATTTTTAATGGCAAGATTCACAGGCTCTTAGCTGCATAATATGGTGAGCACTGCTATAACTTAGCACTTACAGGGTTTTTATACATTTTGGTACAGTTTGTTTAAAATGGTTCTAATGTGTTTATAGCTCTTTTTCTATCAAGCCTGATTTAAACAGTGCCTTATCAAGTTTTTACTGTATCTACCGGGTGGAAATACTTACTTTGTATATTTCTCTAGCTGAAATCCATAAATCAGAAACCCCCAGTGCAACTACAGAATTGTATTGGATTTATAATAAACTTTAGAAGGCTTGAGTCACTGCAGACTAATGGCAAAGCACCATTCCCACAGATACTCAAGTATAAAACAAAGAGAAAGTAGAGGAGAGGGAAGTAAAAAGAACCACAGAATAAATTAAGTCAGTCTTAATGCCATGGGTCTTATTTCAGAATCCATTAGTGGAAACTCCCTGTTGCACATGGTTTTTTGTTTTGCTTTGTTTTGATAGTTTTAAATAGTAGTCTTGGACCAAATCAGGGAACTGTTTCAGTTTTGCAGGTTAGAGTTTAAAGAACTTTCTGCTTGTTGCTTCTTTTACTATTTTCTTTTTAAAGATTTTATTTATTTTTAGAGAGAAGGGAAGGGATGGAAAAAAGGAGAGAAATATCAATGTGAGAGGAAATGAATCAGTTACCTCTCATATGTGCCCTAACCAGGGACCAAACCCACAACCCAGGCAGCTGCCCTGATGGGGAATGGAACCTGGGACCTTTCACTTGGCAGGATAATGCCCAACCAACTGAGCTACACAGGTCAGGGCACTTGTTTTACTATTAAAGACCCTCTCTGTTTTAATATCACAAAATACAAACATTAAGTCATCAGCTTTAAAGCTTAGTTATTAGAGAGATTATGTTGGCAGTTAATAAAGGAATTATGTTAAAGCAAATTTAATGACTAAATGGAAGGCTTTCTCCATATTGTCGGTCAACCCCATGAGCACAATTCTATGGCACCATGGAGAAATTATATAACACCACGCTCAAGCTGGACAAGACAGGAAATAGAGCTGATGATTTTGAATTCATTTCTCTTTCACAATGGCCTAGATTAAATGATCATAATAAACTATGACTGCTATCTATTGGACTATGTCCCAGGGAGTCAGCTTGAACTCAGATATTGAGATTATCAAGATGAATGATGATCTTAGTGATTACATTAATATATTCCTAACACAAGTTGGGATTCTAGTTCTAAAAGATAGTAGAAAAAAAAAAAAGACAAATTATTTAACTTTGGACAATGGGTGACTTGGAGGGATTTCTTTCTATACTTTTTCATACTCTAAATATCATTTAAGACAGCTTACAAAAATGCATATAGGATGACCATTAGAGTGGAGATCCTAGAAACAGAACCGCGAAGGGATACTGAGGAGGGACACGGTGCGTGCACGGGGCTGTGTGGTGCACTTCCGCAGCTGGCGGCCCTGTCCTTTTCTGCTCTCGCTCTTTATCCTTGTTTCTCCCACTCCCATCATGCTGTCCTTCATGTTTTCAGTTGCTGGCTTCTTCTCATCTTTCAGGTCTCAGCTCAAATGTGATGGCTCCCTTGACTTCTTGCCCACCCCAATGCTTTTAAGCTAAGCAAGAGTGGCTTAAATAATTAAAGGGCAAGGGAGTCTGAGGTTTATCAGCTCAGCGGTGTCATCCATGACCCGCTTTTGTTCCTCTTTCCGCTCTGCTGTCCTCGGCACATGGCTGGATGCAGCCTTGTCACCGCCTGATTGCAAGTTGCTGCAGTTTCAAGCATCGCAGGTGTTGGTGGTGATTCACACAAAGAAGGAGGAACGTTTATATTTATGGGTCTTTTTTATTGAGGTATAATGGACATATAACATGTTAGAAAATTCCAGTTATAAAATAAATAAGCGCGGGATGTCCTGTACAGCATGGTGACTATAGTTAATAATACTGTATTGCATATTTGAAAGTTGCTAAGAAATATATCTGCAAAGCCCTCATTACGAGAAAAAAATTTGATACTGTACGGTGAAAGCTATTCACCAGACTTATTGTGGTGGTGATGTTGCAATATATACAAATATAACGTTATGTGTCTTTTTTAAAATCAGGGAGGGAAAACCACTTGCAGGAAGGTGCACTGCTGATATCCCTGGGTGTGTCCCATGCCCAGGCCTGAATGACTCCGTGTCAGGGGGATGGAGTTATCATGATTAATTTACCATCATCAACATTGACCCGGGCTGGGGATGAGCCACTTTCCTGGAGTGCATGAGAATGCAAACCCCTGAAATCCCACAGACAATGGAAAAGAGGGAGGCCACCCCGACCCCTCCCACATGGTCCTGCCCCTCAAACCTGGAGTAGCCTCCAGCAGTTACTCTCTATGACCATCACCTGACTTAATCCTCTCCCTGCAGAGGAATCATCTGTGTTTATTTTATTAATGTGCTTTTTAAACCACCTTGAAACTCCATAAGAGCAGGGACTTGTTCACAGTTGTATCCTTAGAACTAAGCAAATGGAGATGATTAGTGAATATTTTTTATTAGATAAATAACTACAAAAAGAAGAATTATATAATTCACAGTAGCATGAAACATTAATCTCTTTAATGAGAAGAAATGAAGCCATCCTTCTACAAAGACCTAATTTTTTTAGCTCATTAAAGAAACATTATGTAATAATATCCTCGCGAGGGTGGTGCAAAGTCTTGAATCACAGCATACAGTCGACTTGATATTCACAGACGGGACTGTGTATGCGTCAGGCTCCTGGCAGAAAGGAGGCGGCACACTGTGAGTGAATTGAAGAGGTTAATGAAGAGACCAGGTGTAGGGATAAGTGAAAAGCAAGTGATGGTAATGGTAAGAGCAGTGTCTAGAGGCAAGAAGGAGCTGGTCTGGAACCATGTTAAAGCTGGAGTGGTGGCAAGAGTGATACTGGACAGGGGGAGCTCTAGCTAGATAAGTCACAATCAAGGTACAGCCTGGTACAGAGGGAGCCAGGAGGAAAGATGTCCCAACCTTTCTCTTCTCACCTTCAAATGTCAGAACCAAACTGGAAGCCAAAGGGGCTGCTACAGACATACATATATGAGGGGTATATACGCACATATAGCCCTGGCTGGTTTGGCTCAGTGGATTGAGCGTCGGCCTGCGAGCTAAGTGTCGCTGGTTCGATCTTCCAGTCAGGGCACATCAGAGAAGGAAAACTCTGACTCCAAAAAACCTCCGCTGCCTTGCGGCATACCTCTTCAGGGGAAAGGCTAAGGGAGTAAACCCCGACAGAAAATCCGGAGCCGGAGTCCCTAAGGCGGTTTGACGTTGTAGTCAACACCGGCAACTCCTGCGGCGCACCTGAAACCAAGCTGTATTGACTCCGTCTTTCCCTTGGACCCTTCAGCTGCGAAGAGAGGGGGCGTCTGCTGCATGGGCAACAGCAGACCCTCCATATCACCCTGCCCAGGCTCTGTAGCTTCAGCTCCACTGGAGAGGACACTCCAGCGTCATCGCAAGATGTTGATTCAACACAGGAGGAGACAGATACCGTGTCACTCCCGAGTCGGACTGCACAACCATTCTCGGCGGTGCAGATAGACACTTAAGAAGCTACACCATCGTCTCTCGAGACGGACGGCTGCCGACGACAACGATACGCACATATATACATACACATACATGTGCACACACATATACATGCATACATTATAAACATACATAAACATACTTATGTATATATTATAGACGTAGGGCCCCCTTTGGCTTCCAGATAGATAGATAGAGATATATTATCTAGGAAGGCAAACAGAATTCCCAGCTCATTTCTCCCAGTTTTTCACTCAAAATTCATTTTTACCCTTTTCTTTTTATACTTTCCTTAATTAAAAACAAAAACTAAACATCACACTTACATCCCCAATATAGGTTAAGCAAAATTCCCAGTAACAACTGTATTACTTGAAAGGATGTTAATTTAGTCATATTTTAACCTGGAACCTAAATTGTAACTTGAATCATTACCAGTGTTCTTCACATGAAGTGGCAGGTTTTTATTCTTGTATTATTATTTATTATTATTTTTCCATATGAATAACTGTAAACCTATTTTTGCCCTTCCCTGTATATTAGCTTATATTTTCTAGGTTGTTTATTAGCCTCATTCATTCAGTTTTCTTTGGAAATTTCTCATTTAAACCTTTTTCACTAGAGATGCCCTTTGATGAAAGAATGGAGTTAACCAGTCACGCGAGCTGATAATACCATCCCCAGGTGCTCACTTCAATTTGTCAAATCCCAAATCCTGAGAGAGTGCATGCATATAAGTAAACTTAGCCCAAATTCAATACGCTACTTCTTCACAAACGCGCAGCTAATGGTGACAGGGATGTGGAGATCCTGAGTTCTCAGCATCAAATATACCTCCCCTGTTGCCCTATCCCAAGTGTCAGAATCTCACTCCTCAACCAAGGCTTTCCCATAGCATAGGAGACCTGCAAGCTGCATGTTTCACCCTGTAGGGCAGACATGGTTGAATATCAGGCCATAAGTAAGGCTTGCCATGTGGCAATCTGCAGTACTTTGAATTAAGTCAACACTTTAAATGCATCCTTTCCTTTGTGTACTTTCCCCAGGGCAGTCAGAAATGGTTATCCTTCCTCACCATCTAGGTACACCCTCTTGTTGCTTAGGTAACCAAGTGCCTAACTCACCCGCCACCTGACCTTCCTCCCACACCAATAGTGTTGGTTTGAGTATCAGGGACTCTGCCGCAGGTCACAGAGTTCCAAGGGCCGTTTCCCACCTCAAGCAGCAGTTCTCTGAACTGATGAACTACACGAGCAGCCCCATCCTGTTATCTATTTTGAGAGTGTACTTTGGGAATGTCTCTGGTAGTTGTTACTCTCACACCAGGGGTTCCTGCAGCAGACACTTGTCACAACCAGAGAGTCAACTGAAGAGAGTTTAATGATGTGTTACTGAATCACCAAGGGACTGGTAAGCACTGAGAGCTGCTACTTCCCTCAGGCCCGAAGGTCTCCGGAGAGGAAGCTGTTGCTGGGATGAGAGAAAGGCTGCAGCAGAGAGAAAACAGCCACGTGGCAGGAGCTGGGGATGCAGATAAAAGGACGCAGCTGGTGCCAACACCAGAATCTGGCACAGAGAGGACAGCAATAAAAATAGCTTGACTTTTTCTTTCTCCTGTAGTTCATGTTCCTGTGTCTCTCACTGGCTGAATCTAATTGGTAGCCAGAGGGTGGGAAAGTTTAGGAATTGTAGCCTGTAGATTTCAGCCTTGCAGGACACAGAGCAGAGCAGAAAGGAACGGAGGGGAAAGTGGAATTTAGCTAGAATATCTTGTTTATTTTTCTTGAAAGTAGTAGTGTTACAGAACCCCTGGGCTGCTCCAATTGAAAACAAACCTACGGGATCTTTAGTTAGGGGCCCGATTGCCCGCCGCCAAAATTATAACTCTCAATACCAGAGTTTAGTGAAAAGAAAAAGAATTGTTTATTTAACAGTTATATAGATTTAGTTATTTGCGGATTTCTGTTGTTAAGTCTTATGTTCTTTAAAACACCCATAAACACATATCCTTGCTTCCCCCCTACCAAACCAGGCTAGTTTTAGAAAAGATAGAGAAACCGTTTCCCTACTTTCCAAATACAGTTCAGCTTTACCAGTAGCTGCCAATCATTTAATTCTGATTGGGGAGGGGCCTTTCTGTGTTATGGGATCCACCAGCTTTTAATCCAGAACCTCGTGGATTCTCAGCCTCCTGGTAAACTGCATAGTTAGTCCTTTTGTAATCCGCACAGTCAGTCTCAGCCTCAGTCAAATGCACATAGTCAGCCTCAGCCTCAGTCAAATCCGCACAGTCCGCCTGGCTAAAATGTCTGCCGCTTATTTTTAAATCCCTGACTACGTCCCCTGATGCAGTAGGTGCGGTAACCAGTTCTGACCATTCACAGAACCTCACGCAGGCTTTGTGTGCTTTCTCCAGACCATCCCCTGGTCCAGGACCCCTCCCATCTACCTGAGGCTTTGGATGCATTAAAGCCATTTTGCTTAAGAAAGACACTAGCCACCAGCATCAGGCATGTGGAGGCTTTTTGAAAAGCTGCTTCCTTCTCCCCATCCCCCAACCGCAAACTCTGGGGATCTTTGGACTCCCCTGTTTCTGTAACAGTAGGAGAAGATGAATAAGGGTGAATGATATATTTTATATAGTCCTGAGGGTACTGTATTTTTAAAATGACTTAAATACCATATACTTATGACTTTGTAATAATCTATTTCTATAAAAGCATTATAGGAAAATGAAATCAGAAAATTAAAAATAATTGTTTCGATATTTCCAAGGTATTTATAAAGACTTTTTGGTGAGCCTCATAGGTACGTTGTTGGTCCTGAAACAGGGATCTTGGAGATCATTATTCAAAACATGCTGTGTCAAATGGATTTCATTTCACTGTCAGTAACAGCAATTCTAAATGGCAAACTCTGTAAACTGAAATTCAGTTTTTAAATGATTTAACAGGCGGGCACAAAGAAAAGGCAGACAATGTAGACATAAGACTTACCGGGCAGCGTGGCAAGGGCTAACACTTGGGGGCCGGTGATCTGGTTTCTGAATCCTGGCTTTGCCAATTGCTAGCTATGTGAACCAGAGAAATTATTTATACTCTAAATCATGCCCTGGCTGGTGTGGCTCAGTGGATTGAGCACCAGCCCACGAACCAAAGGGTCACCGGTTCAATTCCCAGTCAGGGCACATGCCTGGGTTGCAGGCCAGGTCCCCAGTTGGGGGTGTGCAAAAGGCAACCACACATTGATGTTTCTCCCCCTCTCTTTCTCCCTCCCTTCCCTCTCTTTAAAAATAAATAAACAAAATCTTAATAAAAAGAAAACTCTGAGTCACAACTTACTCATTTATAAAATGGCAATAAATAATAATCCTCTTTATTAGAAAATAGGAACTAAAGTAAACACATTACAAAGTAAGCCTACACCTGCAACACGGTAGGACTTCAATCATGGCGTATCTTTTTCTGTAGTTGTATCTCTCGGTGTCTTTTTGTACTTTCTGAGCTGCCTCAAAAACTGTTGGGGGCTGGTAGGGGAGTTTCTGGAAACTAGATGAGGTATAATACAAGCAGTACATGTTTTCTATCAATACAGTGTCCTTCAGAGTGGAATGGGGGAAAAAAGGGTGAAAGGAAGAATACAGCCACCCTCTTATAAGATTATATTCAAGGCAAGAAGACATACTGGCTTATTATCTCCCATTCCCACCGCATCACTGGCAAGCGGAGACTCAGAATAAATAATAAAGAAAGTACGCTTAGTTGGGAGAGCTTGGAAATGCATTATAAAGGAGATATGGCCAATTTTTCATGCAGACAGACACGTGGTAATGTTCCCTTGCTAGCAGTTACATTTAAACTTGGTGCAGATTGAATGGAGAACATAAAATTTTGATGTCAGATTACAAAGGACCACAGTGACACACACTGTAATTTCTTGTCTTGAAACATTTTAAATGCTGAGATGGAAGAGAGAGAGACAGAGACAGACTGCTGTGTATGTTGTCACTGAGTTTATGGTAGACTTGGCAAATTTTGGGAGATTGGTAGATTTTGTTTCTTGTTCAGGTTTTTCTCCAAATCTTGCAAGACTTTATACATTATAAGCATCATGCAGATACTTCTGTGATTCCAAAACATGATTGTAATAGGATTTCACCAGAGTAAAAATAATTTTAAACCTAAGTCTACTAAATAGAAAGTTAAATAAAATCCGTCCTATTTAAACTTCTTGCCCACTATATATTATCATATTTCCCAAATATATTATATTGAAAATTTTATTTTATTTTATTTTATTCACATATTTATTATGTACTTGTTGAAAACTTTCTCCTCACACTGAAATACATTAGTTCTAAATAATACAGGGAGAAATAAAGTGTTGCCTCCAGAACGTTTAAATGTAGTAACTTACTTAAATCTATCCAAACTGTGCATCTCACATATGTCTTCCACTAAAAAACTGAAAGGTATATATATATATTTTTAATCCACTTAATTTGATAAAGGGAAAACTATGATGTCCTATTATATGATAAATATCTAATGCCCCCTTTATAATTTCTTTTTTTTTTTTTTTTTTTTTCTGGCTCGTAGGACTCACTCAATATTTATTAATGTTATTGGCATCTCCTGTAGAGTAAAAGGAACACTCCTTGTTTATTCGACAATTGATCACCTAATTTAATGTGTGTGTGTGTGTGTGTGCATGTAAGCATAGACATCCACATCGAAGCTCAGGAAATCAGACAAGAATAATAAAAAGACATCAATAACAACATAAGTAACAACAACAACAATAATAATGTTGACAATAATCCTGGCTGTGCATTAAAAGGACACAAGAATGCTACTGTGGTGTTGTGAGGCTGGGGGGAGCGCCATGTCCACCTGTACCTCTGGGAGAGAACTCATGAGGGAGGCTGGAAGGAAGAGCTCCAGTTTCCTCATTCTTCTCACAGGCAATAACCTCTTCCTCTCTCCACGGGCAATCACTGCAGCTCATGTAGCTCAAGAGAGGCAACGGAACCTGCGTTTAGGAGGGTGCCTCGAAAGCTCCTCAATAGCATTCATCTTTTATTTCAGGACGTTTTATAAATAGCACTGTTTGGGGCACACACAAAGAAGGGCAAGTCAAAGTGAAAACAGCCTAGTTCCTCTTAGCTAGAATGCCTACTACCCACACCTGTCAAGTTGGACAGAATGTGTCGCTGGGAGTTTGCCTGATTCTGTTCAGAAACACAGCTGTAGAAGCATATTGTGCCTACTTTACATTCTTAAAGAAAGGTCATCCTGGAAAACAACCCAATTTAGTATTTACGTTACTTTAGATGGTTGATGGTTTCAAAAGGTTAGTCAGATTCTATACTTATTTTGGAGATGGTTCATTGCTCCTATTTTGAAACAACCCAGTTCTCTTTTACACCTGCTATGGCTACTACCAAGGATGTCTTTCGGCTTTGGTCCTTCTTTAAAAGTGTGAGCTGCTCTCAGCTCAGAAGGAGCAAGAAATACTGGACACTGCATCAAAGTCAAAATAGTTCCACTGTTTTAACTACCGATGCCTGAGAGTGAACAGATACTAGAAAGAAGCCTTTAAATGTGGATGTAACCAATCCACTGGCAAAACATGAAAAATATAAATAAAAGAAAAAAAAAACAATCAAAATAAAACTTACAGACCAAACAAAGAAATGAAAGTGAAAATAAAAACAGCTCATGGTGGGGACCAGCCAACTGGTTATACAGTTGTCTGGGATCACACGGAGTATTTGGTCTGATGTCTGATGGAGCAGGAAATTGAGATCCAGAGAGGTGAAATGTCCTCCTCAAGCCCGATTCTGTTCAAGATCACTGTTGGTGTCTGGATTCAGTTCTTCAGCATTCTTTCTATCACTCAATACAGCTCTCCGTATATCAATTCTCCAAATGACCGAATAACAGCAGAATGTGGGCACCCGTAACTCTTATCTTGAATTTAGCTGCTCTATACTTCTACTTAGCTTATGAAGTTTGAGGCAGCCATAATAAGTTTGTGAATCAGGTGGCAAAAGAAATAACAACCCCCAAATCCTCTTTGATAGCATGGACTATGTGTTCTGCTTGATATTAAAGAAGCAGACTACTGAGATCAAACTCTAGCACTGCTATTCACGAGCTGTATGATGCTGGTGTATTGGTGTCTTGGGGCTGCCAAAACCAGTGATCACAAATAGGGTGGCTTCACACAACAGAAATTTATTCTCTCTCAGTTATGGAAACTAGAAGTTCAAAATCAAGGTGTGAGCAGGGACCGTGGTCCCTCAGAAAGCTTCAGGGAAGAATGTGTTCTTGCCTCTTCCTAGCTTCCTGTGACATCCAGCAATCTTTGGTATTCTTTGACTTGTAAACTCTTCATTCCAATCTTGGCACCAGACTCTGTATCCAAACCTTCCTTTCCTTTTTTTTTTTTTTTTTTTTTTCAGATTTAATGTGTTTTATTGATTAAAATATTACATTTGTGCCAATTTCCCTTCCCTCTGCTCCCCTCCACCCGGTGGCCCCCCTCCCTCCAGTTGTCCCCCCCTTTTAGATTATGTCCATTAGTTGTGCATACAGTTCCTCCCAACCTCTCTCCGTCTATTCCATTCCCTCCTACCATGATCCCTAATTCCTATATCATCTCCCTCCCTCTCCCCACTCCCCCTCCCTGTTGACCTCCCCCCAATATGCTTCCCGTACCCACAGTTCCTTTTCCACTCTCGTTGCCTGTTTAGTTTGCCTTTGTTTCATCTCCCTAGCTTCTGTTTTTTAAACCAGTCCCTTTAACATCTCATATAACAGTGGTTTGGATCTAATGAACTCTTTCAGTTTTATTTTGTCCTGGAAACACTTTCTCTGTCCTTCTATTCTGAATGACAATTTCGCTGGATAGAGTATTCGTGGTTGTAGGTTTTGGATTTTCATTACTTTGAATATTTCTTGCCAGTCCCTTCTTGCCTGTAGGGTTTCCCTTGAGAAGTCAGCTGATAGTCTAATTGGGACCCCTTTGTACATAATTCTTTTCTTCTCTCTTGCTGCTTTTAAGATTCTCTCTTTATCTTTAATTTTTGACATTTTGATTATAATGTGTCTTGGAGTGGTTCTCCCTGGGTCCAGTCTCTTGGGAACTCTCCTTGCTTCCTGGATCTGCAAGTCTATTCCCTTCCCCAAGTCTGGGAAGTTCTCCTTTATTATATTTTCACTCAATTTTTCAAGTTCTAGTTCATCTTCCTCGCTCTCTGGCAAACCAATGATTCTTATGTTGGGCCTTTTATAGCTGTCCCAGAGGTTTCTGATCCTCTCATTGTTGCTTCCCATTTCCTCTCTCTGCACTGGTTGACTGCTTGTTCCTTCTCCATATTCCAGTTTGTTGAAATGAACTCTGGATTTTTTTTCCTCACCATCTGTCTCGTATGCGGTTTTGTTCCTTTCGTTATGAAAGTTTTTCGCTTCTTTCATATCTTTTTCCTGCTCTTTTGTGAATTCTGTAAGCCACCTGATAACAATGGCCCAGAACTGAGCCTCTGACAGGTTTCTTATCTGTTCATCTGTCAGGTTCTCTATCTGTTGCCTGGTGAGTTGTGTCACCGGGATTTCTATAGTTGTCTGCCTCATTTTGACAGATGCATTTTGTTTTCTTGGGCCGGCTGTAGGGGGCAGTGCCTGTGTACTCGTAATGACCCAGCGACCGGCGCCGTTTGGCGTCACAAGTCAGCGCCCGGCGCCTGTCTGCGACCTATTTCGCAGCCCTGTGGTGCTTTCTTTGGGGGCGGGGGTCCAAGATGGATTCACATAGTTATTCCGCTAGGAGACCGGGATCCGTCCTCCCGCCCCCCTGGGCCTCACTGTTCAAGGCGATGCGGCGGCCGCTCTCCCCAGCGCCGGAGTCGCGCACCGCCAGGGGCTTGACCGCAGCCGGGATTCCTCGCCGCCCCGCCGCTGACCGCAAACAGCGCTGCCCTCTTTAACTCTTACCTGCCCAAATGGCACCGCTGGTTTATAACTTCATATGTTGGGCTTCCGTGTAGTTTTATTTTCTGGAATTTCTAGTTATCCTTTGTTTTGAAGTAGTTGTATTCCTCTCTAGTTGTAGAGGGAGACCTAGCGTGTCTGTCTAAGCCTCCATCTTGGCCCTATAATTTCTTAATGAGGATAAGCGTACTGAGCTTTAAGAGTTGGTGTGCATAGATTGCTAAATACTGTTTAATAAAGTAATGCCGTTTCTCAGGTGTGAAGGAAGAGGTTCATTTGAATATATACTCTGATTGTTATGAGTTCAGACCTGTTTTACACCCTTCATGAATATTTTACTTTAAAATACAGAACAAGAATTTTATCATAGAATATAGACTATCTAGCTCTTCTGTTGCAGATCATTGCTTTTTGATGCAAAACCATTATTATTGTTAATATTTAGGAAGCATTACTTACAAATCAAATTAAATATGTTAATTAGGAAATTGATGCACATCACTGGGGACATACATGAACATGCTTTTTAATTTTTTTCTCAGATGTGACGCAGGTTTTCTATGGCCTGTTCACTGGTCACATAAAGAAGGTAGTTGATTCTGATATTCTCAAGTGCTAGTTCAGCAAAATCTAAATCAGAACTTTCACTTGCATATATTAAAAACACGAAAACATTCCATATTGAAAATAATTTTCTCTGAGAACTCCCAAGCCATTATTGTAGCATCTTTTTCATGTTTTTGTTTGCTTGTTTGGTTTTGTTTCTTTGTTTTTGAGAAGTCTGGTGCCATGTTGATTTTCCATGTATTTGAAGATCGAGGTTCTGGCCCTCTGAACACTGTCACAATTTTCTTTATTCCAAACATTTGAAAGTCCAACTGTTGTGGTTTATACATCATACTGGGCTGGGGGAACTATTTCATCCTGGAAATTCATGTCAGTTCTGAGGAAACTGGTTGAATTGATTTTTGAAAATTTCTTCCACTTAATTTTTCCATTTCATTTTTCTGGAGATTTTTAAAATTTGGATTTGGGCCCCCTTGGTAAATCTTTTAGTTTTTTTGTCTTTTCTCTACTATTTTCCTTTTCTTTGGTGTTGTTATTGTTTGTGTTCCCCTGTCATCATGGAGAGTCCCTTAAGTTTATCTTGCAAACTTTCTTTTGAATTTTTCATTTCTGTTACATATTGCAATTTCCCAGGGATCTTCATTGCCCTCCAAATATTCTTTTCTCATATTCTCCTGTTTTGCTTCATCATTAAAAATATTCCCTCAAATATCTTTGAGGATATCAATGACAAAATTAAACAAATCTCCAAGCACCAATTTTCCTTCATTCCTGTTGTTCTGGTTTTGTGTCTGTTAAGGAAGAAGTTTTACCTCAATGCCTGCTGGTCTTGCCTGTCTACTCACAATGATGAGAAAATTGCTTTAAAACGTTTGAAAGCTCAGGAGTAGGGGTAGCTTGGGTCTTGTCCCCTAGTGGCTCATATGGCGATCCAACAGGGAACCTCCCGCTGTCTGCATAATGGCTTGGTGCATCTCACAATGAGGCTAGACATTCTGAGACTGATTACCTGATGTTAGTTGACACGTGGAGTATGACTTTTCAGTTTGAGGCTTTCCCCCAATCCCTTTGTTTCCATGCAAACTTGTGCCCGGGAGCCCTCATGCCTCTCCAGCATGCACAGGAGGCAAGGAGTTGCCAGATGCACAGGCTTATGGGGGAAATTGGGGGCCTGTACCAACCCTTCTGTTTCTCATGCTTCTCTGCACCCTAGTTTCTAGCTGTTAGTGATGTTTCCCTTGCCTTGGCTTTATAGGATCTGAAGCACAAATGAGTCTTCTGGGCTTAGTGGTTTAAAACAACAACAGTGTATTCTTACTCACAGTCCTCTGAGCAGGCTGGGTGTTCTTCTGGTTTCGCACATACACCTGGAAGGCTGACCAGGGAGGGGTTTAGCTAGAATAACTGAACTGGGGTCTATCTGTCTCCATGTTGTCTCCCTTTCCCCAAGTTACTAACCTGGTCTTCCTCACACAGTGACAACCTCATTACAACAGGGCCCTAACATATCAGCCCTTATCAAGACTCTGCTTATTTTACATTTGCTGATGTCCCATTGGCCAAGCAAGTCACATGACCATGCCCACAGTAAAGGACCAGTTGAGTAGCAATCTACACAGTGATCACACCAATTTAAGAGTATATTTCCATCAGCAGTATGAGTCTTCCTGTCACTCCATAGCCTCCCCAATACTTGATTGTTTCCATTTTTAGTGGCTGTGCATTTTTAGTGAGTCTGGTGTGTGTACACTGTTTTCTCATTGTGATTTAACTTTTATTTTAATGTCAGTGAAGGATGATGGTAAACAACTGTTTATATATTGGTATTAGTTTCCTATGCCGATGTAACAAATTACCACAAATTTACTGTCTCAAACAACACAAACTTATTATCTTATGGTTCCGAGGTTCGAAGTCCTCAAATCAAGGTGTCAGCAGGGCTACATTCCTTCTGGAGGCTCCAGGGGAGAAGTCATTTCCTGGCCTTTTCCCACATCGGGTTTCTCCGTCCTTCATCTTCAAAGCCAATGACACAGTATCTTTCAGTATCTCTTTATTTTTCTGACCTCTGCATCCATCATCACATCACCTTCTCTGATTCTGACTCTCCCACCTTTCTTTCATCTTTCAAGGATCCTTGTGATTACACTGGGTGCAGTTGGATAATTCAGAATAATCTCCCTTCCTTAAAAGCCTTAATTTATTCATACCCGCAAGTCCCTTTATGTGTAAGATGATACCCCATTTCTGGGGTTTAGGGCATAGACATTTTGGGGTGGGGGTGGGGCATTATTCAGCCCACCACAATACTTTTGGCCTGTTTTGATATCCTCTCTTATAAATAACATTTGCCTTTGTCCATTTAAATTAATTAAAATAATGTTGAAAATGTTAAGGTGTGCAGACTGTATTTTTAATCATGTATTTTGAAGTCCACGGTTGAAACTAGAAATTAAATGTCAATTTAGGGTACATGATGATTTGGTCAAAGGAAAAAATTCAATAACAAAATGAGTAATCATCCTAACTTTGGAAGTGTTTGTTGGATCTCACTCTAAACCACATTGCCAGCATTTTATCTATGGCTTCCTACTTAAAGTAGCCTGAAAGGGTAGCCGGTGGAATTGCACGCTCTCTTCATTCATCAGTGCGTGAGTTCATTTCCCCCGGCAGAAATAACACAAGTGGTTACAGAGGAGGGATGGAGTGGCCTGGATCTGTCCTAGCCTTTCTTCCAGGAGAAGGGGATTAATGATCGTTTACTACTGAATTAATGAGTGACAAAAAATGCTGGTGTTATTTTCTGCTTCACCACGTTGGTTTCTTTTGTGTGGTTTGCTTTAAATATTCAGCTGCCTTCTTCTCACTGCAAAGCAAATATTCTTCCATAATCTTAAACTTTAATATCTCATCGATTCACACCTATGCTAAAGCCACCTATTTTCCCGTTGGACATAAACTTATTTTTTATGGAGCTCATATATTTATTCTTGAAACAAGCTTTAACTTCCTTAGAATTTTTCCTTTTTCTAAACTTCTATTATAACTGGAAATGTTCAACATTTGTTGCATCTGTTTATTCATATCTATTAATCTATCTGCCTACCTACCTGCCTGCCTATCTACCTCCCTAGAATCTGTCCTCCTCTCTCCTCTCTTCTCTCTCCCTTCTCTTCTCTCTATTCTTTTCTTTGAGGGGGGTGACACATTTTTGCTGTAAGTAATAAAGTTTTGAATTGATTCCATAATTAACAAAAGTCATAAAAATTAATTAAAAGACCACAATATTTTTATTATTTTATTGGATCTGTTCTATGATAATTTTTGTGGTGAGCTAATTAGAAGGAAAGTAGCTTGGTTTTGCACCCTCTCGACACACACTCTCCTGGGGGAGGGTGTCAGCTCGTTTGGGCAGAATGTCTTAAGTGCTGTCAGTGCCTTATTTGCATTAATATATGAATAGCCTCTAATGATCACATTTGTATCAAGCTGCTGGGGATTTGTGGAAAACCATGAGGCAGACAGAGAAGGAAGCAATGACAGATGGGTGGAGAGTCTCAGTTGTTGGAAAGGAACATCTTTTCTCGTGAATGTCATTTTCCATTTAATTTTATGTTGTCATTCAAAGACCCTAATGCATCAGTTGAAAGAAAAGCCTTGTAGGGAATGACATTTGGGAGAGAGCCAACGTGGGACACAACCCGAGGCTGCAAATGCTGCTCTGTCTGGCAGATGTAAGGAGAACAACTGTTTGGCAACTGATTACTTGGTGTAAAGCCTCCAGTCTCAGCAAAGGATTAAAAATAGAAAGATCGGATGGGTTTCTATGGCTTCAGAGAGAGGCAGGACTCAATTCCCCTGGCTGCAGGGATAAATCTGCAATGCCAAAACCTTTATTACAGTTCGTGTGCCGCAGTGTCGATGACAACCAGGGATGGCCATAGTGAGAGGAGTAGTTAATTCTGTTCTAAATCACTCTGCCAGTCATGCTCCATGACCTTGCATATTACTTAATTAAACTATATCTGAAATGGCTCATAGCATAATACTGCCATTCCTCCCTCATAGGACACACTTCAAGACTATTTAGCTATAAGATGAGGGACTGCTAATCTTAACATGACTTCTCCAAAGAGCAGGCTCCTCAGTCCAGAGTTAATTTTTATTCAAAAGATGTTGATTGCCTTCCTATACCCTTAGCATCTATTTGTATTTATTTTTCAGAGTATTCTCTCCTGTGACTAGAAGTACATTTCTTCGTGACAAAGCCAAGAGTATTCTTCTCTTTACCTTGTTCATCTGAGAGTATAACTGGTAAGTGCCAAAGAATCATAGTTCCATACTTTTCAAAATTTAATTTGCAGGTGAACCACCTGGGATCTTGTTAAAAAAACAGATTCTGATTCAGTAAATCTGGTGTGAGAGGCCCCTTTACTGTTTTAATTTTTTTTTAATACAAACTAGCAGCACCAATTCCACAATCTCCCACCCTTCTTCCCAGGGTGGTGGTCCCCCAGGGTCCTCTTACCCTGACTTAGGATGCCCAAGGCTAGGAGGGCGATTCCTCTTGGATTATGTGTCTTGGAGTCCAGCTTGATTAGATTTCTCAGTTGAGGGAGAGAATATGGTAGAGAGTTGACTCAAATGCAAAGTATCTTGTCCACAAACAGAATGTGATTCATAGCAGCCCTGGCGTGTGACTTGGCCTCAGTCATTTTACAATGTCATCCTCTTCCTGTTATCAAAAGCAGGGCCTACTTCTCCTCTGTCTGTTCCCAAGGTCTCCTGCCCCAGAAACCAGGATTTGTGCACTTGTTTATTTCCAAATGGGTCATTAGCAGCAGGGGCCCATTTCCTACAGACCGAATGCTTAAGAAGACTAAATTTGGTAATGCCATGAAACAAATTATTTGTGCAGTCCCCAATTAATGATCAAACAAGGTGATTAATATTACTTTCTTATGATAGTGCTTGTGTTATAAAATCATAGGGCAGAACTTGTTCTCTTCCCCGATTCCCAAGGTTTGATGATCACATGCAGAATTTGAAGAAATTTGCCACATTGCTATAATTAACACTGTTTTATTTACCACATGGGACAGAATTGAACTTCACATGCTAAAGTTTTGTAGAGGCGTACTCATTCAGTAGTCAGTATGCTACAGGACATGGTATGATTATTCAAATTTTGAGGACAGCAGGTTTCTGTAGATGGCATGAAAAGCCTGGTAAGATGTGCTATTTATCTTGTCCCGACTAACTTAGCTCATTTGGACAGCGGCACTTTTCCCAATAAAAATGTGGTTTGGGGGCTGAAACATGGATGCACCATTGCTTATTATCTGAGTCATGAGATTAGGAGTATATTATTTGGTAGTACATATAATTCTTTAGATGTTAGCAGCAAAAAGAGATTTATATGGGGAATTTGGTGTTTAAAAATGTTGGGAAGACTGCAGAAGGCATCAGAGCCTGAAGCTTGTTTTCAGGCCTATCATTGTAGTTCCGGTCCAGAGAGTTAGGAAGGTATTGCTGCTCCCTTCATAAGGAAAATGATAGGGAACCAGTGCTAATGGTCCCTGAAGTGAATGAAGCAGGGTAAGATCCCACGGGGGTGCCAAACCTCATATCCGCCACAGCAAGCTTTTGCTCACCAGACCCAAAGCAAGAATAATACCTCTTCTGTCACCCATGGGACTGAATCTCATTGGCAGAACATAAACTGAAGCCACAATCTTGCATACAAAGGAATGTGAGACACACAGCTCTCAGGTGAGAGTAAAAAGAATGAAATAATAGGGTCAAAGAAGCACTGGTTACCCAAAAAAATATTTAGCTCACAGAGGATATGGAGTTTACTTGTTGAAAGGCTTAAGGTTGTAGGACATCTACTTAATTAAACATCTCTCTTTTATGGGTGAGAGACAAATCCCTTGAGATTTTCTAGGAGCCATCTGAGAAATAGCAGTTAGTTTGAGGTTAAAAAGACACCATTTTGAATTTAATATTGGGCACATGTCAAAAGGTTTGAACACTTGATTAAACAGGATCACAGATTATTATACAGTAATATTTAATTATCTATGTAACCAAAGTGACAACAGAAGATGGTAAAGGCAAATACAGAAGGTTACATAGTTGTGAACAAAACTATTTTTTTTAATGTTGTGAAGACTGTTTTTTGTCTTTGTTTTTTAAGGTAAAGACCTGATAGAGACGTGAAGCCCAGGTAGATTACTCAAAAGGTCAAAACAAAACAAAAAAAAAAAAATGCAAACCTTTCACAGTCTTATCAAGAACAGGCTACTAGTTCAAGAAAACTTTGTTCTTTTAATAGAAAACTAAATTCTAATTTTGGACCAGTGTGTTTTTGATATTAAAACTTATTATTTTAAAAAGATAAATAAATCCATTTCAAAATAGTCAGCTTGACCATATGTAAAATTCCTTTCCCAAGGCATCCTTTCCACAAAACTTCTACATTTTTATATCTATTCAGATTTTGTGCTAGGTTTCTTTCTTCTTTCTCATCCTGGAACAATCGATCATTTACTGTTCTTACTTTTCATACACAGTTGTTTCCTTTCACCCTTATTTCTAGGAAGTGTTAATTACATATATTAATCAGATTTTTTAACCATTAGAATCATGCATTACTAGTGAAAACTAAGAAATAAGCAATTGTGCCCCAGAGTGAGTGGGGTGTCCCAGGAATCTCATCTTAGGCACCAGAAACTACGGAGGAGAAAAGTTTCCCTCTATTCTATATGGTAAGTGTCAGGCTGAGAGCCGGTTCAGTTTGGGCACCTCATAAATGAATAAGCTTACTAGGTTAAAAGTTCTCCACTCTGGCCACTCTATTTTATTTCATAATGAAACCATTTTATTAAAAAAAAAAGAAAGAACAAGACAAAGGTATGATTGATTAAGGGTAGGAATTTTTGTTAAAATTTTTACATTGTATTTATCACACTGTAATCTTTATGTATTTGAAATTTCAAGTATTTACTCTAAAGCTGTCACTGTTCATTTTTAATAGAATTTATCGGGGTGACATTGACTAATAAAATGATACAGACAGGTTTCAGGTATACAGTTCTACAATACATCATTTGTATAATGTATTGTGTGTTCACTACCCCAAGTCAAGTCTCCTTCCACCACCATTTATCCCCCTTCTACCATCTTCAGACTTCCCCACCTCCCTTTCCTCTGCCTATCACCACACTGCTGTCTGTCCATGAGTCACTTTTTTCTTTGCTTAATCCCTTCACCTTCGAACCCGGCCCCCAACCCCCTCCCCTCTGACAGCTGTCAGTCATTCTCTGTATCCATGAGTCTGTTTCCACTTTGTTTGTTAGTTTATTTTGTTTATTATATGCCACATATAAGTGAAATCATATGGTATTTGTCACTGCAGCATTATTTATAACAGCCAAGATTTAAAAGGACCCCAAGTGCCCATCAATAGCTGAGTGGATGAAAAAGCTGTGGTATTTATACCATACAATGAAATACTACACGGCTGTGAAAAATAAGGAACCCTTACCTTTTGTAAGAGCACAGATGGATTTGAAGAGTATTACGCTAAGTGGCCACTTTAACTTGTTTTTTATAAGTTTAACCTGCTTGTTCAGCCTTCAAACAAAATTTTATTCACCTGAGGCCTCATATTAGCTCCACTCCAGCTGTAGTCAGACCCATTTCAGCCCTGGACCCAGTGGGTTTATAAGTCAGACCCAGTCCAGGAAAAGAAGGGCTGACAGTCTGAAACTCCTAACGCCGAGCTGCGGAGCCAGGACTCAGCACCTCCTGAGGCAGCGAGAAAGCAGCGCGCACTCAAGGGGCTCAGCAGGTACCTCCGTCTGGCTGCTTGTTGCTCCTGGGGACTTGGGGGGGGGGGGTCGCCTATGGTTTCCTCTTCTGAGGCCACAACTGTTAAAAGATAAACTCTGGGGCATATTAAAAATTTTGAGTTTCCTTGAGTAAAAATCTATTTGAATCAGGCAGCATCCCAACCTCGCGGACAGAAAGGCACTCCAAGGAGCCGTTCAAAATGAAAGACTTGCGTGGGCAGAACGCAGCGGGAAGAGGGTCCATGAGGCGAAAAAGCAAGTTGGCTATTGCAAAGCGGCTTCCCTTCAGGGGACGACGGTGGTCTGTCGGGCACACGACCTAACCAGTGCTGCTCAGGGGAGTCCTGGGTGACTATTCAAGATGTCGTTTCTGGGAGAGCTAGAAGTGTAATCCGCTTGAGTCTGGGTTTGGTGGCATGGGCTTTGCATAAGCCCCATTTTGGGGACTGGCGTCTTGTTCTTAACAAAGTCTAAGGGCATTATCCCTGTTAAGAAAGTATGCTGGAGGGGACATCCTGGGCATTTGAAATGGCAGATGCAGAGTCTTCTTTATATGTCATCGCTATGCATGTGGGTGCCAAGTGTTTCCACAGATGCTGTGGAAAACACAGCTTTTTGGTTATTGCTTTATTTCTGCACCTGAAGTAAGTTCTTTTTAACTACAAATCATTAAAATATTTTTCATTTAAAAAGAGGCTCAAATCAGATGTCATAATGGTTTCTGTTGAAAGAAGCATCAGATTCTAGTGTTCATGGACATAGAAAAGCACCTCCTGAAAGGCTTGGCTCAGCTAGGAGCACAAATTTGCTACAATGGCCTCCTCCTTTCCTTACAGAATATATGACCAACATCTGAATGGATACCGTAGGAAACAGATGCACATTATAAACGTGATTCTAAAAAACTGTATTTATTACCTATTGGTCTCTGGCAAAAAAAAAAAAAAAAAGGGCACTACACTAAAGATACCTGCTAACTTCCTATTGGTAAACTCTAAATGGCTTTGTTTTTTAAGACACTTTTCTAAGTGTGTTAGTGAAAGAAATAAAAGGAAAGGAGAAAGAGTTGGGGAGGAAGAAGAGAAGGGGAAGGGGAGGAGGGGGCAGGAGGAAAAACAGACAGGCAGAAGGAGAGAAGAATGGAGAATCTTGCATAGGGTTATCAAAGGAAGGATTAGTCAGTGAACGGTGAACTTGCTAGTAGATTATGAAGGGGTCTTTATGGTCTCAGATCCCATCCTATGCTGGCCTCAAGAAGCATTTTGGGGTAATAATAAGTTTTAAAAAAGCAAAGCAGGGTCAAAGATGTACCTCCATCCTAGACTCTAACCTAGGAATCAGAAAGAAACCCTGTTATCAAAAACTCAGTTGTATAAGATTAGGAAATAGTAGAGGTCAATAACAATAACATTTTAGATTTTATAGCACTATTAACTTTCAGAGAGCACTTTTAAAACTTTTTAACACTATTCAGTTCCTATTGTAATAAAGTGCTTTTATATATCTATGATCTCATTAAGTTCTTACAATGATAATGTAACTGGAAGGGGTTGATGTGACAAACTATGAGGTTCCCCTTGTAGCAGGAAGAAGTCTAGAATGACCCCATGATCCAAAGTCATGTGTGTGTGATCCATCCTCTTCATTGGGGGCGGGACCTGTAACTGTGACGGACATCACTCAGTGATTAGACTATGCTCTATGGCACAGCTGACTTCAAGGAAGAGCGATCACCCTCAGGTGAGCCTGAGACAGGGACTGGGTGCTTCTGGGCCGCTGAAGAGATTGAGGGTCTGCGAAAGATCACCACAAGCCATGATCTCCTTTTCTGGCTTCCAAGCTAGAGGGGGCCACGTGACAAGGAGTGAGGCTGCTTCTGTAAGCTGAGGGTGACAGCCAGCAAGGAAGCTTTCAGTTTCATTGAGTTACTAAAACTTTCTCTGTCGGGTTTGTGAAACATTTATTGTAAGGGCCAATGAGTAAATATCTTCAGGCTTTGCATCCACCTGCAGTCTGTCTCTGTTACATATTTTCTCCCTCCCTGCCTCCTGCTCCATTCCTTCCTTCTGTATTTAAAGTGTAAAAAGAAAAAATCTTATTTTAAGGACTGCACCAAAAGAGGTGTGGGTTGGTTTGACAGGTCCAAGTGTAGACAATCAATTAAACAAAATGAGGCCTGGAGGCAGCGTTGTCAATTTCCACAGTGTAACTAGGTCAGGATGGATTTCAGGCTACCAGCCTGAAGAGTCTTCACTGTCAGGGAGACACACGGTCGCATACCATTCTACAGTGCTCCCTGCGCAAACAGCGTAGCTCATGGTAAGATGGGATAGCAGAATTAAGGTGGGTTGAGTTTTGAGTATCTACAGCCTTTGTTTTTAATTTAATTTGTTTAATTGTGAGTTTCTGTAGTTTAGTTTCCTGCTAAAGGCCGTGTTTAACAACCAGCTCGTGTAATTCCTGAAAAGTTAACAACTGGCTCTCATGAGCAGGTCCTAGTCACCCCTGCACAGCAAGGCTCCTGCCCTGGAGGGGGAGAGAGGGGTGTGCGTTCCTCTCCCCACATTTTCCTCCTGTCAGCAGGACGGTGAGCCCAGCAGACATGATGATGGCCCCCTTTTCACCTGCAGATGTGCCTACACTGGGGATGGGAGAAGGACAGGAAAGGAGGAGCCTGAGTTGCTAGCGCAGTGGAGCTTGGACTTTCTGTGCTCCTGTTACTAGGCAGAGGGGAAATCAACATCTGTCTACCTAGTTTAAGCTACTCCTGTTTTGAGTTTCTGTTACAATTGTCTCTGCATTCTAATTAGATAACAGAATTCCCTTGTCTGAGTGAGGAAACCAGTGCTGAGAGAGGCAAAATACTTTCCCAACACCACAGGCCTGAGCATGATAAGCCACAGCTTTTAGCTCCCAGTCCATTGTGATTTCCGATACATCCTGTTGCTATCCTATCACTCGGTCCGTCAGTCATTAATCAGTACTGACCTCCCACTTGGGGATTTAACAGAGGCACAACGGTCTTGTCCCTGGAAATGTTTTACTGTTAAAGAAATGACACAGTATGGAGAAGGCAGTCATCACAGGGAGAGCGGAGGGCAGTCCGGGGAGGGGTACAGGGAGCAGAGGTAGCAGTGGCGTCCTCTCTCATCCACGCTGCTGAACACAAACGGGAACTTGTCACAGTGCCGAGAGCCACAGGGATTACAGACACACAGGGGGGAAAGCATCTAACACCCACATATTTGCATGTCCCATGTGTGCTGGCTTTCATGTCCTCAGATCACATGTTTCAGGGACACCTTTGATGATGACAGTCTTGCAAGAGCACACATGCCCCAGGACCTGCCTCATTTGAAACTCAGGGACACACACACATGTTTTGTAATCATTTGAATTGATATTTTAACTCATACTGATTAAATATGAAACCATTTTTTTTTCCAAGTAAACGGTTGAAAGCATAGTGGCTTCTCGTCTAGCATGGCGTTTCCTTCAGTGAATGCACTTTCCTTTTCTCGTGTAGGGATGTGTTTATACTCACAGGCAATAGTGATCTTTTCCCTCAAAATAACTGCTTCTAGGCATAAAAAGGTCTAATGTCCTCTGTATATTGTGTCTTAGTCCTCATCAGTCAAACTAAAATCCTTAATCTCGGGGAAGTTGATTTGATTTTCACTGTTGCTTCTCTGTGCTCACAACAGCAGAAGACAATCAGTTTGGGGGTCACCATTATTACATATTACGATTTTATTCTGCTCACTCTGTTGGGAGCACAGGTGGATATATATCTCAATAACTTAATTCTGGGTCCTACAGCTTTCTATTTCTAGTTTTGGCAGAATTTCTTTTTCTCAGGAAGCTTTATTGTGTTGACACCTCATCTGTCAGCCATTCCCATGTGACACTTGTCTGGGTCACACTTCCCTTGGCCTTGGTATGTCTTAGGCTTTTGGCTACTTGTTCATGGGAAGACTCCCGGCTTTTGCTGCCACCTGCATGCGCTGGCCACGGCCACCTGCTCTAAGAGCTGCACAGGCTCTCCCGTCCTCCCCTGGGGTGAGTGCTGGCATCTGGAGGGACTGCTGTGTCACCACTGGATGGGAGACGGGGACTCCAGCAGGCAGTCCTGAGCTGACAGATCCCCGAGGCTCTGGCTGCTCCCAGCACTTCTGGGGAGGAGTGAGGTGCCCGGCACAGCACATGCCTGTGGCCTCGCCATCGGATGTCGGAAAAGGCCAGGGGCCACAGCGGCAGATGAGTTCGCTGTGAGTGGGGCAGATTTTGGCCAGTGCGGGGCAGGAGGTGAGAGGGAGCCGCAGATACGCTGCTCCTCCTCTGTCCTCTGACGCTCGGTCTGAGGTAGGCAGTCGCTGCGCAGATGCCCAGGGAGGCCGTGTGTGGCGGGGGACCAGCTCTTCCCCTTGTGGAGCGGCTGCCGCCTGAGTGATGCGCCGGGTGGTCTTTGCTGCCCGAGGTCGCCTGCAGCTCCTCTCTCCCCGCCCTCTCTTTCCCTTGGGATTGCACACCCCCCTGCAAACAGTAACACTTAATATTCATTTCTAATTTTTAAGCCTCAATTTGTGTATTGTAAGGCACCCAGGCAAAGACAACAGAGGCTTCCTGGGAAATAGTTCCTGAAGGTCCCTTGGGAACGTGGCACAAACTGAAAACAAGTCAGTCCTCACGTGATCACATCTGAGGCACAGCCCGTTGGCATGAGGGTAAGTGGGAATCCCCATGGAAGAGTAGAAATAAAAAAACAAGCAGGTGCGAGGACAGAGAACCTAATCAAATGAAACCGTGTATCAAGTAACACATCAGAGGAATCGAGTTGCCCTTTATGGATGTGATAAAGTTGGATGACGAGTACAGAGAACACAAAAACGGGACAACATATTGTAGAGACCCAAGATACCGAGAAGAATCAGCCCCTGAAAACGGCAATAGCAGAGTCTGTTTCTGCTTATGGGACAGCCACAGTGACATCTGCTTTTCGGTGCCAACCAGGCAGGAAACATGGTTTCTCAGCCCGCGGCAATCAGTGAGGGGCACCCAGGTGAGAGCCAGCAAAGGCTGTTTATTCAGAGGTCTCTGTGCAGGGACTCTGTGCAGAGTTCTCTGTGCGTTGGCAGGGACTCCAAGGCAGGCAGCGGAGAAGGGCAGCTTTGTGGTGGACAAGGAGAGAGGGCTTCCGGTGTGCCCTGACTCCAGGCTGCTGTCACCGGAGCTGTCATTGGGCTAAATGCTGGTGGGCATCCTCTGTCATTGGTGAGGGGTGCGTTCTCCTGCTGCCTTGAGTAAGATCTTCTTCTGTGGCTCCTAAGTTGGAAATGACAGAAATTAGGGAAACTGTCACTTGTTAATCAAGTCCTGGCCGCCTTGGGACAGCTGCCGAAGGAGGTGATGTCTGGCTTCCTGGACTGGCTGCTGGTGTCGTGGGCGGCAGGCTGGCTTCCTGCAGGTTGTAGTCGCTGCAGATGGCAGGTCAGTGCTGTCTTCGTCAGCGTTCGGGCTGTTGTCCGTCTGTATAGTCGGTCTCTCACCCCAAAAAAGTGGCCAAGAAAGAAACCATGTTGCATTGAAATGCTTTCCAAGTGACGTGATTCTAAACATTAAAGCTGGGGATGTAATCTAGTCCTATTTCTTATTTCTCTGGAGAGACAAGTCCTAGGTTTTTGCTTAAACGAGTTTCAGGAAAAAGTGCTGTTGATACGTTTTTAAATAAAAAGAAAAGGATGCGTGAGATTGGGGAGGCGAGGTAAGAAGATGAGAAGATCGCCGGGAGTGCACTCCACCCCATGTGGTTTAATAACTATGATTGACGTGTCAAGGGTGAACGCCTACCGAAAGAGAACACGTTTCAGACATGGGTAATGTAGTTTGACAGCAAGTTGTATGCATTCACAGCATCTAAAAACCTCAAAGAAGGTGCTATTATTTTTTTCTTTCTTAGTTCTAGAAATGGTTCTGCTCCTGCGTTTGTTATAGTGAAGATTCAGAAGTTAAAAAAGTGGAATAATATAAATCACTTCTGGGGTTTGGTTTGGTAAGAAGGCAGCGAATGGTATTTCAATTGTTCAGTCCAACAGGTAATCAACTAAATTCACACAAACATGATTTTCGCCCTCAATGAGTTTGTAATTCAATTCTTTTGAAAAAGGAAGAACATTTGAATAAAATATAAGAAGATAAATTGAGGTCTGGAGAGAAATTTAGAAGGAGCCTCTATACCTCACATAAAAGAAACTATAACATTAGCTATTTCATTTGTAACTGCAAATGGAAGTAGTGATTTAATCTAAATGCTATAAAAGATTCTCATTGCTCACAACTTCCAGATTTACCATAGAAAAATCTATATTTCATATTTCAAGAGACATTGGAGTCAAGGGGCATTTGGTTTCATGAAGAAAATGGTTTTTATTAGTAAATAAAGATTTTTTTCTGTAAGTGATGGTGTACTAGCTTCCTAGGGCTGCTGAGAAGAAAATACCACAGACTGGCTGGCTCAAAGCAACAGAAATGTATTCCCTCTCAGTTCCGGAGGCTGGGAGTGTGACATGCAGGTGCCAGCAAGGCTCAGTGTCCTGTGGGTGCCGTGAGGGAGAAACTGTCCCACGCTCCCGTCCTTTGTCTGGCGGGCTTAGCACAGCCTTGGTGTTCCTTGGACACCGCACTGCAGCCCTGCCTCCCCCTGCACACTGCCTTCTTCCCTGTGCTCGGCGCATCCTCTTCTGCTCTGTACGGACCCTCTCGTGGGGTTTAGAGCCCACGCTCATCCCGTAGGGTCTCATTTCAATCCTTAACTAATTAAGTCAGCTAAGACACTATTTCCCCATAAGGTCACATTCAGGAGTTCTGAGTAGGCATGAACTTTGTGGGGACACTATTGATCCCACTACAGATGGACTCTCTGAATTAATTATCCTTAAAAAAAAGAATCAAACAGGGCACAGAAAGGTTTTTAGTTCAAATGCTGGCTCATTTCTAAATGGAAATATAACCTTTATGAATAAGCCAGTTCTTAAAACTTTCTGTCTAGATTTCTTATTTGTAATATTTTTATAAATAATACTGATTTATCAAAAAGCATCATTACTGTTTTTGAATGTAATACTAATTATAAATTTGTTGATAAGCTTAGAAGACTATTAAGCACACAACGAGCTTAATTTTACTGTTATTGTTGTTTACTTTTTCTTCTCTGTTCTGCATTGACCAATATCAAAAACGATTAAATGTGCTTCATATCAGGGAAAGATTTTAGGAAAACAGTTCTGCATATTTATATAAAACTTTACATTATTTTATTGCCTTTTTAATTTTTTTAGTTCTTTACTAATTTTTAGACATCAACAATACTATTAGTGAGAGAACACAAATGATACCCAAGTCAATCAACTACAGTCCTTTCCAGCAACTCTGGGGAAGATGGTTTCACAGAAAGGACAAGAATTATAGGATTAAATGACATTTCTCTGTTATTTGCAAATTTACACATTTCTGCTTCCCTCACCACACAGCCATGGCAAATTTAACTGAAGTATCTTCTCTGAATCTCTCCCTAGCTTTCCTCCATCAGTGAGGCCTCAGTACCATTTATACGTAAGTGCTTTGCAGACTCTTATGTCCTGTCCAGACTTCTTCTGTGAGGTCCAGGCACACATATCCAACCATTTACTCAGTCTTCTCTTTGATATCTTGAAGTACCTCAAATTCAACTTGTCTAGAATGAAAACCTTGCTCTTGGGACCCACCCTTTTCCTAACCCCACCATAACACCCGATCTTTTTAGGCTTTTTCTGTCCCAGTGAGCGATGCTCCTGCCCACTCAGGTGTATAGCCTCAATGCCTTCAAGTCATCCTTGATGCCTCTATCTCCCAGGGACCTCCCAATTTTCTCTGTCACTAGTCTCGGCCCTTTTTAACTTTACCTGTCTCTTAATGCCATCACTTGTCATCATTTCCATGAGCATCCTTGTCTAGCTGTAATAATTATCTTATGGCCCATCTTGATTTATCTGTACCCTACACACTGCCTCCTGGGTTATTTTAAAAACATTCTAGTCATCATGTCATTTAATCTCTAAATATTTCTACATACGCAATGAAAAGATAAGAAAGCTTTAAAAAACATACCTGCAATTTCATTAACAATTCTTTACTATTGAGTATTCAATAAGTATATTTTTTTACCCAGTTATATCTCCTTCCCATATATTTTTTTGTTTGAGTTAAGATTTATTGCAGTCATCAATACCTGATTGAAACCCTCTGGGATGTTCATTGGTTTCAGAAGGAATACATCGTGGCCATAGCTACTATGACAATTGGTATTTGAATTTTCTGCCTACCTGCATCCTCTTCTTGCTTTCAACTTTCTCTCTGCTCTCTCTTCTTTAGACAGATTTGAGTCATTTCAGTCTATTGTTCACCTGTGTCTGCAAAAGGGCTTTTGCAGGAACTATGAGGTCTGTCTGGAAAAAGTCCAGCCATTGTTAATAGAATGAGAATGGTTTGCATGACATCGATGTAACCTGGCAGCCAAGGAAAGTGGACTGGAATATGCATACATGAACAATGATCACTTCACTGTACTAGTCAGTGGGGGCGGTAGATGCCACTGAGTGGGCATATGTACTGTGTGGCCGTCACATTAAAAATGAGCGAGTAGAGGGATGGATCTGCATCAAATTTTGCATTAAGCTTGGAACATTTCCCCCACAGAAACTATTCCAATGATTCAGAAGGGTGCAACAACACACCCACTCTTGCATCACATTTCATGCAGAGTTCTTTGGTGAAACGCCATATCACCCAGGTGACTCAGACCTTCTGTAGCCCAGATACAGTGCCCTGTGACTTCTGGCCTTTCCCAAATCTAAAATCACCTTTGAAAGGGAAAAGATTTCAGACTATCAGTGAGATTCAGAAAAATACAAGAGGACAGCTGATGGTGATTGGGAGAACTGTGTGAGGTCCCAAGGTACTTACTTTGAAGGAGGCTGAGGCATCATTGTCCTATGTACAATGTTTCTTGTATCTTGCATCTTCTTCAATAAATATCCTTGTTTTCCATATTACATGGCTGGAAACCTTCTGGACAGTCCTTGTATTTCTTCTGCCAGAAACTCTTCTCCTCCTCATTTCATCCCTACATCCCCATGAGGTGCCACATCAAATGCACATCCTTGGGGTTGCTTTTCTGACTTCTCTGACCACGTGGAGTCCCTTAACACTCATATGGCCACATAGTCCTCCTTTGCCTCACTCAGTTGCCAGGTATGCAAATAAATGTACACTTACTTGCTTGTTTTTCTAATGTTTACTCTCATGGGCTCAATTCTTTCACTTTTCACTTTCAAATTGACAAATTTAGAACAGTATAGATTTTTTAAAAATTTAAGCATGTCTTTAAATTTGTAGGGCTGTTTTAGACATTGTTGGGGACCACTGATAATTTACTTCTTTACAATATTTTTAATAAAAATAACTTAGCAACTTTCTCAACTCTTTAGAACCCTTGGTGATTTTAAGTCAATATTCAAAAGCTTATTTAGGGACAGTGAGGTATCATCATCCATTCTCCTCAGAGATCCTAAAACATTTGTACACTCTAGATTTCCAAGTTGAACAAGTCTAATCTAAGTCGTATATTATGCTACTCAGAGAATATCTAGAGTTTATTACATCCCAAATCTCAGAAATAAGGAATTAAGTTAAATTATGCATTTTAACTTCGGAATCAATAGAGAATTGTAGCATGCAATAAAAATAGTAAGGCAAGAGCAGCAAAAACATGAACAGGTATTTTGAAGAAAAAAATCAATAGCTGACTGGTGATAGCAACTCTGCAGAACACCAGCAAGATATCCGAATGGCTGTGATAGAAACAAGCCCAGGACAAAGTTTTGCCTTAAGAAAAAATGTTATTTCCAAGGATAGTAGCCCCTTTTTTAACATTTTAAAAGTTTATATATAAATATTAAAAGGAAATTTAGGGAAGCTGAGGTATACAGGGGTTGGCAAAAGTAGATTTACAGTTGTGACTACCTGAAACATTTATTTTTAATATTTATTAATTACTGCATTACTTATTTTATTACAACTGTACATTTACTTTTTCCCACCCCTGTATTTTAAACCATATATCAGTGCATTGTCTTCTGTATATAGGTATGGTATCACATTTGGGAAAATAGATTTTAAAAAATTAATTACCATAACCTGAAAGTTAGTATATATAGTAGGCTCCTAATTCACACTTAGAGAATCTTCAAATTCATTGTTTTAAAATAAAATCTGCAGGTGTGATCAAATTACGTTGTGATAATCAGTAGTTTTTAGTATTAGAAAACTGCATCTTGAAAAACTTCTATATCTAAAACAGCGATAATGCATTTCATAACAGCATGTGTTTAGCCACCAAATTACCTAATAAAATGAAATGGTACCTGCTCTACCGCAATTTTAGTTTTCTGGAATGAGTCTCTTCGTGTCTTTGGTTCATTCTCTCGGATCTTCAAAAAACCTAATTTTTAATATCTTACTTGATCTGGAAGCAAAACAGAACTCTTGAGGGAGGTTTGTGGCTAAACAACCCCACCATGTGACAACAGAGCCCTTTATGGAAGTTGATTATATGAAAGGGAAGAAAATAAGTTAAAAGAGAGGGACAGGCAAATTTTAGGGAAGACCAGACTCACAACTGTATCTTTCATTCCTAACACGGGGCCTTTTGCAGATAAGCACGCACAATATGTGTTAAATACAGGACCAACTGAGAAATGACTGAAGTCCAAGAGAGCATCACTGACTATAAATTACTGGAAATTCCTAATCAGCCAGAGGCGCCCCAGTCCCTCCAAATGCTACAGCGATAGTCTCAAACACAGCCTTTACGGAATTCTTAAGTTTATTTTAAAATCTGAGATCCATTGTTTTGAATAGTTCCAATTATGCTATTATCTTATATTTTTCTTTTTCAAATGGAATGTTTAGTATTTTGTAAGAAGCTGAAAGATATTTGGTGACTAAAAATTAAAAGAAGGTGGTATTTTATTAACTCTAAAGTGGAACTCCATGTCAGCGAATCATTTCTAAATGAAACTAGGAAAGAGTCCAAAATGCATGAATCAACCCCGTTAAAATAAGAACCCTCCCTCCAAAGTTGACTGCTTAAGAAGTCCTGATAAGGCTAAGAAGAGTATTTCTTAAGTGTTTTCTCATTTCTTAAAATGGTGGTTTGCAATGTTCTATGTAGCATTCTTGAGTTGCTTTGTAATGGATCAATGACTAAGTCTGGATGTAGTTTGATTCTCTGTATTTCTATATTTTATTTTGTACTTTTTGTGCATACCTAGAGATAAAATTGATTTTTCTGTACTTCCCCTTAATCCAATGACTTCACTACACTCACATGTTAATTATAATAGCTTATCTCTGTACAGGGGTGTATTCCCTTGGATGTTCTATGTGCACCAAGTAATCTATGAATAATGGCAGTTTTATTTCTTTATTTCTAAGCTTGCCTTATTGCATTACATAGGACTTATAGTAAAATGTCAGAGAGAATTGGTGAAAGCAGGCATGCTTGTCTTGTTTCTGATCTCAAGGGAAAGTTTCCAATATTTCACAATGAAATGTGAGGTTTGCTGGGAAATTCTTAGATATTCTCTACCAGGTGAATGAATTTCTCTTTTATTCTAACTTTGCTAAGAAAGTTTTTATTAATAAAGACTGACTTGTATAGATTGTTTTTTTCTGCATCAATGGGAATATTTTATTTCCTCCATTATTTTGTTAATGTGATGAGTTTTTAAATTATTTCCTTCATTTTGTGGGAAATGTTATTGAAGTATAACATACATACAGATGAATGTAGAAATGAATGTATAGCTCAGTGAATTTTGACAAATGAAATGAGTCAACTCTCACATGAAGAAACAAGCCATTACTAGGACACTGTGATAGTCTATTATTGCAGATGTTCCCAGTATCTCGACATTTAATGTCATAGATCAATTTTGCTTTACTTTTTTGGAGGGGGACCTCTGGCTTCCATCATTCAAAATTATGTTTGCCTGATTAATCTTTGTTATAATAAGTACTTGTAGTTTTTTCTCACTGCTGGATAGTGTTCCATTGTATGGATATGTGACAACCTACTTACTCATTCTACTGTTGATTGACATTTGATTTGCATCTCTTTTTTATTGGCTGTTATGAGTAGTGCATATATCAACATGCTTGGACAGGTCCTTTTGACTGTATCCGTATGTTTATCTTGAAGATACACCCACCCCCACACACACTCATCCACCTGCCCACACAACCAGGAGTGGAGTTTCTGGATCAGAGCTTATGCATATGTTCAGCTTTAGTGTATATTGCCTGGCAGTTTCTCAAAGTGATTGTACCAATTTGCACTTCAGCTAACAGTGTATGAGAGTTCATAGTGGATTCTCATTAAATAATAGGTGTTATTACTAGAGAACACCCTTCCCTCTTATGAAGGTGATGGACGGCAGTAAGAAGTAGTGGTGCTCACCTCGGGTCAAATGAAGTGGATTCTCAGGTGTCTGGTTCTTACATGTTTCCTCCATGGTCTTGAACACATGACCTTGTAGCAAGTAGCCATCCGGTAACCTGTTACTGAATTGCAAGGTGTTAGTAAAGAGCTCCATGGTATCTGCCTTGTGGGGAGAGCAGGCCCATGGATGTTATGTGGGTGGGCTTGGGCAGCTGTCAGCACCATTGTAGATAAGAGTGGTGGGGGAATAAGAGAGAAGAATATATAAACAGATATCGGAGGGTTTTGAACAATATTTTTCACCTTGGATTTTTTTCTGAGGGCTGTGTGTGGTGGATAGTCAATGTTGGTTAATCTATCTGTTCTTATCATAGGACACTTTAAAAACTGGAATTGTTTGGGGGGCAACCTAGAAAGATACAGGGGAGGTCTGTACCCAGAAATCAAGCTTCTCTGCCCATCACTACCTCTCCCCACCACCAGTCAGGGCATTTTTACCTATTTCAATTGATTGACATAGAAGATTTTAGTTAAAGACATTGTTTTGCTAAAAAAGAAACCTGATACAGTACAGTATTCTTCCAGTATTCTGGCGACACTGGTGTGATATCTTTATCATTCCTAATATTGGATGTTTTTTGTACCCCAAAGAAGAACTGGAAACAGGTCTTCAAACCTGTGGGATTTTAGCAAATCAATTACATCTTGATATGAATGACCAGACATGAATAAGCCAGTTTTTGAAAACTTCCCATCATCTAGAAAAGAAGTGGACTTTGCCAAATATTTTTTGATGATGATGCTATAAATTGTTCACTGAGAAAAGTGATTTATTTAATCATTTAATTAGAAGAAAAGGCAATTTTCTTAGGGAGTCATCAATGTTAGTTAATATTGTATTAAAAATAGTATTTTGTCTTTTAGGAATGGTAGGATTAGATTTTCCACAGTCATCTAGTCACTGTTGAGTATTTAGTTCTCCTTCAGGTTTTTTTTTTTTTTTTTTTGGTTGTTGTTGTTTATTCTTTTCCAAAAGTCACATGTTGAAACCTAGCCCCCAATGTGGTAGTATTAAGAAGTGCTACCTTGAGGAGGTGATGAAGTCACGAGGGCATCTGAGTCGGCTCGGACTCCTGGGGGCCCTGTGAGTGATGACCACAGTGTCTGTCCTCAGCATCCTGCTCTGTTCCACAGGCGCAGGCCTGTGGCTTCTTCCATGGCTCAGTCCCTCTCATATGTGGTCTTTCTCTTTTGCTGCTGTCTTCTATTTTTCCCAGCATTATTGCCTTTTCTAAAGACCCCTGCTTTCTCATGATGTGCCCTAAGTAGGACAGCTTCGATTTTGTTTTTATGTCTAAGATGTAAGATGGTTTTTTAAATTTTTTAATTTTATTAATTGGGGTGACATTAGTTAATAAAATTATATAGGTTTCAGGAATACAATTCTACAACACATCATGTGTACACTGTATTGTGTGTTCACCACCCCAAGTCAAGTCTCCTCCCATCACCATTTATCCTCCCTTTGCCCTCACCTACCCCTCCACCCCACTGCTGTCTCTCTGAGGTTTTCTTTTTTTTTTCTTAATCCCTTCACCTTTTCCACCCAGCCCCCCAACACTCTCCCCTCTGATAGCTGTCAGTCTGTTCTCTGTATCTGTGAGTCTCTTTCTATTTTGTTAGTTTATTTTGTTCATTAGATTACACATGTAAGTGAAATCAGACTGTATTTCTCTCTCTCTGCCTGGCTTGTTTCGCCTGGCCGAAGGAATTTACCTTTTGCAGCAGCATAGATGGACCTGGTGAGGACAGCTTTTGATTGGTCATTCGTGCTTCCAGTGCTGTTCCGGGCTAGATTTGGGTTCTAGGATGTACTTGTCCATCCCGCTGGCAGTCCAGGATGTCCACAGGGCTCTCCTCCAACATCATAGGTCAAATGGATCAGTTTTTTCATATCAGCCTTCTTCACAAAGCTGTTTATGATCTTAGCCTTGGTTTCTAAAATGACACATCTTTGCTCTGGTGATCTTTCCTAGTTCTTCCATTGCTGCCCTTCTGGGTCTCAGCCTTCTATTGACTTACTAGCTGCAGTCTTTATTTGAATTGATGACTGAACCAAGGTAAGAAAAATCGTGAACGATTCCAGTGTCTGAGTTCAGGTTTATGTGCGTGGGATTATCACTCTCTCAAAAAGGGTTGACAGAGCTCCTATCCCCTTCCAACATGCAAAGACACTGGCAAAGAAGTCAGCAATCTGTCACTTGGAAGAAGGTTCTCACCAGAACCTGACCATGCTGACACCCCTGAGCCTCCAGAATTGAGAGAAATACATTTCTGGTCTTTGTAAACTGCCCAGTCTGTGGTATTTTGATATAACAGCTTGAACAGACTAAGCCCGTGTGCATGACTATAATATTTATTTTTTTCTTACTGTATACTTCTCATTATAGCATCTTTCGTGCCCCAAACATAGGCCACACCGTCTTACCACCTATGGGGTGGGCAGGAAGAGAGGTGTATCTAATTCAAATGATGGAGCTGGGGATCATGGAATCCCTTAGACAGCCACTCGATTTGAAAGTTATTTTTTTCAAATGGTCAGGTTCTTTTTTTTTTTTTTGAGGGACAGTATAGTATTTGCACAATCTCTCTAGGACAGAAATTGATAAAATATACACATGCATTTGCTTAATAAGATTGTTTTGCCACCAACACATTGTAGAACGAGCCTACGTGGTACGTGGGTCTGTGCTCTTGTGTCTGGGGGGTTTGATGCCTGGGTGCGTGTAGGTGTGGGTGTCAGAACTCCCCTGCAGGTCAGCAGGCTGAGCTGGGGGGTGGCTGGGATCCTGAGGGGTGGGCGTGGGGAGCGGGGCTCAAGCTGGATGAGCACAGCCGCAGGGGGACCGGCACACTGTTCTGAGCACCTGCGTCTCAGAGAGCAGTGTTATGTCTGCTTTTCTTCCACGTTCCTTGCCACGCTGTGTTCAGCAAACCAATAGTTGGAATCAATTTTAAAATTGCAGCTTCCAATTTTGTCTGGTTTTGTTGAAAAAGGGTAATGAGATTTTTTTTTTTTAATCTCAGGATATTTTCCTTCTTTTATTTAACACATTTACTGGTGCAGGGTACATGCCAACCCAAAGGCCCCCAAATATCTGAAAAAGTAGTTTCCTTTTGAGTTTGTGAAATCATATTTTTTCCTTTGATGGAACTGTTTAAATCTCCACTTCACTGGCTTCTTTAAAATACCTTCTGACTTAAAACATTGTATTCATTTACGATTTTTGACTCCCCTAATTTTTTAAGCCTTTTAGCACTTTGTCTAATGATTTTTTCCCTACCACCTGATGTGACATTCTTTTCATGGTGATTGTAGGCATTGCATCCAATGTTCTGTCTTCCTATCTTACAATTGTCTGGTTTTCGTCTTATCCCAACCATCCTGTCCCCAAGTAAGATTTTGTTATTATCAATGACTAGCTCTCTCTACATCCCCTCTGACCTCCTCTGCTGTTCAGTTTCAGCTTGTTCCGGCTGCCGCCTCCTCTCCATCAGAGCTCCCCCGACTCAGGCACCTCCTGTCCAGGGAGCTCAGCGTCATTTCACTGTTCACGCTCCTCCTACTCTTATTTCTCTCCTCACGTGGTTTAGTTTCCACAGTTCACCGTGATAATCATGCTCTTACATGCTCTCAGCTCCCTTGCCCTTCCCTAACTCCACTGTAGTCACCGGGCAGTACCTCTCCTCGCTTAAATAAAATGTTCTGCTTTCTCTGTGTCTGTGACTGAGCAGCTCATTATCGCTGAAGGAAAGACCTGGGCCATCCTGACAGGTCCCACTTTAATTAATAACCACTAACCTCAAGCGGAACTTCAGACACTTTGGGGAAACACTTCCCTTTTGTTTGATTTTTCAAATTACCTCTGTCAGTTTCTTTCACAGAAACCTGAAGTAGAACTGTAACTTTAGTCATACAGGGGAAGACTGATGTAACAGACCAATTTCGCCAGAGGCAAGTTGAACAGAACACTTTTTATCAAAAGTTATAAAGATTCCACCAATAATTTATAGCTGATATGAATTTGTATAACTTCGTTACCAAGGCCTGTTCTTTCAGCTTCCATTATTGATTATTTCAGCACAGCTTCAAAATAAAAACAAATAGACACTAATTAAAAATAACTCAACAACTTAAAAATATATAACTTGCCATTTCAACTATCTGAAATTAACATCTAGGCCGTTACACCGGGGGAGCAATTACAATGTTTGAGTGTGAGACGCACATCGAGGCAGTGTGGATTTATTTTTGTCACCTTAATTGTTGGTAATAAAACAAAGTGAGGAGAGAAGACATTTATCTTTTACACAGAGAGTAATAGGGCTTTGTGCTATTTTTTTGATGGAGCAAACAAGGTTTTTTGTATGTTTGTTTTTTTAATCAAGCCAGGAGAAACACCCAATTCCCTGCCAGAGTCCACACAGCCACACAAAATGAAGAAATTTGATAGTATGACCTAGGTGAGAACATCTTCTAATCAGCCTAGATAAACTTCATCACTGGGAATTAAGGGAAGGAGAGAAATTTTAGTTAATTAGAGGAGACACAAGGAAATGGGCACACTGAACATTGTGTCTTCAGATTTTGTTTTTTTTCTCTCAGACTGCTTTGCTGAGTGTGATTGTGGAAAACTGGCAAAACAGAAACTAGCAATTAAGTTTGTTTCATATAGCATGATTCTCTGAAGAATTTTATAGAAGAGCTTTAAATTTAGTATTTAAAAAATATGAACTAGAAAATGAAAATAGAAATGGGTAGGAGAAGCAAAGAAATAAAAAATAGATGAAGGAATACAGTATGATCAGAAAAAAGGAGAGGAGGAAAGAAAATGAAGAGATGATTCACAAAATAAGATATAAAATTGGAAAATTACACTTAATCATGAATAATCAAATGCATTCAAATTACTAGTAGTAATAGTTTCACTAATACATATTTAATGCTTATCTATTGCCTAATGCTGTTCTGTGACTTTATATGGATTAACCAGTTGAATCCTAACCATGCCCCTAGAAATAGTTGCAGTTATTATTGTTATTACTGATATGTAATAAAGCAAAATAATACTCATGGTTGGAGAGAGCACAATGCTTTCATGATTGATGCATTTTGCAAAGCACTGTGTTAATAGGCATTGATAAACTTAGGAATAATTGGCCTGCTAATTTTCAGTTAAATCAGCTCTCTTAAGGGAGCAATATTATATATAAGAAAGTTTCCATGATTTGAAAATGCTTAAAATAATATAGCATAACAGCAAGTCAGAATGTTACACAGGCTAATAAATGTCATGGAGCTTAGGAGCAGTACAACCTGGTGAAAATCTGTGCAGTGTGATACTATAAAAAGGATAGTACAGATCATATGGACTTTGATTTCTGTTTTGTGAATGGAAACACCTCTAATCATAGGGAAAAGAAGGCAAAAGAAATATAACAGTATTTTTTTTCTATATTGTGAAACATGGTGAATTTTATGCCTTTCTAATGTCCAAACTTTCTACAATCAAACAAAACAAAATCAGGTGTGGTAGATTGAGTACCTCAGTGGACCCTATAACTGAACCTTTCCTTAATGCCGTCCCACAATGATTCTGGTCTCATAGGACTTGCATTCGCCAGTGGGACAGTAGCAGATTAGATGCTTGAAAACGTGGTGCATTTCTGAGCTCTCTCACGCTTCTCTGTGGCCACCATGGGAACATTCCCTGGTGGATCATGAAGGGAATATAGAGGAGAGCTCATTCATCCCTGCCCAGGCCATCCTAGAGCTGCTAGCTTCAGGCTGACAAGCCAACTATTGTGGACACCAGAGCAAGCCCAGCAGACAAGTGTCGCCTAGACCTGTAGAACTTCGCACTGACACCTAGACACATGGGAATTAACAAATGGCTGCTATTTATCCCACTCACCCCACTAAGAGCTGGTGTAGTTTTGCAGCAAGTTAACATAGAAGGTCATTTTAGATTTCAGAGGTTTACCGAGTAGTAAACCCAGGTAAACACATTCATCAATAAAGTTGCATGCAATGTATTTCATGACTTATTTTTCACAAAACTTTCTGTATATATCTTCTAAGGTAGCCCGGCGTTATATCCTTCATATATTTCACTACTATATTTGTGATTGAATTCTATGTCAAGGCACCCCCAGCTTCCGCTCATAGCATGGGCTTTAATGGTATCTAGAGAGACTCATGAAATTCTTCTTGCTCACTGAACCCTTGAAATTCATAAGGACGCCTGAGTTTACTGAGCCTTTTGTGCTACTTGATGCTACATGCATAGCTGGCTCTGTCACTACTCATCTGAAGAGGTGAGACTTTGGCCAGAGTGTCTCTGGCTTTCTTTTCAACTTGAGCCACCACGCCTGACTCACTGTCGCTCTCCAATGAGCCAATAGCCACGTTGCAGGTGAATCTTGCCTATGACATTTTCCTTGACCCCATTCCTGTTCTGTTCATCTGTCCTCCTGTGCAAGCCTCCCTAGTTCTCAGTCCCCACTGCCAAACTCCCTAATGTGGTTCCTAAAGAGCCCCTGGTCCAGCCTTCATCTCGCCCTCTTTCCTTCTAGTTGACGTCCGCACTCTGCTCAATCCCTCGCTAATAGCCCAGCCTTACCATTCAGCCACACACCACACGCCTGGGCCGCATTCATGGGAGACGGTGTTTATGTGCTCTGTGTATGGAGTTTAACAGTATCTTCTGTTTCTAATAAAAGCTCTGATTTGAACAGAAATAGATACATGGGCAAATAATTTTGAAGCAATGTGTCAATGATGGTCAAATTGAAGATATTTATAAAATATTATCTTTGTCTTTTGTCTCCATTCCCTCCCTTTCCCAGAGGGATAATCTGGTAGCAAACAGAGACCCAGTTACTGTGTTGCCTTTTGCAGTGTGCACAGCTCCGTGGCCCTGGGCTGAGACACGTGCTAGGTGGACAGGGTTGTCTGCAGAGGTGGTAGCACTGTCGGGCATGCATCATGAAGCCTGACCGGCTGTGGCACTAATTAGTCACTGTCCCATTACGAGAGGAGAGAATGGAGTCGCAAACACATCCAGGAGTGCAGGGGGGAGCACACAGGTGTTTTCCCCTGAGGAGGAGAGCAGCAGTGATCCATCTCCGGGCTCTGTCATCTGAGACTGCACAGGCAAGTGTCTTGCTGCATCTTTCAGCCTATTTTTTTTTAAAGATAGTCTCATTTGCATCTACTTTGAGGAAAAAATTGCCCAAGTCAAATGAATTCTCCCAAAGGTACTCTTCAAAGCAAGCCCATTAGGTGCCCGGGGCCTAAGGGTAAATAAAACTCATTATGACCTTTTCAAATTTCACTTTCATAACTGAGTAACTGTGGTGCTTAGCACTATATCAAGATGCAGTGAAATCCCAGAGGTCCCGATTGCTCTCTATGATCAGTGAACTCAATAAATGTTGTATGTGTGTGCATGCAGAAGCACCCTCGCCCAAACGGAAGTGGTGAGAGAGTGGCTTGGTCTTCTCCCCACAGAATTTTATTCACCTATGGATACATGACTGATTTCACATTGGCTTTTTGGGCTTGGTGTATTCCCTGTGCTTTGGAGAAATGTTGGAAAGCATCTCACTACCGACAACTATTGCTTCTAGCACCCAGCTTGCACACAGTAGGTTCTCAAAAATTAGGTACTACATGAGAAATTTAAACGACTTATATGACCAGGTTAAAAGATCAGATACATAAATTAGGTAGAAATATGATGCAGGGCAGTAGTTATTGAGCGTGGTCCCCTGAGTGGCGGCGTCAGAAGTACCTGGGACCCTGTTAGAGATGCACGTGTCCAGTCCCCCCCCCACCCCCCCACAGAACCAGCACCTCAGGGGGCGGGGCTCAGCAGTCTGGGCTTTCACAGGCACTGCTGTGATGCACACTCAAATTGAAGCTCCACTAATGGAGTGATGAGAGCCTCTTGTTTCTAAAAAAGAGGACTGCAGAATTACTTAAGGTTAACTTTTATTCACTTTTCCATACAAACAATGTATAATTGACAAACACTGTATTAGAAATAAAAACTTGAGTTAGAAATGAAATTCAATTCCCAAATCCCATATCCATAACTTTTTAATATTTGAAGGGTTTTTTTCCATACTTTAACACATTGAATAAATGTCTTTTTTAAAAAAAACACAATTTACAACTAGTTTTAAAAGACACGTTGTGCCAATTTAAAAATTTCCATATGGACTGGTTTGAGATAATATTGAGAAAATGTTGTTAATCTTATTTGTGAAGATTGTATTGCAAATGCAGGGATGTGCTACAACACATATATTTGAAACAATTATTGTTATATATGTACCCAAGTGAGATAAAATGCAAAATATGTGAAAATATACATACATAAATGTGTTTTTAATAGCTTTAATGAACAAATGAAAAACTATTCCATACAAATAATACAAATCAAAGTGAAATACTTTCTTAGGGTTCTAAAGTTAAAGAATGTCAAATTAAAATTAAAAAACAACAACAGTAAACGCTTTACTCGTATTCTAAGTACATTCCTAATACCAACAAACATTAATGTTTATCTGTTGTTATTCTGAACCTCATGTCAGAGTCTGCCTAACCCTCCTTTCATCTCCATGACAACAGCAGAAGGTATTTGTCGCACTCCCTGGGTTGACACATGGTGAACGTGAGATTAGAGAAATTAACTTGTCCCAGGTCTTTTAACCAGTAACAGTACAGTTAGAATTCACGGTAAGTCCTCAGTTCAAAATTGTAGGAAACAGATTCTTTCTACATAGCATGCATCTTGAAAGATTTTATCAGAAATAGCTGCACTTATGGCCTGAATGCCGAACTGCTGTCAAGAGCTGTTCTAGACATACAAAAAAGCAGGCACTCACACATAGCTTACTAAATTGGGGCTGGGAGTAGAGGTGGAAATGACAGGGAAGAAGCAAAATAAAGTCCTTATGCATATGTAATCAGGGAGATCCTTGGATAGCAGGTGGGTGTTAACACCTAGAATCTGTGGAAATTACCAGCAAAATGTTAGTTTTTGCAAAGGGACACTAGGTCATTTAGAAAAGCAGTTCCTCGGACTGACATCTAATGCCCTTAACCATGGACTCAAAGATCCTACAACATTCGGTGCTGTCCTGCCTCCTTAACTTTTTCCCAACCTCTCTCTCTCTATATCCACTCAACTTTGGTTCCTCCCTGAGGTTGATAATACTCCTGCCTCAGGGCCCTTGCACTTGCTCCTTCCTCTTCTTTCCTACTGACCAATGACATCTGTGTCACTTTCATCCCTGTTACATATTTTTGATGTTATTGTAAGTGATATTTCTTTTAATTTTAATGTCAGATTCTTAGTTTCTAGTACATAGAAATATTTATTTGTGTATACTGTATTGATCTTATATCAACTTGCTAAACTTCAGAGTTTTAAGAATTTTTGTAAATATCATAGAATTCTCTAGACATGTACATTTGAGATAATGTGCATTATGCTATTTTTGGTGCAGTGATCTGTAGAAGTCAATTAGATCAAGTTGGTTAATACATGTTCAAGTTATTTATATTTTTCTTGATTCTCTGTGTACTTTTTATATCAGTTATTGAGAGAGGAGTGTTTAAATATTTGACTAAAATTGTTCATTTGTGTATTTCCTTTGTGGCTTTATTAGTTTTATCTTGTATTTTGATGCTATTATTTGGATAAAATTTGGGGTTATGTGCTCTTAGTGAATTTTTCATTATGACTAATTTATCATTATGAAATGACTACCTTTGTTTCTCATGTTTTTTTTTTTCTAAGATGTATTTTGTTTACTATCCTTTTTCATTTTTTTTTATTTTTAAATTATTCATATCTTTACATTTAATGTAAGTTTCCTGTGGGAACCCCTAAAGTTGAGTGTTGCTTTCTGTCCAATCTGACCATCTCCATCCTCAAACGCATCTTTAGACTATTTATATTTCATGTGATTATTTTTATAGTTTGGTTTAAATTCACCATCTTGCTCTTTTTTATTGGTGTCATCTGATATGTGCTTACTTTTTCTCTTTTTATAACTCTTTTGGTATTGTGTGTTTATTTCATGTTATCTCCATTGTTGGTTTATTGCCTATAATTATTTGTTATTTTAGTGCTTGCTTATAGAAAATAAAATCCTCAGGTTCTCTCAGTCTACCCAAGTGATATTATTCTTTTTGACATAATATAGACATATTTTGGCTATGCCATCTTAGAGATAAAGAAAGCTGAAACTCAGAAGTTATGGGACTTGTCTATGGCCAGAAACCTTGGTTAAGGGCTAAAATGAGATTCTAGTCTATGAACTTCAGACTCAGGGCCTTTTTCTCAGTGCGATGATAGGACAGGTGTGACTGGACTTTCTTTGGAGGATACTGGGTCACCACACTTAGAAATCATAAGCACTGATGGGGAAAGAGTTGGAATTAATTTTTCTTGTTTGGGGAAATGTAAGTTTTAAACATCTAATCGAAAGGCCCTAAGATTTCCCTGCAGACCACTGGGTAGGTGTCACACAGGGGCATCGGGTGAACAATTAGGGAGAAAGCTGTGAGCCAGCATTTCACCTGAGACCCTGGAGCGGAATTAGGATTCCTTAGGCTTTTCACATTAGTCACTCCAGGAGAGCAGCTCACGTCCCATTAATCACATTCACACTGTGACTTGGAGGGTTGTCTGAAATTGTATTTACTCATCTTATCCCGTGTGCTGGAATTAAAGGGTATCTGAGACTGTAGCATGATAGGAACCTATGCCTAGGCCTGGTTATGTAGAAATGGAATGCAAGATGCGTGTTAACTTCTTGCACTTGTAACAATAGGATTGCAGATTGATCTCTTAATATATCAGTTTGGACAAATTGGATTTTATGTTCCCCGGATCATCATAGGAACAAAAATAGTCTATTAATAATATAAAAAATATGTCAGTATTACTTTTCAACACAAGTATAACTTAAATAGGAACCAATGTATATTAAAATTTAAAATTTTTTGAATTCCCACAATTCTCTTACATATATTTTCCTTAGTATAATTGCATTTATGTCCAGCTTTACTCCAAGTATTATATATTTATACAAGATTAAAATGAAATGCCCTCTGGGTATTTACACATCATCATTTTTTTCATTCTTATTCATGAGTTTTAAATAGCTGATACTTAATCTCTGAACCTAGGAGACAGTTCATAAATGTAGTCAGTTAAACGAGTCTGATTTCTGCTTTTCTCTGGTTGAAGAAAATAAAGAGTAGAATTCTTAGGTTGAAACAAAATTCGTCCAGCCAGGAATAAATGTATGTATGTATATGTGTGTATGTATGTATGTATTTTTCCAGAACTTGTTTTTAAAGAATATCAATGATGCCAGAATGCCTAGGTTTCTTTCTTATATTTGTAAGAATATGATACAGAAATAGCCTCAAAATATAACTTTTGACCGTTATTTGTAGAACCAGAAGAATTTTCAGACTCAGTTGTTAAGGCACTTAATTTCTAAACAGCTTCCCCTAGAAGTTTACGAATGAGTGACCATTGCGTCGCGGTTCCCACTGTAAGCGCTCAGTGGCGGCCATGTCGTGCGCAGGCGGGGTCATCACAGCGCGGGCCGCTGAGCCCTGGCGTGGTGAAGGAGGGTGGAGAGGGCGGCGGTGCAAACGGGGCCACTCGGCCTGGTCCGATCACTCTGGCTGTGCAGCTGTGCAGCTCGTAGGCCACTTACAGTTTTTTACAGCCTTTTCCATGTGGTTTAATAAAACAAGAAATATCTCCCGCATTCTGCAGTGAAATTGTCTATTGGAATAGATGTTTAGCTGGCAGTTTCACTCATTCTCTTAAAAAGAGATATATTGTTAGTGCTCTTTGCATTTCAGCTTCAGGAAATCGCTGTATTTCAGGGTGGCGGCTATCGACCACTCTAGACTAGGTGATGGCATGTTGTCCACTGAAGGGAACTGTGACGGGTCCCATCCTGGGATGGCTTTGCCTTCATTTCCTAAAATGTGCTTTAGACAGGCTGATCATTTGAGTGAATGATAACATAAAACTGTAAAACTAAATTAAAGTGTTTGCTCAGGAAAAACAAGAGTGCCGGGTGAAATTTTATAAAGTATTAGTAGTAGAAGATTGGGTTTTCAAAGGAATTTTATATTATAATACAATTATATTTGATGGATGCTATGGTAGCGTTAATCAATAACTAAATGAATAATTTAGTTGTGCTCCTATTCAGAAAGTATAGTTATGGAAAATTCCTAAAGGCCTTAGTATTTATACCGAAACTCCATGGTATGACCAGTCTTCCAGGTGAAAAATTGGCAGTATTATTCTAGGAAAAGGGAGGATAATAACAGAAGCAGAAGTCTGCAGATGGCAAAGCTCAGCATATTTGAGACATGAAAAGGGAGCCAGTGTCCTGAGAGGAAGGCTGGACTGAAGTCGGGGAAGGTGGATTTTGGTTTATGTAGACCCTGGTAAATCACAGCAAGGTCTTCAGTACATATAAAAAATAATTCCATTTTCCTCTGCTAAGTGGCATTACTTCTGTTATTCAGTGTAAGTTATTGAATAAATAAAATGTATTGAATAAAATGTTTTATTATTTTATATACATTACTAAATACCTACTTTTATACTGATAACAATCTCAGACCATCCAATGGAAAAGAGCTGGCATTGGGATAGGGCTGACATGCTGAAGGATATGGTCACAACTTTGAAATGACATAGACTAAGGTGAGGTAGCGGAAACATATTTAGACTTCAAACCATGTTTAATCTTTAACTTGATTCTTTTAATAAGTCGTCGGCAGCCGTCCGTCTCGAGAGACGATGGTGTAGCTTCTTAAGAGTCTATCTGCACCGCCGAGAATGGCTGTGCAGTCCGACTTGGGAGTGACATGGTATCTGTCTCCTCCCGTGTTGAATCGACATCTTGTGATGACGCTGAAGCTACAGAGCCTGGGCAGGGTAATATGGAGGGTCTGCTGTTGCCCATGCAGCAGACCCCCCCTCTCTTCGCAGCTGAAGGGTCCAAGGGAAAGACGGAGTCAATACAGCTTGGCTTCAGGTGCGCTGCAGGAGTTGCCGGTGTTGACTACAACGTCAAACCGCCTTAGGGACTCCGGCTCCGGATTTTCTGTCGGGGTTTACTCCCTTAGCCCTTCCCCTGAAGAGGTATGCCGCAAGGCAGCGGAGGTTTTTTGGAGTCAGAGTTTTCCTTCTCTGATGTACCCTGACTGGAAGATCGAACCAGCGACACTTAGCTCGCAGGCCGACGCTCAATCCACTGAGCTAAACCAGCCAGGGCAGCTTTTAATAAGTAAATTCTGGATTTATCAATGTATTATGATGTAATGTGACATCCACATCCTCGCCAGCACTTGTTTGTTAATTTATTGATAGTCATTCTAACAGGTGTGAGATGATATCTCGTTGTGGTTTTAATTTGCATTCATGTGATGATTAGTGACATGGAGCATATTTTTTTATGTTTATTGGCCATCTGTAATCTTCTTTGGAGAAGGGTCTATTCAGATCCTCTGCTCATTTTTAAATTGGATTATTTGGGTTTTTTGGTGTTGAGTTATGTGAGTTCTTTATAAATTGGGGTTATTAAGCCTTTACTGGATGTATTATTGGCAAATATCTTCTCCCATTCAGTTGACTGTCTTTTTGTTTTGATGATGGTTTCCTTTGCTACATAAAAACCTTTTAGTTTTCCTTGCCTAAGGAGATATAGCCAATCCTCACCCTGTTGTCCATGTCCATGGGTCCTTTATACTTGTTCCTTGACCAGACCTGTCCCTGCTTTCCCCCCCTCTCTCCCCCCTCACTCCCCCCTCCCCTCTAGTCACTGTCAGTTGTTCCTTATTTCCATGTTTCTGATTCTATCATGCTCATTTGTTTTGTTCATTAGTTTCCACATATAAGTGAGATCGTATGTTATTTGTCGTTCACCATCTGTCTTATTTCACTTAGTATAATACTTCCCATTTCCAGCCATACTGTCACAAAGGGTAGGAGTTCCTTCTTTATTTCTGCTGCATAGTATTCCATCGTGTAAATGTACCATGGTTTTTCGATCTAGTCGTTTACTGATGGACACTTGGGCTCTTTCTAGTGCTTGGCTATTGTAAATAGCACTGCTATAAAATGTTAATTTGCAGTCATTCAGTGCAGTACTGTATCTACTTATTCACTTTCCAAGTTAGTCACTGACATTCAAATATCATTGTTGGCTGCAGGTTAAGATTTAATTTTCAGCAGCTGGTTCCTTCCCAAATAGACAGCTATGGTTCTGTTTTTGTTTATCACATATGACTTTTATTTTATTCTCCAGAAGCAAATTAGAAAAGATGGTTCATGAAAGGTTGATTTTTTATATGCAAAATTTATGATTTAAATATGTAAACATAATCAGGGAACTTAATTTTTTTATTTTTTATTATATTTAAAATGTATTTTTCATGAGGATATCTGATTTAAGAACTGACATAGCATTTGTACAAGATTGCAGTGAGATGGAAACTTGAGGTATTATTCTGCATTAGTCTTGATCAACCCTTTCATTTTTAAAAAGACATTATTTTCTTAGAGCAGGTTAAGGTTCACTGAAAATTTGAAGGGAAGGTACAGATTTCCCTTACACCCCTTTTCCTTTACACATGCATTGTCTCCTCATTACCAACACCCCCCACTGGAGTACAGTAGTACATTTGGTGTTATTGATGAGCTTATATTGACACATTATAATTACCCAAAGTACATAGTTTACATTAAGGTTCACTCTTGATGTTGTATATTCTATGGATTTGCACAGATGTTTAATAAATGAATCCATCATTACGGGGTCATACAGAGTATTTTCACTACCCTGAAAAGCCTCTGTGCTCCACCTAGTCATTCTTCCCCCAATCACTGATCATTTTATTATCTCCATAGTTTTGACTTTTCTAGAAAGCCATATAGTTGGATTCATACAGTATGTTACTTAGCCTTTACTGATTGGCTTCTTTTCACTTAGAAATCTGCATTTACAATTTCTCCATGTGTTTTCATGGCTTGATAGCCCATTTTCTTTAAGCACTGAGTAATATTTCATTGTCTGGCTGTACCAATTATTTATCCATACCTACAAAAGGATGTCTTGGTTACTTCAAAATTCAGCAACTGTAGATAAAGCTGCTGTAAACATCCATGTATGAGTTTTGCGTGGACATAAGTTGGCAACTCGTTTGAGGGTGATTGCTGGATCATATTGTAAGAATATGCTTAGTCTTGTAAGAAGCTGCCAAGCTGTCTTCCAAAGTGGCTGTATCATTGTCCATTCCCACCAGCAATAAGCAAGAATTTCTACTCCTCCACACCCTCACCAGCACTAACTGTTATCAGTGTTTCAGTTTTTGCCATTCTATTAGGAGCGTAGTTGTGTGTCATTTCCGTTCTAATTGCATTTCCTTGATGGCATGATGTGGAGGACCTTTTCATATGCTTATTTGATGTCTGTATGTCCTCTCTGGTGAGGTGACTGTTTAAGTCTTTGGATCATTTTTAAAAATCATGTTGTTTGTTTTCTTATTGCTTATTTTTAAGAGTTCTCTGTGTATTCTGGCTAATGCTCCTTTATCAGATATGTCTTTTGTAAGTATTTTTTCCTCATCTGTAGCTTGTCTTCTCTTTCTCTTGGCACTGTCTGTCACAGAAAAAAGTTTTTAATTTTAGTAAAGTCTAGCTTATCAGTTGTTTCTTTCAACCCTTTAATGATAATACTAAGTGTTGAGCTAATGGTTAGACATGTTATCCACATAACCTGATGTGGCACACAGACCCTTATGAATCCCAGCCCCTGATGTTCATGCCTTTGTGCAATCCCCTGTCTGTGAGTGTAGGGAGGACCTGTTATGTGCTTCTAACCAAAAGACTATAGCAAGCATGATGGGATGTCATTCCCATGACATTAGGTTATAAGACTGTCATCACAGACTGGAGCTAGAGACGCCCCTTGGGAACTGCTGAAATAAGTGCCCCTGTTTGAGACGTGCCTAAGGTAAGAAACTGTTAGAGCTGTCTAGAACCCAAGGGAGTGTCTATGACCCCAGGTAGCCTCCAGGCAACAGCCTGCAAAAGCCAGGCACCCACTCAGTCAGTTGCAAGGTACATACTTGTGCCTCATGGAAACTATAAGAAAATAAATCTGTAGTCTTTTAAGCAGCTAAGTTTCTGGTAATTTGGTACATGGCTAGAAAACACTAATACACTTTGTGATTTAAATTTATTGTTCTTAACCTTCTTAAACTCATTTCTGTCTTTGGTAATAATGTATATTTTTTATTTCAAAATAAAATTACTTCAGAACAAATCATTAAAATGGAAAATCAGAACAATTGTTTTTTATTTTAAGAGCACATTCCTCCTGGATATCTTTAATAACACTCTACCAGGAAGGGGTGCATGTTGGAACTTTTTCTCCCCTGACACTAAATCACAATCAGTTCCCTAACACATAAGCACCTGTTCAATTATTTTTACATGTAGGAAAAGGAAAGGGAAATGGGAATGCAGGACCAATGTGGTTGGTGGTCACCCAGGCATTTTATTGCAAACAGATGTGGTCACTGCATGGTGATACATCACCCTGTGGTGAAGAACTGGGATCAGTCTCAAGGTGGTACAGCCAATAGCCTTCTGCTTAGCAGGAATGACTGACTCCTATCAGTTTGTTGGTTTTCCTCTCCTCTGGCCTCTATACAGTGGCATATGAAGAACGGCTGCATTTAACCAAACAACAAAGTATGATCCAACTAATTCAGTGATTTACACTCAATTTGTGTGCACCTCACACTTTCTTCAGCCTATGTATTATGTCATTCATAGTAGATAGATCTGTCATGGCAAAATAAACAAACAACTTCAGATGCTAAAATCCACAGTCTCTGCTTTTATGAAATATCCAACTTTATTTTGAATGGAAAGACTTTTATCATCTATACTACATCTCTCTAATAATAATTTGCATGTTTTCTTGTTATTTTCCATCTAATTTTTCTGCCACATCACACAGCAATATCTTGCATGGCAGGAACTGTAAGGGACTGCTCCTTTTGGTTACAGGAATTGTAGCCCACACTGCGAGCCAGGCCTCTCCAGGAGGCCGTTAAGTCTCAACAGAAAGCCAGAAGGCTAAAAAGAAGACATGACCGAAGGCCGCCCAGAGGGTTCCCATGGGAATTGGACTTGAACAATGCATATTATGCTTTAGAGCTTGCTCTGCTTTTCTTTTCTCTTAGTTAACTATAAAGAGTGTGTAGCTAAAAATGTATGAAGCCTTGCACCTGATGTCAGCATGGCATTAGGATATGTAACAGACCCTGACATAGACTGGTCACTGTGTTCTCTATATTGATATCTGTAATCAGTAACTGTCAACTGTAACCCAAGTGTCTGAAAGTTAATTGATGATTCATAAGTCTTGACCTTGTATCTCCTGAAATCCCTCCTCAATAAAAGGCACAGGAGATGGAAGTTCTGTGCCCTTCTACTAGAGAGAATAGCCACCCCCCCATCCGTCCAGACAAAATACAGTGTCCTGGATAAATTTGTTTTTCTGCTGTGGACCTGAAACCTCTACGTGACAGGGCGTTTCTGACTGAGGCGGGGCATTGGAGATGGGCAGCCTCAAGGAACATACTTCATTTTGTTTTCTCAGCCTAGATTCTGGCTTCTCTTTTTTTGCTTTTCCACTAGTTAGTCAGATGCTAATTTTTTAATGCATGCTTTCATTTAGTACCTTTTGGTAACCTTATATTTTAGGCGATATTATTGTTTCTAACCTATAGGTGTGGAAACTGAGGCTTAACAGACTCAGTGTTTGAAGTACTTGGCATTGGAAAGGGAGCTGGAAAAATATTTTAAAGGATAAAAAGAGAAAGCAAATAAAAGATTATTTAAATATATATAGAAAGTATGACAAAAGAATTTTGAGGGGAAAGTGTTTATTGAACAACACAATTTTAGGGAGCTGATACAGGCTCTGACAAGGTGCAGATTTACTAGACGTGATCTGATTTTGAAGGAAATGCTTTGCTTCCCCAACCCCGTAATGATATGTGCATTAAGGGGGCAGTGAGAGCTATGGGGTCTCACGGAAGGGAATGGTCATTTTACCATGACATGGGCTGCATGCTGAACTTTGATAGATTCGTATGTTATATTACAATATATTTTGAATAAGAAGAGAGTGAGAAAAAATTCTAGACCAGAAAGACTGGGTGACCAACAGTGTAAAAGTAAAAAAGCGTATTGGAGGCAAATTTCAATAAAAAATTAAATAAATGCAGAAATGAAGGAAGGATGGATGGGGGAGGAAATGCTGTGCTGAAGATCGACATCATGACCCTGCTCTTCCCCAGTCTGAAACCTGGTACCGTTTTCACAGCTGGCATGTTAGTTTGCTTTAGTTGTTAAGGTGATTGAAGTAGCTGAGTTAAGTACTTCCTAAGTGAATCCAGTAAAATCTCCAAAGTTCCAGTCATTCTTCCGGGTTATTTTATTTCAGCTGGGTGTGTGCATGATTCATTCAATAACTAAATATCTGTGACTCGAGGGCAGGATCCCCATAGAGTTTATATTTGCAGTTATCAAAGTGCCTGTGCCAGACCACTAAACACAGAGGGATCTTAGTAAGCATTTGCTGAGGAGTCCTGGTGGATGTGGGGGAGGGGGATTACATGGAAATGGTTGAGTTGATGGTTACCTCTTGATGGGTGAAGAGGGAGAAGGAAAAGTGTTGAGAGCACAGTTGTATGTGTTTGATTGTGTGGTCATGTGCAGACCAGTAGCATGATCATGAGCAGAAATGAGAAATGTAATTGAGCAGGAGATTGAAGGAGCAGATGATATAGGACTCTAATATAATCTTTTAGGAGGAAGCAACAGGGTCATAATCAAAGCAGTAAGAATAGAACAAAGAAATGATAATACTGAGGTCTAAAGAAAAAGAGAATTGAAGTTCAATTCTAATTTCCCCTTTGAGCCACTCAAAAGTATGAAAATCAAGTGGGTTATTTTACTTGTTTTTATTATTGACATCATGTTACTTTCTTTTGGCGGAACATGTGTGGAGTAGTGCTGTATTGGTTCAGTGCCATTGGTCTTGTTTAGCTTTTCACAGTATGTACCTGATGTTTGGGTAGAGTGCAGCATCCACAGAGGGAAGCACTCAAGTTCTGGTCAGCCTACTGGGCTCAAAGGCATGCCTTCCCACCTGTGTGGCTGAGAGTTAGTCTGTGGTCTGCCCTTATCTCCCTGATTCAAGTGCATGCGAGGTCAATAGAGGTGTGAGCGCAGTATGGCCGCTGTGGGGGTTAAGGGATGCCCATGAAGCACTGAGCCCAGTGCCTGACCCGGATTAAGTGCTCATGTTCACCAACTAATATGTATGCAGACTGCCATCAAGGCTCAAGATTCCAAAATCCTGATCACCACATTTAGTGAATGAACCAAGAAGCATATTGTCCCACTTGATATGGGACATGTTCTTAAATACTGGCCTTGTTTTTATTTTTACAATGGGGCCTATTAAGCTTATTTTCTCAAGAAAAAAATTGCTACACAGTGCCCATTTTCAGTGAACAAAATAAAAGATTCACTTTCAAACTTTCTTTTGAATAAGAGGGAAGCTATCACACAATGGAACTATAAATTTAAGTGAAAGAACACACTTTGGAATTTACAATAGATGGCAGGCTGTGTTCTTAGTCTTCCTGAAGGTGTGAAATTGTAATTAATTGCTCTGTTCTCAATTTTAAAGAGCAAAGAGTTCATAAATAATAAGCTTGCGTAGCAGTTTGCAAAGGCTCTAAAACCTTTCAATGTATTTTTCTTTGCCAAAGATGTAATTCTTCTGAGTGTTGATTATTCCCATGAATTTTAAAATACTCTACAGAGACTAAATGGATGAAAATCATGTCTCAGTTCCCTCGAACAGCAGAGCTGTATGTGTCCATGAGAAGCCTCCTACCTCTGGTTTTCTACGACATGTGCATCTTTTATTGAGATATATTTCCTAAAAATATAATGTAGTGTTCTACAATAAAATGGAAACAATGAAATTACTACCTCCTAACTGGGTAATGATAGTAAATTTTCAAAAAAAATTGAGTTACACACTAGAGTGTGTGTGTGTGGTGGGGGGGGACACTGTTCATATCTGGCAGCTATTTGTTCATTGAAGAGATCAACCATTAAGTAACAGCATGATCTACTCAATATCCTGAATTCTTCTGGATTACAATTTTCATCAAACTTTTACAATACTTATGTTTAGTACTATTAGTACTATTCTGTCCTTAAAGTAAATGTACAGTAAGTACATATGTGTCATGTTTGGCCCCTATCCACTAAAGAGGCACAAATAGCCTCATGAAAACCACATCCACCTGGGGTAGATAGTGTAATTCTTTGGGACACCCAAAGGCACTAACTCTACCTGGCTATGTTGTATCGTCATTTTTTTTTTTTTTTAATTTTCAGGCAAGTTTCATATATGAAGAACTTCCATGTGTACCAATGTGGTCAGAATCCTCCCCTTAGTGGCCACATGTTCAGCAGTTAATAGAAGCAGGAAATAAACACATAACCAAAGGGGCCAAACCAAGGCATGAATAGAATTGTTGTTTTACTAACTCAGACCCCTGCCCTGGGAATCTATAGAGGGATATTAAGGTTGGTTACACTTAAGTTACTAAGAATCTGATTTTCCTCTGGGTTCTTCAAATCCCATAATCTACCACCTAAGCAGTTGGAAATCAGACTTGAAAGGACAATTCAGAGAGAACAAACAACATATTGCTTAACTTGTCTCTGAAGTTTAATGTAATTTAATTTTATGTTTTGTCTTTGGGAAATTGCAAGAAGGAAAAATCAATTTTTGGTGACATTAAACATTGCAGTGTCCATATCATGAAGACCAGAATTTTGCCCTGGTACATGGCCAGTACTCCAGTTCTGAACATGGCATTCGAGTTCCAACTTGGTCACTAAGAAATTTGCTTCGTTGGGCTGCATATCTTGACTCGGTTTCTTTGGTGAGTGGAATGCTTGAGAAATTTAGTTTGTAAATTTAAAGTGCTATGCAAATATTAATCACTATTATTTTTTCCTATTATTATTATTTCTCAATTTCAAACAGTTTGAGGAGCTACTCTGTAAGTTCAACCTGAGTGAGATTCAACATTATTTAAGATTTAAATATGTCAGTGTTAAAGTTATCAGTAATGTCATTGAGGTAGATGTAAAAAATAACGCTTTTGTCAAAGAGCAGATGTGTCTAAAAGTCCAAGCTTGAGTCTTCACTGTTTTTCAAAGCCAGGCTTAGACAATGGTGGCTTTCTAACTTGCGTTACCCATTCTGTTTGATTTAGGCTGAATCCCCACTCACTGATATAGTGTAGAATACAATAAAAAGTCAAAAGACAGTTACACGACATGATCCTTAAAATCTATATATAAAGTTTTTGTGAAAAAATATCTTTCACATCCTGGTAGGTACTCCAGAGTTACTGGCTGCAGTGATTGCATGACAATGAATTTTATAGAACAAAACCATGTTGTATCCTTTAGTTTCTTGGACATCATCTGACATTTTTGCCTCCAAAATAATTGAACAGCTCGCTGTTTGTACTTTCAGGGAATGGATGGCTGAGATGAGAGCTGTGCTCTTTTCTGATTTTCCTCAGATTCTCAGCAAAAAAAAAAAAAAAAAGAAAGAAAGAAAAGAAAACACAAAACTTTATCTTACTTCATTCTTTTATTTTTATTGTTCCTGTCATCCAAAACAAAAGTAACAACGACTTAAATGAAAAAATCTCTACTCTAATGCTTATTAAGCTTTTCCAATGTAATGCCTAAAACTATCCCATTTCCCTAAATTATAATATGTGTGGGACAAACGTTTAGAATCTAAGAGGAGGAAAGAGGAATTGTGAAATACACAGGACAGAGCTCGGAGCTTCCTGAAACCAGAGAACCTGCTTTACGTGCTAACTCACACAGACAGGCTTGGTCAGCTTCCTCGCAGAGCCGTGTAGACGAGGGTTGTGGTTGTAACAGCACAGAGGCTATGCAGTAGATGATTCTTCCAGAGAACAGGAACTGGGACACCCTGTGGTGCTCAGATAAAGGCATGGGCTTTTACCCAGACTTGAACAAGGGAGGAGATATTTGTGATCTCTTCCACTCCTGTTCTAGAAACCTCAGGTTCAATCGCGAAGGACACAGGAACATTATATACTTTAAAATTAAGTAACATTTAATGCACATTTATATGCATCTTATTATTTATAAATATTTTATACTTATGAAATAAAATAGAGAAAAAATAATTCTGTCTTATTAGCTGGGGTTTACCTGTGTTGGTCACACATTTATTCTCACACAAAGCAGCGTGGTAGCTTTCTTTGTTCCTCTGTCTCTGTCTCTGGCTTGTAGAAGTTAAATGTACACATGACACATTTAATCAGAAAATTTCTATGTTGCCTGTCCAGACATAGGCAAGCGGCACTCCTAGTCCCCGGTACTCCTTCTCTGAAACTCTATTCATTAAAATTATCATAGGTTTCCTTTGTCAGTTAGGAGTATTCGGGCCACAGGTAAGATAATATCCTTTCAATAATGCCTAACAGAGTGAGAAGGTTATTTTCTTTTCCTTTTAAAATTTATTTGTTGATTTCAGAGAGGAAGAGAGACAGACATCAGTTCGCTGCTCCACCTACCCATGCACTCATTGGCTGCCTGCTGCATGTACCCAGACTGGGGATCAAACCCACAGCCTTGGTATATCGGGGCGATGCTCCAACCAACTGAGCCACCCGACCGGGGTGAGAAGGCTGTTTTCTGACATAACAGTTGTTCAAGAGGTAGTTGGCTTCAGGCTTGAGTGGCGCAGCCTCCCTCTGGCGTCCGCAAAGACCTCGATGCTTTTTATCTCTCGCCTGTCTTCTGCTTTTCAGCACAGCCCCCCCTTCATATGTTGCATGGTAGAAAAGGTGAGCGAAGAAGAAAGGAATATCCTCCCCTGAATCTTTTAAACTTAGGTTTAATGACTTTGCCAAAGCCAGCCCCGTGCAGCCCTCCTGCAGAGCAGGTCACACTGTCTTCTGGGCCCCCTGGGAGAGAGCGTTTTCACTGTGCTGTGTGAGCGTCTGCGGTCCGCGCTCTGAGCGAGGGTTTCCAGCACGTGCGAACAGTCCCGACTCCCCACCACGCAGCCCCTGCCTGCCCGCCTGCCTGCCTGCCTGGACATTAAAACAGAAACAAATACATTTGTTACTATTCTGGCAACGAGATCATACAGATATGGGAAACTTATTCTTCCCCCATGAGCCCTATTTTTTTTAACTACAGAGAGGAGTTGAGAATACCATGCTTATGATAGTTATAGACAACAATCTTTGTGTGGCAGGCAGGATTGACTAATGGATGCTGAAATTAGGAATTCTCTTAGATCCTGAGATGGAGTTCTTTAATGTGGTTTGTGTGTCTTACACAGTACACGGTGGTTTTCTAGGACCTCTCCTTACGTCTCCAGGTTCATCTTTCCCCATTCTCTCCTCCCCTGAACGTCCTAAACATTACAACGTGGATCTCACATTATTAGGTCTTGCACACTCTCTACCCTCTGTGGACATTTTTGGCTCTGAGTGGACCACATGCTCCCCATCTCTTGTTACCTTCTGTCGTTCTTCAGACCTCAGCTGAGATGTCGCTGCCTCTGGTATGTGTTCACCGATTCCCCTAAGTTGACCCCTCTGCTTTAGCTGACCCTGCACTGATCTGATCACTCTGTGCAAGAACTTCTTGCTTCATAACCTCTGTTCCCCACTAGCTCTTCAGATGCATGTAGGCGAGGATCTAACGTGTGCCTGGCACCCCAAAGGCAAACAAGGAATGAAGGAAGGAAACAGCCCTGTTTTGTCTTGCGCATCCAGAGTACGTCTTGCCCCACACCATTTATACCCTGCTTTCTAAGAAGTGCTCTCTAATTCTGTCTTACCAAGATATTTGCATTTTCACGAGTGACTCTTAAGAACCAAAAGCCTTGAAGGCACATCTAGATTAGTACGTCATGAGATTACATAATATGGCGGGAAACATTGACCAGCCACTCAGCGTTCCCCTGGTGTCTGCTTGTTGGTAAGACCCACACCTGATACAATTGTGTTCTAAAGTAAAAAATAAGCACAAGTGAATACATTTTCCTAAGCTGAGACTCTCAATTAATTGACTAATCCCTTAGATTAATTTAATGATCACATATTTGAGAATCACTTGTGCTATGCTACATATGTAGAACTTGGAATGTGAAGATGGAAAAAAGAAAAAAATACAGGTAATGTGGACTTCAGCCTTAAGAATTGGGAAGTTACTGGGATGGCAAATATACAAAACAATATTCCAATACAATCAAATACTTGCTATAGTCCAGCACACGGAGCATATGGCAGAAGTGTCTGTCGGATGTCCACATGGAGGAGAGTATTAATTCTGTGCATATTAAATTATGAAACCAGCAACTGTTTAAACCAGACAAGTACTTAAGGTCATCTGGTTTATCCTTCCTACATCAAATTCACACTTTTTAAAAAATTAATGAAAAAAAAATGTGTCTTGAGAGATTATTTGGCTTGCCTAACATAAACAGTGTCAGAATCATAATTACAAGCAAGGTAACATCCAAAAAAAAAAAAAAAAAAAAAAACCCACTTAAAAAAAAAAGCTTTCATAATCTTTAATTTGTCTTGGGAGTCATGTCTTTGCAAACTGCCAAACTTTAAAAAATCTTCCATTTGTATTCATGGAAAAAAATCGGGTGTTTGTGCAGTCAGGGACAATTTGCTCCTTCTTTATATGAGTTGGTTAATAGACCAGAGAAAGTGGCCTTAAGCACTGTGCAGAAAGAAAATGTTAGGATTTCAGCTCAATGTTCCAGAGAGATCTGGGAATTTCAAGAGAAGGTTTAAGTAGTTTCCTTATATTTGTCAGGGTGATTGATACCTATATAATTAAACAGGTGGTGAGAAATTTTTTTCTTGATGACTTTAAGTATGTGTGTGTATGTATATATTTATACATATGTGTGTATGTGTATATATACTATGTGTCATATATAACAATATGTAGTGAAATTATTTTCTTATATTTCCTTATTAAAATGCAGGTTTTACAGACTCATACAGGCAGAGATCAGACTGATGGCTGTCAGAGGGGAGAGGGGTTGGCGGCTGGGTGGAAGAGGTGAAGGGATGAAGAAGTACAGACTGGTAGGTACAGAAATGTCACAGGGGTGTAAAGTGCAGCATAGGAAATACAATGAATAATATTGTAAGAATTATGCATGGTACCAGGCAGGGACTTCAAATATCAGGGGGAACACTGTAAATTACATGACTGTCTAGCCACTATGCTGTACACCTGAAACTAATACAAAATACTATTAAATGTAAAACGTAATTGAAAAAAATACATTTAAAAAAAACTTTTTTATTAGGGCAAAATGTACTTAAAATGAAAAGTATAAATCTGAAATCGACAAATGGCATATATGAGGGGGACCCCACAAAAACAGAATTACCTTCTGGAGGGGACCCTTGTGAGTGTTCTAGGAACTCAACTGTATCAGTGCACCAGCTGGCATTGTGAGAATCAGCAGGAAAAAAAAATTGAAGACTCAACGCATTTGACCATTTCATGATGGGTGTTTTTGGCGTGCACCTGCCCAAAGTTTGCTGAGTGTTCAGCAGTTTTTGACTAAAAACTAACCCTACCCCTAACCTCACCCTCTCTATTCACCCGATCTCTCACCCCAAGTGACTTCTGTTGTTTTTGTTTCCCCGATGAAAAAAGTTCTCAAAGGGCAACATTTTGCCAAAGTGGAAGAAATTAAACAAAAAAAGGCAGAAGCACTAAAAGGCATCAAAATCAACGAGTTCAAAAACTCTTTTGAGCAGTGGAAAAAATGTCTCAATAGGTGTATTGCATACATGGAGAGTACTTTGAAGGTGACTGAAATTTAAACATGTAAGAATAAATACATAATTTTTTATAAATAAAAACCTGTTCTGGGGGCTCACCCTTCATATATGCATGTGTTTGTGACCTATACTCCATTATTCTAGAAATTTCTTTTATTCTCCTTTTCTCAAATCCCTGCTACTCTCCAAACTCATAGGCTACCGGTGTTCTGTTTCTTTTACCATTGATTAGTTTTTCTAGTTCTAAAACTTTATTTAGGTGGAATAATGCAGCACTATTTTGTGTCCTTTTTTCTTTTCTTTTCTTTTCTTTTTTTTTTTTTTGAATAAGCATAATTTTTTTTTGAGATTTAAGCATGTTGCTGCTAGGATTCATACTTCATTTATTTTTATTGCTTGGTAATACTTTGAAGAAATGTGTTTTCTAAATCTCAGTTCTTCTATAGTTATTGAAAGTATAATGTCTGAAGACAACATAGGTTGAACAACGACAAAACTCCTAGCGGAAGAAAAGTGGGAATTGGATTGTAAGGTGAAGCTGGATAGACTATGAGCCTTCCCGCCATCATCTCCTATCTCTGGTCGAGTCTCTATTAGAACCGCAGTTCTTTTGTGTGAGTGTTTCCCTAAAAGCATGTTTAAGGGTAGAAAACTTGCCATTTGACTTCACTTTGGTACCTCCAAGAGCTCTCCTTACTGCCGACTCACTTGGAGACGGGCTGTTGACACATGGCTCCCTTCACAGGCTGTTTTTATTGCCTGCTTATTTCCTGCCCTGTCCTTTGTTGGCGTAGGGACTCACCTAAGTGAATTCTGAGATGTCTGTTTCCTCACAGTCTGCAATGTCTCTATCCCTGCTCAAATTGTTTTACTCCCCTGTTATTATCCTTGAGCCTGGCCACCTAGGGTGCTTCTGGATAGAATAAGCCAGTTATTGTCCAATGTTGTGCTTAAGTGCCCTTTGCCAGTTAGATTTCTTTTACCCTTTATTATTGGATGTGTCTGTGACTTGGAGGATGCTGTCATAGTTCAGATGCTTTCACTGTTATCCCTATCTTCAGCTGGGGACTATTAACCTGGAAGGTTCCTCAATGATTGCTCCTGAGAGGATGCTACCTGGGGCACACAGCCTTCCAGGCTGCAATGAAAAAGCATCTTTAATTCTGAAGCCTGCTTCCAGGAAGTTCCCTCTGTGCTAAAGTTGCCTATTGTTCTGCCTATATTTGGTCAGAATTTGTGTTTAAGGCCATTGTGCCAGGGGCTTTGCACTTGTTGAAAAAGTGTTTCTCTATTGTATACCCTTGGGAAATTTTTCATATTAAAACAATTGTAAATAGTAATTCTCATCAGGTATGTGGTTGTTTTTCTGGGGCAAGAGTTTGCCAACTTTCTTACTCAACCATCTTTCTCGCAGGAACTTTTGAGAATTTAATGAAATCACACATGAGCAAATCTAACCGTACCTTTTGCGTATCATCAGTGCTCAGGAAAATGTTTCCTTTCTCTCTTTCTACTAGAGAATTGGCTACAGTGGTTTTTAAGTTATGGTCATTATGTGTATAATGAATGGAAAATATATTGCAGAATTCAAATATATGTATATTGAATATATATATTTCACATAGCTACATCGATCAGTTACCTATATGTGTATATTTCATGTTTCTTCATCTATTTCTCTATATAATCATAGCTTTGGGGAACTGGAGAACAGCATTACAGCTTTTGTTTTGGGAATTCACATTATTATTCTTTGTTTTACCCCTCTCATGTCATTCACAAGAGCCAAATTAATATATATATTTGTTATATATGTATTTAACTCAGTGTATACATGTAGAGGAACATTTGTGAGGGGATAGTGTCTAATTACTATTGTTCTCAGTACCTTAATGTCTTTAATTAATAATTAGTAATATTGGATCTGATTGAGTTATTTTGGATATACCTGCCATTTTACAATCATCTAGTACTGTACAGGAGCTCTTATAGTCCCTCACAGAACTTACAAAAGCCAAACTGTGAAGATTATTTCTGAGAATGAGTTCACCGAGCTTTCTTTGCTTGACTCATTTATCTTCTAACTCCAGAATGGGTTTACCTGTCTTTAGTTTCCAGTACGACAACCTTGTTGAATTTTGCTTTGCATTTTCATATATAGAAGGAAAGTTACTTTGTTTGAGTAGAAGCAGAATAACTCTGATTTCTTTGAAGTCTTGGAAAGCTTCTCACACACACATTCCAGATCTACCACCTAAGTATCAACAGAATACGTGGGTATAAAATATCAATCTGGCATAGGTTTTTAGTAAAACAAGAGGGAAATTCATAAACAAACTTTATCCAATAAAGTCAGGCAAGCTGTCATCCAAACAGAAAGTTCATCCCCTTGTATCCACCACATGTTACATGCATGCATTCCTGTCTCATTGCAAACAAAAGTTTGGCCAAGGCATAGATGTGACACAGAACTAAGCAGGAAGATAGCCCTTGGTGGGGTTTGCAGAGGAAGCAAAATATTAGTATACAAGATGGCATCATCCTTTTGGCACAGGCTCTTGCCATTCTTCTGTCGGAAGGAGAAGGGCACATGCCTCAGCTGTCCGAGGATCCAAAGAGAAATATTGATGGAAACAACAAATCACACTGTACAGCGTCCTCCAGAGTTGATGCAGATCACATCTGAAAGCCAGTGCCCCAAAATGTCACGTCACTCACATGGTGCTCTTATAGTGTCTTCATTATACTTTTGCTGTGAGCCCCGTCATGTTCTCAGTAAAGATAGCGTCTCAGGAAGATCAAAGATTTCTTGCATAGTAACAGTGCTAATGTTGCTAAAGTGATTGGGAAGAGAGAGTTTTGATGTGCAAGTTAAGAACAGGTGTGATTTTCCTTTACTTAAAAAAAAAGAAAGAAGAAAAAGATGGCTCTAGCTTGTCAGCATTCAAAGTTAACTAGAAGAATTGTTTTATTCTTTTTGATGTATGTACTATGTATTATAGGTGGTGCTATTTTATAGATACATGATGTCATATATATCATAATATGATGAGAAGGCAGTTACTTTAAGTAAACACTGAATCTTAAGCGAAGGTTTTTCTGAAGGGTGAAATTTTTCCTTCTTCCCAACTGTTACACTTTAAAAATAGAACAAATAGAATAGCAGGGCAGCAAAATGAAAAGCCTATGAAAAATATTCATTTATTTTACATATTGAACAAATTCTGATCTTACATTCACAAAAAAAGTGACTTAGTTTAAACTTAGTATTTAATATAGTTTAAACTTAATATTTAATGCCCATGAATACTCGTATGTGTGTGAGTGTACTTGTGTCTGTGCTGTGCATCTGAATGATTTTTGGTATAGGTGTACATGTAAGTGTGCACTGAACCTTGCATGTGCTGTGTGTGAGTGTGTACAGTGATTGTAAAAGGGGTCTCTCACCATCTTGCTATGAGGCGGATGGGCTCCAATGGCAAGAGGGCGCTACAGCCATGACATCCTTACGGTGGAGGGAACCTAGGAGGATTGATACGCTCCCTTCTCATAAGGTTTCAGGGTAACTAAAGGGATTTGGGTTTGAAATAGTCAAGTTAAGTGGCTTCTTGGAGGTAACTTGAGAACCTGTCCCCACTTTGCCTTTCCCCTTGGCATTGCACTGGTGTTAGGGGAGGGTTATTTCTTAGAAAGAAGATCGTGGCTCTTTGTGACAACAGAGCGGGACCAGCCTGCTCCAGGATCCTGGGAAAATAATCTAATGGGAACATGCCCACGTTTTAGTGACTTTTTCTGCAGTTGGTTAACTGCATGGAAGTGAAAACAAATGAAAATAACATTTGCTCTAGTTTAATATTCAGTGCAGAGCAACAAGGAGTTTCTCTCCTACTCACAGTGAGATTAACTGTCTCTTCAGTGACTGAAAAGCCAATGATCGTTGTTCGGTCATGTCAGCTTTTCCGCCTGTTCTGGCCTGGGTTCCGCTCACCTTGACTTGTCTGTCTCAGGTGGAGGCCACATGTCTTTCTCCCCTGGTGACCTAGCATTGCTCTTGATAATAACACTGCAATTTGCCTCCTGCCTTCCAGAAAGAGTGAATTTTTATTTTTACTATTCCCTGCTATTTAGGAAGCACAGACATTGTGATTTATTTTTCTCTTCAATATTTATCAATATTAGTGAGTATGGTATGTGTTTCTCAGATCTGGCAGTTAAGTTGAAAGATTTAAAGTGATACTGTTATGTGATATCAAGGTGGTTTAGATCTTGAAGAGAAAGTTATCTTCTTTGATTAACTTAATGAGATAATGAGAAATTGATCTGCTTCAGACATATTTTTATCAATGTAAAGAAATGGGGTAGTTAAGGGACTTCCAGTCAAGATGGAGGCCTAGACAGACATGCTACACATCCCTCCACAACTAAGAAGGAATACAACTACCTCAAACTAGAGACAACCAGAAGTTCCAGAAAATCGAGCTGCATAGAAGTCCAACAAAGAAATAAAGAAAAAATATTCATCTAGACAGGTAGAAGGGATGGAGCCAGGGCAGAGAGGACACAGTGTGGTGGTGGCATCAGCTGCAGGCTGGAGGAAAGTGCGGTCACATGTTTTAAAAACTAACGAGGGAGACCTTGGGAGCACTCCCAGCACCAGACCAGACTATGCAGCTGAAGGTCTCAGCACAAGGGAAAATAAAGCCTCATTGCTTCTGACAGTGCAAACCAGTGGGGATTGGGGTGAAGGAAGAGACTGCTGGTCTCTCAGCAGAGACTGCTTGTTTAAAGGGCCCCCACGGTCCTAGAATGTCCTCAGACCCACCCACTCTGGGAAGAAAGCCAGGGCAATAACTAGAGAGGCTCCAGTCCCATACAGAAATGGGAGAACTGCCTAGAAAATGGGCGAGTGCTGAGCAAGCAGCATTGTTCCCTCTCAGACCCCTCTCCCACATACAGCACCACAACATGGTGAAACAGGTTGCCCTGTACTGACAAATGCCTAAGACTCCACCCCTTACAATGTAATAGGAGTGACAGCTCTACCTAAGACACAGAGGCAGACAAACACAGGAACCTGTCAAGATGAGGAGACAGAGAAGTATGGCCTAAAAGAGGGAAAGGATCAAGGTTCCAGTGGGAGAACTAAGCAACGAGGAGATAGCCAACCTAACAGATGCATAGTTCAAAGCACTAGTGATAAAGATTCTCACAGGCTTGACAGATATGCTTAAATATGGCAAACACATAAAGGAGGACCTGAAGGCTATGCTAAATGAAATGAAGGAAAATCCACAAAAAACAATGGTGAAGGGAAAGAAACTGAAGTTCAAATCAATGATTTGGAACATAAGGAAGAAATAAACAGTCAACCAGTACAGAATGAGGAAACAAGAATTGAAAAAATGAGGAGAGGCTTAGGAACCTCTGGGACAACTTTAAATGTGCCAACATCCAAATCATAGGGGTGCCAGAAGGAGAAGAGGAAGAGCAATAAATTGAAAGCTTATGTGAAAAAATAAGGAGAACTTCCCAAATTTGGTGAAGAAAATGGACATTCAAGTCCAGGAAGCACAGAGAGTCCCAAACAAGCTAGACCCAAAAAGGACCACACCAAGACACATCATAATCAACATGCAAAAGGTTAAAGATAAAGAGAGAATCTTAAAAGCAACAAGAGAAAAGCAGAGAGTTACCTACAAAGGAGTGCCTATAAGACTATCAGCTGATTTCTCAAAAGGAACTTTGCTGGCAAGAAGGGACTGGCAAGAAGTATTCAATGTGATGAAAAGCAAGGACTCACAACCAAGATGGCTCTATCCAGCAAAGCCATCATTTAGAATGGGAGGGCAGATTAAGTCCTTCCCAGATAAGATAAAGCTAAAGGAGTTCATCATCACCAAGCCATTATTATATGAAATGTTATAGGGACTTACTTAAGGAAAAGATGATCAAAATTATGAACATTAAAATGACAACAAACTCACAACTATCAACAACCGAATCTAAAAGATAAAAACAAAATCCAACTAAGCAAACCAGAATAGGAACAGAATCATAGGTATCGGGATCATTTGGAGGGTTATCAGCTGGGAGGGGGAAGGGGGAGAAATGGGGAAATGGTGCAGAGATTAAGAAGCATAATTGGATGGTACAAAATAGACAGGGGGAATTTAAGAATAATATAGGAAAGGGTGAATCCAAAGAACTTATATGCACAACCCATGGACATGAACTAAGGGGGGTGGGATTGCTGGAAGAAAGAGCGTTACTGTGTGGAGGGGAGCAAATGGAAAAAAAAATTGGGACTACTGTAACAACATAATCAATAAAATATACTTAAAAAAAGAAATAGGGTATTTAAATTTAGCCACTTTCAATATGTGTTTTTACTAATATTTTTATTAAAATACATATTTACTATAATAATTTAAATCATATGAATCTACATTGTCCAATCTGGTAGACACCAGCTACAGGACACTATTGAAATGTGGCTAAGCTGAGATGTACTGTAAGTGTAAAATACAGAATGGATTTTTAAAATTTTGTATGAAAAATGTATGACATCTTTGGAATACTTTTGCATTGATTGCATATTGAGGTACTACTTAGATATATTACATTAAATAGTATAAATTATTAAGATAAATTTTACCGGTTTCTTTTTTTAATATGATTATTACAAGTTTAAAATCATATAGTCACTTCTATATGTATGGCTTGCATTATATTTCTCTTGGACAAAAATGGTTTTGAAGAATGAAATAATGTAAAATAAGTAATATAAGAACAAAAAATAATAATTAGAATATTAAAAGGTGCCATTTTCTTATCTCCCTCCAACCCCAATCTCTCTCCTGAAAGTAAGGCTATTTCTTCTGCATACATATAATCGTAAGCTATTTTCTAACACAAAATGAAATCAAAATATGCATAGAGTTTTGCAATGTGCCTTTTCCATTTAAAAATACATAATGGAAATCTTTTCACATATATATATACCTTTTAGCTTTTTAAAAAGTGAAATGTAAAATGAAACCAGCAGATTTGCCTAAGATGCTGCTTGGTGCCTTCCCATGAATGTTATAGGTGGTGGACGCTACCGCATGTTTCTTCTGCTGGTCTCCTAGGGCCTTTCAGAGGCCCGGCCTGTGGTCCCTGGCTCTTCCTCCTCTGTCATCATCCCAAAGGACCCAGCTTCTCTCCCATCTTCCCTTTCAGAGCAGTATTGTGTCTGAGGCCCGCTACAAGCCCAGGTCATGCGTGTGGGGGGTTCACTGTGAATGCTTCTGTGGTGGCTCTGAGAATAGCTCCTAGAGCTTTTATATTTAGAGGTGGTTCCACTCATCACCCCAGGAATTAAGCAAGCTTAAGAGACCTTAAAATAGAAGCCACAGGGGGAGGGTTCCAAATGTCAAAAATGTAGTCAATCATTAAATCAGCCAGTTATATAAATGCCTCCTGATTAAGGGGATTTGTATATAAATAGTTAATAGCATCATTAAAGGGAGGCTTTGGATTCAGAACCATGAGGTGGAAGGGAAGGTGAGGTGAAGGGATTTTACTGAAGACAGAAGGGTTACATGAAAGGCTGCTAACTAAACATTGAAACTGCATCACCCTTCTTGTGCTTGGCTCTCAGTATCTTGGAGCCAGATTTGCAACCCTGAATCCGAGAGATTACAGGATTCTTCTCTGAGGACTTAAGTTTTGTTTTTTTGTTTTTTTTAATTGGGAAGGGGCAGTTACCCCAAGACATGAATGGCTCGTGCTGTGAGCCCTGAGAACAAACACCACCTTATCCTTAGGGAATCCTAATTCAGGATTGAACACAATGAATTGTAAGGTGATTCCAGGGTGATGCTTAATTTCTACAGTTAAAAAAAAAAAATCAAAAAAATCAGTTTCCTGAAAGAGGTAAATTATAACATTGTATGAAAACATTACTTTTGTCATGCGCTTGTCTTCCCGTGGAGAAGTTTCCTGTGAAGGAATCCTTCCCTGCTTTGGCCAGTGCCTTGTTGGACTCACATTGTTTACTTGGATGCAGGTTTTCTTTCGGATTAAGCGTGTTGGAGTGTTTGCTTGGTCCCCAAGGCAAACGTTCAAGGACGTTAAGTAATAAAACTCAATATAAGGGCAATTAAAATATAGAATATAATTTTTGAAATATTAGAAACCAAGCTGAGTGTTTATTATTGCAAACGTTAATAAAAAGTTAATTGTGCCCTTTAGCAATTAATTTATGCACAATTATTTCAAAGCGTTACTGGTTCTTCAGAGCTGATTATAATTCCATACAGGTACTAAAAAGAAAACTCCAAAGTATCTACAAAAAGCTTCATAGAAATCGGTACACTTAGCTGACATGGGAGCCCTTGGCTATGTAAGTGATGTTAAATGAGTTAAAGATATACTCCAATTTCTCTATAAGAATTGATCATTTAAAATTAATATGTTGTGGTTGGGTACATCTAAAGAGCTTAGAAAACATCACAAGGCTTTTAAAACAATTACTGTCTATTGTACCTTCTATTTAATCACAAACACAATCTTGTATGTTAAGAGCTTCGGCATTCAGTTCAATAGATGTTAAATTAATGCACTGGAATAATGTAAACCTATGTAGTGTTATCTTCATAGCTGCTGGGTGTCTTTTCTGGCTTCCACAATTTAAAAATAAAAATTAAGCAGCTGCTCTCAATTAAATTATAATATTACAAGTGATAAGAGTATTTATTGATAATCTACCAGGTGCCACATATTTTCAACTAACCATAGATCATGCTTATGAAGCTCCTAGATCATGCTAGCTCTGTTTCAAACATAAATATATGTAGTATGAAAATAATATAAATATGTAACATATGTTATATAATATATCACATGCATATATTTACTTATTTATATAATATGTTTCTAAAATAAATATATAAAATATTAAAGTATAATTTATTAATTAAATATTTAAATATTAAAATTTTAAAAATATATGATCTGGCCAGTCATGTTCCAAACATGACTATATATATATATATATATATGTTTGGAACAGAACCTAGCATGATCTAAGAGCCTGTTATGTGTGCTCTGTGTGTGTGTGTAAATGCAGAGAGAGCCAATGAATAAATCATCAATGAATAGACAGGGGGTTGGCAAAGTAGGTTTACAGTTGTGAGTACACAAAACACAAATTTTATTCTACTATTCTTGTATTATTATTTATTAATTATTGTATTATTTATATTACAGCTATAAGCCTACTTTCACCAACCCCTGTATATATTCATGTACTCTTCATAAGAAATGTAACTGCTATGACTATTATCATTTTGAAGAAACTGAGGCATGGGGAACTTAAAGGGCTTGCCCAACACTGTGGCATTACAAGGTGCTAGAGCAAGGATTTAGACCTAAGGAGCACAGCTCTAAGGGTGCACTGTAATAACCACTACTCCATATTTCCTATTTGGAGCCATATATTTTGGGGTTTGACACCTTGGTCTGCTTCATACCAGAGTGTGACCATGGGCAAGTTATTTAACTCACTTATGAAATGGAGGTAATAACTGAACCTGTCTGACAGGGATGCCAACGGTATTAAATGAAGTAATTTGTGCACATTAATAGCACAGTGCTGGCACATGGTCTATATGTCCAGGAAATACTATTGCAGTTCTCAAAGTTAAATATCATTACTCAAATTTAACAGAAGAACAATCTGATATCTATGAAGTGAAGTATATTACCAAAGGTTCAGTCTAGGGTGTAATTCAGGATCAGACATTCCATCTAGTTGTTACGTATATTTATCATCCTGTAATCTGCTACAATTCTTCAGCTCTTCTTCTTCTTCAATTTTTTCATGACTTTGAAATTTTGGAAACATGTAGGTCACTCATTTGAATGGGTGGGAGGTTTCCATATGATGAGATCTATGTTATACATTCTGGGCAGAAGTGGTGTGTGTTTCTCTCTTTGAGAAGGAAACAAAACCAGTGTTTTTCATTATCGGTGATGTTAACTTTGACCATCTGGTTTAGGTATTGTCCATCACTTATGCTGTATAGCTACTTGGTTCCTTCTTTCCTTAATTAATAAGAAAAATATTTTTAAGCTATGGGAGTATTTTATTCCTCATCAAACTTTTATCCCCAAAGTGGCAGATTTTTTTAAAGTGTATTTATAAATACTTAGATAAATGAATATAGTGTGTAGGCAAACTGGGTCAGTTATCTGAAAAATATGTGATAATAAATTGATGAAGAAAGCAAATTTACCCAGAGCTAACACATTTTTAAAGTCACTACATGCAAATAAACACACACAATATATTTAAGTGAATATACAAAGTGTTACATGCAAATAGAAGCCATCTTCCAATTAATTCAGAAATTTTGACAAGTCACGATTTTAGAATATTATTTAATTTTTAGTCCTCAATGGGCTAAAAACACCCTGAGACAAAGAAGGATGGAGAGAGGGGAAAAAAATCCCTATCCCCTGCTGCCAATCTAAAACTAAAAAAATAGGAGAAAAGAACCAAAAAGTTCCTTAAGTTTTAAACTCTTACATTTTCTGTTAGATTATTTTTGCTTGCTTGCTTGTTTGTATGTTTAAATTAAGTTGTAGAACAAAATATCTCCATGTTCTACTTATTAAACGGTCCTACAGACAACAGTATGGTGATTACCAGAAAAATAGGAGGGCGGGGGGGATGTGGAAGAGGGCAAAGTGGGGACCAATGGTGACAGAAAGAGACTCAACTTTGGGTGGTGAGCACATGATGCAGTACGATGCAGATGATGTGGTAGAGGTGTACACCTGAAATTGATATGGTTTTATTAACCAATATCACCCTAATACATTCAACAAAAAGTCATTTCATTACTGTCTTGTATAAATGAGATAAAAATGAGACCCAGAAGTAATCTGGGTGTTAGTTGTAGAGTACTAGGAGCTTGGGCACTCATGGTTGACTGTGACCTGGTGTTATAACCATGAGACGACCTTATTTCTTGAACGCATTCTGCTTGATTCAAACTGAGAAGTTGGAGGGAAAAAACCCACTGGGTTGAATTTATGGTGGCAGAGTATTCTTTCCAGCACCTGTTTTAAATAGTGTGTCCTTGCCTTCCTGCTGTACGAGCCTCTACTGGGATAAAGGGCACAGGGGAGACACTTGTGGTGGGTTCTTAACATCATTATTAATTACATTGTTCTCACTTTCTACAGTGTGTTTTCTTGACTGCCTGTTCCTTTTAATGAAAAACGGTATCCGCTGCACCCATCGTATAAAATCCTAATGAGCTACTCCAAAGAGACATAGGTCACCTCAGCTCCTCCTGTTATCTTCACTTCAGGAAAATTCCTGATGTAATCTTGATTATCCTTTGAAATACCATTTGGCTTATGGCCAGAGAGCTCAAGAACACTTTTAGAGCCCAAGGCACTGAGGTCTCCTAAGTCTCAGTGGTACACACTTTGCATTTGGAATTGTACCAGAAGGTCTCATTAAAATTAGTCTTTAATTGGAAGGAACATTACTCCCGTCGTTTGCCCTACACCCGATTTGTTTGGAAAATTGAGACTTCATAAAAGAGGATCTGGTTGTATTTTCTATCTCCTCTACTGTTTCAGTGGATGAAACTTTTATAAATGCCTAAGTACCACTACCGATAAGGATTTGTCATCTGTTGTCATACATAATTCTTATTTTGAAGTTGAGCTTTAGATTTACTCACATGTTTTCTTTCTTTGCCCCATTGGCTTAATGTTTTAAGCTCTATAGTTATGATAATATATCTTCAAGATCCACTTTTAAATCCATCAATAACATGGCACTCCAATTCTGAAAAATAAATTAGTCAATGTCTGTATATTAATCACTCAAAAACAATAAAAATAAAATTGAGGGCAGAACACTGGTTGCCTGGAAGTGTTGAATAAGTTAACTCCCCTGGGAGATTTAGCATCAGGATTTACAATTATCTTTCCTGATGAAATTGAGCTTTATCTATTAGAATTAAATTAAAGATCACCTTTTCTGAGTCGTGCAACCATGAATATATATTCTTGAAGAGAATATTTAGAATAGAAACCTTAGAGCATGAATTTTTCTTTTTTGCTTTCTTCTAGTAGTCAGTAGGTTTTATATATGATTCTTATAAAGACAGTGATTGCACAGATATTGCTAATTTATCTGAGTTTATTTTAGCCTGGGAATTTCCAATGAATAAATAAATACCTAAGTCAAACAGTCAATAAATTGAATTGGATAAAACCACCTGTAAACAAGTGCCAAGGACTAAAGGCACATTGCATGACTATAAATCATACTACACACAGTTTCACTGAGGTAATAAACATTTTAATATTCCACACCATTCCCTTATTTAATGTACAATGTCATCCTGTTTAGAAAACCACATGTGTGGTCAAAATTTTTTGATTCCAAGCCACAGACACCAAAGCATAGATTAGGGGGAAAATATATTTTTTATTTACAGATTTGGTAAGTCCAAGATGGCTATGGATACTGGGACCCAGGAGTTCAGACCCTGTATCATTGAGCTCTGCTCTTATATTCTTGTTTTCATTCTTGAGGCTTTCTCCATGATGGCTTAAGGAGGCTCCAGGCTCATAAGTTTATTGATTTTGAGAAAGCTATAGAGGAGCACCCTCCTCTAGAATTTTCCAAGATCTCCAGTGTCATCTATTGGGCCCTGCTTGGTCAACTGCCTACTCAGATGAGAAAGCATAATGGATTACCTCTGGGTCAAAGGCCATGCTTTTTTTGCCAGAGGGCATAAAAGGCATTGTGATTGACAACCCCACCTCAGTCACCTAGAATGAAGACTGGGCAGTTTTCCAGTTGAAGGAGGGGTGCTGGATGGGAAATCGTAATAGATGTTGATTACATCCTGTTTGCGAGCTTTATAAAAAGCTGTATCACATTTGCCACCTTGTCGACTATGACATTCTCATTCTCAGCAATGTGTCATTAGAATGAGTCAGCTCTTGCTTAGGCAACTTGAGTGAGGCTTGAGTGAGACTCTTCCTTGCAACTGGTAGACTACAGAAAAACTGGAGTAGGTCTCTTCCTTTTAGTTGTAAAGAGCACCCATACATCAGGAGTGTCTCTTCTGTACAGCAGTGTTGCTCAGCTATAGAATCTTTACCTTTCATTTCTTTTGAATTTCTGTTTTTAGTGTATATGAATGTGGACAACAGATTTCACCCATCATTTCTTATACTCAGACTCCTATCAAGGATTTTAAATGACCCTTTATGAAAGTTAAGAAAAAAAAAAACTTGATGGTCAAAAGTTCAAGGGTGTTTGGCTTAAGGCTACATTTTTTCCATTTCCTTCTAGTCTTTCTAGACAGCTCTGTAGCTCTTCAATTTTCCAACAAATATGAATCTTATATATGTCAGGCAAAAATAATGGCAGTCTGGCTGGCTATAGGGTCATTGGGGTGTAAGTCAGAGGGTCTGGATTTCCATCCCATGTCTATTTATTAGGAGCAAACCTTTAGTTAATTCTTATAATCTCCATGAGTCTGATTTCTCATGTGTCAAGAGCTTAATTTATTTCATCCATATTTATTTCTTGAGCACTTAGTATACCCCAGGCGTATTGTAGACTTGAAACACAGCAGTTGAAAACAAAACAAAACAAAAACAGACGAGGCCTCTGCTTTGGGAGAGGTTTCTTTCTAATGTGAGGGAGACCAGCAATGAATTGTTAAATAAGTAAGCAAACAAATAAGGTAATTTAAGTAGTACTAAGTTCTGTGAAGGAAATGAAACAGAGTAATGAGAGAGCAAATGATGGGTGAGGGAGTGGTGAGGACTATTTAACTGGGATAATGAGAGAAGGTCTCTTTACAGGGACATAAATATGAGCTGAGGCCTCAATGATGAAAGTAAGTTAGTCACATGCATATTTAGGAAGAACGTATTCTGAGCAGAGGAAAATAAAGCATAAAAGTGCTAAACTGGGAATAAGCTAGGCTTATTTAAAGACTAGTAAGGAAACCCAAGTAGCCAATCCATCAGGAGGAAAGAGAAGAGAGGAACCAAGTTCAGGGAAACTGACAGAGGCAACCATTGTATGGTTTTTAGGCGTGGGGGTGACACCGTCCAATTTCTAATTTTACAACATTTTTTAAATGGCTTGCCTGGGGGGAAAATGGAAGTGATCATTCCAGTGACTGTTCTAATAATTGAGGCCGGATGTGTTGGTGGCCTAAAGGAGGCTATTTGGAATGAAGGAAGTGATAAGTGGTTGTATGTGGATTTTACCCAGGAGGCATCCTGGCGGGGCCTACAGAAAGACTGAACGTGAAGAGTGAGGAAAGAGATTAGGTCGATGTCCCGGGTTTGGCTCCTGAGCAACTGAGTGTGTGATGTTTAAGTTAAATGATGTAGAAAGGCTGGGGGTTGAAAAATTAGAGTTTGGCCTTCTAGATAGAAAGTACCGCGATTCTGCTGAACTTAAGATGAGCTCTGGGCAAGTGAGCGCAGGATCGCCTATGCTCTGCCTTCCCCCAGGTCACTCAGGAGACAGTGAGATGCAACAGATATTCAGGAAGGTGGCACATTTCAACACTCGGAGTCTAACAATATTGTAAAAACTTTTTGACACATTACAACAAATATGGAAATGTCAGATACTCTTTTTGGCTCACTGCCAGATTATTTTTATCCTTCTTCTGCGATTTCTTTTCCTAAATTTGTAGGCAGACATGAATTTGGCAGTTGCTATAGAAACGGAAAAATTATGACACACCAAACTCCTCAATAGCTAGATTTATCTTTGGAATATATTTTCTCTATATTCTTGTGTCCTAATTAATTACGACTTTGAACACGTGGGTAGCCAATAAATTGACAGAAGGCTTTTCCCCCTCTGGCTGAAATGACCATAATACAATGAATAGTTTTTCACATTGTGTGACTCCCCAGCCTGTGATAAGTAGAACTGTGCTTTTCATAGCAGAAAAGAGGAAGTAGTTCAGGATACCTTGACAGTGTTTGAGACTGTAGCAGTTGCATCATGTCAGTGAAGCAGCTAGTAACATGGATTTCTATTGCACAGAAAACATATCAAAGTAGCTTCCAAAAAGTTATTAGATGTCAGTGTCAGGGTAGCTTCTAATCAATAAGGTAAACGATGTTGACTTGCATGATGTTTGCAATTAAGGTACGGGTAAGAGAAGGGCAGAAGGGTCTTCTGGTATATGAAAATATTTAGGTATCATTATGTATCTCCCTTTTCCATATCTCTGTCTGCATGTAAGTTTCAGGAAGGAACACACAGTAATGCTGAAAGATGATCAGCAAAGAGAAAGATGGACCCACCACTCAATTTCTTCCCCTTTTGGAATTTATTCTGCAGGACACAACAGGGTCAAAGTCTTCAGGGGTGACAAAAATGCCTTGGCAGTGAGGTGGGCAGCAGTAAATGGCAACAGTAACACCAAATGAAGGCAGTGACACTGGTCCAGAGCTTCTTCACAGTCCATCCGTGCTGGGTGTTACCTGTTTCTACATGTGTCAGACTAAGGAGCACAAGGCCATGCCACTGATTTCCCTTCTGTGTCCTTGCGCGCTGTTGCAATAAGACAGTTTCATGGGTTTATTGGCATTTAATTTAATTTATTTATTTTTGGAGCGAGGGGAAGGGAAGAAGAAAGGGAGAGAAACAAGGATGTGAGAGAGAGACATTAATCAGTTACCTCTCACATGCCCCCAGCAGGGACCTGGCCTCAAACCCAGGCATGTGCCCTGACTGGGAATAGAACAGGCGACCTTTTGGTTTGCAGGACAATGCCTAAGCCACTGAACCACACCAGTCAGGGTGGCATTTTAAATTTACTTTTTGAAATAATTTTTTATGTCCTTTGCCCTGTTTTCTTTCATTTCTTTAATCATTTGTCTACTATAAGTTATAAATATCTTTCCTGGTTTTGCCATGTGTCATGTAATTTTATGGTAGGTTTTTCATACAGATTTTTGCAGCTTGTACAAAGTCAAAGCATTCAATGTTTCCCTTTCATGGCTTCAAGCTTTGCCATCTTATATAGGAAGTCTACTCTTCGTCACCTGGTTTCTATCTAGGCCAATTTTTTTTCTTTCTAAAATTACCATTATTATTATTTTCTGATCTTATGATTGATTATAATGCAAGGCGAGAGATACAAATTCAAGTTTATATATTATTATTATGTATTAACCTTATAAGACTAGGGACTCTACCTCCCAAGGCCTGACACATAGTGGGCTCTTAATAATTATTGAACAAATAAATGAATAAACTATATCTAGACCCTAGTGGCTCCCCATGGTATTTGTGAGTCATACACTTGAAGGTTTATAATAATCTGATTACTGGCTGTTAAATGAGAGAACTGAATTTCAGGGGCTCTATAGTACTTAGTAAGAACGAAGAAAATAGAAATCCTCTTTAGGGTCTGTAGGGGACTGTTCTGTGTGGTTTTGGGAGTTGTAGCCTGAACCATGACTCAGGACCTAGGCCTGTAAGACTCAGCTGGAACACTGAGAAAGGTTATGAGGCAGACATGACTCGAAGGCCACTCAGAAGGTTCCCATGGGAATTGGATTTGAAGAATGCATATTATGCTTTGGAACTTGCTCTGCTTTTCTTATCTCTTAGTTAACTATAAACCGCATATAGCTAAAAACGTATAAAGCCTTGCACCTAATGTCAGTATGGCGTCAGGATGTTTAACAGACACAGAGTGGTCAGTGAGTTCTTTACTGTAATCAGTAACTGTCAACTGTAACCCAAGCATCTAAAGCTTATTGATGATTCATAAGTCTTGATCTTATATCTCCCAAATCTCCTCCTCAATAAAAGGGACCAGGACAAAGCATTCAATGCACTAGAGATTTGCTACCTCTTCTCCCTCCAGACAAAAGACAGTGTTCTGGATAAACTTGTTCTCTCAGCTGTGATTCTGAATCCTCTGCTGGACAGGGAGTTTCCCACTGAACCAGGGCGTTGGAGGCAAGGTCCGCCTTAAAGCCCTAGAAACTTTATGGATTTTAAAGACTTTGTTTTTAAAGACACACTACACCAACTTAGTCTAACCAAATGAGAGAGAGCATGGAAATGTGCTTTTGAGTGAGACAGATTCAGGTTTGAACTCTAATCTTGTAACTCCTTGTTTTTTAATCCAGATTTTGTTACTGATCTTGTAGACTTAGTTTTTCCATCTTTAATGTGGGAGTAAAAACACTTGTTTTCCAGGAACATGGCAGAAATTACAGTGTTAGCATACACAAGGCGACTAGCACAGAGGCTATTCAAATGAATGCACTCATCCTAGCTACCTTTTCAACTTTTCTCTAAGCGTCTTCCTAAAGTTTCCAGAATTTGAGAGATCTGTCAGTGCATGTTAGCACAGAAGTCTTAACACTTGTGTGCCTTATGTACACTTTGATATGTGGGCCATTTTCTAGTATCTGGAGAGTGTTTATTACTCTCTCAGCTATCATTGTGAACCTAATGAAAAGTCAGATTGAATGAAATGTGGGGACTGCAAAGTTTCAGTGATTTGCAATTAAATATGCTGTTTTCCAAAAGACCACACACTTAATGTAGTGGTGACAAATCCGCTACCACACCACACTGCAGTGACTCATATGTCTCATTCTCCAATTAAATAAATGCTTGTCTTTATCCAGTACAACATTCAGCAGTGTTTAAAGCTAGCTTTTGGATTGTCCTTTTAATGAGTCATTTATATGTTCACACATTTATATAAACTGAGCTCTTATGCTCACATGCTGTTCTGTTGCCCAGGGAAAAATGCTGACTGAATTGCTTAATGATCCAAAGTGTAACAAAAATCTAAAGAAACTAATCATGCGTCTACTGGGTAGCAGTGATATAGTCACTGTTGAGAGCATGTGCCAAAAAATAAATTATGCAGGAAAGCTATTTCTCTTGTTTCGCCCCATGCACAGGAGGACCTGTTTATGTCATCCTATAAAAGGCATACTGTGACTGGGAACGAACGAAATTCTTACATACTTTCCCTGAAAGGCTCAGCATGGTTCTCTTTACATAAACTAGAATTCTCTTTAGCAAACTAATGAAATAGAGTGAGGAGAAAAGAATATCACCAGGAGTAAAAGTAAAAAAGTTCACTGAATTTCTGTCACTCTTACTGCTGTGGATGTCAAATGTTAAACTTTAAAAAGTAAACTTCATCAGATTTATCCTTTATAGTGTTGTGCTTTGGGGGTCTTAAGATATCCTGCCCTATCTCAGTGGCATAAAACTATTCTCCAATATTTTCTTTAAAAAAGAAAACTTAATTTATTTTTAGAGAAAAGGGAGGGAGAAGACAGGGAGGGAATCATCAATGTGTGAGAGATATATCAATCAGTCACCTCCCACACATGTCCCAACCAGGGACCAAACCCGCAAAACCCACACATGTGCCCTGACTGGGAATCAAACTGGAGGCCTTTGAGTTCTTAGGCCAGTGCTTAATCCATTGAGCCACAACAGCCAGGGCCCCAATATTTTCTTGTAAGAGCTTTAAAAATTAAAGGCTTGCTCTTTATATATAGCATGAGGTAGAAAGCTAATTTTGTCTTAATTTGTCAAAATTTTCTTAATTATTCTTGGCTTTTTTCTGTCATATTTTAAAATTATCTTGTAAGTGTCCTATACCCAGATATAACCAAATTAGGCTTTTTATTGAAATAACATTAAATTTATAGAGTAATTTGGGATTTAAAGAATAATATGGGGTTCTTCCATCCATGAACATGGTATATTGCTTCATTTATTTAGACTTTTTGTCTGTCAATACAGTTTTACAATTTCTTTAACAAAATAAAAGGAAATTTGGTATATGAAAAAGAAATATTGACAAGTGTCATGTACTTATTATTTAACATGTTGTTAACTCAGGGTTATCAGAAAAAAATAATGTAATTTTTTACATTTAAAGTATCTGCTTAATTGGGGATGGCTTTTAGGTCGCAAAGTATTAAGTCTTTGCAACTAAATTATCTGCAGATAATAACTGTATATAATTGAAAGAATAGTTAACTGTTTGGATTCATGTATAGGTTTTCTAAAAAGTGAATTTGACATACAGTTTCTTGCATATAATAGAATTGCCATTTGTTGACTGAATAAATGAATGAATGAATGAATGAATGAATGAAACATAATAGAACTCAGGTGCTTTAAAATTCTTAGTCCAAAGTAACCATTGGTCCCAGTCTATTTTTCTGTCCTCTATAATTTGATGAGTATACATTTGTCAGTGTGGACAATCAATGTAAAGTGCCAATAAATAATTTTATACACTTTTATTCATAAAAGTGATATAGAAACTTTATTTCTTTAAGAATTACTGTATTATATTGTACTTAAAATAACTACATATAACCTTTTTAAATGTTCATTCAATTCTTTCTTGAGCTTGACCATTCAAACCTAAAACCAAACTTTTAAAATATGTAACATTCTTTGCTTCAACTATACAGTAAGATATGAGCTGCAATTAAGTGAATTTTCTTTCTCATTTGGAGAATGTCAGTAAAATGAACAGACAATTAATTATTAATAATTGAGATAAAAATGTGCTCGTCTAGGTGAGTATAGGGATTGGGCAGACATTACCTGAAAAAGTTACCTTTGAGGCAAGGATTTTCAACAAATTCATTGAACTCCATTTAAACTGAATTATCACTTCCTTTGTAGTTTTCTCTCTTATAAACTGTGTAAGAATTATGAGTCAGCTTTGGCTCCCCACCTGTAGTCGCCAAAGCGCTTGGTGGCAGGCTGGTGTTAATGCCCCCGCTTGACACAAGGTTGGTGAAATTTGCTAGTATCCAAATAAAGACAGTGCCTTGCGATCTCTATTATCTGAGTAAGGGAGGAGTCTGGCCACTTCAAGCAGTAGCTGTCTCTGGTCTCAGCTGCCTAGCCCACTCTTCTGTCTTCCTGCTGTGACAAGCACAGTCTGTCCTGTATCTGCAGGTTCTGACGGGAAGCAGCAGCTGCCAGGTGAGGGGAGCTCCCCGACAGGTCGCTAGATCCTTGAGAGCCCCGGTAGCAGCATGCATCCCTGTTGCAACTCTAGCTCTTTAGGATCTGATATGTGACCATTCAGTCTCCACAGAGGGGCACCTTCTCTTATCTTTGACATACCCGCTGAGATGTCAGCTGACTATCTTGAAAACGGGTGTAAACTTTTAGGTGGCAATTTTCCTTTTAAATACAGCAGTCCCTCTCTATATCTCAGTTCGCTTATTGCAGCCTCACTGTATCGCAGGATTTTTTAAAATATTATATTTAATTATCGCGGATTTTTTGCTATATTGCAGGATTTTGCAGTGCTGTATACATATGTTGTTGAAGTTACGTAGGTTTAAGAGGGTAGAATATGTTTAAGAACATAAGTAGTGTTTATAAAAGTGTGGAAAAGGTTAATAATGAAGTGGGAAAGGTTAATAAGGGACTGGGAATGGTTTAGAAGTGTGTGGGAAAGGTTTATAAAGCCTTAAAATATACATAAATACTAAAATAAATGTAAGGTTCCTACTTCGTGGATTTTCACCTATCGTGGGGGGTCTAGAATGTGATACCCGCAATAAGTGAGGGAATACTGTACTTAAATCACTTACAAACAAACAAATAGAACGTCATCAAGTACTTAGCCACTTCTGCATGCCTCCAAGCCTTGATACTCCACATGCTTAGGGAAGACTTGTGATCTGAACTCTGATGGCCTCTGGTACCCCGAGACCCACCTCTGTGGAGGTCTCTCTTATTCCTCCCAGGGGTCAATGATCTAGGACATGCAGGAAACACAGACAAACCTCTCAATGTTTGGAGTAGGGGGGTTAAATATAGAAACTGAAGATAGCGTTCAGGTGTGATGTTATTATAATATATAACAAGACACACATTGCTTGTCTTTGCCTCCAGTTTCTGGCACGAGCTCTTAAAACCCTGGTAGTTTTCTGAGTGATAGAGGTGAGAGGAGTATCTCCTGTCATTCATAATAAGCCCCTTTCAACCAGACCTGATTTTATGTTAATGGATGTCTGGTGGCTAGATGCTCTTAATAGCCTCAGGATAGGGACTGGTTCCTGGAGGAACCAACCATGTGATCATAGGGTTGGAACTTTCAGCCCCACCCCCAGGTCACCTCAAGGGAGGGGAGAGGACTGATGATTGAGTCAATCACCAATGGCTTAATCAATCATGCCTACATATTAAACCTTTAAAAAAATCCCCAAATGAAGGGGTTGAGAGAGCTTTTGGGATGGTGAATGCGTCCATGTGCCAGGAGGGTAGCACACCCAATTCCTGTGCTTGGGACCCTACTGGACCTCCCATTATGTGCCTCTTCCCTGTCTGTTCCTTTGTATTCTTACATACTTTGTAATAAACCAGTACTAGAAAGTAAATTGTTTTCCTGAGTTTTGTGAGCCATTATAGCAGATTACTGAATCTGAGGAGGGGGTTATGAGAATCCTCAATCTGTAGCCAAATCAGACAGAAGTATAGTTAACTTGGGGACTAACTACTTGTGATTGGCATCTGAGGGGTGGGGTGACAGTCCTGTGGGACTGAGCGCTTAAACTGTGGGGTCTGTGGTAACTCCAGGTAGTTAGTGTCAGAACTGAAGTGTAGGACACCCGCTGAGTGTTCACGGAGACCTGGATAATTGTTTGGTGTGGAAAACATACACATTTGGTATCATGAGTGTTATGAGTTGAGAAATAGTTTTCTTTGACCAGGCATTCTGAATTAATGTACATTTTTAAAGTATAGTTGTCAAGAACACAATCCCTATAGCCAGACCAGCTGGGTTCACACTCTGGCCCTGTCAATCACTAGCTGTATGAATTTGTCTCAGCAACTTAATCTCTATGAGCTTTCTTTTCCACAACTGCAATATAGCAATATTAATAGCACTAGGCTCATTGAGTTTGAGAGGGATTATGTGATTTAATATTTGCAAATACTTTAGAACTTTTTTGGCCCGTGGTAAGAAATAAAATGCTTAATTAAATAAATGAATAAAATAGAGAAGAAGGAATCTGATATTTTTTTTTTTCTGTCCTGCTTTGTCCTGTTTTCCATCTTCTTTTTCTCATGGAAAATTTACCTTATATTTCTGTTTATACTTTTTATCATTGATGCTTAGTTAATATCTTTATATTATACTTTACTTTGATTACCACGAAAGGCTAAGCAATAGGAGAAAAACAAAACTTTCTATTGAAATATTCCTACTCGAGGATACAATAGAAAATGTTTATTCATTGAGTTGAGAATAGCACTGTGTATTATTTCTTCATGATTTTTACTATTCATTAGAAATATAAAGAGTATTGATGTTGCTGGTAGAAGTGGGATTCTTGCGCTGTTGTGAGAAAAGCATTGCAGTGCCCACGCGTGGGAGGATGAGGTGTAGTGGTAAGATTTATTGAAGCTGGAGCAAACACAAAGGACCGTCCCCAGGTACCCAGAGTCTGTGTCTCATTCACGGCCAGGTGGCTCAGCTCCACCCCGCTGTGGAAGAAGTCCAGCCTTGTCTTCTTCGTGCCCAGAAGGAAGGCCAGGGTCCAGAAAGTCTGTGCCATCAGTTCAGTCTTTGTCCCCATCTGGCTACCGTGGCTGCGTTGCAGCCAGCGCGGTGCTGCCGCATCCAAGCCTGCGGGGAGGCCCACACGGCTGCCAGGCCTGCACTCGGGGCCACACGTGGAGCCCATGCTTGGGCCTGTGGGGCTGCTAGGCCTGCACGGCTGCTTCAGGGAGAGAACACCCAAGCGCATGAACAAACAGGCAAATGCGTGTTCTGAGAGAGGCCTTTGTTAAGCTTTGATTATATGATCTCGGGCTTTCATACTGCCCAGTCGCATCTTGGCTTCTACTGGGCATACGCCCAGCAGAGGAATTTCCCCCACTCCTTCCCCCAATAATCCCTCTATGGTGAGGGTGTACCCCAGGGAGATTGGAAATCCTCCACGGAGACGGAGGTGGTTAATCCCCTTGGTGGCGCAATGCTGCTCTTTCCTGGAGTGTGTGAAACTGTAGCTTCCAGCCTAATTAAGTTTAGCCAGTGTTGATCCCTTGTATTTTATTAATACCTAGCTACCTACACCAATACTCACCTGCTGTGAGAAAAAAATCAATGTGTATTTCTTCTCTGCTATTGAAAAATAGCTCTACTACAATGTGTGACTTATCTGAAAATATGTATTTTATTTGTGTCAGTGGTTTTTATCCAGGAGCAACTTTGAGTACCTTTTTTTCCTCAAAAGGGACATCTGGTAATGTCTGGAGACATGTTTTGGTTGGCATAACTAGGGGGGAGGTGCGACTGGCATCGAGTGGGAGGGGGAGAGGGTTGCTGCTTAACCTCCTACAGGGCACAGGGCAGTTCCCCGTGACAAGTGTGCATCCTAAATGTCGGCTGAGAAACTCTGGTTTACAGAGGGGGGTATACATAATTTGTTACTCCCTATAAGTTCTTTAGAGTTATCCGGTTTTGATGGCTATCTTTCAAAAAGGTACTGTACACTGAACATGCATTGCACTGAAAACTACTGAACTATGTTCATAATAATTTTGACCATGAAATGCTAATGGCCCCAGTCTGATGGCAGTGTTACCCTTCATCTAGTTGTTCAGATCTTCTTCCTTCGTCCTTTCCTTACATGCAAGTTACTATCTTGAGTTATAGATTCTTATGTGCCATGCAAGCAGAGATTGGAGTTGATCTGAATGACAAGGAAGCATGTGTTGGGATAGTTGGAGCACTTTGCTTGATTTCATAGCATTATATGTACTATCTGAAATGTCAAGAAGATAAATACTTTCCAATGACAAACATCAAAACCCTTTTTATTGCTTTGTTCATAATGCTGGTCCTTCATTGCAACATTTGAGCTGTTGTGATGCTGCAAGATGGCTGGGGAGGAAGGCCACTGGAAATGCTCTAAAGCCGTGCGTTCTTCTGGAGTCAGCCTTCAGAGAAGGCCATCTGCTTCCGCAATCCCCAGTGCATTATTTGTTTCATAAAAGTATCCTGAGACCCAGAAACCCTTTTGGTCTTAGTCCTCTATATTAGAAGCTGAGCATCTAAGAGATGAAGACAGTGAGTGGTGGTGGGAAGACAGGAGTGTTCTGGGGCCCAGAACATAAGCACTGGAATTTCAACTGATGGGAAAATGTGGGAGACTGATCGTCCTTAAAATTAATCAAATGGGATCTTAGGATTTCATAGGGGATGAAAATTAGGTCAATCTGCTCTTCATTTCAGTCAAAATTTAGTTTTGCATTCCTTATTTTATCTTGAAATATTTTTTTTTCTGAATTCGAAGGAAAGCCAGTCAAGGATTCTAAGCAAGTGGAGGAAATGGGTAACAAGACCAGATTTTTATTTTCCAAGATTGTCATGATGACAATATGAAGGAAAAAACAGAAACAGGATTGAAGGCCGGGGGATCTATCATAAACTCATTAGAGCAATCCAGATAAGAGTGATGAAGACCCAAACTGAGGCAGTTCTAGTTGGAATAGGAAAGAAAATATGGGTTGGAAGGTTAATAAAGTGTTAGGATTTATAGCAGGTGGCCATAAATCAAATGTACAAAGTGGAGAACAGGGATAAGGGTGGGATATGAAAAGGTATCTAAGAGGCTGAGATTGGCCGAAGAGGTGAGTAACGATGCCATTCGTTACATGGCAGAGACGAGGGTCAGCCTAAGGAATTACAGGAAGATGTCAAGTTGAACAGAGATGCTGATTTAGAGGTGTCTATGGAGCACCGTCCCCACCCCATCAGGGATGATAAATACATCAGTTCAATAAACAACTTTCTGCTTAGCAGAAATGTCTGTGACAAAGAGAAATAATTTGAAGTCACCAGGATATGGTGGTAAATAGTTGAAAGGTAGTAATTGACTTGCCAGGGTCTCAAACCATTGAGACTGGGGCCTACTGACTTGATGACAGTTCTGCACACGACAGATGATGTTACTTTTACAGGAACACTAAGGAAATATGTTAATTGTGAAGCTGCATTTCCCCTTTATATTCTGGATACATTTGGCATATCTCTTTATAGATGTAAATGTTTATGTCTAAGTATCTCTGTTTTATACTCAATAAATATTTCATAATTGGACCTTATTTTTAAAATATCTTATTATTATAATGCATTCTTACAGTTATATTTACTTGATGTTTATCATCAATGTAGTTCATTTTATTATAGCGATGCTCACATTTTTGGAAAACAAATCACTTGACATTAGATGTTGTCATATTCTTTGTTCAAGAACATTTTGAGGCAATCTTGGAAATGTAGGTAGAAGTGGGTATGGGAAGAATGTAGGAAGTGCATCTTCAGTCTGACTCTAATCTACCTGGAAAGAAGAACATCAACCAGAATAAAACTTAATGCATCTGCATGAGTGGAAATCAGTTAAATTGATTTTCGAGGGACTTGTTTCTTTGCTGCCATTTTAAAACTGAATACCATGCAGTGTTCTAGAAGAAGGTCATTAAAAAGATCAACAGAAAAAAATACAAAGTTTCACTTAAGGCCTGAAGATTACACTTTTGTAAAAGTCCTTGAATTGTACAAGTTTCCAGTGGAATTTGAAGTTTTAATTTAATCACAAATCTATAATATGCAAGTAGGCATTGTGCTTTCCAGTACTAGGAAATCTATTCTTCCACTGATGTGTGAAGGATTTAAATGGCCATCAACTATTAACACTAATAGCTTTTCTCTTTCTCCTTCATGCATCTGCAGCATACATTGTGATTGCCCAAAAGACTCTGAGCAGTGTATTTGAGCACGTTTAAGAATTAAACATTAAAATTCTATTAAATCATAATGCCAACATGATAAAATATCTACGGTAATTATACCCACCAGATTATGACAACAGAACTTTATTCCATTAAAAACTGGAAGAATCAATAACTAAAACATATGTGCAAAGTTTTTATTATTTAAAAATATTTGATTACAAGTGATATTCTTTTTTATTGAATTTATTGAGGTGACATTGATTAATAAAATTACATAGGAGGTGTCAAGTGCACAATTCTATAATACATCATCTGTATATTTATTGCATTGTGTGTTCATCACCCCCACGTCTCACCATGCTGTTGTCTGTGTCTACGAGGTGTTTTGTTTTTGGCTTTATCTTTTTACCTTTTTTACCCAGCCCCACAAACCCACTTCCCTCTGACAGCTATCAGTCTGTTCTCTGTATATGGTTCTGTTTCTATTTTGTGTGTTAGTTTATTTTGTTCATTAGATTCCACATATAAGGGAGATCAGACGGTACTTGTCTTTCTCTGACTGGCTTATTTTACTTAGCATAATGCTTTCCAGGTCCATCCATGCTGTCACAAAGGGTAACAGTTCTCCTTTTTAATGGCCACGTAGTATTCCATTGTATAAATGTAGCACAGCTTTTTTTATCCACTCATCTACTGATGGGCACTTGGGCTGCAAGTGGTAATATTCTTTTAAAAATCAACTGAAGTGCTTAAACTGAGTTTGTAAAAAATTTAGGCTTACTAAGGTACCGTTAAGTTCCACTGCTTTACCGTTTTTTAATTTGGCTTGTAAACATGTAATCTAAATATATGTGTATATGTGTATATATGTGTATTCAGTTGGTAAAAAAACATTCAAGCAACCAGAAGACAAACTCTCACATAAAGATGTGGGGATTTTAATTTAGAGCGATAGAACAATTCTTTGTCTTGATTGATGTGTTGGCTAGTCATGTGTATACATTTACCTAAACTCATAAAATTATACACTTTGTAAGATCTATGCATTTTGCTAATGGAAATTTGACCTTAGAATATTATTGGTAAACTATATCTAATAATGTTATAGGTAACTCTAAAAGACATTTTCATGGTCAGAAAGGGAGAACTGAGAGAGTCATTCCACCATCTTTCTTTTTCCTTATGCTGATGAATTATTTGAATGAGAATCTTCATTTTTGTTTCCATTTTCTCTTCGGGGGTTTCCCCTTCCCATCTGAAAAGCTGGCTAATATCCATATGCACTTATAACTGTCCGTGGTTGCAGCATAATGGTCTCTCAGATGTGTCTGCATTTTAATCCCCAGAGCCTGCATGAATATGTTACCTGATGTGGCAAAAGGGCCTTTGTAAATCTGGTTAAGGATCCTGGGTTATCTGGGTGGGCTCAATATCATCTGGGAAAGAATGAGACAAGAGGGTCAAAGTGAGAGAGAATGTGAACACAGAATCAGAAGCCAGAGTGATGTAATTGCGAGTTTGAAAATGAAGGGACCGTGAGTCAAGCAGTGCAGGCAGCCTCTAGAAGACGAAAAAGGCACGGAAACATTCTCCCCTAGAGCCTCCCCCCCGAAAAACACAACCCTGCAAACCCCTTGATTCTTGCCCTCTGAGACCCATGTCAGACTTCTGTTCTCTTGAATTGTAAGATAATTAATTCCTGTTGAGTGACTATATTTATGATCATTTGTTACAGCAGCAGTAAAAAACTAATGCATTGCCCAAACTTCAGAAATCCCTCTGTCCTTACATCATGACACTGAACTTCCCTGGATTTTATTTTCACTTCTCACCCTCTGTCTCCCTGTAAAATTTTCCTCTAAGAGAAGGATTTTTGTTGTTGTTGTTTGTTTATTTGTTTTATAATTACAGTTTACATTCAGTATTATTGTGTGTTAGTTTCAGGTGTAGTTGGTTTCGTACTGGTTAGACAATTATGTACTTTACAAAGTGTTCCTCCAGTATTTCCAGTACAGACGTGGCACCATATACAGTTATTACAATACTATTGATTATATTCCCTATGCTTTACTTTACATCCCTGTGACTATTTTGTCACTCTCAATTTGTACTTCTTCAACCTTTCACCTTTTTTATTCAGTCTCCCCATGTCAAGCATCTTCTCCAAACACAATGGCATTGTTACTGGTGATGTTGGCCCTCAGTCCAGCCACCTCAGTTCTTGGGTTGAAAGAAAGAATTCAGAGCCAAGAACCCTAACACAAAGGGAAGTTGATTTAGCAAGCAAAGCAAAAGGACACTCTAGAGCAGCGGTTCTCAACCTGTGGGTCACGACCCCTTTGGGGGTCAAATGACCCTTTCACAGGGGTCGCCTAAGACCATCGGAAAACACATATATAATTGCATATTGTTTTTGTGATTAATCACTGTGCTTTAATTATGTTCAATTTGTAACAATGAAAATACATCCTGCATATCAGATATTTATGTTACGATTCATAACAGTAGCAAAATTACAGTTATGAAGTAGCAATGAAAATTTTTTATGGTTGGGGGTCACCACAACATGAGGAACTGTATTAAAGGGTCGCGGCATTAGGAAGGTTGAGAACCACTGCTCTAAAGGAAGAATCAAGCAGGCTGCACAGAGAACTGCTTTGGCCTTTCAGAAAGCAAGTCACCGAGTCAGAAGTGAGGCAGCTGGGCTTCATGGACTCGGGAAACCAGTTACAAAGGCAAGAGGAGGGCCCTTGGCAACAGGTTCAGAGAGTCAGCCCTGGACAAGCTGTTCCCCTGGTTGCAAGTCTCCTGGGAACCTTTAAAGCTTAGGAGAAAGGAAAGCAAAGACATGCACCTAAGGAAAAAGAGGGGAGAAAGCTGCAGGCTGCTCCACGGAGCACCTGCCCTGTATCCTTCGTATTAAGGTTTTTACCTGCTTTCTTATGGCAGGAATTTTAGGGAAGGTCTCAGCGGAGGATTCAAATAGAATATCCATCAGCTTCCTAGGGATGTCCTTTAATATGCTCATTCATCGGGGACTTGGTCTGTACTGACTGGTTGGCACCAGGGTAGGGGATCATTAGTCTTTGCATCTGGTCCTGACGTCAGCCCTGGTTTTGCTGCTTTTCTGGTTCTGGAGCTGAGGCTCAGATATTATCTTTAGTTTGACCAAAACTCTGTCTCCGTGGTCAGTAGACCACAGGCCTTGATCCTTAGATTATTTAAGGAGGCGAGTGAGTCAGGGTGCCATCTGTCTTAATCTCCCCATTTCACTCACCAAGGAATTTTCCTAGCTTCTTACTCTCCTGCCTCATTATGAAACTAGAACTCAATTACAAAAAAAAAAAAAAAAAAAACCAACCCTAAAAACACACAAACGTGGAGGCTAAATAACATGTTACTAAACAATAAATGGATTAACAATTTGATCAAGGGAGAAGGGAAAAGATACCGCAAGACAAACGAAAATGAAAGACAAACACCTCAGATGTGTGGGACACAGCAAAAGCAGTCCTCGGGGGGAGGGTTTTATTTTTAAACTCTAGCAATCTAATTTTGGATGATTTAACATCCCTTTAAATACATTCCAAATTTGATCTATGTTATTTCTTAAGGCAGGACTTCTCCAAATTGTTCTCTTTTTGAAAATGGTACCACTGCTTTCTAGACATCATGGTAGGACAAAGAGCAAAGCACATGCCTCTCTCTCTCCTTGACAAATGGCTTCCCCCTGCGAATCATCACGCAGG